>NC_142040.1:46446900-47181900 GCF_982192425.1 Myodes glareolus | reverse complement strand
CCATTCTTGACCTTCCTACCAACTTTTCTGTTTTGTGAGAGGGGACTCTCACTGCTTGGCAAATAGATCATGCTGGTACTGAATGTATTATCCTCCCCTGTCTACTTAGTAATGGGATTGCAAGTATGTGCCACCATATCCAATTAGCTGCTCTCTTTTGATGACTGAATATATTACTCTTATAAATGGAGGCAAATTTAATTTCATTGATAGACTTTTTTATATGCTTTGATAATTTCGTATTGAATACACTATTTACGTTACTTCTACCACCACCCCCATCCAACTTCTCCCTTCCCCTCCCCATACTCCATCTTGGATTTATGACCTCTTCTTCTGAAACTGTTACAGATGCATAGATAGATGAGAGAGAGAGAGAGAGAGAGAGAGAGAGAGAGAGAGAGAGAGAGAGAGAGAGAGATCCTACTGAGTCCATTTCGTGTTTCTTAGGTATACACATGCTTAGGGCTGACCAGTTGAAACTGCATAACATATCAGGGGTCACATCCCTGACCGCTGATGAACTTTTCAGGTGACAGGTAATTTTTAAACTAGCATTTCTTTCTAGCCAATCGTTTCAGAAATCCACTCACCCCGCATTGTTGCTGACTGCAGTTAGATCCTTCACGCCCGTCTTCAATAAAGCACCTATAAGATTTTCTGGAATTCCACACAGCCCAAAACCTACAAAACCCAAGAGGGAAACAATCTGTACAGAGGTGATGCTCCTTCAAGACACACATGTTATTATTCTCAACAAAAAAGTCACAATGCATTTTGTTAAACATAATAAGCAAAATACACAACTATACCTTATCAATGTGCTAAAGAGCCACCAGTCATATTACCAGAGCTCAAAGTTTCAAACCATTCCATATCACCAGACACCACTGTCAAGGCTTTGAACAAGCTAAGGCCAAATGTAATCAGGTTATATATGACATGTGTACTATTATCCCTCTTCATAATACAAACTATATCCAGTTGTTTATCTAAGCATGCATTTCTATACATCTGAGTTAGCATATTTACTAGAACCCTAAGCTAATAACTTTCATTTCATAGATCTTTAAAGTTATTCCAGGAGTGTAGGATTTAAGATGGACATTCAATAACTTCCCAATTTGAATGAATAAACAAAGACCAGCCCTAAAATAAATCTTGATTCTATGTATAAGGATCAGGAAGCTAAGTGTAATTAAATCTGAGGCAGTGATTACAAAAGACATCCCAAAGAAGTAGCAGAAACAGAATTGGGGGTGGGGGGAGCTCAATGATAGAGAGACCCTGTGCTCTTCAGCTCAACAAATAAGGAGCAATACAGAGTGCTTGGAGCAGTGGTTCTCAACCTTCCTAATGCTTCGACCCTTTAATACAGTTCCTCATGTTGTCGTGACCTCAACCATATAATGATTTCATTGCTACTTCACAACTATAATTTTAATACTGTTATGAATCATAATGTCAATATCTGTGGTTTCCAGTGCTCTTAGGTGACCCCTGTAAAAAGATCCCAACCCATCGGCTGAAAGCCACTGGGCTAAAGTATCTGACAAGATGAGGCATGTGTTTCCAGTTCACCCACATTCCCGGCGATTCAGGGATCCATCACAGCTCCCAATAAGACACTAGCACATGAGCCTCCGGCTTCTCGGGTAAAATCAGGAGAGAATGGAAAGGAAACGTGCAGCAGCATCTCTCAGGAAGAGACTGGAACAGAGTGTCCCGCGTGCCATGGGAAGGACAGTGAGTGAGAGGTAAATGAAAGCCGGCGTCCCTTTACTTACCGCCAACCAGCAAGGTTGCACCATTAGGAATATCTTTGACGGCTTCCACCGGATCTGTGTAAAATTTGGTGTGGCGATGGGTACTGACAGAAAAGTAGCGGACACACCCCTGGAACGTTAAAAACATTTCCAGTGAACGATCATTTGCAGCTTCACTTTACACAAGAAACAAAAGATTCCATATACGTGTAGATGTATGTGTGTGTGCATATATGTGTATCTCTATGTGATAACTTCATCAATCCTTTTAGCATCCTTGTGTTTTTAATTAACACACACAATCTGTTTACGGTATATAACATCACATTCTGATACACGTAGACATTGCACAGTGACTAACGGGAGCTTTCTAACACGGCATCACTTCACATCCCTCTTTGTGGTAAGAATATTTCACAACTGCTCCAGGGGTTTCTAGGATGGTTACCGTTACTGCTCATCACCAGGCATATAAGAGATTTCCCAGGTTATTTCTCTTATGTAGCTGAAACGTCATGTCCTTTGACCAATATTTTCCCAACTCCTTCCCTTTCTAACCTCTGTAATGTCATTTTACTTTGCTTCTCTGATACAATTCTATCTGTAAAGAGTTGGGCGTTAAATGGTTTGTCTTTGACAGGATGGACATGCCCTACTGACAGGTTCTCACCAGGGTCCCTTGTGATCTACATCTGCTATTACATGGGGAAGGTCCAGCTGGGTCATGCGACCACCACCCAAAACAATAAAAGTAGATAACTTGCCGGGCGGTGGTGGCGCATACCTTTAATTCCCTTTAATTCCAGCACTTGGGAGGCAGAGGCAGTAGGAGCTCTGTGAGTTCAAGGCCAGTCTGGTCTACAGAGAGAGTTCTAGGACAGGCTCCAAAGTTACAAAAAAATGTTTTTTTAACAAAGTAGATAACTAGATAACTCACATCATATACTGGGATGTAAGTCCACAATGTTAGAGCCCTCAGTCACCCATCTCTCACAGTAACAACCTAGCTTTCTAGTCCGCTGATAAACACTGAGAACCTACCTGCATCACCAGGTGCTGTGCCATTTATCTAATCCACACTACGGTAGGACTACGGCTCTCTGGGGAAGTACGGTGTGGTCAGCCCCAAGTGCTGGGAGAGCTCTAAAGAGACCAGTGAGGAGCAGCACACCAGAGGGCTCGCTTCCCTGTGCTGCTATCCCAGAAGCGGAAGGCAAAGCAGCAAACCGTCACTCCAGGGAGGAGAACTAACTGGGCACAGTACGATCTGTAGAGGGGTTGTCACACTGGGGAGAAGCGGTAGGACTTTCGTGAGGAGTGTGAGCCTGTGTAGAGGCAGGAATGCTACCGGCTTCCTTCTTGCAGGAGCGAGCAGGTTTCTGCTCTTCCTGCGCTGAACTGCTGGCTGTCAAAGCCAGGCTTGTCCTAAGGGAGGCTGCCTGTCCGGCACAGCCGCTGGTCCCTCTGCTCCCCCGCAATGTCGTAAAGCAGCACAATGCTCTCGCCAGATACAGTCACCAAACTGTGGGCTTTTGGTCTCCATCTAACTCCGAGCTAGATGAACTTCTTTTTTAAGTACCCACTCTGGGGTGTCTGTTATAGTGAGCCACATGGGCCTCAAATGAGTCATCCAGCGATCACGCGTGAAACTAGTTGTGAGTTATTGCCCTGTAAGCTCCATCCACAATATGGGAAAGAGAAAAGGAGGCAATTGATTCTATGGCAACTAATGGCCCGTATTAACAATGCCACACTTTATTTCCATTAGGTGTTTAACCCGAAGAAAGAGGAAGTGGGGAGAACAACGGCTGAACCCTGATATTCTGCCATTTTAACAAGCCCGGCTATGAAGACACACCCACTCGCCTCCCTGGCAGAACCGCAGACAGCTACAACCTGAGGTGGTCAACAGCTAGCATTCTTCCTTTCCAACAGAAACTAGTTTCATTTTTTTTAAGTACCTGTCAATTAGCACAAAAGACCATGTCAAGGGTCCACACTGAGAAAGTCAAATGCGAGCTAAAAAGGTTGAGGTGACACACACGGTCACATGATTTTTGTCCCTTTAAGTTTCTATTTTGGTCATGGTCAGGTGAGGAGTTTGCACACTGCCCAAAGCCTGGGACATAAGCAGAGGGAAGGACAAGGACTCTGAAGGACTTAATCACAAAGAAGTTTCTTCCTTTCCTATCCTCACAAGTAAGGTTTTATTTGCTTCTGTTTTAAACACACACACACACACACACACACACACACACACACACGGCAGTGGGGGTGGAGTTAGTTTGGGTCTCAGAAATAAAAAGTGTGCTGTAATTCCAGCACAGAGGAGGCTGGCGCAGAATGATTGCTAGCCTAAACTACATAACAAGTTACAGGTTAGCCTTGGAAACAAACAACTTGCCATTCAGTCTCAAAAACCAAGACCAGAGGGCTGGAGAGAGGGCTTAATGGGTAAAAGCATCTGCTGCTCTTGCCAAGAACCAAAGTTGGGCAGCTCACAACTGCTTGTTACTCCAGCTCCAGAGGATCTGATGCTTCTAGCTTATGCTGGCACAAATACACACAGACACATACACACACAAATACACACAGACACACACACACACACACACATACACACACAAATACACACAGACACATACACACACACAAATACACAGACACATACACAAATACAGACACACACACAAATACACAGAGACACATACACACACAAATACACACAGACACATACACAAATAAATACACACACACACAATTCTTAAAAATCTCTAAAAAAATACAAAACTTTCATAGATTGAATACGTATTCCACACTAAACTTGTGGATGCAATATACTCCAAACAAAGTATACCACTTTACTTGTGGTAAAGACAAGAGTGGCAGTCTTGGGTCCTAGCTTCCTGTCATACAGTCCTTCCACCACAATGTGTTTGTCCACATTTTCTAGAAATCCTCTATTGCTCTGCCTTGTTATTTACACATAACAAATCTTTATGAGAGTCCTGTTCTATACTATATAACTCTGCTGTCATTATTTCTGTCTCAGAATAAAGAGTCCAAGCCTCAGCAGGATCCGGAAGAAAATGAAAGAATTCATCTCCACCCAGACAGGCTGACAGGTGAGGTCACCTTGAAATGCTTCTCCGTGAAATTCCATAGAGAGCGTGCTGGAGGAAGACTCAGTTCCCCCGTGCACCCCAAGAGCCTTCAAAGCACAGAGCCACAGGGCAAGAACCCTTTGTGGTAGCTAATAATTAGTGTCATCACAGCACTAATTACCATCAGCACTAATTACCCAGCAGCTTTTCCCATTCTGGGAAAAAAAAAAGAAGGAAAGAAAATAAGAAAAGGAAAAAGAGAAAGAAAAGAAACCTGTCAGAAATATTTTCTAAAGGTAGAAGTGGTTCTGGAGATGCAGTTCAGTAGCAAAATTCTTTCCTAGTAGGCCAAGGGCCCTGGGTTCAAACTGATGTGGGAGGTTGTTAAGAATGTACCCAAACAACCAAAATTCAACATCCAGTAAGGTAGGCTGGAGAGATGGCTTGCAGATAGTATGTTCATGAGACCATCAGGTGGCGCTCACAACTGTCTGCGACTGTAGTTCTGAGGGATGCTCAGCAGGCACACATGCATGCATGTGGTGCATACAGACTCATGAGGACATACACACAGAGACATAGATAACAGTAAAATCTTAAAAACAAACAGTAAGTGACATATTTCCAGGGAATGTAATAAGAGCCTAAGAACATAAAGAACTTCATAAGCACTTGATTTTTTTCATTATTCATACATGTTAATATTTGTCAATGTATGCTTTGTTGGCATTTAATATTTATGTACTATTTACTAAGAAATCAACTTTTAAAAAAACAGCTTTTGATCTCAGAAAATTAGCCACCAATTTTGGGAGACAGTATGATCTAACGTGCCACTTACTCCTGGGGTCAAAAGGACCCTCGTGTCAAATTCCAGTTCAACCAGGACTGAACGGCTGTGTCAGAAACATTTAACCACTGACTGTGCCTTTGTAGAGAGGTGCAACTTTTGGTCAAAGCCAGGTGAGGAGCTTGCACAGTGTCTAAAGACGAAAACTGTCCATTGTCTCCCAAGATACAGACAGAAAAGGAGCCCTCTGCCGAACTACAGGAAATTCCTAGGGTTGTCCTCTCCTTTGGGAAGTGACACCTTTTTTCTATTCCCAGCTAAGACAGTAAAACCCAGCTGTCATTTATTGCAGTTTAATTGTTAACCTCACCACTCCCTGCCTGCCCTCTCCCCAACCAATGATTTCATACAGAAAATTTGTACCATGGCCATCACGTTACAATGAATGTTGCAAAAGAATTAATCCGTGTACTATCTCTTTAAGATTTTCAAGCATGGGTCCTAGCTTATAATTACTTTTCCTTTCCTTCACTTGTCCATTCCTTTCATTCTTTCTTCTCCTTGACAATATCTCACTCTGTGGGTCTGGCTAGTCTCAAAGTCCTGTCCTTAAGCAATCCTCCTGCCTCAATCCCAAGCAGCTGGGACGGCAAACACACTACTATCCAGCCATACGTTCATCTCATTTATAATCCTGTTTGCTGGTCTGCAAAATCGGAGATGACTTGGCAAGCCAGGAACTGAGTGCAGTCAGTGGGGCTGAGGAAACCCAATGCCCGTGGCTAACTGTACCACAGAGGATCTTCAAAAACCCAAAGCCCAGGAAGCACCTTAGGGTCTGCGAAGACAGCCCCTTACTGGAGGCTTTTGACTTTGCTCTCTTAACCCGTTTTGCCCCTGATCCCCTGTTCACAAGTGTGTCTCTGAGAGTCAAGAAATACCCAGGTCACTAGCAGTAACCTACTAAGATTAGGCAACTGGGGAAAAGTGTAACTCTGATACCACCTACCTTTTCTCCTCAAGTAGGCAAGTCTAAAGAGGCTATTTAAACTACCTAGTTTGCCTCTTCCTATCAATATAGTCTATATACTAAATGGTTTTTGAAAAAACAAACTCGGTGGTGGAGGGCTTGCTCAGCGTCGCCGGAACAAAGCCCTGGAGAGCCCCAGCAGGACACCTGCAACCCCAGCACTAGAAGCCAAAGGATCTGAAATTGAAGGTCAACCTTGGCTACACAGTGTTTGAAGCTAGCCTGGGCTTCATGAGATCATTCCTGGGGGTGGGGGTGAGTTCATGTATCATTGCCAAATAAACAAATACATAAACAACTCTCGCGTTTGCACAGAGTACCTAAGGGAATGTGGGGGACTTACTCTGGGATAAACTTCTCGTGACAAAGTACCTTATTTTCTACTCTCCTGCCTTCAGCAGAACCCCATTTTGTTGTGATACTAATTTCTGGTATTAAGATTGAGGGAGGGACATAATGATTAAGTACTTTAATGAAAAAAACAAAATCCTTAAGAGTGGAAAATATTTTTCTGTTTAATGTTTCTCCCTTCATCCTCTCTCTGTGGACCTTCCTCACATCCTTTGGCCTAACCTCTGCAGTCTTACTCAACGGCCAAATCTAAACTTCATCTCATGACTTCCCTTTTAGCTGTTCACTGCCACTGTTACTTCTTCTCCTTGTCACTCAACATTTGAGAATTTAGTGCAATTACACTTTGGGATGAAAATACACCAAACGCGTTTTAAAAATACGCTTTAGATTTTGACTATGTTCTTTACTATTTTGTGAGCATGTGTTTGTATCTGGGTAGGGAAGAAATGGGTCACTGTGCCCCTGCGGAGGCGAGAGGACAACTTGCAGTTCCCTCTTCTACCATGTAAGTCCTAGAGGTCAAAGATCAAAGATGGGCTATCAGACTTAATGAAGCGCCATTGTCCACCAACCCATCTCGCTGGTCCCAAACACACTTTTAAAAATATACATAAGCATGACCTTCATGAGAGACAACTATACACCCAAGTGGCAATGTTGCCACCTCGGTGCTGTTGAAGAAATCGTGACACAGGTCGGCGTGGCCTACCTTGGTGTCGAAGTTTGGCAAACAGTACTGGGGAAGAGAAGTCATGGAAAGAGGCAAAGAAAACCAGTTAGGAGGAAAAGGTGAACAGGAGCATGTGAACTTGGCAGGAAGAGTGTGGCATCTCTGCCAAGAGGAATCGACCCATGTTCAGCGTGAATGAGTCCACTGAGTACCTTCCAAATCAGAAACCTTGGAGGTGGCACAGCAATCAGATTTAAAAGTCTCCAGGCAACCCTGAGTCAGTCATGCTAAAGTTTCATACAACGAACTTGCTCACCATGGGGAGGGGGGAAGTTAAACAAAGAAAGAAACACCTTTCTTTCTTTCTTTCTTTCTTTTTTTTTTTTTAAGCCAGACATGGTAAATAAGGCCACACCTGTAATTGCAGCATTCTGCAAGCTGAACCAAAGGATCATGGGTGCAGGCCTTCCTAGGCCTCATAGCAAGAGCCTGCTTCCCAAAACAAAAACATAAAAGCATTTTTTAATAACTATCTCGTTTTACCTGTTGGCCATATTTTAGCTGGAAAACGTTCAAGGTTACTTAAGCTACCCGCAGGTATCTCGTGCACATATTAAACGAGTATTCTTTGCGGAGCAGTGTGCGATGTTGAGGGAGACAAAGAACCGGCCAATAACAAGGTCCCAAAGTTACACAGTACACAAGTGATACAACTCAACAGAGGTGGGGTGCCAAGTGCTATGCCCCAAGACCAATGCAGGAGCTGGGAGAATACTCCAGACAGCCTAACTTTTGAACCCTGCCACGAACTTTTAATCAGAGACAGCAAAACCCATAATTATAGCTCATCCACCTGCAGGTTTGCTGGCTTGGGAAATGGTTTAATGATTATATTGAAAGTGGGGTAGGCTAGAGGTGAATAAATTACACTCAGACAAACGTGTACTACCCAAAGAATGTTTTCGACCTTGGCCCAAGGACATCCCTGTGTCCTGGTTTTGGCATCTGCTCCATCACTTGCAGAAGGTCAAGCTCTCATTTAATGTCTCATTTATCTAAATCTATATGCAATTACCAAAATGCCTCCTATGAGAAGTTTAATAATGCAATACTTCAGTTCTGAAGCGTTCCCTAGGACCTTTGGGAGAAGCCTGATGACTTCTCCAGCAAGAAAATGAGCAACAGGGAAAGAAAGGGGTTCAGAGTATACACATGGTGAGCAAGAACGTGCCCTGCGCAATGCACTCATCAGAGCTACAATCTGAAACATCACCAAATAAAACACTTCGTTTTCTTGTCCAAAGAAGAAGTTCCTGAGCAAACTGAACCCACCACGGTGAAGCCACCTTCCTGAGGTTGAATTGTGGTCTAGCACTCAGTTCCTTGGCCCCACACTGAAACCCAACCTGAATGTGTGCTTACTGAAAAGATAGTGCACCAGCAAAACCACCCGGTGATCCGCTAGGAGGGCATCTCTGGGTACTAGCTTGGTGAAGCTGTGGGAGTGTAATCGGTCAAGGTATTATTTTAAGGACTTTGAAAACTGCATGTCCCTAATCTGGATCTGGTGGTCACCAAGTAAGCAAGGGCGGCGTTAGTAGATTGCTGCGGAGCACAGCCAGCCCTCCATCCACTTCCAACCGCTTGGCAGGCAAGGCGCCCCGTGACGCCCCGAGAGTTCCAGTCCGGGTTCCCCTTTCTACCGCCATATAGGGAAGGGGAGGATGGAGCGGCAGTCCGCCCCCGCCGCACACAGCATCCGCCCACTTGGCGGTGAACTTGAGCCAGCAGCGGTTAACCCGGTCGGGGGTTCTGGGCCTCAACCGGCGCCGCCGCCTGCAGCTCCTTCAGGTGGGGCGCAAGCCTCGGTGCGCCGCCCTTCCCTGCTCTGCTCCTTCCACCCTCCCCGTCTCTAGGGCGGCGGCCACCACGGGGACCCTTCCCAAGGGCGTGGGCGGGAAGCGGGTGGGGGAGGCGAGCCCCTGGGGCGCGGGCAGCCCCCAAGTCGCAGCAGCGCTGCACAGAGCCCCGACCGCTGCTCCAACGCTGAACGCCCTGCTTGCCTTCATCTCGCCCCATCGGGGAAACGGATGGAAGAAGCAAAGATAGACGGACAGACAGCCGTGGCGCGGGCAAGCCTGAAACCGCCCACCGTCTCCGAGCCCGGGGCACGGCGCTGCAGATGCCCGGTCCCCGGCTGGTGGTGGAAGGGATGGGCAGGGCAAAGGACACGCGCGCCGCTCGCTCGCGGCTCGTCCGCGCTTTTCCCGCGCGTGGCCTTCCTCTTCCCCTTCAATTTACCTTATGCCAGGCGCCCCGCGAGCTCCGGCCGGAGGTGCAGAGCCGGAGGCCGGAGGACAGGAGTTTGAGAGCCGCCATCTTCGGACCCGGGCGCGAGAGGAGGTGGAGGAGCGGAGCGCGCGGGAGTGTGTGCGAGCGCCGGTTGCCGGGGCCGCGGCGGCGTCACCGGCTCGGGAGGGAAGGGAAGGCGAGCCGGAGGGGCGGGCTGGAGGCTCGACCGCCCGTCCGTGACGTCCGCGGGACCTCGGAGTGGTGCCGCCCCTTGCAGACTGCTGGCTTGTCAAGGAGCGAGACAGGGAGGGGCCCCACGGCTCCGAGTGGGAGCGCGCCACTGGCAGCGCGAGTCCCCTGAGAAGATCCCCAGGCCGGATGTGCTGGGGTTATCTGCGGGCGCCTCCGCTGCCACCGCCGCGCCACCTTAGGCTGGAGGAGGCGCTAGTGTGTGCAAGCCCTTAGCTCCACGCTTGTGGTGGACCAGGGTTCCAGGTTTGAAGGGGACTGGAGGGTCTCTTGCTGAACTTGTTACTTTTCCAAGTCGGCCTCGGGAATATGTACAGACACAAAGGGTCACGGATTAAGATTTTCTCCCAGGTCTAGACAGCTCCTATTTCTAACATTTCTCGAGTACCACCACCACGCTCTTTAAGTCTGGCTTTGGCCTTAAATTTCTCAGAAAACCAGCAGCGTTCTGAGTGACCCTCAAGAGATGTGACCCTCTTAACCGACAGAGGGACAAAATTAGAACTGGGCCCTTGTTCCCCCATCATCCTAGTTTGTGTTCCAGGATTTTCCTGGCACCGGAGTCCCAACAATTCCAGAGATTGTACAGCAGGTACAAACACAGAAGTGTCTGCCTTGTCCTTAGCCACGTTGCATAAGTCACCTCACCTTGTAATGCCCTGCCTGTCATAGTTTTGTACGAGCAAAGCCAGGCGAGGCTCTGGAACACAAGGAGCACACAAATGCTAGGCACTACATTTTCGTCAGTTTCGGTGCTGGATTAACTTTTTGAAGTTTTGTTTGAGAAAGCATCCCACTGAAACATGATATATGTGGCTCGGGCTGCCCCCCCCCCCGCCCCCTGCCTCTCCATCCTCTTTATGCCAGCCTATCCGAGGGGGTGTGTGTGTGCGCGCGCGCGCGCAATCCTGCCTGGCTCAAGCCTTATCTTTTGACTGGCACCCAGAGGACCTGAACAAATTCGATTTCTTCAGAACCTTCTATACACGTGTTAGAGTGAAAAAAAAAAGAAGAAGAAAAAGAAAACCACCAGGAAGCCCAGTACAACTTTTAATGAGCTAAAAAACTGCCCACGTCCTGAAAGACTGATTAACTTTTGAGATAATGTGAAACCCATGAGAAAATTAAATGACACTCTAACTTCCTTAGAAAGTACACTAAGGCAGTGAAGGATTAACAATCCGGTTCAATTAAAATCTTTCTATGGTCAGGTGAGATGATAAGAGCACTTGTCTCCAAGCTTGGTGACCTCATTTGACCCCTGGGAGTCACATGTCACATGGTGCCAAGGGAGAACCAACTACTTCAAATCGTCCTCTGACCTCACACGTATGGTGGCACGTGCATGAACACATGCATTTACATATGCACGAAACAAATCTGTCCATAAAAGCTACAGTCTCAGCATCCTTTTAACTCACAATTTCTCCTGTAAATATTATTTTTGTTTTTGTTTGGTTTGGTTGGTTTGGGTTCTTCTGTGTCACTTTGGAGTCTGTCCTGGCACTAGCTCTGTAGACCAAGTTGGCCTCGAACTCACCTGCCTCTGCCTCCTGAGTGCTGGAATTAAAGATGTGTGCCATCACCGCCCAGCAAATATTTTGGTTTTAATATGGAAACAAAATATCAAGTTAAACTCTCCAGTTCCATAGGAGACGTTAACAAGGTAATCCTAGATGTATTTTCAGGCACATCCTAGTGAGTGCGGGGGTTGTGATGAGTTCAGATGTTAAGATGAGGGTCCGTGAGTAGCCCTAACACAGCTGCGGCAGCTGTTGTATCGCAGTTTATAGAAGGAACAAAACCTAGTGCTGCAGTCGCTTTTCCACTTTTGCCCTTCCAGGACCATGTGAAAAGGAAAAAAACAACAAAACCACTGGCAACTGTGTGTGTGTAGTCATCTGACTCATTCTTGGCTGGCTGGACTCAATTTGTTGCTCCTAGCTGAGGAAGACAATTATTTTAAATCTTGTATTTCTGTGGAACACTGTTCCTGGGGGGGGGGGGGAGGGGAGACAAAAAACAAGGTCAGCCTCCCTGCTGCAGAGTCAGAAGACAGGGTGCTATGTTTTAGACACCTTCTTCTTTCACCTTCTCAATAATGTGTAAGCCATCTATTCAACATGAAAGGGGGATTGATTTTGTACAAATCTTTTTCCTGATTCTGCAAAAGCCATTTTAATTTTAGTTGCTTATAAAAATCCTGATTCTTCTAAGTTTCTGAGTAGTAGGAACATTTCCCTCTTGCCTTTGTGTGGGGATGGGTACTGGCGACTGAACTAAGACCTCTGAAATATATTTCCTGCTCTATTTTTAAATTGCCCACCTGAGCCCAAATGTACCTTGTAGTCCAGGGCTGAACTTGAACTCTTGATCCTTCTGCCTCCGAAGTAGCTAGGATTATAGGCCTGTGGTAGCAGGGCCAGCTTGCTCAATACCGTAAAGGCAGTTTATGACAAATATTCCACCTCATGAAGTTTTTCCTATGAAATATCATACCGCTTGACTTTTACACTCTTAAAGAGCAGAAAGACTTTAAACGAAAGGTCCCACACAGCTAACAGGAAAATTCGTGTTCTGAGGTTGTGGGTTGAAGGTTCTTTCACCAGATAAGTGCAGTCTGTTGGATCGCCAGTTAGAATGTTGTCACCGTGTTTCTGCTTGAGAGATTTCATTTGACTTCTGACACGCAGTGTGATAGCTCCTGCTTTTACTGAAAGATAAGACACCCTTCCCTAGTTAGCAGCCTCTTCCTCCTGGAGGAAAATGAAAGGCGTCTGAAGACTGGTTCTCAAATGTTGTCTGACTGGCTTAACTAGTAATGGGAGTTTTATCTATGTGGTGAAGCAGCTACAGAAATGCATAAATGCCTCATTTTACGTAATGAGCCTTTAACAGGAGAGAAAAAAAGTCTTCCAAACACTTGTGTCTTCCACTTAGAAAACAAAAACAAAATCTTCTGAAGTTATATATAAATTTGCAAACGTAAGTATTGGTTCACTTTGTAAAATCATTATGCCTTGATTTGCCTATTTTGTTAGCTTAATGTTCTCATAGTTCCCTTGAATCAATACTTTTTACTTGGTTTTGTTTAATTAAAACATTAAAAGGAATTGGATTCTGCCAGCAGTGGTGGTGCGCGCCTTTAACCCCAGCACTCAGGGAGGTCGAGACAGGCAACTATCTGTGAGTTTGAAGTCGGCCTGGTCAACAGAGTAAGTTCCAGGACAGCCAGAGCTACACAAAGAAAGCCTGTCTTGAAATCCCCTCCCCGCAAAAATGGGTTTTTCCCTATTTTATTTTTCACAGAAGAAAATGAAAATATATAAGCTACACAGTCAGAAATAGCTCGCTCCCAGGAATAAAAATGAGAGGCATGTTAAGGGAATAAGAAAACTTCAGGAATGGGGCAGTGGCAGCACACGCCTTTAATCCCAGCACTTGGAAGGCAAAGACAGGCAGATCTCTGTGAGTTCAAGGCCAGCCTGGTCTTCCAGGACAGGCTCCAATGCTACAGAGAAACCCTGTCTCGAAAAAGAAAGAAAGAAAGAAAGAAAGAAAGAAAGAAAGAAAGAAAGAAAGAAAGGAAGGAAGGAAGAAAGAGGAAAAGAAAAGAAAAACACAGCAATCTAGTGCACTCAACTTCATCCTCAGCTCTCCAATGGGAGGGAGAAGCTGCCGTAATTGACTTTTATTCCCCTGGAACTGTAAGCCAAAATAAGTTCTTTCTTAGATAAGTTGCTTTCGATCATGTTTTTGGTTACAGCAACAGATAAGTGACTAATACAGAATCTGGTACGAGAGAGTAGGCTGTTGCTGTGAAGCACTTGATTACATTGCTTTGAGGAGGAATGTGGAAGGCTGTGGAAATCTGGACTAGAAAAGCAGATGAACACTTTAAATGGGTAATCCTAATAAGGCCTGAAAGACAGAGAGCAATGAGGACAGTGGAGACCCAGCTCCAGAGGGTTCAGAGGGAAGGAATTTCAGCGATTGGGCTGGAAGCCATTCTTGTGATGCTTGGACAAAGGATCTGACCACCTTCTGTTTTTATCCTAAGAATTTGCCTGAAGCTAAATTTAAAAGTGACAGATTAATTTCTTTGGTGAAGAAAATTTGAGAACTACATGAAGTTGAGTCTGTGGCCTGGTTTTTTATTGATAAAGCTTCTTCAGGTCTACAATGAAAGGGAGCAAGTCAGACAGAAAGAAAACAAAATAATACCGTTTGGCAAGACATGGAGCATTCAGAATGTTACAGCCAAGGCATGCCCGAAAGTGGCTACAATTGGTAAGGAGTTAAGCACCATTAAAGAGAGGCTTAATCTTCCCTGGTGTTTTAACAGGGTGAGGCCCCAACCAGCTAAGCTTCCAGATTCTGAAATGAACGGGCCTATGAGATTTTTTTGCTTTTGGTAGGCAACAGCAAACAAGGCAGCTGGTAATGTGATTCACGGGGCAGGATCCATCCCAGGTTTTAGCCAAACTTAGCAGGTTTCTCAACATGGTGCTGTCTTAGACACATGGAAGAGGCAAGACTCAAAGGGTCATGAATTCTTCTTTTTTTTTTTTTTTTTTTTTTGGAGGTGTAAGTGAATTTTTATTGGGAAGGAAGTTGTCAACTCAAACAGCAGCAAATGAAGAATGCATAAAGGAAACTCCCCGTTGTCACAGACAGATGTAACCTCCAGAATATGTGACATAGGAGACATTTCAATCTGTGACCCCCCAAGACTGGATGCATTAAGAGCTTTCCCATCCAATCCAACACTTCTGGATTTCTACTAAAAAAGGAATATGCAGTAAGATTATGGAAAAGTTGCTTCTGAAAGGATTAACCCCCAAAGAAGGGTCAGAGAGGGAATGTAGAAATCGGGGCGTTATTATCACAATTACTGTAAATTGTAATGCACTACATTTCCATATCTTCACAGTAATACAAAACACAGCCCCCTGCAGAACTGGTTCAGATTACTTAAATACCCAATGTACTGTCTACACAAGTGTCTGGAAGTTACTCGTGTTTATATGAAATGAAGCTATTGATACTTTTCTACAGCAGTAACTGCACACCAGGAAGGCCGAGACAACACAAATCAGGGGATGGAGTTTTCCCAAAGCTGCAGTGTGAAAAGACTATAAACAGTTGATCCCATACACACGAATAGGCTTCCTTGCTAGAGGAAATCCAAATGAAATAAGGAATGGAGATGTAAAAAGGTTTTCTTCAGGGAACGAAGGACAGCACCCTGGATGCCTTTAGTTTTCGGCCCCCTCCGCTGCATCACATTCTTCTCCTGCACTGTCCGATGTCCATAATGTTAAGTTGTCTCTAAGCAACTGCATGATGAGGGTGCTGTCTTTGTAGGAGTCTTCATTCAGTGTATCAAGCTCTGCGATGGCCTCATCAAAAGCCGTTTTAGCCAGTGTGCAGGCAAGCTCTGGATTATTAAGGATCTCATAGTAAAATACAGAAAAATTAAGGGCCAGACCCAGGCGGATTGGATGTGTAGGCTGCATCTCTTTCTTGCTTATATCAAATGCCTCTTGGTAGGCTCCTTGGGAATTATCTATCGTCTGTTTTCGATCATCGCCACATGCTACTTCAGCAAGATACCAGAAATAATCTCCCTTCATCTTCAGATAGAAGACCTTACTCTCTGGATTAGTTGCATTGGCTATTAAATACTTATCCAACAATTCCAGGACCGTGGTGCAGATGGACCTCAGCTCCGACTCCACTTTCTCCCGATAGTCCTTGATCAGCTGCAACTTCTTGTCGGAGGTGTCGGTCTTCTGCTCGATGCTCGAAATGACCCTCCAGGCGGACCGGCGGCCCCCGACCACGTTCTTGTAGGCCACAGACAGCAGGTTGCGCTCCTCGTTGGACAGCTCGGCGCCCTGCTCCGTCACGGCTTTCATGCAGGTGGCCATGTCGTCGTAGCGCTCGGCCTGCTCGGCCAGCTTGGCCTTCTGGATCAGCTCGGTCTTCTCCATGGCGAAGCGAGGGCGAGCGCCGAGCCGGATCCGGAGTCCTCCTTCTAGTCTCCGCGGCCACGATGCGAGTCATGAATTCTTCTTACATGTCTTCAGAGAACTACTAAGGCTAGGAAAGCTATGGGAGAGGCATCCCTGCATGAGGACTTTGGGAAGGCAAGAGGCTCTGAGACGCATTGCAGGAAGCTACGAAAGTGAAGGCTGAATTGCAGTAAAGATACCAACATTTTGGTGATTGCATAGCCATGGGAGAACTACATAAAGCGGATAGAAGTAGTCGGGGAGAGGGGTGTATATTATAGGCAGCAAAATCAAGGAGTAGAGGCAACTAAACCCTTATTATCAGATGTGGAGCCACAGGATACTGTGTTTTTCCCTGTTGAGTTCTGATGTTGTTACAGAATTCCCATTTGGAAGAGTAGTGTGTATTCTGGGTTATTATACATTGAATGTAAGTAATTTGCGTTTTGATTTTTATAAGGTTTACAATTAAGAGACTACCTTGAGTCTCAGAAAAGACTTTGAACTTTTGAGTTTTAAATACTCTTGAGGCTGTGAAGGACAATGGGGAGTTCTGAAATTATATTAAGTACATTTTGTGTTACAGTGTGGTCATGAGTGTCCGGGGCAGTGGAATGTGGTGGTTCAAATGAGAAATATCCCCCATTAGTAAAGGAATTTGAACACTTGGTTCCCCAGGTGGTAGCGTTGTTTGGGGAGGTTTAGGAGGTATGGTCTTATTGGAGGAAGTATGTCACGGGGGACAAGATTTGAGAGGGTGTAGCCCTTTCTACTTCCACTATGCTCTCTGCTTCATTTCATGCTGTACTTAACACGTGATAGCTCTGCTTCCTGTTGCTGCTGCTGGGTACTTGCTGCTGTGCCTCTCCACAGGGCGGACTCTGATGCCCCTGGAATCACATGCCAAGATAAACGCTTCCTTTTCTAAGTTGCCTTGGTATTTTAGCACAACAATAAAAGGTAGCTAGTACATACAGCCTCCCCCATGCCTTTGAGGACCAAAAGTGCACACTTCTTAGAGACTTACAAATGAATGGTCTTTATTGACCTTCCTCTTATACACACGTTTTTATTCCAAATTACATGGGCCTTCGAATTTTATATGATGAACTCACACAGTGTCAGAAACCGACAACAGACAAACCAAGACACATGTGAATTCTAAGTAGGCGGATTGGGTGCCAAGCAATCTCAACACTGTAGTTCCCTAAACGTGTAGCCCCTGTGGTGTCATAGCTAACGATACCTGTGCAAATTGCTGAGATATGTGAGAATATACCAACCAGCGTCTATTTATACTGGAGGTGATAAAACCTATACCTTGTAGATTTATGTCTTAGTGCTGTCTGTCCATGCTTTTGCAACAACAGTATATCTTATCCTACGTAATGTACATAGAAATTTGTCTCACACAGTTCTGGATGTTAGAGTGCCTAAGATCTGAATGACTACTGATTCTGTGCTTCGCATTCCTGTGCAGCAAACTGCAACCTAATTTAAGAATATATTCCTATAACAGATAGCTGAATGACAGCTGATCTTAACAGTTGTATTTCAGCCAATCCTAGGCTAACCTGGCTGCTTTCCTCTGAAGCAAATAACTCATGATACCATCCCCCCCCACCCGAAAGGCAAATACTGAGTTGTGATTAATCAGGGATTTCTTTTTGTCTTCCTTAATGACTGCCCATGTTAGTGAGTAGAGCTCCCGGAACCACTAGTCCCTCAGAATGCTGCCTCGTAAATGAGTCTTTCTTTGTTCAAATAAACGGCTGGGTGGGTTTAATGGTTTTTTTATTCTTATAACAGGTTTCTTATGCAGTCTCGTTTACCCTCTTTATATCCTTATAGCAGAAGCTATGTTATAGTTTGTATACTGGCAACAGTCCCATTTCATAAGGACGCCACCTTCATGACTCAATCACTTTGTGAAAAACCACACCCCACATATTATTACATTGGTGATTAACCTACAAGGTGAAGAAGTGTGCAGAGTACATATTCAGACCATACCTGATGTTTCATCGTTCCTCACACTCTGGGAAACATCAGGCAGGATTCAGACTCTGTACTTTCTGATACTAATTCTTGTTCCCCTTGCATCTCCCACTTGCCGAGATGTCTTTGGATCTGACCCCAGGTCTCCAGTCTGCCTAAACCTGTTATTTCCGGGTTTCTGTCTGTTCATTCATATAGATTATTGTGAATCCCTGCCAAGTAAACATTGCTTTTTTCTTTAATTTAAGCGTTCTTGCAAGACTCATTTCAAATGCATATACCCCGTGTTTTCACAACCTTTCCTAAAATATTTCAAGAGCTCCTCACTGGTACTGTGATGGACACAAGAGACAGGAGAAGTCTGTGGTCAAAGTAGTGGCTCGATGTCTCAGAGAACCCAAGGATGAGCTGGTTACTGACCTTTGTCTTACACGATGAAGATCTGTCTTGGGAATTAGTAACTGTGGCAGCTGGAGAGATGGCTGAGCAGTTCAGACCACTTGCTACTCTTCCAGAGGATCTAGGTTTGGTTCCCATCACCCACATGGCGACTTATATTTCTCTATAGCTCCATTTCCAGGGAATCTTGTACTCTCTTCTGGCCTCCACAGGCACCGTGCATGCACAAAGTACACTTTCATACATGGAAGTAAAACACTCAGACACAAAAAGTAAAAATGAAGAAATCTTTTGTTTTAAAGAGAAACATAACTGTAAAACCACCAGACTGTAGGCTACTCCAGCAATCTCATAAAAATAGCATCCTGCTTTCGGTTCTGAGGTAGACAGCTTTCTGTTTCTGTCGGTGCTGCTCACCCCCCTTCACCACTTGAAGCTTTGCTTCAATCCTCCTACTCTGCTTCAGATTTATTTCCCGTATCAAAGGTGAAGCCGAGCATCTGGTCAGAGCCAGATTTAAAGCGTGCAGCTACTTAGAGACTGCCACATGCAACAGTTCCGCTCTTCCAGCCCTTGCAAATGCGTGCAGATGCACAGGTGCTGAGTCATGACGGCAGAAGATTGACACCTGCGATTTTCAGTGTGTTATACTGGTGTGGTCATTTTACAACCTCTTCCACTGAACATCTGCAGTGCCCCGCACTGTTCCATGTTATCATCACTGGGAAGGTGGTCAGTCAGAAATGTGGGCATCATTTATTTTTAACCATACATAGTGTGCACACAATACATACGGTAGAACTACTTGATAGCAGTCATGAGAAGGCTATTAGTACTATTTTGGGAGCCAAAAGTTACATGCAAGTAACTTCCTACAGCAAGGAGGGTTGGTGTCCCCTGGCCCTCAAGTTGTCATGGGTATAATAATTAATTCACATTGGATCAAAAACCTAAAGTAAGAGCGAAACCTATAAAACTCTTGGGAAAACTAGGCATAGACTTTGAGAATTTAATTAGGCAATGAGTTTTAGGAATTATGCAAAACGGTATCTCCTAGAAATGTCTGCATACGCAAGACCAGAACAATGTTGATATCAATGCTGTTGACATGGAGGGGGAAATTTTCTCTGGGTCTCACTCCCAGAAAAACAACTACAGGCAGCTAATGACTGCATGTATGTAACAATAATAGTAATTTGAGGAGGGGTTCAAATGAGGGTGACTGGCAGGGCCTTGAAGGAGGAAAGGGAAGGGGGAAGTGATGTTATCCCATTTCAGTTAAAAAACATTTAAAAGATATGCTTAAATAAAATATAGTGTACCTCCCCAAAAAAGCATGCAGCTATAAAAGGCCATCTAATTCCAAGAACTCAACAGAGCTACTGCTTGACATTTGAAATGGAATTTTATATCTTAACTATTATAGCAACTGCAACCTAAGTCACTTGCATACTCAGTTTTTAATTTTAAATAAAATGATATATCTTATTTTTAGTATATTAATGATAAGGATTGTACAGTTTAGAAAGAGACACCAGGATAGTTTTTCTACCATCTCAATTTCTATGTTCAAACCTAGAAATACATCATTCTTAGAGCTGTCTTTTCCTACGCCCTGTTTTTTCACTTAGCTCTCTGAATATTGGCTTGTTTGAATTTGTGTGTATAATACTTTTGTGTAAAATGAATGCTCTGACCAGGCACACATACTGCCTGTGACATTTAATGCTGATTATCGATTTGATAGGGTGGAGAATCATCCAGGATACCAGCCTCTGGGCAGTCTAGCGAGCACTTTCTTGACTGGGCTAATTAAGGAGAGAAGACCAACACTAAAATTATATGGCATCATTCCCTGGGGTTGGGCCCTAGATTGCAAATATACATAAAAAAGGGAAAGCTAGCAAAGCCTGTGCATTCACAGTTCTTCCAGACTGCAGAGACAATGTGACTGGCTGCCATGACCTTTCCTGCTATAATGAGCTTTACTTTCAAACTGTGAGCCAAAATAAACCCTTTCTCCCTTAAGTTGCTTTTTAAGATATTTTATTTTTATGCATTTGTAAATTTATTGTGTGTATTGGGGGTATTTTGCCAGTATATGTGGCTGTGCACCATGTGCATGCAATACCCAAAAAGACCAGAGAGGGTGTCAGATCCCCTAGGACTGGAGCTAAGATTCTCTGGAACTGGAGCTGTGAGCTGCCATGTGCTGGGGCTTGAACCTGCGTCCTTTGGAAGAACAACCAGTGCTCTTAATCACTGAGCTGCTTTTCAACCACTATGCCCTTTTCAGTTGTTTTTCTCCTTTCCTAATTCCTTAAGGCTAGCTCTCCTACCCTGCCCAGGGGAGGGGTGGAGCCAGTTCTCCTGAGTGGAATGCCACAGCCAACTGGCAGGGCCAGCTCTACCCCTCCCCACACCTCACCTGTTGCTGGCAGGAGAGCTGGCCACAGAGCAGGAGAGAAAGGTCTGCCCCTTGCCAGCTACAGAACTTGGGAGAGCAGGCCCCATACTTCATCTGGGCATCATAGTAGAGCTGGACCTGGTGGCATGGACATAAGTGAGTCAGCCTGATGCGGGAGAATTGTCTGTATTCTGTCAATCATATTTCAATAAAACGCTGATTGGCCAGGCAGGCAGTATAGGCGGGAAAACCAGACAGGAAGTAGAGGTGATGCAATGAGAACAGGAGAATTCTGGGAATCAGGGAGGTTCCTCAGCGACTCCTGCGCAGACCACCGAAGAGACAGCATGTAACCTGCCCAGCTGAAAAAGGTACGGAGCCATTATGGCTAACATAGATGAGAATAATGGGTTAATGTAAGTTATAAGAGTTAACAAGAAGCCTGACCTAATGAGCCAATCAGTTTATAATCTTATGGAGTCTTGTGTGTGATTTTCCTTGGGACTTGCTGGCTTATTGGGGTACTGGGCCGGACAGAAACCCCAACAAGCCAGCCCCTCACTACACCAGCCCTGAGGGCTTGATAGCTGGAGAGATGGATCTACCCTCTCCTGGGCAGTGTGGAGGAGCTGGCCCTGGTGGCATGGATGTGGGAGAGCTGGCTCCACCCCTTGCTAGGGTGGTGTGAGAGAGTTGCCCCCTCCCCGCCCTTTGCTGGTTATGGCACTGGGAAACTCTGGGTGGATCCTGTCCCACCCCTTGCCAGCTGCCACAAGCAGGAGAACCGGCCCCACCCCTCACCTGGATAAAACAGGAAAGCTGACCTTGTTGGCACCGTTGCAGGAGAGCGGGCCCGCTGATCAACTCAGCTAACACTCAGGCCCACATCCAGAGCTTTAAGTTGGCCAACCCCAACATCTACCCTATCTATGACCTGCTGGAGTGCATGGAAGGACCAGACCTGCAGATCCAAAGCTGCAGGATCTCCACGACACAGAGCTACGACAGGATATCCTATCTGAGAGGAGTCCTGTCCCAGCAGGATCCAGAACTGATAGTGTCAGAAGCCAGATGCCTCAAATCAGAGCAGTGATTCATTACGATGAACATTTGCGAATAAAGCTGTTTGGGCAAAGTGGTCTACTGTGTGACACACAGGGACACACCACAGCCTCCATGGCGAGATTTTTTTAAAATCTTTTATTGTTTTGTTTTCTAGGGTGGGGGAAGGTTGCAAGGGTAGAAGGCAGATATGGAGGGACAGGGAGATGAGTGAAATTGGGGTGCATGACGTGAAATTCACAAAGAATCAATAAAAAGATTTTAAAAGACTATGATAATGCACTGTATATAGTTTCAGAGGCTTATTTCAATGTGACTGCTTCTTATTTGACATTTAAATATAGCAACACAGGGCACTGATATATGGAGCTGTTGACTAATGAAGATTTTTTACTTAAAGTAGGTACTAAGAATCTAAGGTAAGCTGTAGTATGATCAGAACTTTCTTGATATTATATAGCCGAACACAAAGATAGTACTAATAAGCCACTAGATATAAACCAATAGTTGCAATAATTATCAGATTTGTTATTCTTAATGGTTCCATTTACAACAGGAAAATGTTCTTTAATTAAAAGAATGTCATTAATTTATACTGCAAATTATCATCTTATACGTTGAGGTTCTGTATAAATTTATTTGAATGGATCACTCTTACTATGCATATCTTTGAACACAATGACTTTAACTAAATCAGCCTTTCTGCTTCTTGTCCATAACAGAGACCTTATGACATGGAATCTTTACTAATGACGTTTCCTTTATCAGCTGAGCAAGCTCCTGCTGTCTTTTAGAACCAATATTACCTATCACTCCTCCATGAATCTTGACTAATTACACCAGAGTTCATTTCCTTAAAAAAAAAAAAAAATCCTTACCTCAAGCTCTCAGGGCCTTTTGTCACCCGGATTATGATCTTTTCAAGAATATCATTGTTGATTTTTATATTCATTGTTGTTCATTGTGTCGTGGGGTTAACACTAAGTTTAGAGCAGATGCTCAGCATATTTCAGCTTTGCTGATTTGAGTTGCCCTTTTCTCCATCCTAACACAAGCCATGAGCCTTCATCTGTGCCTCTCAGCTCACCTCTTTAGATGGGGCTTTTCTTCCCTAATCATGATGTGAAGGTAATGATTATTCCCACATGCATTCTCCTGCTGACCACCATGCTCTTGGCCTTTCTTCTATAGGCTAACTGCCCTTTCCCCACAGATAACCTGTCACTACAGAACAGGAATTCAACAGTCATTCAACGAGCTATGTATTATTTTATACTTCTTTATTTTCTTACAAAGTTCCCTCTGCTTTTTTCATTGTTATTTCCTACTCCCATTTGAAAAAACATAACTGACCTACTCTTTTTCATGAGGAAAAAAGTAAAACCAGAGGTGAAGGTTGGCAACCACTTCTCACTGGTTATGTTCCAAGACAACTATTAATGCCTACAACAACACATTTCAAAAACTGCTGCCAAGGTGTTATAACGGCCTGTATTTATTTCCAAATCATGTTCCATATATATTATCATAGCTGCCCAGTATAATCCAGGTCAGGGTCACTTATAAATATCAGAATCCTTTGACCCTTTTTTGCCACATAAAAAAGTAAAAATAAATGTCTAAGATAAACATAACAGGCAGGATTCAAATTCTATTATATAACAAAAGCAACTGTATTTATATAATGTCACATAAAAACTGAAAAGGGACATCTGAAAATGAAGGGAGATGTAAGAACTAAACTGAATTGTTTCTCAAATGCTTAAACATAACTTTTAGATCACTAGATATATAGCTTTTATCTCAGAGTTCTAAATACACACTTCTTTCAAAGAGAAGTATTTGGGGGCAAAGGAGACGTGTCTGTGTATAGAGGCTCTTGCCACCAAGCCTGCTGAGCTAAGTCCACTCCCACATGATGAAAGGAGAGAATCAACTTCACCAAGTTGTCTTTTGACTGCCACACATTTACTGTGGTGTATACACACACACACACACATACACACACACACACACACACACACATACACACACATTTTCAAAAACAGTCATAAAAAGAAATTTGCACTTTCATGTTTATTATAGTATTATATATAGCAGTCAAGATATAGGTACACCCTAAATATTCACTCTGTATGGATGGATAAAGAAATAATGACTTGCATATATAGTTAGATACGTTAAAAAGCATTGCTGCAAAGGAAATGAAGGAAAGAAGAATAGAGTAGGCAGCTCCAGACACCAAGTTCCAGGAGTTGTGGAGGGTGGGGGTAGGGGAAGCATGGCTTTGTGGAAACAAAAGTTTTACAAAGTGTGGTGTATTAAAGACTGGGGAGCTTTATAAATATTGGCTCTTGGTGAGTTAGCTAGCATTGAGAGAAAAATGTATTTCTCAAAATAGAATACTACAATTATATGTATGTGTATATATATACAATATAGATTTATACCACATATAATAGTAAAATTCCAATTATGTTAGGTTGCAGAACAGTCAAATTCTGTGAAACGCAGCTGTAACATGAAGGGCTGCGGGCAGGCCTGCTTTTTCCTCCTGGTACCCCACAACCGGCAAGTTCCAAAGAAAATCACATGGAGTCTACATTAGGTTATAAACTGATTGGCCCATTAACTCTGGCTTCTTATTAGTCCTTGTAACTTATATTAATCCATTATCATTATCTATGTTAGCCACATGGCTCAGTACCTTTCTCAGTGTGACAGTTCACATGTTGCTTCTCTGTGGTCTGGGCAGGAATGGCAGAGGGAGCTTCCTGCTTCCCAGAATACTCCCAGTCTCTTTGCTCCACCTCTACTTCCTGTCTGGCTTTCCTGCCTATACTGCCTGCCTGACCAATCAGCATTTTATTAAAATACGATTGACAGAATACAGACAATTCTCCCGCATCATTTCCCTCTTTTTTTTTTAAGCAAAAGAAAATACCCATAGTCCATTTGTTGGGAACATGGGCGTAGTATTTCAGGCTACTTCCTGCTGGTTGGGGGCACTGATGATCTTATGGGGACCTAAAGAAAATTTAGAGTTATAATCAAGTTCTGACTGGAGTATCCTGTGAGTCTTCATCATCTCAGGCAGCAGTCTTGAACCTGTTCTGGATGAAGAACTCTGTCATCTGGGCCATCTGTTCCTATCGGAGATTTCAGAGGTGGCCTTCCTTTATCAAACCTGATTTTTCTTAACGCAGAATGAATCCACAGCCTCTCATTTTCTGTGGAAACAAAAGCAAAATCTCTTCTCCAAAGTAACATACCTTTTGACTTCAGTTTTGAAGTCAAAATATTTATCTTGGATTAATTTAGCAGCATTTATAAGCAAATATCTTTTAGCAGCTGTTGCTCCTTGCTCAGCATTCTAACAATTCAAAGAGAGCATAATAGCATACAGTATCAAGATTCTCTGTGTATTTTCCATCTTTATGCGGCTTTATTTTAATCTCTATTTCTTTTATTTTTACTTATACTTTTTGAGACAGGTTCTTTGTATATCTTTGTCCTGGAATAACTCTGTAGACCAGGCTGTCCTTGAACTCACAGATCCCTCTGTCTCTGCCTTCCCAGTGCTGGGCTCAAAGGTGTGTGCTACCACACCTTGAACTCACAGAGATCTCTCTGTCTCTGTCTCCCAGGCATTGGGATTAAAGGCGTGTGCTACCACACCTTGAAGTCACAGACCTCTGCCCCTGGAAGTCACAGAGGTCAACCTACCTCTGCCTCCCAGGCATTGGGATTAAAGGTGTGTACTACCACACCCAACTACCCTCTTTCTTTCTTTTTACTTTAAGAACTTTAACTTTTATCCTGCATATATTTTTTAACACACTGTAGACCATTTAGAGGTTTTCTTCCTCTTTGAATCTCTCTTTACTGTATATCTCTGTGTATCTCTCTGACCACACGAGTCTTCAATGGGTAGGACTAAAGCTGTGGCTTTGACAGTTAGATCCAGCCCATTCCTTAGCTTTCCAGCCTCATGGCTGAGATACCAGCTAGAGCTGTGTTCACTGCCACAACTCTATGGTGTTTCAAGGTCCTTGCCAGCAAACAAGTTGCAGCATTCTGCTCACAGACCACACTCAGTCGGACTGCCTGCCTGAAAGAGTCAGAGTTTGCCCTGGCAGGACAGACCAGCATTTTAAAACAGCACAGCTTTTTTCTGCAAGAATTGTCTATATTCTGTCAATTGTATTTTAATAAAACGCTGATTGGCCAGGTGGGCAGTATAGGCAGGAAAGCCAGACAGGAAGTAGAGGTGGAGCAAAGAGACTGGGAATATTCTGGGAAGCAGGAAGCTCCCTCTGCCACTCCTGTGCAGATCACCGAAGCAGCAACATGTGAACTGACAACTGAAAAAGGTACCAAGCCATATGGCTAACCTAGATCAGAATAATGGGTTAAGATAAGTCATAAAAACTTATAAGAAAGGGGGAGGAGATAAAAAAAATAAAAATAAAAAAAAAACTAATAAGAAGCCTGACGTAACGGGCCAATCAGCTTTATAACTTATAGAGATCTCTGTGTGATTGATTTTCCTTGGGAGTTGCCGGTTGTGGGGTACTGGACGGGAACAGAAACCCCAACAAGCCGGCCCTCATGTTACACGCAGCAAATACTTTTTTCCAGAAGTCCTATGGGAGGGAAATGAGGAATTGTAACAGGACTGCAGACCTTAGTAGAACCCCAGACCTTAGCTCAACCAACTCCATGATGAAAGTACCGTTCAGGCTGTAAAACTCAGCAAGTAGACAACACCACCTGCCAAAATAAACAAAGACCAGATCCATCAAGTTCATAGTTATGGGAAAGTCTCTAAATGTAACACCTTTTCCTTTTGACTTCTGTAGTTCCACTACTGGCTAACAATTCTTGTTAACTGAAGGATGTTACCCCAGAACATGGATTTTGTGTGTAAAAGCTCACCCTGAGAAAGGCTCAGGGTAACACTGGAATCCCAAATATCTAATGTAGTCACTGGCCAGCTAATAAAGTCTTTCCATTGGCTTAAACCCATGTCCGAGCAGTCTTTTCTGGTGTCTACCTACAATAGAACTGCTCTTCAAGAAGTATGCATTTCAATTATACAAAAACAAGTTCTAGAGATATGATTGGCTTTGGATACCACCTCCTGTTTCCCTTGTAATACTAGAAAGGTAAACTCCACAAGTAATCCTTCTTAGGATTTACAAATACTGTATGAAAGGATTGCGATATCAGGGCTCTATTGAGGGTCATTAAGAGAAAGAACTTCCTGGTTGAAGGAATGGATTCAGTTTCCAGCCCTAGCTGGGGATACGACATTCTGATCCACTCCAAAAGTTAGGTCATTCACGGCCAACAAGACAAAACGTCAGTCTACAGAATGATAAAAAAGCTTCATCAACCAGACAGCAGACAGTGGGGATGATTTCCACATTATACAAAGAACTCAAGAAATTGGTCATCAAAAGAACAAATAATCCAAAAAAAAGAATGGGGTAAAGACCTAAACAGAGAACTCCCAACAGAGGAATCTAAAATGACCGAAAGACACTTAAGGAAATGCTCAATATCCTTAGCCATCAGAGAAATTCAAATCAAAGCAATTCTGAGATTGCATCTTACATCTGTAAGAATGGCCAAGATCAAAAACACTGATGACAACTTATGCTGGAGAGGTTGTGGGGTAAAGGGAACACTCCTGCATTGCTGGTGGGAGTGCAAGCTGGTACAGCCCCTTTGGATGTCAGTGTGGTGATTTCTCAGGAAATTAGGAAACAACCTTCCTCAAGACCCAGAAATACCTCTTTTGGGTATATACCCAAAGGATGCACAATCGTACCACAAGGACATGTGCTCAACTGTGATCATAGCAGCATTGTTTGTCATAAACAGAACATGTAAACAACCTAAATGACTGAAGAATGGATAAGGAAAATATGGTACATTTACACAATGGAGTACTACAAAGCAGTGAAAAATAATGACATCTTGAAATTTGCAGGCAAATGGGTGGATCTAGAAAACATCATATTGCGTGAGGTAACCCAGACCCAGAGAGACAAATACTATATGTACTCACTTATAAGTGGCTTTTAGACATAAAGCAAAGAAAAACCAGCCTGCAATTCACAATCTCAGAGAACCTAGACAACAAAGAGAACCCTAAGAGAGACATACATGGATCTAATCTACATGGGAAGCAGAAAAAGACAAGATATCCTGAGTAAATTGGGAGCATGGGAACCATGGGGGAAGAAAGGGAAAGGAGAAGAAGGGAGGGGAGTGGAGAAAAATATATCACTCAATTAAAAACAATAAAAACAAAACAAACAAAAGTTAGATCATTATATACTGTTGTCTTCTTCTCTAAGAGTTAATTCAGCTGGACTTGTAAACTGCCTAGCTAGAAGATGGAAGAACTAATCAGCCCTTAATGAGATAATGTGTTTAGCCCTCCCAGAAGCCTCTCCTCAGCTGCAGCTGCTCACAGCATCTTCAGCCTGTACCGGTGCTCAGCATGTCTGCTTCTCTTCATTCTAAACAAAGGGGAACAACAACAAAATAACTCTGACTTTTCCTTCTATCTTTTTCTTTCAGACCCCATCCCAAAGCCAGAGACTTTTACACTCAGGACTTTCTCGTGCTTGCTCTGTAGCCTCCCTCCCTCTCCATCATGCAGGTGCTTGATGATTTCCATTGCTGAACAGGTTCTCTTTGTGAAGCCTAACTCAGAAGGCATGATTTCCTTTTCTTGGCATGATTTCCTTTTTTTTGTTTCACTCGTCCTACCGGCTCCCAACATTTACAGCTTTTCTGTTATGTTGTTTTCTTTTTATTATTCAAACTCTAATAAAATGATCCGTCTGGTCTGTTCTTAAACTATTTTATCAATGATATTAAAAACCCAAAAGAGAACTCTGGTTTCCTCATTAAGAAGGTAGGCTGTGTGTGTTTGTGTGTGTGTGTGTGTGTGTGTGTGTGTGTGTTTGTGTGTTTGTGTATGTGTGTGTCCTGGCCACAGTAATAAAAAGACTACTTGGGTTACCAACTTTCACTTGCTTTGTTTTAGGTTTTTTTTCTGTTTTGTTTTTGTTTTGTTTTTTGAGACAGGGTTTCCCTGCAACTTTGGAGCCTGTCCTGGAACCCATTCTGTAGACCAGGCTGGCCTCGAACTCGCAGAGATCCATCTGTCTCTGCCTCTCAAATGCTGGGATTAAAGGAGTGTGCTGCCACTGTAGCATTGCTACCTACTTTATTCTTAACCTGGGAACCCAGAAATAATTTCAGGAGATTAGCTCTGCCTCATATTGTACATTAATATTTCCTTTGTCTATCAGTGCATGGGAAAGAACAATAGGATAACCTTTGTTATGCTGTGGATCTTCAATATCCCTCAAAGACCATGTGTTAGGGATTTGGTCACTAGCATGCCTCATTACCAGGAATGTTACTGGACAGAGGTCTGGCTGCTTGACAGCCAGCATTTGCAAAGAAGTGGTACGATGGAAACAAGTTTTATTGAAGAGCAGGAATGTAGAGATGGAGTTATCATCTCCTTCCTACCCTGACTCCCCCACTCCCAAAGTCTTGGGGATCTCAGATAAGTGGCAGGTGTTGAGAGGGACAAGAGGTTCAGGTGCCTGTGTATTAGGTGGAGTTATTCATTCATCATATTTGGAAGCCTTTGTTTTTTCTTCTCAGATCATGTAATGGTTTGAATATAATGAGTCACCCAAAAAAGATCATGCATTAATAGGTTTGTCCTCAGCTCGCAATGCTATTTTGAGAAGTTCTGGAAACATTAGGAGATGGGACATAGCTGGAAGAAGTAGGTCATATTGTGGGGATTTGAATCATGACTCAGATCTCCCTGTCTTTCTCTCTGCTTTTTGTCCTCCGTGATGTGAGCAGACCACACGCTTCGACGAAGAGCTACAGGTGGCCAATGGCTAATGAGATGAAGAATCAAGTTATCCAGGGAAGAGCTCCCTCACAGGTTTTTCAGTTTCAAGGGGTAATCCCTGGACACAAGTACATAAAAGCACCATTAAACAGATTCCCTAGGCTGAATATGCACGTGTACATATGTGTGTGTATTTGTGTGTGTATGTGTGTGAGTATGTAACAATTAAAGAGGAGATAATGAATTTCGGAGGGGAGGTGTCAGACATAGAAAGAGGGACAGGAGTGGTGAAGTGCATTGCTTATTATGTGTGAAATTCATTTGTTTAAAAAAATTACCAAACAACAATACAAAAAAATTAAGCAAAAATGCTAATCGCAGATAGTCACATAGAATATTAACTTTTGGTAATTCACAAGTACAGGTCATTTCTTTTAGCACAGAGATTGTAGTAGACAGTGCTGGGATGGCTAACAGGAATGGAAAAGCTGACTAGACTTTATATCAGTGGTTCTCAAACTGAGGGTCATGACCCCTTTGGGAGTCCAATTGCCCTTTCATGGGGTCACCTAAGACCATCGAAAAACAGATGCTTACATTACGATTCATAGCAGTAGCAGCATTATAGCTATAAAGTAGTAAGGAAAATATTTTTATGACTGGGGTCACCACAACATGAGGAACTGGATTAAAGGGTCAGAGCATTAGGAAGGTTGAGAACCACTGGCTTAGATATTAGCAGTTTCTGACCAATCCTCTTAAGAATTAGCAGAAAGGATTAGAAGTTGGATTATGAGAAGAGAATCTAACACTGGAGTATTTTGGAGGTTACTGGGTATTGAGGACCCGCATGTACTATGCAAGTACTCGATGACTGAGCTAAGTCCCCAGCCTAGCCCTAAGTGAGACTCTGGATCTAAGTCTTCACTTATAAAACATAGATCTGTACAGTTCAGAAACAAACCAAGAAAGGAGCTTATTTCTTTTCCACTGTGGTGATGAGCAGCTACTTTTAATAGCTTACAAGAATTTATTTTCTTGTGGTTCTTTATCAGTTATGACTTCAGCAAGGGTTTACTGAGTTGAAAGAAAAATTCTGAGCCTTTCCTTTGAGTAGACATCGAAAGACAACTGACACCAGGGGAGTAGATGACTCTCAAGAGACAAATGGCCGGGATGAAAGGTGGGGTTTTGTAGGGTGAAAAGTAGGCTAGAAATTGACAGTGTTTGTTCAAATGAACATGTGTCCCAGGCGACATAAAGAGACAAAATCCAGGAGGGAACTCAAGGGCAATGATCAGTAACTGTGAGAGACATGCCAAGGATGTGTGGAATAAAGTCAGAGATTCCCTTTCGGAGTTTGAGACATTTTCTGGTGTACCATGATGTCCAATTATGTCACACTGGTGCCAGGATGCAGAGTGAGGTTAGGTGGTTAAAGCAGAGACAGATATTCAGTGTCTTTACCTAGGGTGAGAGAAGGATCCAGAGACTAGTAGAAGGGGTGAGAGGAGCATCAAGGAAGCCTGACCTTGAGAAGAGGAACCACAAAAGAGCTGTCAAGTTTGCAGTGATGTGAACAGTTTGAGCAACGGACACAAGAGTAAGAGCCCCCTGGGTACAGTGAAAAGCTGGGAGCGGTTGTTAGGAAATCCTGGACAAAGAAGCTGGGAGTGGACAGATTAGGGCATAGATGCAGATTTAAGATTGTAGTGATCCCATTCCTGAGGGCTAGGGTGTACAGCTGGCAGTGACAGGCCTCAAACCACTTAACAGAGCGTAAGTTATTTTAAAGCAGGGAAATTAAATTGTGTTTGTCAGAGCTGATTATGTTATTGTAGGCAATAAAGGCAAAGGAGAGTGCTTTCTGGATCAAGTATATGAAAGGTAAGTGTATTTATTCAGGCTGCTATCTGACACTGTCTTTTATGATATATTCATTTTCTCACTGTATTGGCGACACAAATAAAAACTACTGAGACTTGTGCCTGGCCCAGGTATGTTAAAATAATTTCTCATCTCCAAAATTAACATAAAATTACATAATCGTGAAGTCTAATAGATTAAATGATGGATTTTTTTTTCATTGGTAGAAATATTCTGGGGTGTTAGCTTTATGCTACATTAGTGATTGCTTATTTTCACTTTTACATATTTACCTGAGCATGCCTGCTTTCTCTTCCACACATGCTAATATCCTTGTTTGAGTCTTATACTCTGTTTTCCCACGAGCTTCCCTCTCTATACTTACACCTCCAAATCTTTCCTGTGTACTACCTGTGTGTCTGCCAGAAGTTTTATCTTGTCTCTGTCTTGCTAAGAGCTGTTTCAGATCTCTCCAAGGCCTGTATCAATCTATCCTTCTCTGATATAGAAAGAGTTTCAAAATCTCTCCTCTGCCAGCTTCTCAAGGTTGTTTTTTTATTTTCATTCAGGGCCGCATTTGAATAAATTCACACGTGTGTGTGTGGGGGGGACATTGCATTTTCTAAAACTTACTCAATACCCATCTAACACATGTCTATTCTGTGCTTGACAAATTCTAAGTGTAGCTTCAGAAACTGCTCTGAGCGCTGAGATATCTGTGAAATTGTATAAGAATCATCAGAGCCACAGCCTCTGAATTTGTGAGAAGGAACTGCTATGGAATCAACTTGGACAGTGTTTTATTGACGTATTACTCACACACCATGCAATGTATTCAAGTATTGATTTCCACCAGTTTTAGGAAAGTCGCAGGTAAATACAGTTTCACCTCACCACTTCCTCATCACCTCAGAAAGGTGCCTTTTGCTCTGGAGGAATCTCTTCAGATTCCCACCTACCCCAACACAAGGGAGCATTAGTTATGCCTTGTCCCTGGATTTACATAAATTGGGCATTTAGCAAAAATACAATCATGTAACTTGTCTTTTGTCTAAATTCTGTCATACATAATAATTTTTAGGGTCTATTTTCTAGCATGTGCAGCAGTATTATTTCTTCTTATGCCTGAGTGATGTTCTAGTATATGATTAAGCCAGATTTCATTAATCAACTCAAAAGCATTCAGGTTATTTCTGATTTTAGTCCATTATAAATAACATAACAAACCCAGATCTATGGAACCGAGTAACCATGGAATGAGCCGTCTGAAATCATAAATCAAAATAAACTTTTCATATTTAAGTTGACTTTCTAAGGCGCTTGCTGCCTGCAGCAACAGGCATCTCACAACAACAGAATTCCTTACACATCATGAACACTCACCTCCTATTAGACACAGGCTTTGAAACTGGCTTTTCTACTCATGAATGCATCACTATTATAAGTTTACTTTTTATAACCTATAGTCTTTGAAAATTTAAAATGGTAAACCCATATTAAGTCTAAATAATTGTTGCCATATGTATATAAGATGCCCCTCCACAAGACTCACATGTTCATGGTTTGATGCACTAGGTGGCACTATGGAATGGTAGCTGAACTTATAGCACTGACTTCACACAGGGATTAATGTGCTGAGATCATAGCTAACAGGTTGTTAGCAGGGTCTATTTGGAGGAGGTAGGCCTTTAAAGGATAAAACTGGAGATGAACTGCCTAAGGTCTGGCTTTCAGGTTACCAGAAGGTGTCCTGCAAGTTTCCAAAGGAGAGAAGCAACCCACAGCCCTACCCAGCTCTGATGCCTGTGAACCATAGTAATGACCAGCATGGGATGGTAATACTGTGTGCAATAAAGGCACACATAAGTTGTTGGTTACCAATAGCTTTTTAATTGGACCTAAGACCTGCTCAACATGATAGAAACTTAGCAAACTACCCAGGGATAGTTAATCCATGGATCGTTGAGGAGAACCTGCAATTGCCACTTTGTTAAATCATCATAATCCTTAGTTATATTATAAATTTCTGTCCTTATATGTTGTAGGGGAGAGGGGCCCCTTGTTTGTCCCGACCACCCCTCTAGCTTACACCGGAAATAACCACACAGAAACTGTATTCATTTAAACACTGCCTGACCCATGATCTCTAGCCTCTTACTGACTAATTCTCACATATTCGTTTAACCCATCTCCATTAACGTGTATCGCCACTTGACTGTGGCTTACCAATGTGAGTCTAATCAGCATCCGTCTCAGGCAGGAGAACCATGGCATCTGCCACACTGCCCTTCTTCCCAGCATTCTGTTCTGTCTACTCCGCCTATCTAAGTTCTGCCCTATCAAAAGGTCAAGGCTTCTTTATTCAACCAATGAAAGCAACACATAGACAGAAGAACCCCCTATACTTATACCCATAGATAAATGTAATCCTCACCCTTCATCAAGGAAACTTCTCATTGCAACAAACAGAGACCATTGCAACAGAAGCAAAGCTGTGGAGCCCAGTTCCAACTGATGCATCCACAACACAACTCTTGCACCTGATGCTTGGGGATCATGGAATAGGGGGTGGAAATACTGTAAGAGCCAGAGATATGGAGTGTGCTGTGACACTGTGTCAACCACAAATGTCAGAAACTACACCCCTAAAGTCTCACCAACATGACAGTTTAAATATGACCTGAACAAAGGCAGCACCAATGGACATGATAATGTGGATGCAGGAAAGCCCCTGAGACCTCACCCTACACAAAAAACTAGAGACAGTTTAGGAGTGCTGAGAGCGAGAGAAACAGTCTTCCCCAGGGAAGAGCATACCAGTTGGTTATCCAATACCAAATGATCAGACCTGAAAACATATACATACAAGTAATAGAACAGACTGAGCAGGTTGTTCACACACACACACACACACACACACACACACACACACACACTACACAACACCAACATCACCACCACCAACAACAATTAATGAAAATGGAGGCCATGACTTTGAAAGAAAAGGGGTATATGGGAGGGTTTAGAGGTCGGAAAGATAATTATGTGATTATATTATAATCTCAAAAAATAAAAATTAAAAATAACAAAAATATATGTATTGGTGTTTTGCCCACATGTATGTGTGTGTACTGTATACATTTCTGGTGCTTGTGAAGTCCTGAAGAGGACACTGGATCCCCTGGAACTGTGAGTAGAGATGATTGGAAGGACCATGTGAGTGCTAAAAATGAAACCCCAGTACTCCAAAATAGCAGAAAGAGCCCTTCAGGCTGATCTAATTCCCCAGTGCTCTCCCTTTTAAAAAATACTTTGTGTGTGTGTGTGTATATATATATATATATATATATATATATATATATATATATATATATATATATATGGGTGTTTTACCTTCATGCTTGCATGTGTACCATGTGAGGGTTTTGGCAATATATTCATGGTATTTTTACTCTATCGAGACTTGTTCTTTCTTATCACAAAGTTTACTGTTTACTTTGGAAAGGTCTAAAAAAATCACAGTCATGCTTATTGATAGAGGGGGATAAGTGGTTTTACAAGCTACCCGAGAAAGTTTTAGTGTTTAGAATATCTGAAAGAGTGCTGATGTCAGGACTCAATGCTCCTTAAGGAGTTTAAATTTAACCAGAGATTACTAACTCGGCTAGATAGGGCCAGAGGAGATGCAAAGTGGTCTTCGGGAACTGAGAAACAATGGCACAGGAGAAGTGATGGAAGGGGAGATGGCATCAATAGATTTTGATATTTGAAAATATGTGTAAACTCTGCACTACACAAATGTAATAGCAATCAGGAGATTCCTATATTGGTCCATACCACCAAGTGAGGAAAGATAGCATGAAGGCAAAAAGAAGGCTAACTAGTGGTTAGGAACACTCTGCATTAAACTTTAATGGCATTTAGGGAAGTAAACAGATAAAACAAAGGCATAATCAAAGACTCTATCAAATATTTGGCTCTATTTTATCAAGGAACTCTTCTTTGATTCAAATGTCAATCAAAGGTGACGAATAGATAATGAATAAGTTCTACAGCAAACTCCAGGGCCAGGAAAAGCATCATCCAGTTGTGTACATCCTAACTATATCTTTTGTAAGGGCTACAAGTTAAGAATAGTGGAACTGAAAGTTAGCTACTTATGGAGAAAGAACCTAGACTGTAAGTTTTTCTTTGTCTTTATGCGACCTTGTCAGGAACATTTTTAGGGAGCTTGGAAGGTAGGCAATTACAAATTTTTAAGGAGAACAAAATGTCTAAGTCAAATGTTCATTAGTTTTCAAAAGTTATTCTCTGATCAACTCTTGATATGATTTTAGGGTTTATTGAGTTCTAAATTACTGGTGATTCAGAAGGCATCTGGGATAACCCTGTTCTTTCTGTCTATTATTAGCTCTATATCAGCCATTTAAATGTTTTCATATGCACTTTTCCACAGACATATATATGTCTCTTCCCTACCCTCTGGACCTAACTCTTCAACAACTGTTGTGATAACCTTCCTTCACCACATTTTCTAGATTATATTTAACAATTAGCTTCTGAGAATACTGAACAACTGCATTGTCGCACAAGTCATACTCTGTTTTCCTTGCCATCTAGATTGTTAGGAAGGTTTCCAATCGAGTGGTTGACTGAAGATTGGGATTTTCAGACATTCAGCTGCTGAGAGGACGGTGACAAATGATGCCCTATTAGGACAGAAGGACCCAGTGTCAATCAGATCACCAATCTTGGGAGAATGGTTTTTCTGTGCTCTGAAGCCATCACTTTCTGCCTCTCCAGGTTATGTTCTTTCCTCATTATACTTCATAGTACTTCCCTGTTTCCTAGACCTCCACTAAACTCAGTCCCAGCCTTCTCCTTAAATATATTCTTCACTTAACCTCCCTGTATTGTTTTGCTGACTTAAGTTCCTCTTAACACTCCACTTCTGTTTATCTGTCAAGACCTATTTCAAATGATGCATTATAGCAGGGCAGCATCAATGTTTTGCTGTTTTGTGTAGTTAAGCTATTTTTAATAGCTGTAGATTTGTGTGTGTTTAGAATAGAAAAAAATTCATCATATTCATTCCTTTGCAAAGAAGGATATTGCAAAACTATATTAGTATATCTCAGCCAGGAAACTGATACTTATATAATCCAGGGACATTTGGCAGGTTTTTTTACCAACTTCTTGTGTCATCAGTTTGCATGTGAATTTAGCTTTGTGAAATCTGAGCTCGTAGTCTCATGCCTATTGCCACAGTCAAGAGGAACAGGACAGCACAGCACCTGCTGTTCTCTTCTCAGCACACTCACGTGCTCCCCCCTCCCACACTCCTCTATCTGTAAGTCCCATAACCGTTAATGCTCGCATTGTCTAGCATTCTGTCGCTTTAATAATAATAAATGGACTCACATGGACTATGCTTTCCAGTCTTTGTATTTTTTCTCTTACATTCTGTTGAGATTCAGCCAAGCTATTGCAAACATCAAGTCGCTTCTTTTTCATTGCTAAACCCATGGCATGAAGGGAAGCCGTGACATTTTTAGATGTGTTTGTGGGCACAAGAAGAACTGATTATGAATCTAAAGCAGCAGCTGACTCCAGAGAGGAAAAGGGTCTTACTTTACAGAGAATCTATCTCCTCAGTTGTACTCTTTTAAGAACAGAACTTGTCAGCCATGGAATATAACAAGAGAAGTTATAACCCCACAGATTATGTCTGAAATTGACCACAAGTTAAATACCCTTTATTCATTCTTACACTGTGTTAATATATATTGGGAAATATGCTGACACCTTACATCAATTCATTAATTTAACCTTCATAACAACTCACTGAGCAGATACTTATCTTAACCCTCATTCTACAAATGAAGAAACTGAGGCCTAGAAGTTTTAATTCACTTTCTGGTTGTCATACAATAAAAGGGCAGAGATAGTATTTGGATTTAGGTTCATATAAATTGATGCCCTCTTTTGTTCACTAGGGTGACATGAAAAATCAAAGGTCATTAAATACGGAAATGAAGGGTCAGAGGAGCGTTAACAGCCATGGCCAACGCGGGACTCACACAGTGACTTTGGAGTCCATCCCTGTTGCTAAGAGGGAGATGTGTGCTCTAAATGACTAGATGTCTAGATGTCCTGTCAGCTCTCCTCTACGTTGCCTGGCTTTCTTTCATTCTTCCAAGGCACTGAGCTCTTTCCCAACTCCAGACCTCTTGCATATGGTATTGCCTGCATCTTGTATGTTTTTCCATTTCATGCAATCACAGATTTCTGACTCTCAGTTCCAACTTAACCTCTTGGCCTACTTGTGCAAGCATATCTGTGCCCTTTAAAATTTCTTTGTCAGCAGATATGATATTAAACTTTGATTACAGAAGGAAATAGGGAGACATTACAGGAGGCAAAAGGTCTTTGCTTTTAAAAAGGTTTTAGTATCCTTTTCTTGACAGTCTCCTGAAGCATACGTGCCTTGCTGGTACAAGGCTCCTACCACAGATAACACAAGTTATCTGGGCTGTGAATTGTTATAAAGCACAGGTGCCAGCTTCATCTCACAGTCACCCAGGAAATTCTCTACTAGCCAGCCTGGTGTGAGATACTTCTCTAGGAACAGAGGAGCGTGAGAGGAATGGTTCTCAACCTGTGGGTCATCAAATGATTCACAGGTCATTGAATGATTCACAGGAATCACACGTTAGCTACCCTGCATATCAGATGTTTACATTATGATTCATTACAGTAGCAAAATTATAGTTGTAAAGTAGCAACAAAATAATCTTATAGTTGGGGTCACCATAACATAAGGAACTGCTTTAAAGGGTTGCAGTGTTATTAAGGTTGAAAACCCCTGCTTTCGAGGATTTTTTTTTTCTTTAAAGTAAATTTCAGAAAACAGAGGTCCAAACATTTTGCTGAAGTGAACCAGTGACTTATTGCCACCTCGTGAACTATGGACGTGAGTTCTCCAGCAAGATCGGCATGCACTTAGTATTCTACAGCACAGTTAGTTCTTCTACCAATGACTCTTTTACTCTTTAGAGCTTTCTTAATTTTTATTAAACAATACACTGTCGTTTGTTACAGAATATTTGTTTACATCTTTACATCTGTAAAGATGTGTTGTTGTTATTGGTTTAATAAAAAGATGAATGGGCAATAGCCAGGCAGAAGAGAAAAGGCAGGACTTCCGGGGAGAGAGAGGAACTCTGGGAAGAAGAGAGGTGGGGAAGACAACAGCGAGACAAGGAGGAAGACAGACACACAGAATGAAAAAGAGGTAAAAAGCCACATGGCAGAACGTGGTTAATAAAAACAGGTAATTTAAATTATAAGAGCTAGTTAGGAACAAGCCTAAGCTAAAGGCCAAGCTTTTATAATAATAAGTCTCCATGTCATTATTGGGAGGCTGATGGTCTCAAAGGAAAGTCCTACATGAAAGACTGGCTACAGTCAGTCTAATTTTTATACTTTGCAATTCCTTATGTTGAACTTTCATGTTTAAATTACCAAGTGGCCTTACCTCCTTCCCAATCCCCTTTTTCTCAGTAAGGCCTTGCTATTCAACTCAAGATTATAACTCATCATTTGACCTGGATTAGAGGTGTGTATCACCATGCCCATCACCCTGTGTTTTCTCTCTCTTGATTGGCTTTGACTGAGCAGTTATTGCTCTTCTTTCGATAATTTTATCATCATTTAGGTGTTCATATCATTTCCTGAGGAATGCTTTCTTCAGTATCTTACCTTCCACAATTCTACATTTGTACATTCATTTGTATATTGTTATTATCTCTGTAGTAGCTTACTAAATAATACATTGAAAGAGGTCAGGGATTAAGCCAGAAGTTTCAGTGCCAATCAGAGCTCATGTGTTAATAAATATGTAACAGGTTGTAGTGGAATATTAAAAGGGCCATTGTACCTGGAATTTACTCTGGAGTGATGGTCACTTAGGTCTTGAAATAATCTCTTATAAATAATCATTAATTGTTATCTGAGACTTATAAGGCTGTTTTTTCTTGGGGATTTTAGAACCTTAGCATAACCTCAGCCATAAGACATTTCTGGCAAAGCTGGAATTTTTATAGTGTCGGTGTTTTCTTAGTTAATGGTTCTTTAAGACAACTCCTAGTTCAGGTAAGATATTTTGCTATGAGGGAATTGACTTGCAAAAAGGCTAAAAAGAGCTGCAAGCGCTCCTACCCAGTTAGTCCCAGAGAAGGGACTCCCCTGCTGCTTTGCTAAGTCTACATTCATTCTGCAGTGTCTCTCTTTCTTCACCTGGCCCATGTGACTCAGAACACTGACAGTGGCACCCAATGAGGTGGGCTCAGAGAAGAGCAGTAGTCAGGACACTCCAGGACTGGAGGTGATGATTACTCACCGGTAAGTGAGACTCCAGGATTTGGCAAGGACCTGGGGGATTCCCCATCTCAGGAGAAGCAATATATGCAGTTGCTAAAACGCTTCCAAAAGAAAATGGAGTGGACGTGAAAAACCCACCAACCAAACAAGCCAACACAAAACCAGCTTACTGAGCTTTCAATATTGATTAAGCAACATTGCTGCTGATTTCAGGCAACTCTTCATGTTCAATTAAAATTAACGGTGTGGAAGCAAATACTGAGAGCTTTGAGATGAGTTCATCAAAGAGGAGAAACTATACCATTAAGGCTTTGATCTTTAGTGTAAGTTAATTTCCAAAGCCTTGGAGCCTCTGCAGAGTGGAGAGTTAGAAAAAACTTGGTCAGACGGAGAGCAGTTCAGTCAGCCCGCAGAGAATGTTGCCTCAGCTAAAAGTGAAGTTCGGGAGGAAGACAAAAGTGAGGAAGGCCAAGATACTACTCCTCTGTGAGAAAAAACAGATTTTTTTAAAAAAAATTGTAGCATTAGCTATAGAAATGCAAAATTTGCAGATACAAATAAAAAGAATAAAATAAGGGGGGAAGTTTCTTCCCACTAGAAAGAAGAGAGGAAATAATTAGTCACCACCACCAAAGACCTCTGGAGTCTCCTTATGAAGGAACTGAGGAATTGCTGCCAAAGGTCATAAGCACGCTGCCTCAGGTGTTTCCAGTCACTGTGGAGCAAATGCCTGCAAACAACCCATATCCTCAAGGTTATGTTCAGGTTAGCTGGAGGCCTACAGAAACAACAGATCTGAAGTGGTTAAAGAAAAAGTAGAGGCATAGGGTAAGACAGATTTTACATAATTCGGCTACTTAGAATAGAGTAATTACTCAGATTTAGTGGCAGCTAGACTAGAAGCTGGCCCTCAGTGGCCAAGGCTTACTTGGTGGGAAGGGGAAGCAGCAGCCAGGGAATATAGTGATCAGAGAAGCAAAAGTGGAGGAAGCGAGCTGGAATTCTTATGACTGTTTGCCTAGGTCGCAGTTCCTTAAGACAATGCCTCCTTCAGATAAGGGGTTTTGGTATTGGGGAGTCGGCTTTCTAAAAGACCTTTTGCATAAAATAAAAACAGCTTCTGCAGAGCTCCTAGGCAGTCAAGTCCATGGAGACTGATTCCCCGCTGCTGCTTTTGCTAAGCACAGATTCATTCCGCAGTGTCTCTCTTTCTTCCACTGGCCTTCATGGCTCAGAACACCAACAAAAGGTTCGACTATATAAAAGTTGCCAGTGGCAAGTAATTGAACTTACAGACACACATCACTGTTGTTATTTGGCACACCCATATGAGAAAATAAGTCCCGAACAAAAACACAAAGTAGTTAAAGAAGCTTATAAGAGAATGCTACAAGTCATTGGTAAAGGTAGTTCAGAGACAAGCAAGATTTCTGTTTACAAATATTTACACTTAACCAGGCAGTGGTGATGCCCACCTTTAATACCAGCTCTCAGGGAGGCAGAGGTAGGCGAATCTCTGTGAGTTTGAGGCTAGCCAGGTCTACAGAGAGAGTTCCAGGACAGCCAGAGATACACAGAGAAACCTTATCTTGAAAAACAAACAAGCAAACAACAACAACAACAAAATACTTACACTTGTAAACTTTAAATTTTTCATAAACATCTACAAAAATTTATTTCTTCTTTGCCAATTTCTTTAATTGTATATCAGTGGAGAGGAAGATGGTTTGAATGTGACCACTTTGCTTCTTGTATAATCTTGGTACATTGTAATTAATCTGATATTGAAAATAAATATAGCAATATCTTTTATTTGTACTATTCATGTGGGTTTCTGAAAGGAAAAAGAATTAACTATAAGCTGTAGGGGGAAATGCTTTTTTTCTAGTGAAGGGGTTCTCTGGGTTTAAATGATTTACTGTGGACTCGTGGGGGCTGCCTGTTGCCTGTGTTTCACCATAGGGAAACCAGCTTTCCTTGGGAGGTTGTTATGATCTTGGATAAACCACAGAATCGTATAGTCTATGGTTTGGGGGAATTAACAGTCTCCTTTTCTGCAAATAACAGACTAGACTGCTAGCTCAGATCCCTTCCAACTCTCTTTCTCTCTCTCTCTGAAAATGGACACATCAGAATATCAGTTGAACAATATTCCCAGTGTTAAGACTTTCCATTTTGATTACTATGATTTGGCTGCATCACCATGATTGTAATGACAACTTTTTTTCCATTTACTTTATGTGTATGGATATTTTGCCTGCATGTATGTCTGCACACAATGCTCACAGAGGCCAAAAGAGGGCATCAGATGCCCTGGGACTAAAGGTCTAGATAGCTGGGAGTGGCCATGTGGTTGTCAGCCAGGCAATTCACCCAGTTCTCTTAGCTGATCATCACCCCAGCTCGTGACTGTCAGTTTTATTTAGTCGGTTTGGCATGTTAGAATATGGATCCTTCAGCTTCTGCGGGGTGTTTGTCTCCTGTGCAAGCTGCTCTAGTTCTGGCAGTGTTCCTCTGACCTCAGCCTCTCAAGAATTGGGAGTTCAGGAGTCGGCCAACACTCCAGCAGAAGTATTTGCATTCTTCAGTTCGCCTTGCTCATATGATGATAAAATTTTCCTGGCCTTCAGTTTCTTGATTAGAAAGTATCTGGAAAATTTTGTTAATTGTTTTCAATTAAAAACCATATTCATATGTGCCAGGTATACAAGCACCAAGGACACAGCACATGGTTTCTTTTCTGTGCATTTTGAGTGAACTGACACGAGGAAGACACTGAAGTTACAAAGGCTAGTAGGAGGCAAGTCACTGTGGTTAGTCACTCTTAAAAAATTCAATACTATTTTTACAATTTTAATATTTTCTACTAGGCAAGAACAAAAACCTTAAAACTAAGACGGGAAGGACAGAGTTATTTAAGATATACTGTGTAAAAACACCAGAAAAAACTTACAAAGAGCATTAAGATGTCCGTGGCCATAGGCAAGAATTAGCACTCATGGAATGTAAAGCTGTTTGACCTCTTGAGTGCCTATTAAAATCCGGAAGAACTCTTAACACTTGTAAGAAGCGTCTCAAACTGAACTAAACTACCTACCACGTTTAGGGCGCAGGGCACTGAAGGTACTTTAAAACGTGAGCTAGCAAAGATATATCTGAGCTAAAACAAGCTGCAGGGCTAATATTCGTTACTCCATCTAGCACCTCGCGGCGGCCTAATTGTTCGTCCCGGAGCTAGGATGAACCTCACCCATCCGCAGACTTCCGTTTCTGAGTGCGGGACTACAATTGTTTTATTTTCGGCAACGTCTTTCCTGCAGGGCCAACTGTTGCAATCCTCTTTCCAGACCTTCCAAGCGGCCTGCTGCCTGCAAGCTGCAGGGGCTGCAGGGGCTGCATTCTCCCCGCGCCCGCGGAGCCAGCCGATGTCCCATTGGCTCAGCCTGGAGCATGGCCGGCTGCCGATTGGTTGAAAGAAGTAGGCGGGAGGGAGGTGTGCCCTGACGTCACACGGGCCTCCTCGCAGCACAGGATTGTGGGAGGGACGGGGCGACGGGGTGGAACTAAATACCCGGAACGACCTTTGCGGGCCAGGACGGTCACCGCCCGGAGCCTATGTCTCCGCCCACCGACTCCGTGGGCTCCGCCCCCGCCCCGCCAGCGAGGCCATCAGGTGATCGCAGGCCGCCGCGGTCACGTGGACGGGCCGGCGCGCCCCGAGCTGGCCATGGCGGCCGCGGTGTCCGGTGTGGTGAGGCGGGTGGAAGAGCTCGGGGACCTGGCTCAGGCCCACATACAGCACCTTAGCGAAGCCGCGGGGGAAGACGGTGAGGGAGCGCAGCAGAGGGAGGCGGGCGGATGGTGGGGAGACCCGCGGGGCCGCCGCGTTCGCTGGCCAGAAGGCGCGGCCTGCGGTCCGAGGCGGGGTCCCTGGTCCTGGCCCTCCGAGGGCTGGTGCTTCTGAGCCGGCCCCCATTGGGAAGTCATTTACCCTCTCCTCAGAAGTCGCGCTGCCTAGGCAGCGGGCTTCATACTCCTTGAAACCCTTTCTGTTTACATCCGACCTGATGTGTAGTGTCGAATCTGCGCAAAGGCTAGACTCTGAGTAAAAGTACACACGGACGTTTTCCTGAATGCCTAACTGTACCCAAATGAAGGATGCTTTTTTTTTTCATCCAGTAAATACAGAGAGGCGTGCATGACAGTTCACCTTCTCATTACTGCCTTGTAAATTTTCCCTTTGTGTTCAGTTCAAAATTCAGTTGTAAATAAACGGTATTTCTCACACAGTTGCACTGGTGTAGTTGAAATGTGCTTCCCTCCACATCATCTCAGTCCTCGCCAAGCCTTGTGTATTCTGAGGAATGTCTGAGATGTTTCCTCGGGAGGAAAAAAGAATGGGGTGCGAAACACATCTTTCTTTTGATGTCGGAATCAGTTTGCTTCTTATAATTTCTCAGTTGCAATTGGTTCGGCAGTACTTGATTTGAATGTTGAGCCTTTACCGTGCACGAGCCTTAAAATTCTTGTAGCTAGACTTATACATTTTCCCAAGTGATTGAATAGTTGGTATATTTACAGAATCGGTTCTGCGATTAAATGGCCCACTTTCAATGAAGAACATTTTCTGGAGTATTTCTTCTTAGGACGGTGTTCGTCAGTGTCCCACACACCACACTGAGGCTATGTCTTTTGGTTTGTGGCAAGTGAAACTGGCTTCAGTAGTGACTGTTGCCTAGTTTATATCCAGGTTTCTTATAATTCTAGCTTTATTTGGATCATCCCAGTGAGCCCGAATAATTTTTATTCACTTATTCCTGAATCAAACAGTCTTTCATATTTTCTTTTGAAAGAATTCTGTGATCCTATGTAGAGGACACCTGGAAAGAAAAGTTCAGTGTTATATAGTTTTGGAGTCTTTTATACATCTGAAATTTTACTTAAACCACAGCCATAGCTGTCCACTTTATGAGCCCCTAGTCAGTATTGAAGTTAATCTTACTAGAGATTTATTAATAGAATTTACTTAAGCATAATTGAAACAAGATTATATATATTTAAATTAGATTTGACCCTTTTTCATACAACAAAAACAAAACACATCGTAAACTTGTCCTTTAGCCTAACAGTTATATGTTTTTATTAAGTCGTCAGTATTGAGAGTTTCTATCCAAGCTAGGTCATATAAGGCACATCTTCATTCCACTTAAGAATGCTCTTCATATTTGTGGCCATTTGTTTTGTTATTTTTCTCATTATTAGCAGTATGATATTGTCTTGTATGGAATTAGACCGTAAGAAGGATATTTTCCAGAGATTTTGTGAGTCACTTTTCTCTCTTGCCTTGCCTGTTTACTTTAAATATTTCTAGCTAAAGCGAATGTATTTTTATGGACTTTCCTAGCTATGCCAGCGCCACGCCCCTCCTATGGTAATAGCTATAACATCTTGCTTCAGCAATGACTTGGTTCAATACAAGTCTCGGCATTTACTATAATCTTCTAAAGCATGTCGGGAGTGCAGCATTCCATGCTATTTGGGTTCAGAGTAGTATCTTGTTTTCTAAGTTGGTTGGTTGGTTCTTTTGGGCCAAGGAGAGATAGGAAGAGACCTAAGTAGATAGCATTCAGTGCAGGTGAAAATTCCTCAAAAATTCCTCTAAAGCTATAGTTTAGTTTTCTCACCTGAGAAAACTAAAGGGTGTTGCCAGCTGCCATACCTGATGGTGTTTTTGTTCTAACACTGAATAACTTATCTCTTTATGTAACTGCAGAGGCTGGATCAGATGAGACCACACCAACTACTACATTGTCCACTGGCACATGATTAGGAATTGTTCCGTGTTTCAGATAAGAGGCCTAGAGACTTTAGTGTCTTGTACTGTGATATGCATATATACATTTTACTACAGAAGTGAAATTTGAGGGAGGATAGTGTCTTTGGGACCCACAAAGTCTGAAATCGGAAGTCAAAAAAATAAGTTAGTGATGGGGGGATGGTGAAGATTGGAAAGTTGCATAAATTGTGATAAAAAAGTATATGGAAGTAGTAGAATGTTTGTTTGTTGTTGGTTTTGTTTGTTTTTCTGTAGGTTTTGAAGGAATGAGGTAGTTTGTCCCATACCAAAATTTTAAAGGAATAAGATAGCCCTCTAGATTGTAATTGTAGCTATAACAACTAAAAATGGAAGTATGTTAGAGTTGTTTACAGTCTGATATTTTCACAAAGATTTGATTTGGCCAATTATTCTTTTAGGAAACATTTGCAATTGCATTTATGAAATAACATTCATTCAGTGGAAGCTCTTTTTGCAAATATGTGGATATTGCATTCCCATAAAGGTTGTAAATTTATTAAGTATTTTGGGTATTTCTACATTATAAAAAGTATAATAAACTGAGAACTACACAGATGGCCCAGAAGGTCAAGTACGTGCTGTGCACTTAATGAACTGCTGTAAATGTGAACTGCTGTAGCGGCTCACATGTATCCCAGTGCTCTCCGGGGAAGTTGACCAGCAAGACTAGCAGAATTGCACGCTCCTTGTACAAGTGAGAGGCCTTGTCTCAATATGTAAGGTGAGGAATGATTAGGAAGACATCTTTTTTGTCGTTGTTGGTTTTTCGAGACAGGGTTTCTCTGTAGCTTTGGAGCCTGTCCTGGAACTAGCTCTTCTAGACCAGGCTGGCCTCGAACTCACAGAGATCCAACTGCCTCCTGAGTGCTGGGATTAAAGCCGTGTGCTACTACCACCTGGCTTGAGGAAGACATCTTGATGTCAGTCTTTGCCCTTCACGTGCACACCTGCATGTGTGTTTTCATGTGTGTAAACATGCATACATATGCATGTACACTACACATACATACCAAGAAAGAGTGAACTGTATATTTAATTCCTTAAGTCTCTTAAGAATCCTTTTTCTAAATTTAAGACATAGGAACAGTGAATTTTAAAAAAACCTTTCATGCCTTTGCTTTGAAGAATAAATTTATTTCATTGTGATTGGGTTTTATGTATACTTAATATTTTAGGTAAGAAATTGCTATCTTGCCACAGTATAGTTTCGTTATATCATTTCTGTTACATAGTACTTTTTTGTTTACAATGCCCTTTGGATTTATGTAAAATAATCATGTTTTTATTACTTTCAGATCACTTTTTAATTCGGGCCTCTGCAGCTCTAGAAAAATTGAAACTCTTATGTGGAGAAGAGCAAGAATGTTCAAATCCATCAAATCTTTTGGAACTGTACACACAGGTACTAACACAAACATGATGTCTGGCTTTATTGAGGGTGTGTGTAATGCACGCATTCATGTGGACATGGAGACTTGTGGACTTGTGTGTATTCACGTGGAGATCAGAGGTTGATGTTAGGTGTTTTCTTCAGTCATGTTCTGTCTTGATTTTTGAGACAAGGTCTTTCGTTGAACCGTAACTTATGGATTCAGCTGGGTCAACTGGCCAGCCAGTGAGTGCCAGAGAAGTACCTTTCTTAGCCTCCCCAGTGCTGGGATTACAGGTGCCCAATGCCAGGCTCAGCTTCTTACATGGTGCTGAGGATCTAAACTCAGATCCTAATGTTTGCATCAAATACTTCATTGACTGAGCCATCTTTCTCAGTCCCTGAACTCTGGCATTTTGATACCAGATTGATTATTTAAATGCTAGGCTTCCAAAGGTTATATAAATAGATAAAATCAAATTAATTGTAAAGCATTGAATTTTGCTAAAAAGAAAAAGAAACTGCAGTTTGAAAGGAGTAAGATTCATTAGATACGTAAAGAAAAATACTGCTATTAAAATAATTATTGATAACTAATCAGAATACTAGAAATTAAAGTCTAATTTTCTCCCCTGGGATTCACCTTTTCTTAGGATTGGTTGTTAATGTGATTGCTGTGCTGTCATTATATGCTTTTGTGACATTTTCCTGTTACTCTTTGCTTTCTGTCTTAGTTAGGGTTTCTATTGCTGTGAAGAGTTACCGTGACCACAACAATTTTTATAAAAGAAAACCATTTAATTGGGGTGGCTTACAGTTTCAGAGGTTTAGTCCATTATCACCGTGGCAGGACATGGTGGCATGCAGGCAGACATGGTATTGGAGAAGCTGAGAGACCTACACCACTGGCAACAGGAAGTAGTCTGAGGTACTGGGCATGGCTTGAGCACATATGAGAACTCAAAGGCTACCTCCACAGTGACACACTTCTTTCAACAAGGCCATACCTACTGTAACAAAGTCATACCTCCTAAGAGTACCACTCCCTATTGGGGCCATTTTCTTTCAAACAGCCCCCACTTCCTTTTGGGTGGTATATGCTTTCTTGGTCTTTCCAAACAAGCTGACATCTTGAACTATATGCCATTATAGTAATTGATACTTGAATAGCACTTTATAGATGGCAAAGTGCTTTCATGTGCCCTTTCTTGATTGCTAAGAGAGTAAAGATGAAGTAGTTATGGAAAATGGAGGACTTGGTTAAGTTTGGAAAGTGCACATTTGTAGTGTTGACAAGCCCAGCACTGTGCTTCTTCATAGGAGGTACATGTGAGTGTTACTGCCTCCAAACATGACTGACTTAGCCTATAGTAGCTAAACCCTAAGAACTAACTTGGAAGGTCTCTAGCTCTTCAGAAAACTTTCCACTATTGTCTGCTGTGGTGAGTCTTTTGCTTGTCTTTCACATGAGGATCCTCTAAATACTGAACTTCCCCCAATACAGCAGAATATCTAGGGATACAGACTTAGATTTCCCATGCCTGGAACTCCTGACTCTGATTCCTTAGCTTCCTTCTGTAAGATGCTGGTGGCTCTGAATCAAGATTGTAAGAAGCTGATCTCTCTCCCCTTGGAGATAAGGCTTAGGCCTTATTACTTAGGTATCACGAATTGTGCTTGTAGTGTTTCATGTGTTTTACATATTCATTTTACTCTCAAAGAAAGGAACTTGGAAAGGTACTGGCTTGTCCTTGGTTAGTTTTGTGACCAGAAGAAAAACTACCACTGTAGCCCAGTTTCTAGCAGATTAAAATAAGTAAAAGGACTAAGGAGTTTTAAGGTCTTACAGGCTGCTGGGGACTCAGTATTAGAATTGCATACATTGATGGCATACTTCATTTATGTGGTGGCAGGATGTATGCTCTCAAATACTGGCTGTATATTTGGGAACACAAATCTGCCAAAGATTCAGCATTAAAAAGTAGAATTAGACTATAAAACTTCAGGCATTTATAAACCATTCAGGGATTATACAAATATGAACATCAAGTAATAATTGATTATATTTTCATAATTATGACATGTTAATTGAAACATGAATCTTCATTTACTTCTTGAAACACCAATTTCCTCTTGGTGCCTGAACATTTTGCTTCCTTTCAAATTTAAATACAGTGCTGACATGGTTGAGTGTCTAATAAAGCTTCTATATATGCTATATACTTTGCTACCCTGTAAAGTTTCGTCTCTAATAGATACTTTTTTGTTGTTTGTTTTAAGGCCATATTAGACATGACATATTTTGAGGAGAATAAGTTAGTAGATGAAGATTTTCCTGAAGACTCTTCTCCCCAGAAAGTAAAAGAGCTTCTCAGTTTTCTTTCAGAACCAGAAATTTTAGTTAAAGAAAACAATATGCATCCCAAGGTAAGTGCTGTGTACATGCAAATTATAACAGAACATTGTCACAGTGTCTTGCCGCTGATCTGCTCTTTTGTTAGTTTTTGTTTTTCAAGACAGGGTTTCTCTGTGTGGCTTTGGTATGCTCTTTAGACTATATTTTTGTTGCTTATGAATGTATCCTTGTTTTAAGTTAAGATGAAAAGAAATAGGTTTGCTGAGCTTGGATTCACATGCTTTATTCCTATCACTTGGGAGGCAGCGGCAAGGGGATCTGTGAATTTGAGACCAGCCTGGTCTACATAGTGAGTTCCAGGCCAGCCAAGACTATTTAGAAAGATCTTGTCTCAAAGTGGATGGGAATTAGGGGAGAGGAGGTTAATACTCCAGACCATGATCAGAAAAGTGTATTTTATGAACTACTTTCAGAATATTTATATAATGGAATTTTAATTGTATTGCATACAGAATCCTTTTCTAACACAGATATTTCCTTGTCAACTTTACTTTTGCAAGCACTGTTTTTTGACAGTCATAAAATCTAATTGTCTTTATTGCCTTTTTTTTCTTTAGAGTTTTGAGACAGAGTCTCACTGTGTAATACTGGCTGCCCTTGAACTCTGTAGACTAGGCTGGCCTTAGACTCACAGAAATCCACCTGCCTCCACCTCCTAAGTACTGGAATAAGAGTCATGTGCCACCACGCCCAGTCCTGACCCTGGTGAACATTGCTGCCTTTCTTATTAGCACTGATCCTTTGTCTCCTTCATGTTCTTTTCGCCATCTTTAGAAGTTTTTGCTTGTTGTTTGCCAGAAACGCTCCTCTTCTTCATTGTAGAGACAGGCATTGCCCAAGGGCGTCTCTTTCATGCTTTGATGTCTCTGATCTGTCTCTAATGTCCTGTTCACATGCTTTCTCTAGTTGGCCTTATGTATCTAGGTATCTAGTCCTGGGTTATTCTCCCCTCCCCCCTTTTTAAACATGTATTTGTGGGTACCATGTGTGCATGCTCATGTATGTGCCACAGTACACATGTGGAGGTCAGAGGACAACTTGCAGGAATCAGTTCTCTTTTTCCACCATATGGGCTCTGTGATTGAATTCAGGTTTCAAGTCTTGGCAACAAGTACCATTACCTGCTGAGCCTTCTTGCTGGCCCTGCTGGATACTATTTCAAGTAAATAATTTCTTGTATTTACGTGCCTGTTGACTGTCTACCTAAATACCTTCTTGGCTTTATGTATTCATTAGGACAGACTTTCTGGTAAAGCAATTACCCCAAGATTTAAAGGCCATAACACTATAAACATTTTGGTTTATTAAAGTTACTTTTTCATATATAACTTTTCATTATTCTAACATTAATTCTTATTCTTTTCTGTAGTTCCTATTTCTTTCTAGAAAATAGATATTAACTTGACTCAATATGTTCCTAAAAGGGTATCTTTTTAATGAGAATGGATTTTGCATTTTTTCCAAATAATAGTAGGGGAATTTGCTACTATCATATTTCAAGTTACTTTTTAATACTATTTGTAAATTAAGGAGTTATTTTGCTATATCTACCAACAGATGACAATATTTCTACTTAATTCAAGCATAAGCATTCCCCTGTAACCTAATCTGGACACATTCTGTAAAATGAGAATGCTTTTAGTTGCTTAATTTTCTTTAGAAGTTTGATTTTTGTAAATGTATGGCTTTTTTGTGGATATGCCTTTTATGTTTCTTTTCAGCTGTGTGATTTGCTTGGGGATGAGCTATTGGAATGCCTCTCCTGGAGACGAGGAGCCCTGTTGTATATGTATTGTCACTCTCTAACTAAGAGAAGGGAGTGGCTCCTGAGAAAATCTAACTTGCTCCAGAAGGTAAGAAACAATTTCGTTTATGATTTTGATTGTTAGCATTTACAGACTTTAGAACATTTTATAATAACAGTAGTGAAATCAGAGATTCTAGGCTAGTAGACCTACATTTTAGGTTCACAGATTATGCTCTTGGAATTTCTGTAGAGACTAAGATGACACATGAAAGAATAGCATTTGCAGACTACTACATGTGTTTCTCAGGTTCTTGAGTTTTATTTTTGTTTGAATATAAGATAAAGCTGTTAATTTCTAAATATTTTTTTGATTAAAGAAGTTTTGTTATGTGTGTCTCTTTGTAAGCAAGGTAATCCTGAGAAGCCTGTAGGACCCTGCTCCTAAAACAATATGACTCTGTCTGTTCTAACAATTATTATTCCAAAGACATGAATCTTAGTATTGTGTCACTAAGAATTCCAGCTCAGTCTAAATGTACCCATAGTTTGCATAGTCTTGGAAACGGGAAGCCATACTTTTAGGTAGAAAAAATTAGTTATATCTGAATCATAAAACGGGCTAAAATATAGTTCACTATATTTCAATATATAGTTCAATATAGGACAATTGTCTAGCATTCGTGATGCCCTAGGTTCAGTACTGAGGACTGCAAAACAAAACTCCATATTTATTTTTAAAAGTTTTTTGAATTCATCTTTACAACATTCATCCTTTGATAACATTTTTTAAATAACTGCATTGCTGCAGCATGTGTTTGTGGTTGATATTTCTTCCTTGTTCCATATTCTCATTATTTGGAAGGGTTTACTTATATTAAGACAGTCTTTATGCCATTGGAATATCATAGTAATTATATGTACTTCTATATCGGTCCATTTATCCTCATTTATGAATGAGGCAAAAAGTATTTGTTTATAGTTCTGTGTATAATGTTTTAATTATTTGATTTCTTTATTTAGTACCTTGTTGATGGGATCAATTACTTGCTGCAGATGCTAAATTATCGATGCCCTATCCAGTTAAATGAAGGAGTTTCTTTCCAAGACCTAGACACAGCTAAATTACTGAGTACAGGTAAGGTGATTTCTTGTTAAAGTTTCCTAAGTTTTCTTTTTTTTATTAAGATTTTAGAAATCTTGCTAACTGTACTCATTGAAATTTCATACAAGATTTAAAATGAATGCAAGAACTGCAATCTTTTCATATAATGTAGAAAAACACTTAAAACATGTTTAGTTTTGGCTAAATGTATTGGCACAAGTCTTTATAAAAATCCCAATACTCAAGAAGCAAAGGCATGAGGAATTGTGAGTTCAAGATCAGCTTGTTCTGTATAGTGAGTTCCAGGACAGTCAGAGGTACATAGTAAGATGTGAGGTGTGTGTGTGTGTGTGTGTGTGTGTGTGTAGTTTTGCTTTTATTCATGTGTTTGTGTGTGAGAGAATTAATGTGCATGTATGTAGGTACCCATGAAGGTCAACAGGATGTAGAACCTGGAGTTAATTTGGAAGAGTTAATGTATCATGTTACTTTTGCTTATTTTTGTTTTGACAAGAGCTAGATTTGGCTATTAATATCATACTAGAAGTAAGTTTTAAGGGAGATAGACTTTTAGCGCTTTTTATGTGCTAATTGTACTTTATAAGTCAGAATTGCTTTACACGTAGAAAATATAATGTAGTGTTCCTACTACTCCTGGTCTACCTACATCTCTTATTGTAAGTCTAATTTGTCTTTATAACAAATTAACATGCTTTGACCTTAAATATTTAATTGCACAATTTCTGGGAATAATGTTAAAGGAATAGTCATCTTTTGATGGAAATTGTCGTGGTATTCTTTTTTCCTAGTGATACAAAGCATCTTGGATTTTTTAGCATCTGTGATAGTTTAGAATTGTATGGCCTACCAAACACATGATAATACATAAGACTGTTAGTGTACTCAAATATAAGACATATTGTAACAATATAGTTATATCACTGATACTAGAGCATCCTTCAAAGTAAACTCTGTGTTCATGGATGCAGTTCAGAAAATTTGTGAGAGTTCTGAAGTTATGTATAGAATTTAGGCTATAATCTAGAAGGGTTCCACCATTGAAATTAATTCTCAAAGAAGGTCCTAAAGAGGCCTCCTTGAAATGTTAAGAATAACTAAATGGTTATCAAAATATTATTTGACAATACTCTGCTTTGTTTGGGGAATTTCTTTTCTAGGTAAAAGACAGAGCATTGATTAAGTTAGAATTGTGCTAGTGATAGTGGGCTTTTCTGAGCATTAACAAATGGTCTGAAAAATGTTTATTGCTGGAGACGTTTTTCAGTAGTTGATGTTGCTTTCTATAAACTTAACTCTAATTTCAAAACAAATGACCTTCCCAGGAATATTTAGTGATATTCACGTGCTGGCTATGATGTACAGCGGAGAAATGTGTTACTGGGGATTAAAGCACTGCACAAATCTACAGTCAGAAAATCATGAAGTTGATACTGATGTTTTTGGAGCAAGTTGCACCACACACAAAGAGCCTTTGGATTTCCGAGAAGTAGGAGAGAAAATTTTGAAGAAGTATGTGTCGGTGTGTGAAGGACCTCTGAAAGAGCAGGAGTGGAGCACCGCGAATGCAAAGCAGATCCTGAGCTTCTTTCAGCAGCGCTGTAGCTAGGTGTTCATCTATCCTCACAGCTCGGAAGAAGTCAAGATGGGTGAGATGGAAAAGAAGGCTTCAGGAGAGGCGATGTCTACACTGATCCTGAGTATATTACACTACATAAAGATGCCCAGCATGGCTACCCTTCTCTAATGCTATCACCGTTCATTGTATTGTCCTAAATTTGTGAAAAAGTAGTCTCTCCCTTCTAAAATGGCATATATGTTATTCTAACTGAACTGAACTGCATACAATCCTGCCACTGGTGAGGAGAACCCAAGTTATATTTCACTGTGGTAAAATATATGTAACACAAAATCTGCATACTTCAGAGATGCAAATCAGTTTTCTCCTTGTTTCAGTTATATAGATCAGTATAAATGTAGGCAATTAAAAGATTATAACTATATTTAGATTGCATTTCCAGTAATCTAAATGGCAAAAGATTTTAGAAATGAATCATTGTATTTATTTTGCCATGTATTTCTAATAATACTTAAATTATTGACTTAGCTACTTTATAAATTATTTTCTTATTTTGTTTAAAACAAAAACTGCATGGTTTCTCCAATAATGAAGATAAAAATCAGTGTAAATGATTCTATCAGTTCAGACGCTTTTAGGGCACATCTTTGATTATAATGAACTTTACATATGTTTTGCCTTTATTAGGATTGAAATGCTGATGGTCAGAGAGCCTAGTTTGCTGTCTTGCTCACCATCTTTCTGCCTACCTCAACTCCTGTTATCTTGGGATGGTCTGTATGATGATTCCTTCTGATGCACTAGACTTCTGTCCCAGTGACATCTTTACATTCCAGTAATTTCTGCTCCTGCACCTTGTGCATTAGCCATACTCAGTTTCTCTTTCTAAAATCTTAAGTTTCAGTTACTGATAACAATTCTCCGCTTTTCAGCTTTTAAAATTTCCTTGTTTTTATTGGTTTCTCTTTATTTTTGTTCTACAGCTTTTATTCTTTTTACAGGTTTCTTTCTCGACTGTTCTTCTGACTCTTGAGCAGTGAGCCTCTTTCATGCTTTCTTTGCCCTGCATTTCACGGGACGTCATCTGAGCTACTCTCCCCATTGTTTCCTCTTTCGTCTTATCTGGTAGTGATGTCCTTAGCCAGCTTCCAACACTGCATTAATCCTCCATCAGCTGTTTATTCTTAGGAGACTTAGTTATGTGGAAGGCATGTAGTCTTTCAGAGTATGTTTCAGAGCGTGACTTCACTTAGAAGAACCTTGACTGTAAGCTACAAAGGTGCCGGTCTTTTCCCACTGTGGTAGAGTCAAATTCATTAGTCACCTCTACCATTGTTCTTCCACAGAAAGTTTAAATTCTGAAGGAGTCAACTTGCATTTACTCATTTTTCTGTTTTAAAGAAAAATAGGTTGCCTATTTTTTGATGACTAATCTTTTCTAGTTCCCTGTTTTCTTGTTTCTCACTTTATGTCTTCATGTAAGTTCTGTTCTTCTTTCTCTTTCTTGCTTTTTACTCCAAATGCTCATGCTAAACAATATCTTTCACAGCCATTTGGCTTGCAGTGCCCACAATATCAGACTGATTTCCATGCCAGGAACTTGGGCCCCAGTCTCCTTGCTTCCTCTGAAGTTTATTTCTAACTGCCTATTAAATACTGACTGCACAGTAATTTTAAGTTCAGTATGAGCAAAAGACAGATACTTCATTTTTAATGGAAAATCTTCTCTGCTTCATTCCCCCCCCCACCACCAAGTTTTGTATAGTTTTTCAGGAAGGGAAACAGAAGGTTTACCTTCCCAGCCTCATTTCTATACTCAACTCTGATTTGTCTTCTAGATCAACATTTTTCAAACATCAAAATTACAGGCTCCTTTTTGATAAACAAAATTCTGAATAAGCAATGGTAGCTAGTGGAGATTCCTCCATCCCTGCTTCAATTCCTGGCATATCTTTATAAAACCAAGATTTTTATGTTTCCTAACATTTTAGCAAGTTTTATTATGAAAATACCTTGGCTTTCTAAAATTAAATAATCTTTAATGTGATTTTTAGAAGCACAGACTTTTTCAGTGGGTCCTAGTCAATTAATCAAGTTCTTCCAGTACTTTCCCAATGCACTTATGTATTACAGCCTCAGTACCTTGTAGACACCATTATTTCAGGTCTTTCTTTGTGGTCAGGTAAACAATTTACTTGTATGATGTACTTTTAGTAATACTGTGTCCAGAGGCTGTTTTCAGCTTTTTCCAGTAGAAATTAGATATTCCTTTCTATTTTCTGTCTTCCTTTTTCCACATTACCACAGTACAATGTGTTTTAATTATTTTTCTTACTACTAAATGAACTCCATATCTTATAATTTTACCTTTGCACATACTGTTCATTGCATGGTAGGTAGTTATGGTTTTTTGAATTAATGAGGCATGATTTGAAATGCCAAATTTTGCACAAAAGGGTTGCTGCTATTGCATTCCAAACTGCCATGCCCTCTATACCGGTGGTTCATACATCAAAAAGGAAAATATATTCCTCAGAGGAGTAAAGTGTTACTTGGATCCTAAACCTGAGAAAACAAGACTTTGTCTTCGGGAGCTGAGAACTTCATGTTTTGCCTTTATTACCTTTGTGGACTCACTGGTTGGTACAATTATGAGGGTATTCTTGGGTGCTTTTTGTATAATTTACTCCCTCCCCCAAAACAATTGGAGAACAATTTGTAGACCATAATAGTTGCAGTACTTTTTACTGTGGTATTATAAATGAACAACACATTTTGTATTCATTTAATCTTAATGAGTAAATCCTTTTATGTAGAATGAAGTAACCCCAAAATACCAAATATTCCACATATGGACAATAGTTAAGCCTACAATCGATTTTTTTCAACAACTATTGTATGCGTACTACATGCCATATTTTGTCCTAGGCACTAAGGATATAGCTTTGGAAACTATCATCTATCAGTGGATGGGGAATATACAGTATATCAAGGGATAAAGCTATTAAGCATGATGTAGGATGTAAGGGACAAGTGTGACTTGGAGATGGGTGCTATTTTATTTAGAGTGATGAGAACGGCACATCTAAGCACCTGTTTTCAATTTCTATCCTGGTATTTAGATACTTGTATATTCAGTACTCTCAAAGATTTTCTTAGGGAAGTCACCACCTACAACCTTCTCACTTTTACAATGGACTTCTTATCAGTGGCATTCCTAATGTGTACTGCCTAAAGGCCTTGGCATTTTATTCATTCCGGGTCGGTTTCCTTGTACCTTTCAGTTCCCTTTTCTGTCTTCTGTAAGGTTCCTATATCTGTCCACAGAAGCGAAACTCTGTAGTTTCTTTAATATCACTTCCCTATATATTTAAAACACAATATGAGGTAACATAGTATGAGAATATTACATTAAGAGGTACTTAATATGTCACAATTAATGTATACATTATATAGTCATGCTGATGTTCAGTGGGTTTTGTTTTCCTACGTCTAGTGAAAAATCACTTTATCTTCAGTTGGAAAATGTTATAGGATTTCCCACAATCCTTAAATGTTTACCATTCTTTACTCGGTATGAATTTTCTGATATGGATCGGGCTGTAAGACTTGATTGGGAGTTTGAGGCCAGCCTGGTCTACAAAGGAAGTTTCAGGACAGCTAGAAACCCTGTGTCATAAAACAAAAACAACAGCAACAACAACAACAAAAAGATGTAAGAGACTGTCTCTTACTATGTTTATAGGCTTTTTGGCTACTGTGCATTATTTGGTGTTAAGGCACATATGGCATTCCCTTATCTTTTGCATACAGTAGAGCGAGGTAAGAGTCATGACTAAAAGCTCACCATAAAGTTACATTCCTAGCTCTCCAGCCTTGCCGTCAGTGCTCTGTTCTTTATTAAAATGTATGAGCTGTGTGTGAAGTCGTTGTCTGACTTATCTTCTTGACACTTTAAAAACCCACTGCTACTAACGTGGTCTACTTTAGATTGCTTGTATCCTTGGTCAGTCTTTTAGGGCCCCTTTTGTAACTATGAGGATAACCCATCTGCCACAGAATCCAGGATTCCATAGTTCTCTAGTATTAACTTGCCCTGAGTTCTTTTAATATAAAATGAAATACATTATGGAAGTATTATATTAACATAAGCTTAATATAGCCAGAATTAAAAGTATTCATTATATACTTATGCTGGTGTTGAGTAGCTTTGTTTTTGCAATTTTTAGTGACATTTTCCAACTACAGTGTTTTGGAACATGATTAATACAATAAAACCACATTCCTGTACTTGTTTCTTGTTTTGTTTTATATTTTTTTCTTGCATCAGAATAAAAACATTTCCTCTCAGTTTGCTGTCCTGATTTCTGAATGCTTTTTTTCTGGTCCTAATAACTTGCAGACAGGTTAGCATAATGATTCAGATAGTGAGTTCTGGAGATAGAAGGCCTGAATTAAGTCACAACCCTGCCATCTTAACTGGAATTTTATGTAAATTACTAAGTCCTTTTGGCTTTTAATATTCTATTTCTTTTTATTATTTTTAAGTATGTTTAAATGGTGTATTTCTGTGCTCATGGCCCACAGAGGCTAGAGGCTTCAGATCTTAGGAGGTAGAGTTTCAGGTGATGTAAGTCAACTGGTGTGGGTGTTAAGATTCCATCTTCCATCCTCTGCAAGAGCAGGAGGAACTCCTAACCACTGATCCACCTCTCCAGCCCGTTAATCTTATTTTCCACAATAGATAATTCATATTTCCTTGTAATATAAGAGCAGTGACATTTTGTTTCTTCATGCTTAACTGATTTAGTTTCTCATGCTAATTTTCTTTCTATGAAAATAAAACAATTTAGGGAGGAGAAATGCCATATAAGGAATTAATTCTTACCTCTTCCGGATGACTTGAGCTATGGTTGGCCTGTTTGCTAGCAGTGACATGTGGAATAATCACCATTTTAAATTTAGATTCTCACAGAGCCTTGATTGCCCTGCCGTCAGGCTTTGCTGAGTTTCTTTCCTTGTCATTTAGATCCTCAGCTACTGCTTTCTGAATGATGGGCCCTACTGAAAAGCATTTATGGTCTACCACTGAGCAGTAAGTACTGTTCCAGGCACCATATATTATTAAGTCTCCATTGTTTTAATATTTATATACTAGCAACTATTTCTGGTAGCCTAGTGTGTTCTTTAAAGGTTTAATGTTTATAAAGATGTGGATCTTACCTTCTACTTTGAGGATTAAAAAATGGGATTAATTTTTAAACATCCTATGGATTAGATATAAGAGAACATTTTGACAATAGAGAAACCAATTGTATATGCAGATCATAAAATTTAAATGTTTTCACAAAAACAATATAGCTGGGTATCTTGGAGTGGTAAGCACTTACTGGTTGACAGTAATTTAAGATTGAGATAGTCTATTTGAAAATAACTGATACATGCTACCAAGTGTCTTTCCTAAAGGAACCATATCCAGTGCTATATATTGTCTACCTCTTTTTCTTAAATGTCTTTTAAATTAAGATTAAAGTGAGCAGAATAGACATGGCTTCCGAAAGACAAAATTCACTAGTTGCTTTTAAGAATATCACATTCTGTCTTCCTATCAAATTTTCTTCCATCGATCATTGAACAAATTTTTAGTGTACTTAATTTTTTGTAGTGAACCTAAGACACCATTTTGGTATGAAGTACCTAATGATTGGGCTTTTTTGAGGCAAAATAACAAGTCTTATGTAAACAAAATATGAGTGGCCACAGCCAGAGACTACTCAAGTTACCTTGAATGGCAGACTGAGTTGCAGAAGCAGTTCACATGAACAAAGGTCATATATCAAATACATATACCACCTACATTGATGGCAGCATTATGTACCCAGCCTAGATAAAATTGGGTAACTCTGAATTTCTCTGAATTTCAGATGTTGCGTTATTTACTTTAAGATAGGTAAAGGGGGCTGGAGAGATGACGGCTCAGCAATTCAGAGCTTGTACTGTTCTTACACGAACCTGAGTGTGTGGCACACAACTGCAAGTTCCAGCCCCAGGAGATGTGTCTCTGGCCTCTGCAGGAACCTGCGATTCATGCAAATGCTCACATACCTATAGTTAAATTAAAATCTTAAAACATTTGTAAAGGCTAGATATTTGCTAACTTACTAACCACATGTTTTACCTAATATTCCTGACAAGGTTAGACTGAACTCAGAGATTGAAGGTAAAGCGCTATTAAAGGACGTTCCTGCGGCAGTTTTGACTCTCCAGCTACAAGACTCTCTCCAAAGCAGGATGTGCTAGTCAGTCAAGGTCACATATCCTGCAATATCTTTAATACAGATATGGTTTCTTGGAGAATTTCAGTTCCGCGGCCTGCTGATAGTCTCCGTAGGCTCAGTTTATACGAAGCTCCAAGAAATTGGTAAATTGGTGATTCCAAAACGCAGATGCACACACACAGTCCACTAATACCTAATTCTTAAGGAGAAGCAAGTGTAATTAGGACCAATATCACAGAAAAGGGTAGCTATTCAACAAACCATCATTCCCAGGTTCTTGCAGTGAATGGAGCCGGGGATCTTGTGTGTGTGTGTGTGTGTGTGTGTGTGTGTGTTATAGTATAGTCTGGGGGTAAGGAGGTAGGGCAGAGGGGACAGTCATTCCGAGGCCAGAGGGTTCCCAGCAGTAGTGTAAGAGCTGGCTGTGGTGACCAGCACGAGTGAGTGGGTGAGCAATGGTTGACGCGGACTTGTGCCCAGAACCGCGCCCAGCAGGTCAGCCCGGGGCGGCCCAGCGCGGCGGGCGGAGGCAGAGACGGAGGCCGAGCGGCCAGCAAGCGGGTGCGCCCGGCTTCGTCGCGCGGCGACGGCGGCCATGGCTGGAAGCGAGCCCCGCGGAGCCGGCTCGCCGCTGCCCGCCAGCGACTGGAGCCGCCTGGAGGCCGCCATCCTGAGCGGCTGGAGGACCTTCTGGCACTCGGTGGGCAAGGAGCGGGCGGCGCGGACGGTCTCCCGGGAGGAGGCGGAGGAGGAGACCAGCGCGCTGACGCGGCTGCCGGTAAGCCAGCCCAGAGCGCAGGCCAGCCACTTCCGGGTGTGTGCTCGCCTGGAAGGACGGTGCCCAGAGTCGCCTGGACGTTGACTCTTGGTGTCCCCCCCAGCCAGCCAGGGTCGCCCCACGTCTCACACTAGTGACCAGCGAGATCGCCCACAGATTGTCAGCGGTCCAAATAGGAAATAAGGAAACGGGTTAGCTTGGGAAAGCATCCCTCTGTCTCTGTTCTGCACATCCTATCATCAGTCCCAGGCTCCGTGTATTCCAGTTAGGGGATCGCCTGGAGCAAGCAAGTTTCATGCGCCTTAAACGACAAAACTACCACGTAATTGAAAAATAAACGAAGTTACAAGGACCCCAGGTTAGAACAGATCACAAGAAGAGTGCATATTAAAGTTTCAGAGAAACATCAGAAAATGAAGAGATCATACATTGTTGATTATTACAATTCTTTTATCTCAGTTGGATTATTGGTGTGTTCCACTGACATTCATTCCAAATGAAAACTCCCCAGGCTTCTTACCTGTGTCCTTTGAAATGATTAATAGGCTGTATAGAGAAATTCAGATGACAGAGTCACACACTTTCATTTGATCTAGTGGTTAAAAATCAGAAAAATTTCCACCCGATACACGTTTATTCTGAGAAAGAAATTATTAGCCGGTATATCCAAATACCCACAGAAAGAAAAATATGGAAGCTGTTATTTTGCTTGAAAAATAGAAAGACGAGGTCTTGAACTTTCAAGAGTGTTTCATATGTGTTAGGAATTAAAATGTTGAGTTTTGATTTCCCTCTGGATGGAAGGAAAATAAATAGACTTAGTAGTATGAAGAATGACGCGCTCAGTTGCCCTTTAAGAGAGCAGTTCCTTGCTGGTTATCTCAGCCGCGCTCCCTCTCTTACGAGCTGTTGCCTCTGTTTCAGATCGATGTACAGCTGTACATTTTGTCGTTCCTTTCACCCCACGATCTGTGCCAGTTGGGAAGTACAGATCGTTACTGGAATGAAACCGTGAGAGACCCAATCCTCTGGAGATATTTTCTCTTGCGGGACCTCCCTTCTTGGTCTTCTGTTGATTGGAAGTCCCTTCCGGATCTAGAGATCTTAAAAAAGCCCGTCTCTGAAGTCACCAACAGTATGTGTTTTGATTACATGAAGGTGTAAGTATCAATTTCTGTGAATTAGCAGGAGATGCTAAATTTTACACTAAGTAGTCCACGTTAGTTCTAACACTGCTACGACGTTGCTGCATGGAATTTGTCTAAATGGCCCCTTTAAAAAAGTTATGGGTTGAGCTAATGGACTTTTTTCATAAGACCCTTACAGCTTTAACCTCTTGTTATTTCCCTGTGGTGACCAACCAGTTTTCAATTAATTATATGTGATACAGTTGGCAAGAAAGAAGACATTTCTTAAAATTCTCATAATCTATCTAATATGTTTTGTTTTGTTAAATTATAAATGCTTATAAATGCCATAACCAGAAAAAAAAATTGTCCAGAGATCAGAAAACAATTCTTTTTGACTGGGAAGAAAACCATTTTTGAGGTTTTTTTAAAAATTACTTTTATTTATTATTTATTATGTGTTTGTGTGGGTAGACATACATGCTATGGTACTTAGGGAGGTCAGAGGATGACCTTTGTGAATCCATTCTCTCCTTCCACCATATGGGTCCCTGGGATCAAACTCAGCTCGTCGGGCTTGGCGACATTTACCTACTGAGCCGTCATAGTTTCTTTCACATGGCTTTTATTTTACTATTTTTCAATGAGGTATATTTGGTCCTCTCTGTGTATTTATTTAGTGTTGTGAATGAATTGTTGCTTTGGAGACTATGAGAGGAGTGTTTAAGAAGTTTGATATGAGTAGCTTTAGTGATATTTTAAAATTTCTGGGATTTAACGCTAAATATCTGTAGTCTGTCTTTATTGTGAGGACTCTCAATCTTGACATTAGTGACATCTGGAGCAGTTGTAGGGGACTATCCCGGAAATTGAAGAATGTATGGTAGCATCTCTGGTTCTGCTAAGTGGGTGCTGGTAGCACAGCCTCCTCTTCCGCAGATGTGAAGATAAAGTTGTCCAAACATTGCCACATATTCTAGAATGAGGGATAAAAATCTTTCTCAGGAAGAGAACAGTTCCTCTTCTATATAATTAGTTTCAGCTATTTAAACAAATATTGGTGTTTCATGAAAGGAACTAAATAAAAGATAAGAAGGTAAAGAACATCTTCCTCGGGGAGGGTTCTGTATCATGATTACTCCCGCTGTCTAGCAGGGTTCTGTAGCGTCATGATTACTCCCGCTGTCTAGCAGGGCTCTGTAGCGTCATGATTACTCCCACTGTCTAGCAGGGTTCTGTAACGTCATGATTACTCCCACTGTCTAGCTCGGTTTTTCCCTGCCGTGCCACTCTGCACACATGTTATAACGGTGCCTCTCATCAACTGTCTGGGAGGGTGGAAACTATGATCTCGATATTACTATGCCTTGCAAGGACTCAATCAGTGATATATTCTCAAATGAACAAAAGTTAAATGTTTTCTGTTTTATTTTCTAATTCTGACAATTTTCTGCAGTTATAAAATGTGTTGTCCGTATACGAGAGGAGCCTCGAAAGCCAGCCGTCCTGTGTACGGAGCTGTTACCTCTTTCTTACACTCCTTGATCATTCAGAGTGAACCCCGATTTGCTATGTTTGGACCAGGTTTGGAAGAATTGAACACATCTTTGGTGTTGAGTTTGATGTCTTCTGAGGAACTTTGCCCAACTGCTGGTTTGCCTCATAGACAGATTGATGGTAATTTAATTTTCATGTTAATATACAATACATAGTAATTCTAGCGCTAGGAACTTGATGTTAGTGTTAAAAGATGGGCATTTCTAAAATTAAAACTTGTAATGAAATACAGAAATTGGTGAATGAACTCCCTGGTCCCACTAAGTGGAAAAAAAGTTAATATAAGAAGTATATTTTTCTTAATTTCTCAAATTTGTATAACTTAGAATTTAATATGTTAACATAAGTTATTGTGCTTTAATAGTCCATATCATGTTTACAATAAGAACAATTTGTCAAGAAAAGCCATTGAACATCTGTTTGTTAATATTTTTTAGACATGTTGAGATTTTTTTAAAAAAGAACTAATCACCTCCCCTCTACAAAAAAAAACAACAAAAAGCAAACAAATAAACAGAAAACAATCAACAAAACAGTATGTGACCTTTTGGTGAGGTGAGAAAGTGTCATAAACAGGAGTAGCAATGCAATGTAAGGTGTGTTTTACTCACTACATGGTGTATATTCAGAGATTTAGAACAAATCTTGCTCTTCCATGGAGAAAGTGGCTCTAAGTGAGGCTACAGACAAGTATTGAGGTAATTAGAATATGATCAGTTAGTTTTTGAACAGAAACATAAGAATCAAAGAAGGTTGTACATTGAAGACTAAGACTCATCAGTATTAACTGTATTCTCTTAAAACAAGAAGGATAAAAGCACAAAGTTCTGAAGTGTCTATAAATCTAGGAAGAGCAGATTTAATTTAATTTCTTCAGATCTTGCTCTGATCTGGACACATAATCTGCAAGCCATTCATTTAACGTGTGTGTGTGTGTATGTGTGTGTGTGTGTGTTAGTTACTTTTCTACTGTTATGACAAAAACACCATGACTAAGGTAACTTATAAAAGAAAGTACTTAAAGATGGGCGGTAAACAATAACAACAACAACACATAGGAAGCATAAGTATGTGGGAGCTGTTGAAGAAATTTCATCAGAGGGCTGAGAGGATCAAGACTTCACTTGGAAGTTTAGGAGGCTAGAGAGAAGGGTAGTGAGCTGCATGCCGAAGTCTGCAATAGGGGAAGGGATGATCATGATGCAAAGCTGAGGGCGAAGAGACTGCTCTCCAGCTGAATGGTGTCTTTTTCAGAGGGAACTATTCCAGATGGCTCTTGAGTAATGGTTTGGACAAGTCATTGGAAGTAGAGAGATCAGCCCACTTCTTCACTCTAGGGTATGAGGAAATAAGCAATTCTGATAACTGGGAGTCTGTGGCAAGACAAGTATTGCCTACGGCAGGCCAGTTTCAGGCAACCCTTCAGAAGAAGCCAGAAGATACGAGGAAATTCGACAGTTGTGAAATGGCAATTACATTCTCCTTACAGTGACTTAAGTGATTGTTTGAAAATGCCAGTCTACCGGCTCAGAGAGCAATATGGGTTGCATAATAAGCTGGACTCCAGTGAGGTGTGTTGAATGGATAATTTCTGGAAATTAAACAGGTAAAAACAAAGCAGAAATGTCTGGTTCTCTTTCCATGTGCTTTTTATGGAATCACATGGCTGAAGGCTAGAGGATCATGTGACTTGGGATAGTTATATTTTACATAGTACCCATAAGTCCAAATCTATACAAGGTAGGCTTAGAACGGTGTGATGTAACATACCTTATTTAAGTAGAAGTCAAGAGTTTTGGGAATGAAAGGCTAGAGTAGTCACTAATGAGTTAAGTGGGAACAGACGATGTCAATTTGTTTGTATATTTGGAGGCCCATGGCTTTGTAGAGAAGAGAAACCCTTAGCTATGTATCATTAAGTAAAGTATCTGCTGTTGCAGGAAAGGCTCGTTAAAGCAAGAGAATTTAGAAGACTGGTTGAAAGAAATTACAGGTTGTTAATATTTACTAAATGGAGAATGGGCACAGAGAGAAGTGGACAGATGTGAGGGGACAGGTTTCTAGCAAGAACTAGAGCTATGGAACCAGGATGTTTCCAGGAGGCCAAAAAATACATTGGTCATTAACAAAACCCCCACCACCAACGAAACAGAAGAGGCCAGGAAAGGGGTGGCAACAGTGTTGGGTGACTAAGACACACAGAAACAAGAAGCCAATAGTTAGCAACCTAAGGGTATCCAATATTAGACCTCAGGCAATCCTCACAGGAATCTTTAGGAAGTATAGGTTATTTCATTTTCGTGGCAAGCTTAGGATTCCAATCCACATCGCTCTAATTCCAAATTTCAGCATCTGCTGTTCTGGCTTAGTTTCTACGGCATTTCTAATGCTGCAAATCATGTTTGTGGACAGTTTCTCAGAGGGGAAGAAGGGGGTCTCCACTGAATATATACATGGGTTATAAGACCAGTGGAAATGTAAAATATGAATAGGAGTCAACGTTGAGGATAAATAGAAGTAGTTGCCATGCCCCAGCTGTGATGCTTGTCATGTGGCCTGGAGGCTGGAAAGTCAGGATGCACTCAGTTCGCTCTGTATCTGTGCTGCCAAAGTTCATACAACTTGTTCTCCTCATCACAAGTATGGCAGTTTATTCCCAAGTTGTATGTAAGTTGCTACTTTTCTTCCTTTTTGATTTCACTGCATAATCTTTCAGTGAAATTTTGAAGTGTTTTTTTATTATTGGCTTGTTTGTATAACCGACTTTCTCATGTAGGTATTGGATCTGGAGTCAATTTTCAGTTGAGCAATCAACATAAATTCAACATCCTGATATTATATTCGACTACCAGGTAAGGCTGCCTGAAACATCAGCAGCGGAACAGTTATCGCCGAGGGATGGAACCTGTGTCATGTCTTTTTCTCATATCCGTGTGTATTTTCTTCTTGCAGAAAGGAGAGAGACAGAGCAAGGGAGGAGCACACAAGCACCGTGAACAAGATGTTCAGCCTACAGAGTGAAGGCAACGAGCACGGAAGCCGCTATAGTGTGATTCCACAGATTCAGAAGGTGTGTGAGGTTGTAGATGGCTTCATCTATGTGGCAAACGCCGAAGCTCATAAGCGTAAGCATTCTTATATTTCTTCTCCAAGGTGCTACTACCGCATTCTTTGCAAAATAAATAATCATATTTTTACAGCACCACAATACCACAACAGTTAGATTTTTGCCACTGTGATTTTCTGGCCATTACTATCACTAGTGTTAGTGTTAGGACTCCATGGGAACTTCCTAGCATGCCACACTGTGATCCATAGATGTTGCCCATTATCTCGGACATCTGGTTTCTGTAAGCACCACGGAGTCCTGATATCAGGACTTATGTGCCTAAGCTTGATTCTATAGGCATATTTTTATATAGCTGACATTTTAAAATTACTGATGCTTTCTCTGCCTCTGATATATTCAAATAATTTATATAGATAACAGAAAATTTACTGGTTTATTCTTACCCATACTGTAGAGAGGTGTGGGGATAGGATGTTAGTTGTGTAGATTAAAGTTAAGTTAATTAAATCAGTGGGTTCATAACACTCTCCATATACTCTGAATAATTGTCACTGACATTGTTTTGGTATGACATTGCTGTCATTGAATCTTGAACCAGAATTATAACTTCCTCCCAATCCTTTGTGTACAAGATAAAATATAGCTATACAATAAGTGATTTATTATGCATATTGCTTGTATATAATATGCTCATGATACATATGTCATAGTTATTTAATATATTGATTTTAATTTACAGTGAATTTATTTCTCTGCCAATCTGTTAAGTCCTGGAGGCAATTATACTTAGAAATCCTGGATAAATTATTCATAAGATAATAATAAATTATTATCTGTTATTATGTGGCTATCTGTAAAAGGAAAAATTAGAAGCAGAATAAATTAGATTGATTTGTTCATCAAACAATAGTTGTAGAGGTCAGACACTGTATTTGCGGGTGGAGATATGACTGAGAGCTAAAACTGATAGAGAGCTTGCTTTTATCTAGTCTTCCAGATTGGTCCCAATAGCCCCCTGTAAAATAGTAGAAAAGGTAGGGTATTAGCCTGGTTCATAACTGAGGCCTCAGACTCAATCCCAAGCATTGTAGCTGGAGGTCATTTCCCTGTCCTGTCTGGTGCCACTGGATCTGTTCCTCTCCCGCCCACCAGTCCGATCCACAGCTGCTTATAAGTCATCACTCAGAGGCTTGATACTAACTGTAATTGCCTGGCCAGTGGCTCAGGCTTCTTTCTGACTAGCTCTTATATATAAATTAGCTTATTTCTAATAATCTGTGTATAGCCTTGTGCTCTGTGGCTTACCGGTAATGTTCTGGCACCTTACTCCTCCAGCGACTGCTGGCATCTCCCTGACTCCACTTTCTTTTCACCTGTCTCTCTGCTACGATTTCCATTCTAGCTATACCCTCCCTGCCATAGACCAAAATAGCTTCTTTATTAACCAATGGTAATACAACATATTCACAGGATACAGAGAGGGGCATCCCACATCAATGCATGATGGATAATAAATCAGTGAAAACATAGACTACAGAAATAATCTATACCTACTTACTGATTTTTTTTCCCCATAAAGTTCAGCTAGATTTCCATGACGAGCTTAGTGGTAGGATAGGAGACCTCTGGTCTTTTGTCAAAGAGGCATATCTTGATCTGCTGCTATTCCGGTGAGAGGAGCCCTATTTTCTATATCTTTTTCTCAAATGAAGCCTTAGCTTTCTATCAACAGTGATAGGATGAGAAATTGCTGCTGCCGCTTATTCCGGCAGAGATTGACTGCTCCTGAGAGAAGTGTAGAAATAAATGCTTTCCGCCTGAGCACAGAGGTAGGAATCGAGTTTGAAGCAAGTATTCTTTTGTTTTCTGATTCTGTGGAGGGGGAGGATGTTTTCCTAGAAGACCTTTCTACCAGTACAGGGCAGAATTCTGTAGTCACCAAGAACACTTCTTCCACTGTTCATGCTCAGGGGCATCCCCTCCTAAAAATCTGAGCCTGGACCTCACTATGTAGCCTGGGCTGGCCTTGAACTTATGACATTTACTCTGCCTCATTCTTCTGTTTGTAAGTATTACAAGTGTATCATACCTGTCATACCTAACTGCAGAGAATTTGAATCCTCTGTGTTGACACTAACTATAGCAATAGAGGCCAAACCAGTGACAGACTAGTTTGACTCTAACCAATATGTTAATGGACCTACAGTCAAAGACACATGCCTACTTCTAAGAGTCTGTCTTCTTTATCTCTGTCTCTAACTGCTTTTCTAAATAAAATGCCTAGCGTTAAATCGGAAAGTTCTTAGGCAGAAAAAGAAACAGTGGCTCGTATCTATAGTCTAAGATTATTGGGGAATGGCCTGGGATTTTGTTTACCACATGTTGTAGTATTTCTTTATGGCATTATCAAAGTTTCTATCTTTGAAAGACAGTTTAATATAATTTTTTGACAGAACAATAAATAAATCTCAGAAATAAAGACAGCTTATTGTATTTAAATTCTGGTAAAAATTTTAATTCCTTTGTGTTCTATTTTTAAGTATAATTATTTATATAGTAATGCAAATTGCATATTTTAACTTAAATTCCTTAGGACATGAATGGCAAGATGAATTTTCTCGTATTATGGCCATGACAGATCCAGCCTTTGGATCTTCAGGAAGACCACTGCTGGTTTTATCTTGTACTTCTCAAGCGGGTGTAAAAAGAATGCCCTGTTTTTATTTAGCTCATGAGCTACGTCTCAGCCTTCTAAACCACCCATGGATGGTAAGGTCCTAACTGCTTTGATGACAAAGAATTGATTTTTAGTGTACTTTCTATTGTATGATTTTATTTACACAGGTGTACATGTATGCTTGCATGTATGTGTCCTTTTGAGCTTTCTTTTATGGTAACAAAATAGCTACGACAATAACTTAAAAAAGGAAAAAGGGCATATATTCTCTCAGTTTTTAATGTTTTAGTTCATGATCAGTTGACCGTCTTGATTCTGAGGTTGTGACAAGGCAGATCATCATACTATGAACACGTGATAGAGGAAACCTCTGTCTTAGAGCAAAGGAGGAAGAGAAAGAGGATGGGACTGAAACCCCAGGATGACCTTCAAGGAACATCCCAAGTGACCTCCCAGAAGTCACCACTTCTTGAAAGTTTCACTGCTCCCTAACAGCAGTGTGGGGTGGGGTCAAGTTTCTGACACCCAGAACTTTAGGGGACACAATTAGAATGATAGCATTTGTTTTTTAAATGAACTGCCACTCTAAAGGACCCCACTCCTGTGCTTTCTCAGCACCAGTGTGCATGCTTTTGAATCTTAGGATGAGTAGCATTCCTCATGTTAAAATACAGGTCGTTGGGGTGAGGATGTTGCTCAGTGGTGAAGTACCTACCCAAAATACAGGAGACCCAAAGGTTTGGTGCCCACCACCACAGAAAATGTACACCTCATCTCATAGGATAGTGCTTTAAATTTTATTTGAATAATAAGATCTTTTTTCAAATGATAGTTGGCATGAAACACCACAGATAAATTGTTTGTAAGAGTCTCTATTGGTCTATTGTTTTTTATTTGCATCTTTTATTATTATTATTATTATTATTATTATTATTATTATTATTATTATTATTACTTTTGAGACAGAGCCTCTCTGTGTAGCTCTGGCTATCCTGGCACTTGCTATGTAGATCAGGCTGGTTTTGAACTCACAGAGATCCACCTGCCTCTGCCTCCCAAGTGCTGGTACTAAAGATCTTCCTTTTTTCCCCAATCTACTTAAAGATGTGTTGATTCTGTTTAAAATCCAGGAAAAAAAACCTGTTTTCCTTTGTGATTTTAAAATCATGATTTTATTTATTTCTACCATTTTCTTGGTTGTTTCTTCACATCTCATCTATGGTGTTTGTTTTGCCCTGATTTCCCTAAGCCCCTGAGATACATTGTTAGCTTGTGTGTTTGAAATCTTATTTATTTACTGGGGCTGGGGTTCCAAGTATGCCCTACTTCTGAAGTTGTGTGTGTGTATGTGTACACGTGCGTGTGTGTGCATGTTTCAATATAGGTATTTGTTGCTCCAATTTGCCTTTTTGTACTGTGTTTACTGTATCCCATATATTTGGTACATTTTCCCTGTTTTTATTTGACTTTCTAATTTATCCATTGGCCCATTGTTTGTTTAATAGCATGTTAAGTCTATGTATTTGCCCATTTCTAACTTTTTGTTGTTGTTATTTCTAGTTTTATTCTGCATTTAATCATAAAAATACTTATGATTTTTTCTACTTCATTTTTACCATTGTTAAAGATTTTGTGGTCTAAAATAATGTCTATTCTAAAGAATGTTCTAATCTATGTTGGAAAAAAGTGTATATTCTCAAGCTTTTGGATAAAATGTTCTCTAATGTCTGTTAGGTCCATTCGGGTCTGGTTAGCTTTGCAGTATGTCACATTTACTAGTTTACTGGTTAGGTTCATTAAAGAGTGTTTTAGTTAGTTTTTTGTTTGTTTTGTTTTGTTTTGCTTTTCAAGACAGGGTTTCTCTGTAGCTTTGGGGCTGAGTTTTAGTTTTTAAAGTAGATCCTGTGGAGAAATGTGCAAGAAGCCTGTCCCTCCCATTTCTAGAGCTGAATCCTAGGGAATAAGAAAAACACTGAAGACATTAGAGACCACTTATTTGCATGATTGCTCCCAGTGACAGTGCTTGCAGAACTTAGTCTTTGTTCGGGTCACTTTATTTTAGCTCTTCAAAAAATAATGTCTAGAGAAATGCCACTCTTTAGGATTCTGCTTTGAACTGACAGCATCCTCTCATCCGCTCACAGGTCCAGGATATGGAGGCTGAAACTCTGACTGGCTTTTTGAATGGCATTGAGTGGATTCTTGAGGAAGTAGAATCTAAGCGCGCAAAATGATGTTCCCTTTGGACCTTGGGAAGCCGCAGGGCAGGACTTAGGTGTTTCTCATCCATCCTGTTCCTGCCTTTCTGTGGGAGGGCTTCACACTGGACAGCTGTAGATGCCATGGTTCTGACTCTACCATAAATCAGCTGCACATTCAATCCTACTACTTTTCCCCGAAATGAACTCTCATATTTTTGATAACTTTTATATTTTCTGTCTTTTTGAAAATATTAAATTCTAAAAAAAAGTTGTGGTTCTCTCATTCCTGGCAGTTTCTCTGTTTTGAAACAGGAAAAGTTGTCCTCTGATCTCTACATGTACGCAGTGGCATGTATGCATATATGAGCATGGATATGCTCATGAAGAAACACACATTTACACAGTAATAACTTCTAAAAGTCAGTTTCGTGGACTCTGTTATGGCTCACTAAACTCCCATCAGTGTGATTTAGGGGATGAAGTAAATAAACAGCTAGGCATGGTGCCTCTGGTGTTGACAGTGACCTCGTTCTTCAAGTTTGCCCTGATGACAAAGAGCTTTTTATAGCATCTTTTCAGGGACTCGTTAACTGGTTATGGGAAAAAAAGGTTTTAACCTATTCTCAATAGAGACACTAGTTATGAAAATTTCAGAACTGCATTAATATGGCCCAAACTTCTGTTCTTTTTTGAGAGAAAAGAAAGAATATTATGTTTTATCTGTTATTGCTTCAGTGGAAATTAGTTTTTCCTGGAAGTTGTTGTGTTCAAATAATTTTGAACATGTGAGTCCTGAATCCTGACTCATGAAGAAAATATCCCAGAGATTTACATGTTATACTGCCTTACCAGGTGCTTGTGTTTTGCAGAGGAAATGGCCTACCACGTGTCGGAACTGGGGAATTTTAAAATAATAGTGAAAGAAATATAAATGTTGCTATATGGTTCTGTATTTAAATATATTCTTTTGTGTGTGGAGAAAGTGTGGAACATACATATGGTCATAGTCTTTCTAAATATTCAGGTGACTTTCATTTCCATTTTGACCTCCTGGTGAAGGTCTTGCAAGCAGAAGTCACAGCTGTGCTGGACCTCACCTGTCAAGAGATACCTAAGTGGGACTGACTTGTTGGGCAGGATTTTCCTGAGATAACACATTTACCCATGAATCCATTGATCTCATGAATAGCTTCAGGCCACTCATGAAAGCAGCTCCCACACTGACTTTTAAAGATCCCATTTGTTTCTACCTCTTAATATTCCACACAAGGAATTAAATTCAACTCGTGCTTCAGAAAGGACAGATTGTATTAAAATCACAGCCATGGTATTTTTCTTGGCTTTTAGTTGGAGGAACAGAGACACAGAGAAGTAGGGAATTCTATTAACATTCCAAGTCCCAAGTCTAAGTGGGGAGGACATGAGACATGGAAACTGCAGATTCCTTCCAGTAAGTTAAAAAGTTATGAGTTATTACAATGTTAATTGAGAAATCAATTTCCTGAGGCTGTTGAGATGACTCAGCATGGAAAATCTGGACAACCTGAGGTAGATCCTGTGTTAGTTACTTCCCTGTTTCTATGATAAGACACTCCAACCAAGGTATCTTATAAATGAAAGTATTTACTTTGGGGGTTCATGATTCCAGAATGTTAGAGTCCATGGTCATCAAGATAGGAGACGTGGCAACAGGCAGGCATGCTTGGTATAGGGCAATGGCTGAAACCTCACATCTTGATCCACAAACATGAGGCAGGAAGAGAGCTAATTGGGAAATTGCATGGGAATCAAAATCTACCCCCAGTGACAAGCTTTCTCCTACAAAGCCACACTTGTTAACCTTTCCCGAATGTTTCAATAAACTGGAGATCAAACATTCAAATATATGAGCCTTCGGGGGGGGGCATTGTCATCCAAAACACCACACATTTCCTGAACCTACACTAGAATCAAATCCCAAAAGTCATCCTCTGATCTCTACATGTATGCAGTGGCATGTATGCATATATGAACATGTGTATGCTCAAGAAGAAACACACACTCACACAGTAATAACTTTTAAAAGTCAATTTCTTGAACTCTGTTATGGCTCACTAAACTCCTATCAGTGCGGTTTAGGGATGAAGTAAATAGACAGCTAGGCATGGTGCCTCTGGTGTTGACAATGACCTCGTTCAGATCCCTGTGATTCCAATTGTTGTCCACATAATCATGGAAGTTCCTTAAATTCTGAATGTTAGTTTTCTCTTGTACAGAATGGGGTTCACTCTATTTGCCTTGGAGTTGAATTTTAGCTCCCACCAAGAACTAGATATTCAATTTACTTTCTGTGAGAAGGTGTTTGTTGTGTCTAGAGTCTGGACCCCCAGAACTACCAAGCATCCAGATTTGATGCAAAATCAGAATCTTGTTTGTTTGTTTTTCGAGGCAAGGTTTCTCTGTAGCTTTGGAATCTGTCCTGGAACTAGTTCTTGCAGACCAGGCTGGTATCGGATTCATAGAGATTCACCTACCTCTGCCTCCCAAGTGCTGGGATTTAAGGCAAGTGCCACGACCACCCAGCTTCAAGGTGTCTTTTTAATTATGGGTTAACTCGTGTCTTCCAACAGTCTGTCTGATACAGCGGGTGGAGTAGGAGGAACCCGAGCTGCATTAGGGCACTGGGGCAGGGTATATATTGAGGGTAGAACAAGGGGGTCATCTCAGGGTCTGCTAGGTGCATAGTAACAGTGTCTGGATTGGCATACCTCCAGGCTGGGGGAAGCTGTCCTGAACTGACTGGTCAGCTGCAGCTGCAAAACAGTTGCCCTACTTGGAGTTATAGTGGTGGTACTGGTGGTGGTGGTGGTGGTGGTGGTGGTGGTGGTGATGGTGGTGGAGATGGGCCGGTTACTGCATTCCATCATCAAATCAGTAAGGCACACCCAGAGTCACCAGATAACTTCTGGTCCTCCCAGTAGTTAGGACAAGGTCGGGCCAGGTCAAGAGCTCAGCACATTCTGCTGAGTCAGGGGCCTACGTCTTGCTAGGTCTGTCCTGGCTGCCATAGGAGACGGTGCTGGGTTAGGGTCTGGGTCCTTCAGTCTTCACCTTGGTGTTAACCTAAGTTTTTAAGTGTCTTTGTTGTTGTTGTTGTTGTTGTTGTTGTTTTCAGTATCACTTTGAGATAATTGTCCTGCTGGAACATCTAATTAATAGCTATAGATTAGATGATTAAAAAGTAAGGGCCAATATTCAGTCATCTAAACTGTTAAAAAAAATAACTGGAAGAAACTAGAAAAGTGTGCCTTAGAGATGCTGTGAGAACCATATGCATTTATTTGCAAATGTTGTGAACTAAATTGTATCCTTCTTCTAAATTCATAGATTGAAATCCTAGCTGCCAGTTTACCTCAGAATGTGACAATGTGACTATATTCAAATTGAGAATTCTTTTTTATTTTTTTTTTATTTAGACAGGTTTTCTCTGTGGAGCCCTAGCTGTCCTGGAACTTGCTCTGTAGTTCAGGGTTACCTTTGCTTCCTGAGTGCTGGGATTAAAGGTGTGTGCTGACACGCCCAGCGGAGAGACTTTAATTAAGGAAGTAATAATGATCAAATGAGATCATATGGTCAGACCTAATCTAATATGACTGTTGTCCTCATAAACAGTGGGGCACACCAGGGATATGGGTGAACAGAGACCAAACTCCATGAAGACACAGAAGACTGATGTTTGCCACCGAGAGACCTCGAGATGAGACAAACCTACCGATACCTTCATCTACCCTTTGGGGCTGCGACAAAAGCAACTTCTGTCTCTTCAACAGTTTGAACTCTTTTGCCATGGCATCCACGAAAAACTAACTTCACCAGTCAATGCTATTTTTTAGGCTGTTTTTTTTAATTTTTTTTTTTTTTGCAGAAATCATACAGAAGATCTTACCAATATGTAATGGTATTCAGTTTTATAACTACAATTAAAATAAGCATATGCTAAAGGAATATGGGATTTACTTCCACTAAGGAACAGTTTAATCCCTTATATTATTGTCAAAATTAATTTTATAAAGTCTTGATTCTATTTCGTTAGTCTTTAGAACTCAGTTGCTCATCATTCCTTCTAGATAAGGCCTAAAATTAATAGTTTGATATCATGATAGGAAAAGAACAGTTTTCCCAATGCTTCATTGCATTTAGTAAGAAGACAGAACTAATGATTTGTGAAACTGTGATTGTTACCATAGTGAAGGACTATCAAATTTATCATTCTAAAATACATCCAACAAAATAGTCAAATTATATACACATTAGATAGACTTCTTCATTTATAAAATTTTTCAAATTTTTAGTAATTGAAAATATATAAGTAATAAAGTTTAAGATTTAATTCAGACCTACTGTGTGCCAGGCTTTGTGCAGTTTTAGGGTCTACAGAAATAATAAGACAGTGTTATAAGGCCGTCAGCACAATGGGTTTTTCAGCAGTTTGGTATTAGCTGAAGTTGGACTAATTTCCAATGGTATGTAAATTAATGACAATTATAAATAGATAACTCTACTGTACAAAAAAATGAATTCCTCATCTGACTAGACAGACAAGACTTTAACTTGAAATTATTGGTTTCTCTTCAAGACATTTTAAACTAATAGCAGAAGTGATGAGAATGTTGGGAGAGCCAAGGTTTTGACAATGTATGTCAAGTGCCTTAAAACCATTGTTTTGACTACGTAACTTATTTTTTTAAAGCACACTGTAGTGGTTTGAATGAAAATGGCTCCCCTAGCCCACAAGGAGTGGCACCATTGGGATGTGTGGCTTTGTTGGAGGAATTATGTCCCTGGGGATGGGCTTTGAGGTTTCAGATACTCAACTGAGGCCCAGGGCCACCTTCTCTTCCTGCTGTCTACTGATCCAGATGTAGAACTCTTAGTAACTTCTCCAGTACCATGTCTGTCTGCGTGATACTATGCTTTCTGCCTTGATGATAATGAATTAAACCTCTGAACTGTAAGCCAACCCCAATTAAATATTTTCTTTTATACGAGTTGCTATTTCCATGGTGTCTCTTCACAGCAATAGAAACCCTAAGACACATATCTTCAAGGAAAATCACTGATATGCACAAAATTACAACTAATTTTAAAAAAGAGTTCAACATAATGACTGACAGGAAGAGAAAAAAATTCTTCACAACCATTCATGCTATATTAATCAGCTTTTCTTATGAAAGGCCTGAAATATTAAACTTTAAAGAGATAAGGTGAATTTTGGTTCAGGGTTATAGAGTTTCTAGTCCAAGACAGAGCTGCCATTGTTTTGAGCCTTTAGTAAGGACATCATATGACAGGTATGGTAGAGAAACCATTCATAAGCCAAGGAATAGACCTAGGAAATATCAGATGGTGGGGCTAGGTAACTGCTAAGGATTCCCTCGGTTTCTATATCTTAAAAGACTCATAGAACATTAAACTACCACCTGAAGGCCAATTATTTTGTGTCTGAACCTTTAGAGGACATTGCCTATTTTCCAAATCAGAGCAGAAAAAAACCACTTGGTTGAGAAACTTCCAACCCCAGGACTATGCAGAGAAATGCGTGTAGGCTTTGTAGATTGCTATTTGTTTTATGGGTGACCATGTGTCACCCACAACAGTAGTTAGCACATAGTAGGTGCACAGAAAATACCTAGGTTGTCTAGAGCTCTTTTCTGGACTTTTCTTAAAACTGCACAAGGCAGCAATTAGTGTATTCCCAATTCTATGGTTAGTGTAAGTCAGTGTTAGGGAGTCTAAATAATGTAGAGGGTAACTACAACTATCTAATCTTCAACTCCATCAAGGATCTGAGAAGGAAAATAATTTTACTCAAGCAGCCCGGAAGTACAAGCGGGAAACTTCCGAAATGTGCAACAAATGGAAGAGACAACTGAATACCTGGGCAATCACCCAAAGTCTATAACTGTTAAGATAGTCAACATAAGGTTATTTTCATCATATCAACATAAAACCCTGATTTTAGCTATTGATACCCTATCTGTTTATCCCTTCCTAACTTTTCTCAGCACTAGTACTAATACACTTTCTCTCTATATATTTTCCTATTTTGGGCATTTAATAAAAATGGAATCATGAAATAAGTGGTCCCAAATTCTCTCCATGATTGCTTTTAGAATTTTTTCTTTCTTAAAAAATATTATTTATTTACTATGTATACAGTGTTCTGCCTGCATGTCTGCCTGCAGGCCAGATAAGGGCACCAGATATTATTTTTTATTTTATTTTATTGATATTTATTTTTCTCTGCTCCCCTTCCTGCCTCTCCCCTCTCCCCTTCAATCCTCTCCCAAGGTCCCCATGCTCCCAATTTACTCAGAAGATCTTGTCTTTTTTTACTTTCTACTACCCATGTAGATTAGATCTATATAAGACTCTCTTAGGGTCCGCATTGTTGTCTAAGTTTTCTAGAATTGTGGTTTGCAGTCTGGCTTTCTTTGCTTTATGTTTAAAAACCACCTATGAGTGAGTACATGTGATAATTGTCTTTCTGTGTCTGGGTTACCTCACTCAAAATAATGTTTTCTAGCTCCATCCATTTTCCTGTAAAATTCAAGATGTCATTTTCTTCTGCTGTGTAGTACTCCACTGTGTAAATGTATCACATTTTCCTTAACCATTCTTCAATTGAGGGGCATTTAGGTTGTTTCCAGGTTCTAGCTATGACAAACAAAGGTGCTATGAACATAGTTGAGCACATGTCCTTGTGGCACAATTGAGCATCCTTTGGATATATACCCAAAGTGGTATTACTGGGTTGTTTCCCAATTTTCTGTGAAATCGCCACACTGACATCCAAAGGAGTTGTAGAAGTTTGCACTCCCACCAGCAATGCAGGAGTGTTCCCTTTTCCCCACAACCTCTCCAGCATAAGTTGTCATCAGTGTTTTTGATCTTGGCCATTCTTACAGGTGTAAGATGGAATCTCGGAGTTGTTTGGATTTGCATTTCTCTGATGACTAAGGATGTTGAACATTTCCTTAAGTGTCTTTCAGCCATTTTAGATTCCTCTGTTTAGGTCTGTACTCCATTTTTAAAACTATATTATGTGTTCTTTTGATGACCAATTTCTTGAGTTCTTTGTATATTTTGAAGATCAGACCTCTGTCTGATGTGGGGTTAGTGAAGATCTTTTCCCATTCTGTAGGCTGTCATTTTGTCTTGATGACCGTGTCCTTTGCTTTACAAAAGCTTTTCAGTTTCAGGAGATCCCATTTATTATTGTTTCTCTCAGTGTCTGTGCTGCTGGGGTTATATTTAGGAAGTGGTTCCCTGTGCCAATGCGTTCAAGTGTACTTCCCACTTTCTCTTCTATAAGGTTCAGTGTGGCTGGCTTTATGTTGAGGTCCTTGATCCATTTGGACTTGAGTTTTGTGCATGGTGACAGATATGGTCTATTTTTATTTTTCTACATATTGATATCCAGTTATGCCAGCACCACTTGTTAAATATATTTTCTTTTTTCCATTTGATATTTTTTGCTTCTTTATCAAAGATCAGGTGTTCGAAGATGTGTAGATTGATATTCGGGTCTTCTATTCAGTTCCATTGGTCCTCCTGTCTGTTCTTATGCCAATACCAGGCTATTTTCAGTACTGTAGCTCTGTAGTAGAGTTTGAAGTTAGTGATTGTGATGCCCCAGAAATTCTTTTATTGTCCAGAATTGTTTTGGCTATCCTGGGTTTTTTGCTTTTCCAAATGACCGCTCTTTCAAGATCTTGGAAGATGGGCATTGCGTTGAATCTGTGCTTTTAGAATTTTTTTTTTAGTTTTTTTTTTCCTTTTATTTATTTATTATGTATACAATATTCTGTCTATGTGTATGCCTGCAGGCCAGAAGAGGGCACCAGTCCTCATTACAGATGGTTGTGAGCCACCATGTGGTTGCTGGGAATTGAACTCAGGACCTTGGGAAGAGCAGGCAATGCTCTTAACCGCTGAGCCATCTCTCCAGCCCCCTGCTTTCAGAATTTTTAATTGGCCTTTTTTCTCTTTAGCTTCTCCTGCATTTCCCCACTACATTTGGTAACTTTCAATAACTTCAATCATACTATTAAATTTAAAATTTTTATTTTGTTTTTAGCTTATTTTTGATAATTATTTTTCTACCTTAGTATTTCTACATGCAATTCTGTCAACCTTTTATTTGACACTACATTGGTTTCCTATATCTATTCGTGTCCCATTTTTAAGGACATTTCAATCAAGAATAATAAACTGTAAACTACCTAATTTCTGTGTTTTCTTTTTCAAGCAGGCTCACTCGTGCTCCCTCCTCATGAGTCACCTTCAGAGAAAGGTAACCTTTCCAGTTTCTTGAGGGGGCCAGCTCACTTGGAGTTGGGCCTCCTCCTTGTTTACATGTGGTTCACATTGGCTTAAATCTTTTATTTCCTTTGATTTGCGCCCCTGGCATCCAACAGTACTGCCAAGAAATGCATTGCGTTGATTCCTTTAGCTGGAGAGACCTTGGTTGCCTATGTGTTTCTGCCTGTTTCTTCTCAGAGAAGCCCAAAACCTAAGCCTTGACAAAAACGATGGGATGTTCCCGGGTTTTCTGGGCTTTTCTGTCTCTTAGCAGTATTTCCTGGAGGAGAGAGTAGTTGGCTGAGTGATTAGCTTTCCCACTTGATGGTTTCTGTTTGCTATTCACTAGGCTCTGCATATTGTCATCAGAAGAGGAAATACTGGTTTTCTCTTCCCTGGGATGGGATGTCTCTGCTAGTTTCTAAGGACTAATATTGCATCCACCAATATAAACATAAGCTATTGACCCCCAAAAAGCACCATTGGGTTTTAATCACCAAGAACTGCAACTTTTCTTTAGAACTCACTTTATTTAGATTTCTTTGCATCTACTGCTTTTCTGGTTTAGAGTAAAGGTTTTAATATTGCTTTTTTTCTGTCTTTTGTTTCATCTACCCTCTCCAATGGATTAAAAGAAAAGGATAAGTTTTCATTTTTCTTGTCTTTTCTCATTGCAGCAACAGTCTTTTGTGACCTTCTCTATCCCATTTGAGCCTCTTGCTGGTTTTCATATTGTCTCTTAGATATCTTGTGATCTTGTAGATTCTTTCATTATTAAAGCATTTCCTAACATAGTGTCTACATGCAATAGCTTCACTGTAATTATTTGAGTAGTGATAACAATTATATTTTGTGCAAATTGTTCCTAGTTCTGAAAAAGATCCCTCTGCTTTCTTTAGACCTCCAGAAGGTGGTACTGTTGCTATGTATGGAAGATGGAATCAGTGACCAGGAAATAGCCCTTTCAATGCAACTTTTACAATTTTGATCAGATTGGAGATTCAATGTTTCCTGAAGCATGTCTTGGAGTCTATTATCTTGGTTATGGAACATTGTTTGTAAGTGGGTTAAGCACATTGCTGCAGCATTCCCCGAACTTTCGCTCTGATGGGCTGGAGCGTGAGTCGAGTAAGATGCTTAGCATGGGAAGTTTCTCATACTTACTTTCAGGGGAAATACAGAACAAATGTACAGGAAGCAGGTTTCAAGAGACTCAAGCATGGTAGAATATGACTCAATCACCCCGTCATGAAAATTCACAGGAAATATTTTTCAAATGACATGTAAGACCAGAGGATTGCGTTGAGAACATATATAGAACTATTATAAATTAAGAATAAAAATAACCAAATTAAAATTTGTAGAGAGTCTGAATAGAGATTTATCTCTCTAAAAATGATACACAATGATCAATAAGCAACTGAATAAACTCAACACCAGTAGCCATTACAGAAATAAAAATCCAAACCATGTTTTAGCCAATGATGGTGACAAACTTACTGAGGAGGTGGGTAATGGAAACCTATCTGTTTATCAGTCAGGATGCAAAATGGTGTAGTCATTTGGTAACAGATGAGCAGCTCTGCAAAATCTTAAAATTAGATTTATTTTTTAACCCAGCAATTCTATGCTAGGCTTATACCTCAAAAGGAAATGAAAACACATTACATACAAAAACGGGTATGAATGATCACAACACCATTATCTATAACCCACAGGTCCATCACATGGTAAGTGGTTAGACTACTATACATACACCCGTGTGAATATAATATTAATTATATATTAAATAATGTAAATAATATTACCCAGTATAATATTATTTAAAAAAGAAGTGTTAGCAATGTTTCACTGCATATGAACCCTGAATATAGAAAGATGACATAGATGGATTCTACACATGCAATGTAGAGTAGGAAAACAGGTAAACAGGCAATCCATCAATTACAGTTGCCTCAGTTGCCTATGCCGACGGGAGGAATGGGAGCGTGGGCTGCTTGGTAATAAGATTTTGAGGATCTTCCTATGTGTTTGGAGTCCCTTTTAAGGAGCTAAGTTACAAATTACCATGTTTCAGTAGTTATTCTTGGAATTGTTTGCTTTCCCATTTTGTATGAAATCTAGATTAATAGTCTATTAATTGAAATAGTAAGTAGTAATAAATTACACTGACTGGATAGAGAAGGTTTTCTTCCTTAGATTGGATGACAGTAAAGTGTTGTGTCCTCTATTACTGTATTTCTGTGTATTTCCCTTGGATTTTCTGCAGCTGACTTCTAAGATGGTGTCTGTGTTATTGAATGAATACACATATTCATAACCACTCATTTTGGTAAACTGGGTCTTTCAGATTTATGAAGTAGAAGTTTTGGCTTATTTAACATTTTTTTTAAATTTGAAGTTTTCCTCATGTAAAAAGCATTAATGAAATTAGTGGATTCTTATTTATATATACTTGGGCAAGCCTTTCTGTATTGAGTTTGTTTAAAATGGGCGTGCTAGTTACAGCAGGGTTTGATTTTGTTGTATCCTAATTTTAGAAAAGGTCTGGTTAAGTCTGTTTTTTTTGTTGATATAATTAGCTCATGTTATTTTATTGTATTTACTATGTTTGAAATATTTTGCTGTTGCTTTTCTGCTAATCTATGCTCAAGATTTACTTATCTTCCATTCGTGCTTATAATATGTATTGCATGTTACAAACACAACATATGAATAAAACACATAGAACAGCAAGCAAGTCTTTTTATGCGTTCTGTGTTTGGCATGTTCTTAGGATTATCTGTGTTATTGCCTTCTTTGGCTCTCACTTTCTTGGAGGCTCTTGCTGCCTACTTTGTGGATGTCTTGCTTACACGCAGGTCGCTTCTGCATCTCTTCTTCATCTTCATCGTTTTGGTACTTTGACCTTGGCTTATGATCTTGATCACACTCTCAATCTGACTGGTTCTTTCTTGACTACTTTCCAACTTAGTCTTCTTTTCTGAGGATTTTTTTTTTTTAAATTTTTGGTCCCAGAGTATGTTAAGTCTCATTTCACATTATCTTGTGTGTTTTTTTTCTAATTCAACTTTTAAGTATACCTTTTTGAGATTCTCTAAATCCCTGTAAATGCTTATTTAAGGATATTTAAATGAGATTGCCCGATTTGTTTCATTTTTCTCTGCTTTGTGGATTGTTTTGTAATTCTCTGCATCGGAAACATTTTGCTTTTTACTTCATACTTTTGATTATGGTAACTTGTGTGGATGCAGGATTTTACCTTCTGTCTCTTTGGGTGTCTTACTTTCCCAGGCCAGCAATAACTTACAGAAATGGCAAACAGTGGCAAAGTGGCTTTCTTAGCTCTTTAGTGCCCTCTTCTGTTTCAATGTTGGTGGACAGTTTTTGGAGTTTTTCTTTCTCTGTGTGGTTTTGTTGTTACTCTGTTTGTTTGTTTATTTGTGTATGTATTTATTTAAGGCAGGATCTCATTCTATGACCTTCTGATGGCATGGAACTCCAGCATTGCTGAGGCTGGACCTGAACTTGTGGCAGTCGTCTTGACTCAGCTTCTGGAGCGCTAGGATTTCAGCACAAGCAGTCACTTAATTAAGGTAAGCTGGAAGGATAATGAGTCAGCATATCTTGGTTTCAGCTTTGGTTCATGTCTGTAGCAATTTTACTTTCTGTCACTTATATATTTCTTCCCCTTGGCTGCATGTACTCAAAGTTCTTTCCTTCAGTTCCCCATAGCCAGAACTCATCTTTGCAGGAGCAGACATATTCCCAGCATCTCTGCCTACAGGGTAGGCCTCATCTACAGAAAGACGATCAATTCTGCGCCCGACCCTGTCTCACTGTTGTCATTTTTACAAGCAGTCTGTGTCTGGCTCCAGAGACTGACCTGCTGGCGTTCGGATGTTTGCTTTCATCACTTCATGAGAACGGCTTCCTGGTCATGCTACAGGCCAGGCTGTCAGCTTTGTCCATCGTTATCACATCATATGGAGTATGTAGACATGTGGAGCCCCTGGAGATGGTTACATCATCCCCTAGGAGCGTTCGCATCAGTTTTACTTTCTGCGAACTTGTCCTTAGATAAGGCCTCCTCTTTTGATTTGCAAGTTTTTGCTTTTTGATTGCTGCTCATTAGATGTGTGTTTGGGGATAGTAAAAAGCAAGTCATTTTTTTTCTTGTTGTTGTTCTTTTTTTTTAATTTTATTTTTTTGAGAAAGTGTCTTCCAGTGTAGCTCCAGCTGTCCTAGAACTTACCTACAACATGTAAACCAGGCTGGCGTCAAACTCAAAGATCCACCTGCCTCTACCTCCCTAGTGCTGGGACTAAAGCTGTGTACCACCACACCTGGCTAAAATTTTTCTTTTAAACAAACACAGTTTAGTCATAAAAATCATCTTTTCTCTGGAACAGCCATCCATACAAATCCTTTGCTGCTCATGACTGATAAGACGGAACCTCAGGTTTCCAGGGCGCAGTGGGAGTGGGAGATACCGCCCAATGCTGCCAACGCGTGGCAGCCTAAAGAGTTCAGAGACCTTAGTCCAGGTGGAGTGGGAATTCTTGACTTCGACATAGCAAGAAATTTCAGAACAAGTCAGTAGGAAGCAAAGTTAGAACTTGTTAAGAAAAGGTTTTAACCAGATTGAAGTAGCACAGGAGTCAGAAGATGGGAGTTTGGGGAGCAGACACGACACGAAGACACAAGTGAAGGCTTCTCAAGAGAGATTCACATGCAAGTGTCTTATGATAGACGTGTGTAGAATTTTGGTGCAGTAATATTGACTTAAGGGTTGTCAAAGAACTTTCCTCCCCTCTCACATCCCTTTCCCCATTTGGGTAAATGAGATCATAGGATGATTCCGTAGGTCACAGGGTTTGAAAGAATCTTTACTGTGCTAAGTTACAAGGGAGTGAAGACGTATCTGTGGATGGTAAACAAAGTCCATAATCTTATGAGATTCTCAGAATGTTACATGTTTACAGATGGGGAAAGAGTAAGGTTAAACTCAGAGCAAATGTGTTCAGGCATATGTTTGAGAACATACTTCATTGCTATTTTAACAATTTTATTTGAAATATATCTATTTTGGTTTTTAAGATTTTCATATTACATCAGTTATTATCTACACACATGCACGGGTGTGTGTGCATGATGTGTCTAAGTGTGGGTCGGCACATGCCTTACTGTGCATGTGGAGGTTGGAGACCCACTATGGGGAGTTGGTTCTCTCCTTCCACTGTGGGATCTGTGGATTGAACTCATGTAATCAGGGTTGCCTAGAAAATACTTTGATCTGCTGGGCTATCTCACTGTCCCTGAAATTGTTTTCCTTAAAGAGAATTCTTTCCCAGGCTAGATACTCTCTTCATTTGGAATTTATATATGGTGGGTTAATTAGAATGGCCGCCATAAGTTCATATGTTTGAGAACTTGGTCCCCCAGTTGGTGAAACTGTTGAAAAAAATTAGGGGGTGTCACTTCTGTCACTGAGGGTGGACTTTGAGGCTTTAAGAAATGTTTCATTCCCAGTGTGCTTTCTTTCTGTCTACTTAAGGAGCAAGATGAGAGCTCACAGCTGTTCCCCCTGCCACGTGTTTGCTCTGTTTTTGTAGATTCTAACCACCTGGAACCATAAGCCCAATTCAATGCTCTCTTTTATTTTTTTTTTTATTTTTTTATTTTTTTAGTAAATTTTATTAAATTATAAAAGTTTCCATTTCCGCCCCTCTTCCCAACACCCTCCCACTCCCCCCACTCCCTCTCCTCCTCCCTCTTCATCCCTTAGGGCAGTCAGGATTTCCTGCCCTGTGGGAAGTTCAAGTTCCTCCCCCCCCCCCTCCAGGTCCAGGAGGTGAGTGTCCAAACTGACTTGATCCCCAAAATCCAGAATATGTAGAGGAAACAGGTCCCAGTGTCATAGTCAATGGCTTTTCAGAAAGACTCCGGGCCAGCCACATTCAGAGAATCCGGTCAAATTCCGAGAATCTGGTTATATCACTTCCTCGTTCAGTCCCAGTCCAACTGGCCTTGGTAAACTCTCATTAGATCCGTTCCATTGTATCAGTGGGTGATAGCATCCCTCGCAGTACTGATTTCGTTTTTCATGTTCTTCCTCCTTCTGTTCCTCGTTTGGACCTCGGGGGGCTCAGTCCGGTGCTCCAATGTGGGTCTCCGACTTTATCGCCGTCCTTCGCCAGATGAAGGATCTATGGTGACAAGCAAAATATACATCAGTATGGTTATGGGCCACGGCCGATTCAGGCACCCTCTCCTCTGTCCAGAGACAATGCTCTCTTTTATAAGTTGCCTTGGCTGTGGTGTTTTGTCACAGCAATAGAAAAGGAACTGAGACACCAGAGCTGCAAAATGTATTCTTATTTATGTGGCATTAGAAAGAATGATGGAACAAATCCAACTGTTGCTAAAATTGTACCGTGGGGCACAGTATATTTAGGGCACTCAGGCGGGAAGGTAGGAGATGTGGGGAAATCGCATGAGGAGTGTAAGTTGAGAAAATGATGTGGATGTAACACTGGTAAGACTTTTCTTTTACCTACTTCAGTGTTTAGTGAAAACAAAGTGAGACAGAATGGAGCGAATGGGACATCTTCCTTAGGTGGCTTCTCCATCACCGCCTATAGGAAGATTCACTTTTTAAATGGAAGAGCTAAGAAGTAAACCCAAAGCAGCAGGCCACCATCTATGATGTTTACACTTGAGAGCTGTAGGGCCAAGATACTAGAAGCAGAATGACTTTGTGTTGGCCAACGTAATACCTCTCCTTAGCCACAAGGGGGTGGCAAGCAGGCTGTAAACCTCAGGCTGCAGGGAAGGGAGCTGGAGGTAGCAGGGCATAGGCTATTTTGCATTATTGCATATCGAAGTTCGTCAAGGAAAGGCTGTCTCTTTCTGTTGAAGCATGGCTGTTCTTATGTTTATTTCCCATATAATTAAAAAAATCCAAAACAAAACAAAACAAAAAAAAAACAACCCAAAACCCCCAAACCAACCAAACAATAACAAAAGAACCAAATCTACTTTACTTCACGATTTTTTTCAAAAGAATGGAATCTGAGTTATCTTACAACCTGGGTGGAGACATGGCATTCAGAACCGCCTAAAACGTTATAAGATTACTATTTAACTTAAGGACGACATGACATTGTTCCCTTTTCTGAGAGTTAGTTCCGTGCCAAAGGGTTTGTCCATCACACAAACAGAAAATGCCTCGCAGGCATTTTCTAGTGACTTTAGAAATAGCGTAAAGCCCACCCAGGCTGTAGGTTGGTACAACGATCCCTTTGGCCACTGCCCTCTCTCAGCCTTGGGAGTGTCCTGGTGACTCTGTAAGAGACTTTACCTCTCTCCTGTCTATAGACTGTGTGTCTCATTTACAGCCTTTGATAGAGATCATAAGGGCCAGGAGGCAAACCCAGACGGAACTCATTGTGACCTAGTTTGAATGATGTCACCCTACACAATGACCTTTCATCCAGGATATAATCCCTATGTACTAGGTAGAAGCTTTTCTTGAAATATTGATCTGATTTTAGTAGAGATTAAAGAGGTTTTAATTATGAAATGGTCTTTTCTTCTCTTTCTCCACATGTCATTTGAGCTGCAGCATTTCCTTTTTAGACACCCTTTCGTTGTCGCTACTGTAATGATTTAATCACCTCCTCTATGCAATTTATTTTCTCCAGTTCTTGCTCAGCTATTGTGGCTGGATATTTAAAATGTTTGTCTTGGGCTGAAAGGATGGTTCAGAAGTTAAGAGCACCTGCTCCTGTGTAGAACACAGGCTGGAGTCCCAGTACTCCCAGGGCAGCTCCCAACCATGTGCAAATTCAGCTCCAGGGCTCAAGCACCTTCTTCTGCCCTCTCTGCACACCAGGCATACACGTAGTGCACAGACAAACATTCAGGTGAAACACTCGTAAACATTCACTCACGAAGATTAAGGGAAGAAAGTATTTTTTTTTTCTTAAAGACCTAGCAAAACTTGATTCTTTGTTCTTATTTTTTTTTTTGCATATGAGTCTTGATCTATACAACCAAACAATCTTACCAGTTATTTACTGTTTTTATGTAATGCGTCACCTTATTTGCCATACAGATTATTTTGCTGTGGTCGATCATAATGTAAGGTACTTGAAAAATCTTCGACATATACTCTTCTAGTGTCTAATCAAACAAAAGGGCTTTTTAATTAAGTTGGCTTCTAGGTTTTATGTTCCATTTGGACAAGAGGAAATGGCCACCATGCTTTTTCTTCACCTTTTGGTCACTGGATGAGGAAAGAAAGATTTCTGTTTTCCATCGAGTTAACGTGTATGTTTCTTGGATTAACTTTTTTCTTATTAATATGACTAGGTTAATTTAAATTTGTTCACTTTGGCTTTGAATTTAACTTCTTTATTCTGTAAAATTTTCTTTTAAGCTTAATTTTGCCATCTACCATGTTTCTGTTCTCAGAATTCTGTGTCAAGGGTATAAAGTCCTTTTGACACATTTCCTAAGAGCCCTTATTCTGCCAGGTTGAGCGGGCTCGTCAATCCTCTTCAGCAGATGTTAACATTTATTTTTATAAAAAGCAAGGTAGTAAACAATTTTTGGTTGTAGGCAAGACAGTCTTTTTCTTAATTCCTCAGTTCTGCCATTGTAGAGTACGAAACCCAGAGATAATTCATGAATGTGGGGAAATCGATGAAAGGAAAGTTGAGAGACCAAACCAGTAGCTGGATTTAGTTCTCAAGTCTTAATTTAAAGACCAATGCTCTTAAAACATGTTGATTAATTGGTATGAATCTGCATAATTGTACTGTAATCTAGACAACATTGGGTCATATCTTCTATTCTTCTCTTCCCATCCCTATTATCCATTACTATCTGACATTGATTATATTGCTTGAGATAGGATGGAATTAAATATTCAAACTGTAGAATAAAAATCTGAGTTTATCATTTCTCACTACATAAGGCTGACTTTGAAAGACTATGCAATTATGCCTACATCTCTTCTTAAATATTCTGGAAAGTGTGTGTTTTAGCTAATGCTGTGTTAGAAACGCTTACCACACTTGAGAGGACAAAGGGTGCAGACCTGTAGTGTTTGGCAACATCTGTGTTTGACCTCTTCCAACTTTTGCTAATTTAAAATTAAAATTATTGCCAGGGCATTTCTGAATACAAAATCAGGAATGGGTGAGTTTGAAGGTAGTTGACTAGGCTGCCAGCACTGGGAATGATTTTCCTCCTGGTGAGCAGCCTTAAGTCTAATTAGTCAGCTGTTGCTTACCCATAAAATGTGAGCGCCGCTATTGCACAACGTTAGGTACAATTTTGCCATGTTGGTCATTCTTGTGGTTTGAACTGGCTAGTTTTATGTCTACTTGACACAAGTTATCGTCATCTGAAAGGAGAGAGCATCAGTTGAGAAAATGCTTCCATAAGAGAAAACTTTAGGGCATTTTCTCAATTAGTGACTGATGGAGGAGGGTCCAGCCCCTCATGGGTGGTGCTACCCTGAGGCTGGTGGTTCTATAAGCTAACAGGCTGAGTAAGCTGAGAGGCATCCTTCACTGCCCTTGGAAAGTTGGCCACCACAGCAAGGAAGCTGGTCTGGGCACCCAGGAGAGAGGGCCCCCACCCTCAACACAGGTGAAGATGAACCTATCCTGAGGGCATGCATGTAGGGGAACTGACTCTGCCACTGCACCCAAAGTGGGTGACCCCAGTGGCTCGATCTGACCTGACTGGCTAACACCTAGGCCCACAACTGGGCCTTGGATTGACCCACACTAGCATCTACCCCATCTATGCCCTACTGGAGCTCGTGAAGTGACTGGTCCTGAAGAACGATACCTACAAGACACCCCAGAGGAGCTCCAGTGAGGCTCCAGTGAGGATCCAGTGAGGACGGTTTACCAAAGGACAGAAGCCTTGAATCAGACCAATGCCTCATTGCAATGAACAGTTGTCAATCAAACTGATGGGACAAAGAGGTAAACTATATCACACCGAAGCCTCCAATGCCATCACGGCAGAATAAGGTGATGGAGAGTCAGGAGAGAAGGAGAAGCAGAGATTTTTCTGCTTCTGGTGGGGCTTTTGTTCTGGCTTATTGGTTTTTGTTTATTTGTTTGCTTGCTTACTTTGTTTTGTTTTCTTTCATGGGGGGATACATTGCAACAAGGATGAGTAGGAAGTATGCTGTGGAATATTCCTTTGCACTATGTGAATATATGTTTCTATTGTTGGTTTAATAAAGTAGCTAACTTGCCAATAGCTGGACAGGATAAGATTAGGTGGGAGAATCAGGCTTTTTTCGTCTTCTCCTTACTTTGGTGATTATCTCAGGATATGTAGCTACACTTGTCAATCATTTTGAGCAACCTCCAAACTCTCTGACCATCAGACAAGATGGTAATAGGCTCACATTTTTGGGCCTCCACAGAATACATTTTGGGCATTATTTCATTTCAAGTAAGCATATTTTTTCTTTGCTTTACCTTAGCTGTGTAGGAATAGTGATGAAATATTCTTTTCCTCTTATAGTCCCTTTTGTTTGCCAGTAGGGGGCACCTGAGGATTTGAATTGTATCTTCTAGCTCATTTTTTATTTCAATGAAGCTACACTTAAGTTCTTCCAAGATTTTTTTAAATTCTCTCAGTTTTTGAGATTATAATATAGCTATAACATCTCCTCTTTCCTTTTGTTCCCTGAAAACTCCCCAAATAGTCTTTCAAATTCATTCCCTCTTTTTTCACTAATTGTATGTGTGTGTATAGTCCCCTAAATATGAAAGTTACAACCTGCTCAGTCTGTATATTGTTACTTGTATGTATATGTTTTGAAGGCTGACCATTTGGTCTTGGATAGCCAGTTTTTGTCCTCTTTCCTGGGAAAGACTATTTCTCCCACTCTCAGCATTCCTTAGTTGCTTATAGTTCTTGTGTAGTTTGAGGCCTCTTGATTGTGTTAGCTTGTCTATCACTGTTGCTCTTGTTCAACTGATGTTTAGGCAGTCATATTGAGACTTTATGGGTGTAGCTTCTGACATTTCAAAGAGACTCAATCTCATAGCAATCTCCCTGTTCCTCTGGATCTTACAAAATTTCCACCTCCTTTTCCACAACGATCCCAAGTCTTAGGTGTGGGATTGTTTTGTAGATGTATTCATTGAGATTGCGTTCCACAATTCTGCATTTTGTTTTCTTATTGTTTTCTGTGATGGTCTCTGTTGCAAAGAGAAGTTTTCTTGATGATGACTGAAGGCTACACTTAACTGTGGACATAAGGACAGATATTTAGAATGTAGTTAGGGTTTATGCTGGTTTATCAAAGTGCCCATTGTAGGTTCTTCTCCAAGTTCTATAGCTTCAATGTTCCTGAGTAATTGGCTAGGTTTCCAGTACTAGGAACACTTTGCCTTCTGCTTCTTGCTGAGCATGTCTTAAGTCTAATTGTAGAGCAATTGGTTAACATCAAGATATTCAAACCACTATCATTGTTATGGTCATTGTTGTGGTTCATAAGCATCATAGCTGGGTAGGACTAATGTTGCCTCCCTTCATTAGAAGCTTGCAACTTCTGGTGGATGAAAACTAGTCCTTAGGAAGGAGACTTTCAGGTCATTTCCTGCTCAGGAACCACTGGGTTCTGTGTCTGAAGTGCATGTGTTCAGCAACAGGGACGTACCTTCCACCTCTGGGACTTACGTGCCACCTTTGGTTGCAACCAGGGAATGTGTTTATCAAAAAAAGGGGGGGATTGATTGGGATAATAATATAATGGTATTTGTGAGTTATTGTTTTTAGAAAATTGTATTGCTGTTGATTTTTGTACATTGATGGTATTTGTGAGTTATTGTTTTTAAAAAATTGTATTGGTGTTGATTTTTGTACATTGATGGTATTTGTGAGTTATTGTTTTTAGAAAATTGTATTGCTGTTGATTTTTGTACATTGATATATTGTATATTGTATGTGAGTATGCTTCTACCTCTATTTGTATTAATATATATACATATATTTACATTCCTACCTCTGATCAAGATATTTATGTAATGATATTTATATTTAGGCTAATCAGGTTATTTAGGTGCATAGAGATCATACTTAGTATAGATAGTATAATCTTCAACCTCTTCAAAGAGCTATGGAAAATGACCTTTAATCTAACTCATAGTTCTATAGTATTGAGTCACAATCGCTCCTGACATCATCGCTCTACTCCCAAGAGAACGTTGAGCACCAAAGACACTTTACCTGGAGCTTGTCTTCTTCCTGGCAGAACTGGCCTTTGGGCAAAAAAAAGCCCATACCTCAACCACTAACAGAATTACAAAATATCTGTAAATGGATAAAAACAGGATTGTCTTATCTTGCCAAGACAGGGTGAGAGAGTCCTAAAAGGTTTCTTGCCTTTAAAAAATGACATGTCAGTTACATCAGGCCTTAGCCAAAGTTGGTTGACTCAACATTACATATGAGACTTTGGGTGATTGCCCAGGTATTCAGTTGTCTCTTCCATTCGTTGCACATTTCGGATGTTTCCTACTTGTACTTCCGGGCTGCTTGAGTAAAATTATTTTCCTTCTCAGATCTTTGATGGAGTTGAAGATTAGATAGTTGTAGTTACCATCTACATTATTTAGACTCCCCGAGATAGAATGTTTAGTAAAACTTTTGTTATATTTATTATTTGCTTCTATTGTATATAGTTATATTTGGTTTGGTTCTGTCTTATTTTAGAAAAAAGGGGGAGATGATAGGGAAGTTCAACCAATCACATTCTATTTTTGGGGCATGTCGCCCTTAGGCTAAAGTTTGCCTATAAACCTAGCAAGCGCACTCCGCTAGCGCTCTCTCTCTCTCTCTCTCTCTCTCTCTCTCTCTCTCTCTCTCTTTCTCTCTCCTCTCTCTCGCCTGGCTCCTGCGTCCGGACGGATCGTTTGGATTCTGGTGTAAGCTGGTGTAAGTCTTACTTCTGTTTATTAAAGCTGTATATTTTGTATTAAGATAGTCTGGGGACTTTTCATTACCGATCGCCCTGTGGCTTCACAGGGACAAAGGCAATCGGATGTATGTTTTGAAGAGTCTCTTGGCCAATCACTCAAAAGAGGCCTTCTCATGCCTGCTGTTTTATTTTTTCAGATAGTTTATACATTGTCAGACCATGTGGGAAAATTTCATTTAAACTATGTATGTGTGTGTATTTATATACCAACTTACTTGTATTATGTACTTTTAGGTACACAGTCAATAGTATGATTTCTTATGACTTTTTCAGAATCCTTATTGTTATTTTACACTCCTTCCTTCTTTCATATTTATCCATACTGCCCAATTAGAGATCTGCGTTTTGGATAGTTTTGACATTCCTCTTACACTGCCCAAGCAAACCTTTTAGAATACTCTTTCAAAAAGACAACACTAATGTTCCATCCTTTATCAGTAAGCTCTCTTCCCATTACCCTGGAACCCAGGGGCCTTAGCTCTAAGTTCCAGGTGGAGTTTGCCTCCATACTCCTGTCTTCACTCAACACATGGTGTAACTGTTTCCAATTCTTGGAACATTTGTGTTTATTCACACAGCTGCTCCAAGTCTTCCTGAAGTCAGGTTCATACAGTCAGGGTCCAGTTGTCACCTTCTGTGTCATTTTATCACTCCTGGTTCATCCTCTGGGGAAGCTCTGCATGGAAACCCTAACCTGTAACTTTTTTCCTTCTGTCCTAAAGAAATAAACTTGTAATGTGTTTTATATCACACTAAGAGCCCTCATCATTTTTCTAAAATGTTCCTGTAAGTGACAAAAAATAGAAGCAGACACTCTACTGTATATAAAACACTTTACATTACAGCAAAATATGTGTGAAATATGCCATGACTTAGAAACTTTAGAATATGGAATAGAAAAGAACATGCAACAAAAATACCTGTCAAAGATAAAAAAAATACATTGAAACAGTTTTCTATGGGGATGCTTATCAAATAAGTTAAAGAAAAATTGAGAAAGGAAAAGCATTGCTGTCACTTGGAACTGGCTGTGGAAGTTAACAGTGGGCACACACTGGGCCATGACGAGAAATTTCAGGCAAACCATCAGGTCAATTATTTGTGATCCTCCTTTGCTTTGCATCTGCTGAAAATGTTCAGGGAAAAGTAGTGCAAGTCGGTTAGTGTCAGAAGATGAAACAATTGCAAAGCAGCCCTCTGATGATCGTGCTCTGTGCCAAAGGCCAACTTGTGAGACATAATGTTTACTATGGGTTGAATTTCCTCTCCATTCCTCTTGTCATGAACTCTTATTTTCATCATGCCTAAAAACTAACAAACAAACAAACAAAAACTTGGTAAAAAACCAACTTTAGATTCTAAGCCTCCATGACCTAAGAGAGGAGTAGTGGTCGCCGAAATTAGGAAGATTAATTTAGTGAAAATGCACCGCATCAAATAAAAATCGGAAAAACTGCCCAGGATCAGAACTCCATGTTCTTTGTATTCCTTGGGTGTGTTACTTAATAACTATCTATTAATTGAATATAATACATGGATAAGTTTTATACCTGAGAAAACTTTCCTGCGGCAAACAATGTTCAGAGTCCTGATCATTTACCTGTCTCATGTTCAGAGATGGACAATGTGCAGAGTTTCAATGCAGTCTTTGTTTTCGCCTGAGCTAAAGGACAGTTGATTCTTACTTGGTCCAACTCAGACTTCCATTGTCTTTATAACAGACTTCATTTTTAAAACAAAACTATATCATGTGTAATTTTGCACTCGAAAGTGGATGGAGTGGAATCTACCAACAACACTAAATCAAATATTTTTAGAAGTGGGTGGGGATGAGGGCTGCTCTCTGATCAGCGCTGGTGTAGAAAACAAGATCCAGTCAAGGATATGCCCCCTTCTTAGTCATCTGTCTGTGTTTTGTACCATGAGAAATTCAAAACTTTCAAGTAGCTACAGAGAAGGGAGAAAACAGCCAGACTAGAAAAGGATTGAATAATGAACTTGGGGTGAGTCACATGAAGATGACTCTCGCTGGTAAACAATGAGCCATTGTGAGGTTGCTGTTAAATTATTGCTAAGAGATTTGGAATCTGAAGAAGCTGGAGTCCAATATATGAATAGTAAGAAAGCAACTGGTCTCACACTGACTTAGGAATCAGCTCAGATATTGATGTAACAGGGTCAAAAGGTCATGTGAATTCCATTAGGTTACATTAGGCTGATTTTTTAAAAAATAATGTTGAGCACTGATATGGCCCCATCAAGGTTCAGCTTTGTCCCCTTGCTTGAAGTTCCTAGGGTGTAACACAGAACAGCCTGATTTCCTTTTGTAACCCCCTTCTCCACCTGAGCCAGTTCCAGGAAAGGCAAGTCTGTGGTCACAGCTCCTAAGTTCAGTAGACTGGTAAAAATGTTTTGAGGTATTTGTTTTGATTTGCATTTGTGGTCAGGACTGAGACCCTTTCCAGATGATTTCTTCCACCCCTCTATGATCTTGACTACGACTGTGTCCTTCGTGCTTGGTAATGTGGTGTCTAAGTCCTCTAACTCTATGTAGGACACTATTCCTATTGCTTAACTGTGGGAAGTGGTACAGGCTTCTTTTATTCCCATGTCCAGAGATTTTAAACATACACTTTAAAAAAATCATATTAGACGTTAGGATTTCATATTAAAAAGTCTTTGCTTGCATTCTCAGTACCTCATAGTTGGAAGTTTAGACACGGCCAGTATCTAACTATGTTGAGTTTACTACAGAACCAAGCCATCTGTGTTCCAGGAGCATCTTAGGTATGTGAGAAAGACCGAGTTGCTTCTGGCCACCGTCCAAGCCTGACGGGAGATTCCTTTCCTTGCCAGTCACTACAGTTGCCTTAGTGTTCCTCTAAGCAGATACAAGAATCTCAGCCATTGAAGGGAAGTTTATTTTATTCAGGGGAAGGCAGCTAGCAATTTTTAAAGCATACAGACATCATTTGCATGCAGGATTCTGAGCAAGGCAGGCCCTTTCTTGGCCTAACTGCTTGTTCAAAGGACCTAGGGCATCCATTAGGCCTTAGCCACCAAAGATCAACCTGGGGCAGCATCACCCAAGTTCATGGTCTGCTGCCAATGAAAATTAAAGGCATGGACTGTCAGGGAAGTGCAAAAAGGGGAATGCAGCCTGTATTAAAAATATTAAGGAAAAGTGGGCAAATCAAGGACAACTGAGAAATTGAGAGTTGGAACAACAGAGAGTATAAGGGCTCCCAGGAGAGGAAAAGGCTGTCATGCTCCTCTGTCTAGGGGGTTGCTTGTTTGTTTTGTTTAGTTTTATCACAAAGGCCAGGGGAATCTCCACTGAGGTTGGTCAATCATCTGCCAATGGCAGGCTCACATATCCCATAATTGGGATAGTGTTCGTGGGCAGTTAGGGGTGGCGGAAGGACTACCTCCTCTGCCCCTTCAACCAGGTGTCCATCTCTGACTCCTGCTTTGTTAGTAATGACTTTGACTGCCTGCTCGCTGTGAATGACTTGTTCAGCATCGTTAGCGTCTGACCTTGCACGTGTTTCAAGTACTGTTAATTGTACCAAGGGCTCTGTTTTCACAGTACCAACAAATAGCCATAATAGTTCTTAATCTTAATGCTTTTTCTCTGGGATGGTCTAGGGTCTCCTTCATGAAACAGGTGGAGGCTTTCTCAAGAATAACCTGCATTATCAACAAGAATACTCAAAAGAGCAATGGTGACAAGTATATAGCCCCTGGAAGTACAGGGTAGGGCTAGACAGCCAGCCTGCTGACACTGGCTTGCCTTGCAGAGGCCATCTGTCTCTTATCAAGGCCTCTTGGCTCTCTCACACTCAATGACAAGCTCCTTGCTTGTGTTCTTGCCTCCTTGATTTAATACTAACATTCCTTTTCAACTCTACCATCTGTTTCTACTGTAACGTATACACCATTAACCTTCACCCCCTTCCTACCTGCACACCAACATAATTTCTGACTCAGTTCCTGCTGCGAGTTCTAAATGAGTAACCTAGTGTCCGCCATCAGTGATGAGGGGAACTGAGGCAGTGCTTCAGGGCAGGAGCGGTGCAGCCTACACTACGCAGAGACTACGCATTTCCAAGCACCAAACTGATGGCATCGCTCATTGTTTCCGGTTCCTTTCTAGTCAGTACAGAACTACAACGTATCACTTGCTGCTTCCGATTTCTTTCTAGGCAGTGTGGCAATCACTGCAATAAAAAACCAAGCCAGTGGCTCAGTGTCTACAGTTTAGCTTCTGTGTTCTGGCCATTTCCATTCTCATTAAGTGTGTGTGTGTGTGTGTGCGTGCCAAAGGGGAGTTGAGTCTTCTAAATGTTCTCTGCATTTCTTCTGAACAAACTGTTTTCATTTAGCCTAATATACTGACATTTCATCCATGTTGTAGCATGTGCCCAAAGTTTTGACACATTTCTGTGTCTGAGATTGAATAAATTGCATGGTAAATACAGATTGCATTTCATGTATCTACCTGTTGCTGGATTGCTTCTACCTATAGTTTTTGGGAATATTATTTCTATGAACATAAAAATCTCAGAGGCCCTATTTTCAATTCTTTTGGATATAGACTCAAAGGCATATTTTTGAATCATATGGTAATTCTGTGTTTAGGTTTTAGAGGAACTACAGGACTATAATTTTTAAAATAGATTTTAAAAAATACAATACATTCCGATCACAGTTTTCCTTCCTCAAACTTCTTCCAGATTCTTCCCACCTCCCCATTCACCCAAATCCTTTTTCTCTCTCATTAAAAAACAACAGACAAAAAAGTAAAAAAAAAAAAACCATAGGAAACACATACAAACACAGATACACACATTTGTGCACACACAGAAACCTCATAAAAGCACAAATTTGGAATCTATAATATATGAACAAAAGACCTATAAGGTTAGAAAAGTGTCTAGACAAAGCATTATAAGACAAAATACCTCCAAAAACAAAAAGTTTCTACTCCTGGTCCTGGGCCCTGCCCTTAAGTGTGGTTTATATACATAGTGAGACTCCATTGGAGAAAACTAATTATTCCTTTGTGAGTAGTTATCAATTGGAGATAGCTTCTTGTTTCCTTTTCCTTCCCTTCCCCAATTTATTCTCTTTGATTTCTCCTTTCCCTTGCCTTCTCTTTCCCTTTCCCTTCCATAACATGACTCTAATTGTTGTAACTATTTGTTTCTTACTTAGTTCATAATGCATCTTCATTTTTGTCTTAGTTCAAGTTTCTATTGCTGTGAAGAGACACCATGGCCATGGCAGCCCTTATAAAGAAAAATGTTTAGTTGGTTGGCTTACACTTCAGAGGTTCAGTCCATTGTTATCATGACAGGACACAGCAGCCTGTGCTGGGCATGGTGCTGGAGAAGTTGAGAATTCTACATCTTGATCTGAAGGCAACAGGAAGGGACTGTGTCACCAGGCTTAGCTTGAATACAGGAGACCTCAAAGTCCACACCCATAGTGGCATACTTCCTCCAGCAAGGCAACCTGTACTCCAACACGGCCACACCCACTCCAACAGAGCCACGCCTACTTCAACAAGGTCACATATTCTCTAACAAGGGCACACCTTGTAATAGTGCCACTCCTTTGGGGATCATTTTCATTTAAACCAGTATAATTCCTGTATCCCAATTATTTGTTACAGGTGCCTGACTCATGTAAGAAACCACAATATTAATAGATCAGATAGGTGTTTTTGTGGTACTGGAGATTGAACACAGGACTTCATGTATGTGGATATTTATAAGAAAAGAATGAAATCAAATTTAAATTCTCACAAATACTATAGATTTGGCACGAATACTCTTCTCTGGAAAAGTCTCTCATGGATGGTAAGTAATGTTAGAACACTGTTGAGATTGTCTGTGTGACATAGAGGTTAGTTCAGAGATGTGTGAGGCCTTGGAAGCCAGTTGTGTTATAATGATTCACTTTGTGAATGAGATGGTACAGTGGAAGAGTTTCTACCTTCTGTCTTGTCCATACTCTGATAAATCCCAGCGTTTAGACTGAAGATGGTCCTGATGTGCTAGATACACCCAGATATATCTAAATCCAGGTTTAATTTCAACAAAAATCCTAGTAAGCCTGAATGTGCCAGTGCGACACTCTCACAAGTCAGTCCTACTGGGAACAGGGACCTACAAAAGGGCAGACCTTGCCTCTCTAACACTGGCAGAGAGGAATGAGCCCAGGGAATTTGAATTGGACTTCACTGGGAGAAGAAAGCATGCCACAGAAACAAGGGGACTATTCTGTGTTTTTGGAAATAGCAGTGGACTGGAGATTCTGATCTCATGAGTCTCTGATCTGAATTGACTGACTGACAATGTCTCAAGTGTGATAAACTATTTGTACTTGGTGACCACTGGGTGTTTGTTTTATAAACAGAGACTGAGACTTGCCTTCAGAGTATTGGCATTAAATAGAGCCAACTGTGTTCAAAGGGAATGGCTAGAATATGCTCAGTGACTCAGGGAAGTCCTTAGAAGAAAAACATTGCAAGTGTCATTGGAAAGAAATGTGAAGAAAGAAAAGATACCAGCTTGGATAAGTATAAAGAAAAAGATGATTGGAAGATAAACATATTAGCACATATGAACAAGTAATGTCATGTCTGGGATTAGAGAAGCAGTCTGGAGGTACAAACTCACAGATATAAAGAGATTGAGAAGGTGTTCATAGAAGCAAAACGATGTGATTTCTGATCATTTCAGACAAAATTAACGTAAGATACAACAAATTGGGACTGAAAATCAGTCATGTGCTGATGAATAAGCACACTTTCCTGTGCCCTCAGGATCACTAATTGAACGGATTCCTGTTTCTTCTCCAGCATCCTTTAAAATGATATAAAGTGGTAACAACACACTTTACTAAGATTATTGGAAACAGATCAGACCTTAGATACATTATTCCATAAAAAAAGATACGAATAAGTTTAATGGAAAACAGACAAGAAAAATTCCAAACCAACTGAAAATTGTAGATTGAAAAAAGACTACAAAATTGAGAATGTGCAAAAAACAGGGAAAGATTCTGAGGATGTCCCAAAGGTAGCCCAGAGGCAAAATCAAGGGACACTGGAATGGGGAAGCAGGCTGGCAGTGTATGGGGAAAGCATCAAGACTTGTCTAGCTTACACACGCACCCCATCTGGCTCCAGTTACAACAGCTGGCCATGGCTTCTGTCCCAGGAAAACTTTACAAGGACAAGTCTATAACTCAGCCTGGATAAATAGTAGTTTCTCCAGGGAAGACATACTAAGGACTATTGACAATTGGGCCTACCACCAGACCAATTCACTTTGAATTTGAAAAGTAAAAAGTGCAAAGGGGCCCCAGTTTGTATGTACAAATAGTCTTCTGTTTTGAAAAATGTCCTCCAGGGTATATACTTCCTAAACAGAACACAAGATATGAAGGTATTAAAACAAGAAATAATTAAGTTTATAGTGAACTCCTAGCAATTACGGAGAGTTTAGATGGCTTGATATAATCACAAATAAATAATTACTAAAGTGCTTTTCAAAAGTGAAGACAATTTAGTAACAACTTGGTATTCAAAGTTGAGGTTGCTTTACTCAGCCATGAGGAGTGGTTGTGGAAGATGAAGTCAGAAGAAAGTAAAAGTGAAAAGAAGAAAATATGCACGACTTTTTGTTTTTGAGAAGATAAAGATCTGATGAGAAGTAACATTAGAGAAAATTTTTATTTAAATTTTGATACCAGTACAGCGGTTAACTGCTGGAAGATTCGAACAGTGGTAGGTTAATTAAACCAACTAGGGAAGTTAAGAAAGTAGAGGAGGCCTTGTCATTTAATAAAAATTATGACATTTAATAAGAAACAATAAGTAAAGAATTTTTTTCAGGAAGGTTAAAACACATCGGGAAATAATAAATATAAGTAGGTTGAGTTTTCTTTTAGAAATATAGGTTAAAATAGTGGGTAAAAATATAGACAACAGAAATTCATCTGTAAGAGTTGTTTGTAAGTGCTACAGCTTACACAAAAGCAAGAAAAGAAAAAGTGAGTGGGAAAGATCTGCTTGATAAAAATTTTCAGGAAATTGTGAAAATTTTGGTATCAGCGACAAGAAAAAATGTAACCCCAAATCACAACATGTAAACATACCAGTATGCAATGTAGAAGGAAAGTACAATTGTAAAAGAAGATCAAAGTCTAAGAATAAAAGGCAAAAAATTGTCAGGGCCTGGTCACCACCTTTAACCTCTGCACTCAGAAGGACCTCTGAGAGTTCGAGGCCAGCCTGATCTGCATTGTGAGTTCCAGGACATCCAGGGTTATGTTGAGAGACCCTGTGTCAAACAAACAAACAAGCACCACCCTCAGTTTAAAAAAGGCAAAGATTGTAAAACAAGCAAACAAAAAAAAATCCCTAAAACCACAAAAAGCAATCAAAAAAACAGAACCTTTAAGGGAGATCTTGGGTGTTTTAGCTTAAGATGATTAATACATTTTTTTGAAAGTAAAGAATTAAGGATCTATTTACACACATATATATTTTCTCTGTAAGTAAATCCTGAAAGTTATTTTTCTAAACATAAAGCTTGACCCATAGGAGAAATGATCCTTATGTGATCAAAGAAACACAACCTCCCAACAATAATTATTCCACTGATGATGTCAGTGCAATCAAGAGAAGGATGGGAAAATTGGCCTAATCCCAACAATACCTAAAATGTGCGGCCAAATATGCACTCACATGTGACTGCCTAGGGCTTGGAATGAGGTTTGCATAATGAAGGAATGGAAACTTTAATTTATTTCCAGCTAGCTATAAGCAAGCTAAAAAGTAAATGAATTGCGGACAAATTGAATGTACGGGCCTCCTTTCTCAACGGCACTACCTACATAACTCTTCATTGAAGCCGCAGGGTGATTGGTAATGAAAAGTCCCCAGACTATCTTAATATACAATATACAGCTTTAATAAACAGAAGTAAGACTTACAACAGCTTACACCAGAATCCAAACGATCCGTCCGGACGCAGGAGCCAGGCGAAAAGAGAGCTAGCTGAGCACGCTTGCTAGGTTTATAGGCAGGCTTTTGCCTGAGGGCGGCACGCCCCAAAAACTGAATATGATTGGCTGAACTTCCCTATCATCTCCCCCTTTTTTCTAAAATAAGACAGAACCAAATCAAATACAACTATATACAATAGAAGCAAATAATAAATATAAAGTTACAAACAACAAACAATGTTAAGCAAGAAACATATAACAAAAGTTCTGCTAAATAATGTAGATGGTAACTACAACTATCTAATCTTCAACTCCATCAAAGATCTGAGAAGGAAAATAATTTTACTTAAGCAGCCCGGAAGTACAAGCGGGAAACTTCCGAAATGTGCAACGAATAGAAGAGACAACTGAATACCTGGGCAATCACCCAAAGTCTCGTATGCAATGTTGAGTCAACCAACTTTGGCTAAGGCCTGTTGTAACTGACACGCCATTTTTCAAAGGCAAGAAACCTTTTAGGACTCTCTCACCCTGTCTTGGCAAGATAAGACAATCCTGCTTTTATCCATTTATGGATATTTTGTAATTTTGTTAGTGGTTGAGTTATGGGCTTTTTCTTTGCCCAAAGTCCAGTTCTGCCAGGAAGAAGACAAGCTCCATGTGGAGTGTCTTTGGTGCTCAACGTTCTCTTGGGAGTAGAGCGGTGATGCCAGGAGCGATTGTGTCTCACTACTATAGAACTATGAGTTAGATTAAAGGCCATTTTCCATAGCTCTTCGAAGAGGTTGAAGATTATACTATCTGTACTAAGTATGATCTCTATGCATCTAAATAACCTGATTAGCCTAAATATAAATATAATAAACATATATGACTATTGATTTCTATCTATCTAACTTGAAGACTAAGAGAATGAACAACTGTGCAATGAGTGAGGACAATGACCTCCAAATGTTAGCAATGTACATAAATATCTTAATCAGAGGTAGGAATGTAAATATATGTATATATATTAATACAAATAGAGGTAGAAGCATACTCACATACAACATTCAATATATCAATGTACAAAAATCAACACCGATACAATTTTCTAAAACCAATAACTCACAAATACCAACGTATTATTATTATTCCAATCAAATTGCATAAATATCTTAATCAAAGGTATGTAAATATATGTATATATATCAATACAAATAGAGGTAGAAACATACTCACATACAATATTCAGCATATCAATGTACAAAAATCAACACCAATACAATTTTCTGAAAACAATAACTCACAAATACCAATATATTATTATCCCATCACCAATCATCCCCCTTTTTTTGATAAACACACCTGAGTTTATAAAATACCTCCACCATTCCCTCATCCCTATATCAATTATAACCAATCCCTAAATGATGTCCCTAAACCTAAGGGCAAATTCTACTGGGAGAGGTGATGTCGTCCTCTAAAATTGCTTCCAGCTGTCACGGGGGCAACGTTTCTCTTAGGGGGGTCCTGTGAAAACAATTGGTGATAAAATTCCCATATAAACATTTGGTGTGAGAGAGTTGTAAATAGTCTCTGAATAAGTTGAGGAGGTCTGACCAGAGTGTTGTCAAATATTGTGCATCATCCGGAACTGTTTTGTGTAGCTGGTACCAAAAAACAGGTCTAAAAAATAGCGCTATCAACATTATGACGTCATAGTAACCAGGTGGAGTTGGTGTTGTGGGGCCCCATCTTCATCCTAGAAGCTTTAAAGATTAGTGCAGGAAAATTTATTTTTGTTATGGGAAAGTTAAACATTTTCCACGGTAGAGCATGAGACTCTTAATCTCAGGGTCGTTGGTTCGAGCCCCATGTTGGGTGCCAAATGAAGCCGCAGAGAGATTGGTAATGAAAAGTCCCCAGACTATCTTGATACAAAATATACAGCTTTAATAAACAGAAGTAAGACTTACAACAGCTTACACCAGAATCCAAACGATCCGTCTGGACGCAGGAGCCAGGCGAAAAAGAGAGCTAGCGGAGTGTGCTTGCTAGGTTTATAGGCAGGTTTTAGCCTGAGGGCGGCACACCCCAAAAACAGAATGTGATTGGCTGAACTTCCCTATCACTTCATCAGACAATGAATCCTAATTTTATAAATAGAGATAAAATATATTCATAGGCTATGTTGTGTTAATTCGGTACATCTACATAAATGTGTTATAATCTAATCAAAGGTAATAACATTTCAGCTTTTACCAATATTAGTCATTTTTATGCATTAGAGATCTTGTACTTTCATTTAAAATGAGTCCTGTATTATTTTAACCTACAGTTATCCTACTATCAGAAAGAGAATCAGACAGAAATACTCCACACTGTATTGTTGTGTTTCGAATTTGAAAAGTTCGCATTTCCTCCCTTGCACTCTTTCCAGTTCTGTGTGAGCATCACTCCACCACCATTCCATCCCGTAGCTCTAAATAATTTCTTCCCACAAAGGAATGGAAACATGTGACATTTGTCTCTAAGTGTCTAGATAATTTCATCCAGTACAATGGTCTTCAGTTCCGTTAACACTACTGAAAACGACAATTAGAGTAATTTCTCTACACTTATGGGTACATAATGTGTGATTAGGCTGCTACAACACGCATTTTCTTCATCCACTGAAGGCCTATTCAGGGCTGAGCACTCCAAGGTCTCTCACTCTCTAAACACTGTGCTGTTGTGGGTCTCTGTATTAATTACCATCTATTGCAGCAACAAACTTCTCTAATGATGGTTGATAAGTGATACACTGATCTATGGGCATTGGATATGTCAATAGGAGTCATTGAGTTGTTATATTCACTAAGAATGGTAATGGTAGGTTTTCCCCTGGGCCCATATGCTCTCAAGTTCTTAGCTTCATTTACAGTATTTGTATGGGTTCCATATCATGGAATGGCCCTTAAATCCAATCAAAAGTAGTTGGTTACTCCCCATCATCCATACCACCATTACACCAGTGAATACATTTTGCAGACATGTCATTGTTATAACTTGCAGCATTCTTAGCTGGGTAATATTAAAGGTTTGTTTTCACCTCTGGCATTATATATTGTATCTTCTAGCACCACAACTGCTAGCCAGTAGGGGTAAAGCTTCCAACTAAATATTAGCTTGATTTCTCCATGTTCTATGCCCTGATTATGCAGTATCTTCTGCAACAGAATCTTACTGCCAAATAGTAGAGGGTAACAAATAGCAGTTGAAATAGCCTATACTGTTTGGGTGTGTGTTTGTTACCCCTTTGACCAATGACTGAAAATATATAACTCATTGCTGGTAGTTTGTATTTTATTTGGTAGCATATGATGTCTAGTTGGGGCATTCTCTCCCCCAATATGTAGTGAATCTATTTAAAATTTTATGTATGGTTATATTATCAGAAGTTTTTGCATTAGTAGGCTCCACATGACTTTTCTTTTTTTTCTTGCAAAATTGAAAGCCATTAAATTTCTTTAATTTTTTTTATTTTACATGGATGGCAACCCCAGTTCTCTCACTGATGTGGGATTCCCCTCTGTATGCTATGAATGCAATTGGTTAATAAAGAGATCTGTCTTGGCCTGTGATAGGGTAGAGTAGAGCTAGGCGGGGAAAACTAAACTGAGTGCTGGGAGAAAGAAGACAGAGTCAGAGAGACACCATGTAGCCACCAGAGGGGAAAGATGCAAATTGACAGCTGGAACCTTGCCAATAGGCCACGAACCTTGTGGTAAACTTTAAACTAATAGAAATGGGTTAATTTAAGATATGAATTAGCCAGAAATACGCTTAAGTTATTAGCCAAACAGTATTGCAAATAATATAGTTTCTGAGTGGTTATTTCAGTTCTGGGCAACCAGGAACAAACAAGCAGCCTCATACAACACCTCTTCCTCCCCTTCACCCACCCAACCCCACCTCCCCCATATACCACTCCCATCCACTCCTCAGAGGGATTAAGACTTGCCTTGAGGAGTCAACAAAGTCTAGCATACCAAATTGAGGCAGGACCAAGCCCATCACCTGTACATTAAAGCTGAGCAAGGTGTCCGACCATAAGGAATGGGATCCAAAAGTCAGTTCATGTACCTGGGATAAGTCCTGGTCCCACTGCCAGGGGTCCCCCAAACAGATTAAGCCACATAAATGTTACCCACATTCAGAAGGCCTAGTTTGGTCCTATGCAAATTGCCCACTGACAATCCAGAGCCCTGAACTCCCACTAGCTAGGGCCAGCTGTCTGGTTTTCCAAATCATGATCTTGATCCCCATTGCTCATAGGATCCCTCCTTCCTCAGTTGAATAGAAGTCCAGGAGCTCAGCCCAGTGCTTTGCTGTGGATCACTGCATTTGATTCCATCAGTTACTGCATGTAGGTTCTATGATGACTATTAAAGAAGCCACTAATCTGATTATAGGGGAAGGCAAGTTCAGGCACCCTCTCCACTACTGCTAGGGAGTCTTAGTTTTGAAATATTTCCTACTTCTGAAAATGGTCTGTCAGTTATTCTAGGCCTTAGCCAAAGTTAGTTACTTCAATGTTCCAAATGACTCTTTGGGTGATTGCCCAGGTAGCCAGTTGTCTCTGTCATTTGTTGCACATTTTAGAAGTTGCTTGATTGTACTTCCTACTTACTCAAGTAATATTATTTCCCTTCTCAGATTTTTGATGGGGTTGAAGACTAGATAATTGTAGTTACTTTCCTCTCATGACTTGGCCAAATTATTTATTATACAAGACTTAAACTAGTTAGGATAGGATCATTATTAAATATATTTGTTCTTATTGTATAGAATTTTGTATTAGGCTTAAAACTCTCTTGTTTAAACAAAAGGGGGAGGTGTTGTAGAAAGTCTTACAGCTTGTGGTTACCCACCTACTGGGGTGTGGCCTCTTAGACTATATATGCTGATGCAGAGCCTGCATTTAATGTTTACGAGTGCTTGATATATGTTACTAACATCTTGCCATGCTCATGGTTTACTGCATCACTCAACCCTCATCTGAGAAGCAGCTTCTTACAGTAGATGATGATTAACATGAGGCTCACTGCTTTACAATTTTCAGAGAGGGAAGAGGACAGAGCCTTTGCTGTGGTCAGCCTTGAATGGGTTGCGAAGAGGCTAAAAGAGCACATCAAATCCCCTGGAACTGTTACAGATGACTTTGAACTGTCAGGTGGGGGCTAGAACATTAACCCAGGTCCTTTGGAAAGATTAGAAAGTACTTTTAGCCACTGAGCCTTTCCTCTAACCCTCTGGGGTTTTAAAAACCTTGGTGAGAGAGTTGCTTCTGATTGTGCAAAGGAATTAAATAACAAAATTTCAGAATGGTTTCAAAGTCACAGTAGTTTTGGACAAATCTCATGATGTCTCTACCATTTCAACAAATTTTAGAATAATTAATTAAGATGTGTAGTAATAGAGTGGCCGTGGTGTCACCTGGGGCCATAGTGTTCCCCAGGCCAGGGCTGCTGCCAAAGTCCATGTCTGAATCCATGACCCTGTAGAGACCCAGGTCTGGGGTGATGTCCATGACCCATGTTAGCACTCAGGTCATTGGAACCATGCTGTGCTAAGTTGGCCTTGCCCTTCACTGGCCCTGGGATAGCTGCTCCTGCCCCTCAGTGGATTTTGGTGAGCTGGCTCTACTTCTCAGGGGAGAGCTTTTCCCCATACTTTGGATAGATGGTCCCACTCCTCACCATAGGCATGCACCTTACATGGGAAGCACAGTAGAAATGACCCTGAGGATGTGAGAGCAGGAAAGCTGGCCCCAGCTCACCTCCTCATATGCCCCCTACAACAATCAGGAGAGGAGGTCCTGCACTTTGTCTGGGTGAAACAGTAGCACCAGCCCTGGTGATATAAGTGAGGAGGACTAAGATTTGAGGGCCTGAGAGAAGGAATACTGGCTCTGCTTCTTGCTATAGGCTGTATTTGGGTTAGCTAGCCAAGGCAGTGCTGGAGAGCTCAACCAGGTAGTAACGAGGGAAAGCTAGTGAACCGACAAACCTAGCTACCACCTAGGCCCAGAACCAAGGCTATGAGTTGGCCCACTTTAACATCCACCGAATTTGTAAACTGCTAGAGCACGTGGAGAGGATGAACCTACATCTTCCGAACAGCAGGATCCCCATGACATAGGACAACAACAAGATATCCAAGAGAATCCTCAGTGAGAGCCCATTATCGGTGGTAGAACAGAAACCAGAGGCCTCGAGCCAGACCAATGACTCGTGACAATGAACACTTGCAAGTAAAGATGAACAGACTAAAGGGTAAACTGTGTGTCTCAATGGACCACAGTGTTGCAAACATAGTTCTCAACCTGGTGATTTCCCATCATCAATTAAGACTTTAGTGATGGGGCTAGGAGATGGCTCAACAGTTAAGAGCACTGGTTGCTCTTCCAGACTCAGGTTTGATTCCCAGCACCCACACAGCAGTTCACAACTTTCTGTAATTTCAGTCACAGGGAATCTGTGGTAGTTTAAACAATATTGACCCCTATAGGCTCACATATTTGAATGCTTATGGAGTGGCATTAGGAGGTATGACCTTGTTGGAGAAGGTATGCTCTTGTTGGAGGAAATATGTCGCTGGGGGAGGGGTGGATTTTGAGTTTTCAGAAGCTAGAGCCAAACCAGTGTCTCTCTATTCCTGCTGTGTGATGATCCAGATGTAGAAATCTCAACTCCTTCTCCAGCTCTATGTCTGCATGCACGTCATCATGTCCTGTCATGATGACAATGAACTAAACCCATGAGCCTGTAAGCCAGCCCCAGTTAAATATTTTCCTTTACAAGAGTTGCCAAGACCAGGCCTGAGGCAGTAAACTTCTCAGCAGGAGGAGCAGATTCAGACCAGGAACATTTGCAGAGGCAAAACTGAGCCAGTGACCTGGGCCAGAGCAGACCTGAGACAGGGATCTCTCAGGAGCAGGTACAGAGGAGCAACTGCTGAGTGAGTGGGTCAGAGCCAGAGACCACTGTGGGTCTGGGTATAAATTTGGGATCCTCGAGGGAGTAAACCTGGGTCAGGACCCCTGCGGGTCTGGGCATGAGTCTGGGACCTCTGAGGGAGTAGGCCTGAGCCAGGTCCTCTGTAGTCCGGGCACACCTGAGTCTGGGACCTCCAAGGGAGAAGATCAGAGTCAGAGAGGGATATTTACAGAAACAGGTTTGAGCCGGCAACCTAGACTAGAGCAGGCCAGAGACCTCCAGGAACACAGAGTGGGGTAACTAGAACCAGGGTACTGACTGTGCCATGAGGAACAACCATCTTAGCCCTGGATCCCCTGGCACCTAGAAGATTAATCAACAGAGTCACAGACAGCCTCAACCACACTAATTAGAGGAAAAGATGAGTAGACAAGGTAAGAACACACACAACACCACAAAGAGCAACACCAGTAAAATCTAGAGACCCTACAATGGCAAGACTTGAACAACCAAATATAGATGAAGCAGAAGAAAATGAACTAAAAAATAACTTCAGGAGAATGATTGAGACTCTCAAAGATTAAATGAGAAATTTCCTTAAAGAAATGTTGGAAAAGATAAACAAAAAATTGGAAGACATCAGCAAATTCCTTAAAGAAAACAAAGAAAAAGCAATCAAACATATTAAAGAAACTATTCAAGACTTGAAAACAGAAATAGAGACAATAAAGAACATATAAGCTAAGGAAATTACAGAAACAGAAATCATGAGAAAATGATCAGGAACCGCAAATGCAAACAAAAACAACAGAGTACAAGAGATGGAAGAGAGAATCTCAAGTGCTGAAGATACAATAGAGGAAATAGACTCATCAGTCAAAGAAAACATTAAATCTAATGAAAACATAACCCAAAATATCCAGGGAATATGGAAAACCATGAAAAACCAGACCTAAGAATAATAGGTATAGAAGAAGGAGAGAAGTTCAACTCAAAAGCACAGAAAATATATTTAACAAAATCATAATAGAAAACTTTCCCAACCTAAAGAAAGATATGCCTATGAAGATACAAGAAGCTTACAGAGCACCAAATACACTGGATCAAAAAAAAAAAAGTAGTCCCTTTGCCACGTAATAATCAAAACACTAATCATACAGAATAAAGAAAGAATATTAAGAGCTGTGGAGGAAACAGGCCAAGGAACATATAAAGACAAACCTATCAGAATTACACTTGACTTCTCATTGGACACAATGAAAGCCAGAAGGTAGTGGTCAAGTGTTATGCAGACATTAAAAGACCACAGATGCCAGCACACACTACTATACCCTGCAAAACTTTCAACCACCATAGAAAGACAAAACAAGATATTCCATGACAAAACCAGATTTAACCAATACGTAGTCACAAACCAAGCACAACACAAAGTACTAGAAGGAAAACTCCAACCAAAGGAAGTTGGTTACATCAAGAAAATCCCAGACAATTGATGATCTCACAGCAGCAAATTCCAAAGAAGGGAAAAACACACAAATTAACATTACCAACAACAAAAACTAAGTTAATAGGAGATAAAAATCACTGATCATTAATATCCCTTAATATAAATGAACTCAACTCACCTATAAAAAGACATAGGCTAACAAATTGGATGCGAAACAGAAGCCATCCTTCTTCTGCATACAAGAAACACACCTCAACCTCAGAGACAGATAGCCTCAGAGTAAAGGGTTGGGAAAAAATTTTCAATCAAATGGATCTAAGAAACAAGCTGGTGTAGCTATCCTAATATCTAACAAAATAAACTTCAAACTCAAATCAATCAAAAGAGACAAAGAAGGACATTCATATTAGTCACAAGAAAAATTCATCAAGAGGAAATCTCAGTACTGAACATCTATGCCCCAAATACAAGGGCACTGTCATATGTAAAAGAAACACGTCTAAAATTTAAATCACACATTAATCCCCACACAGTAATAGTGGGAGACTTTAATACCCCACTCTCAACACTGGATAGGTTAGTGAGACAAAAAATTAACAGAGAAATAAGAGAATTAACAGATGTTATGACTCAAATGGATTTAACAGACATCTATAGAATATTCCATCCAAACATAAAAGAATATACCTTCTTCTCAGTACCTCATGGAACCTTCTCAAAAATTGACCTCACACTCAGTAATTAAGCAAATTTCAACAAATACAAAAAATTTGAATAACCCAATTATCTTATCAGATCACCATGGCTTAAAACTAGAATTCAACAGCAATACTAATTCCAGAAAGCCCACGGACATATGGAAATTAAACAACACTCACCTGAATTATCAATGGGTCAAGGAAGAAATAAAGAGAGAAATTAAAGATTTTCTAACATTCAATGAAAATGACAATACAACATACCAAAATTTATGGGACACAATGAAAGCAGTGTTAAGAGGAAGTTTATAACACTAAATGCCTAAATAAAGAAGCTGGAAAAATCCCACACTAGTGAGTTAAGAGAACACTTGAAAACTTTAGAAGAAAAAGAAGCAAACTCGCCTAAGAGAACTAGACCAGGAAATAATCAAATTGAAAGCTGAAATCAATAAAATAGAAGCAAAGAAACAATACAAAGAATCAATGAGACAAAGAGTTGGTTCTTCGAGAAAATCAACAAAATAGACAAACCTTTATCCAAACTAACCAAAAGGCAGAGAGAGAATATCCAAATTAACAAAATCAGAAATGAAAAGGGGGACATAACAACAGACCTGGAGGAAAGACAGAGAATCATCAGGTCGTGTTTCGAAAACCTGTTAGAAAACTTAAAGGAAATGGACAACTTTCTGGATAAATACTACTTACCAAAATTAAATCATGACCAGATAAGCAAATTAAACGGATTTATAACTGCTGAAGAAATAGAAACAGTCATCAAAAGTCTCCCCCCCCCCCCAAAAAAAAGTCCAGGACCAGATGGTTTCAGCTCAGAATTCTACAAGATTTTCAAAGAAGAACTAATACCAATACTCCTCAAATTATTCCACACAATAGAAGCAGAAGGAACATTGCCAAACTCTTTTTATGAAGCTACAATTACCCTGATACCCAAACCACAGAAAGACATTACTAAGAAAGAGAATTACAGACAAATCTCACTCAAGAGTATTAATGCAAAAATACTAAATAAAACACTGGCACATCGAATCCAAGAACACATCAAAACTATCATTTACCATGATCAAGTTGGCTTCATCCCAGAGATGCAGGGATGGTTCAACACACAAAAATCTGTCAACGTAATCCATCATATAAACAAACCGCAAAATAGAAACCACATCTTCATCTCATTAGATGTCGATAAAACTTTTGACAAAATACAACATCCCTTCATGATAAAGGTCATAAAGAGAGCAGGGATACAAGGAACACACCTAAACATATTAAAGGCAATATACAGCAAGTCAACAGCCAACATCAAACTAAATGGAGAGAAACTCCCAGTGATCCTACTGAAACCAGGAACAAGATTAGGTGGTCCATTCTGTCCATATCTATTCAGTATAGTTCTTGAGGTCTTAGTTAAAGCAACAAGACACCAAATAAGATCAGGAGGTACAAATTGGAAAAGAAGAAGTCAAAAATCTCACTATTTGCTGATGATATGATAGTTTACATAAGCGACCTCAAAAATTTTACCAAGGAACTTCTACAACTCATAAACACTTTCAGTAATGTAGCAGAATACAAGATGACTCAAAAAAAATCAGTAGCCCTCCTCTACACAAATGATATATTGGCTGAGAAAGAAATCAGAAATATCATCCTTCACAATAGCCACAAATAGCACAAAATACCTTGGAGTAAATCTAACCAAACAAGTGGAAGATTTGTATGACAAGAACTTTAAATCCTTGAAGAAAGAAATTGAAGACACTAGAAAGTGGAAATATCTCCCATGCTCTTGGGTAGGTAGAATTAACATAGTAAAAATGTTACCAAAAGCAATCCACAGATTCAATGCAATGCCCAACAAAATCCCAGCAAAACTCTTCAAAGACCTCAAAAGAACAGTACTCAACTTCATACGGAAAAGAAAAAAAACCCCAAAAAACAAATGAACAAAAAACAAAACAAAAACAGGATATCCAAAAACAATCCTGTACAATAAAAGAATTTCTGGAGGCATCACAATCCCTGACTTCAAATTCTACTTCAGAACTACCGTACTGAAAACAGTCTGGTATTGGCATAAAAACAGACAGGAGGACCAATGGATCCTAATTGAAGACCCAGATATTAAACACATTTTGAATACCTGATTACTGACAAAGAAGCAAAAATATCAAACGGAAAAAAAGTATATTTAGCAAATGGTGCTGGCATAAGTGGATATCAACATGTAGAAGAATGAAACAAGATCAGTCAAGCACATCTGTTCCTAATACATATGTAGATTTGTTGCCATAGGGTCAGGTTTTGTTTTGGTAGAGCTTGTATGCTTGTATTTGATATATATGTATCTATATGTAGAGAGAGATATGTCCTCTTGGATTCTCTTGCTATACCACATGAGTCTTGGTATATTCTTTTTCATTTCCAGGTGCCTCAAGAATATCAACCTGTTTTTATTACTATTGTTCTATAGTAGAGTTTCAAGTCAGTGATGGTGATGACCCCAGAAAAGCAAGGATTTTAAATAGACAGCCTAATAATGAATCCCAAGGACCTAGAAAAGCACTGATAATCCAAACCCCAAATCAACAGGAGACAGTGAAGATCATACAGAAATCAGTAAAACATAATTTGAATGAAATACAGAAGACGAGTGAAACCAAGAGTTGGGTTTCTGATGTCAGGAATGGCCTGATACTCAACAAGATTAACTCCTGAAACAGAAGACTCAAATAAGTAAAATTAGAGTTAAAAGAAAGATATTACAATTGAAGTCACAAAAATAAAATGAATAAATAAATAAAATGAATCATTTTGAAGAAGATATGTGGTAACATGTTAGAAATGAAGAAGAAATGGAGAAATTTCTGGGAACGTATAGCCCTACCAAAATTGAAGCATAATATATTTAGAAAAAAAACCCGACTTGAATAATAACAAGTAGAGATATGTAATTACTAATGCAGTCCCCCAACAAAGGAAAGTCCAAAGCCTTGTGGAATTGTAGCTGAATTTTAACAAACCTTTTCCAAAGGACAGGTTTAACTGTTTAATTATAAAACAATTCCACCCTACAGGATTGAAATTGAAGGACTATACTTAAACTCTTTCTATGAAGCCAGCATTGCCATGATTCTAAACCCTGACATGGGATGGACAAATCTTTAGGCAAAAACTTTAGATCCACATCTTTGATGAATATAAATGAAAAAATTATCCATAAAACACTGGAAACTTAAAAAAAACCTCACAAAAGATCATACTTGGCAGTCAGGTTAGGTTTCTATTCAGTTCAATAAATGTCACATAACACAAATAAAGAGTAAAGGTTAAAAATCAAACAATTATTTCAGCACACAAAGCAGGTATTTGATAAAACTTGACATCATTCCATGAGACTAGCTCCCTATCCAGCTGGCCTAATGGATCTCAACACAGTATAACTGTACACAGCAATCCCATAGGTACCATCTCACTCAATGCTAAAAATTTGAAAATATTTCCTCCAACAACCGGGAAAAAGAAAAGGACATCCATTCTCAACAATCTCCTTCAGACAGCATGATTATGTATGAGAAAGAAAAAAACCATAAAATTAGAAAACAATCAAAAAGCATAAAAAATAAGAAGCCAAATTATTCTGTCTGTAGATAAATGTGCCTGTCTCTTTCCATCAAAATCTAAGAAGCCTTCTAAGAGATCAATAGAAAAGATAAATGAATGGAGTGACTAGCAGGGTACAAGGCCAACATAAAAAGCCATTTGCTTTCCTGTGTATTCATGATGAGTTTTCTGAGAAAGAAGTCGTGAAGTAATCTCATTTATAGCAGTCACAAAATAGTTCAAGAAATAAATTTTAGAGAAGAGGTGTTAGACTCGAACAAATGAAAATTATAAAACATCAATGAAGCAAAACAGTAAACCCAAAAGAGTCTCTATTATCTATAGTTTACCAATCATCTACAAAGGTTCTGAACATCCACACTGGAGAAAGGACAATGTCTATAACAAACAGCACTGGGAAAATTGGACTACTGTATGCATAAAATTGTAACTTCATATTGTAGGTGATAATTTTAAGGATAGGTCCCCAAAAGCACAGGAAACAAAAAGAAAAGCTGGGAAATATAACACCACATTAAAAAGTTTCTATATAGCAAAAGAAACAATTAATAGAAAAGAAGCAGCCTATAGCATGGGAAGGTACTTTTTCAGCTAACTATTCATCTGACAGTGTGTTAATGCTCAGAATATTTAAGGAACTTCAAAGGCTTTTTCCTATTAGACAATCTCACTACAAACTCCCTGGACCTCTGTCTTTTACAATGTTTTTGTCCCCTCTTCTGCAATTCACCTTGAACATTAGGTGAAGGAACGGTAGTGTAGCTAAATTAATTGGTTTGGAGGAAGGAAAGAGAAGGGGAAAATGATGTCATTATATTGAAACATCAAAAAATAAAACAATAATTAAAAATACAACACAAAAAATCCCCAAATAATGCAATTAAAAAGTGATAAGTGATTGGAATGGCCACTGTACAAAAGAAAAATCAAATGACCAAAAAAAATATATGGAAAACTTTGCTCAAGGTGTTTAGCCATCTGGGAAAATTCCAAACATTATGAGATATCATGTCACCCTAGTTAGAATGCTGTTAACACAGCACGATGAAATAAAACACGCCCAGAAAGTACAAAACACCTTCTCAAAGTAATGCTACGATAGTGTTAGTCAATGGGAGACAAATGAAAGGAAGGAAGTTAAAATAGTTGACTGTCTGCCAAACAAATCCAGGTAGGACCTGGATGGGATCAAATACAAGCCCGACATATACTATGGTTTTGTGGTGTTAAGTTACTGAGCCTCCCTGAGTTTCAGTTTCTCTCATTGTAAGTGAGATTTTTAGTAGTAGTACCTACTTTAGAGGGCTGCGGTGAGGATCAGTTGACCTAGAATCAACTCAAGCAGCTCCTGGCATACACGGTTATATGTGGGTAATTGTTATTTGTACTCTAAGGATTGTCTTGACACTAAAATATAATTCCACAAGCAATTATTTCATGAAAAAGGACTTGAAAAGTAATTTGGTTTTATAGTTAGACCATTTTCTGCCTGAAATATGGCAATGTTCACTTCTTGTGGAGGCAAAGAAGTGTAAATAAACATTCTCGTGGGCTTAGAAGTGTTTTTATTAGGAAAAAAAGATGGTCATGTCGTTGGATGACCTCTTAAGCAAGGGAACCAGTGAACATTATATGGAGTTTACTTTAAAAACATCTGGAAAGAATCTTTCAAAAGAATTGCCTACCTTATTTTCCTTCAAGTTTGTAAATTTCTTAAGCTAGCAGCAATGTTTCCTGAGGGGTATTGTCACAGCTCTCTTCTCCAGGAGCCAAAATTAACTCACCGTGATGTACAGATTTATGAAGACTCTCTTTGTCCCATGACCTGAAACTAAAGTTTAACCTAAAGAAAGAAGAGGCAAGCTCCTCCTGGATAAGCGTGCACTGGAGGCTGGAAGGAAGGCACATGCCTCCATTAGAAGTTCATTGCCCAATGTACTTACCGTCCACTGAGATGGGATGATTACTCACAAACGTAAACATGTTATCAGATGAAGTGTTAAAAGCAATAGTGTAATATCAGTACCTATGCTTTGAGGAGGGATTGCATGCTATGGGATAGTTGAAAATGGCCTTAAGGAGATGGCATTGCTTTCTTTTTGGACAATAGCATTGTGGGGAATGGTATTGATGTTGCCAAGAAATAATGCACATGGAATGGGTAGACATACTAAACACTGGGAGCAGAGAGAGTATTGAATCCATCTCCCAGAGGAATTAGATTTTATTAGGAAAGACAGAAAATATGTAAGATGACAACTAGGTACATAAAGAGAATTGTGAAGTGATTAAGGGGTGATTGATAAGAACAGGATGGTGATTGGAGTGATTGGTCTCAGGATTTACTTTTGAAGGAACAATCATAAACAAGACTGCTGGTGCATGTCTTGCGTTGGACCCAGTCTTGTAAAGATGACTTTGATTTAGTGTTTAACATTCATCATAAATTCTTCTAAAACACATCAATTTACAACCTCAGCAGAGAAACCGTATTTTCAAGTTGTGATTTAAGAGGCTTGAAGACAAAGGTAAATTTAAAACACTCTGCTAATTTCCATGCTCTACAGGCTTCTGGGGTTCTGAATATTGATTCTCACTGGAAAAATCCTAATGGCAGATGTAGGACAAAGGAAGCAGGGTAAAAACTGGAGATGAGTCTCAACCTCGTCTCCATCATTGGCCCATTTCTCACAATTAATTTCTTGACCAGTAAACTAAATATGAAACTAAATGTCATTAATGGAATGCTCTTAATTGTTTTCTGATAAGTAGACTATGAACCCTTTCAATCACAGTGTTTGTCTACCTGTGTTATCGCTGCAGTAAGTCTCCATGCCTTACGAATTGCAGTTCTCCTCTTTGATTCAAGGTGCACTTATCACACTGCAAGCAGCAACACAGCACCAGTGCATACATCAAACGCAGGCACTGAAACAGAGCAAATAAATCATTAAGTAAGAGAAAAAAAACCTCGATGAAGACATTTTCCAACCTATAGTGAGAATTTGAATGACAGTCTTGGTATAAACTTTCTTTATACAAGCAATGCCATATTTTAATTTTAACATTTTATTATTTATTTTTCCTGATCAGTATTGAATTAGGAGAGCTGGGTGCTAACCAAGGAGCTATAATTTCATGTAATTAGTTACAAAATTTCCTGTCAGAGATTGAGGTTAACTGAAGCAAGTCAGCATTAGATCCTGCTCACACACGTCACTTGAGAGATGTATCAACAGTGTTTTTGTTACCAACTCACCGAGAAATCAGTGTCCCCACAAACTAAAACAATACAGAGAATGATTGAGAGTGGTCAAGAAAACATTTTGAAAGCCTTATAATAATGGTGTTATATTTTATGTAGTAGATATATCTGAAAAGTTACATGAAAACCAAACAACATTAATCAAGCTGTATTTCAAATATATATACAATAATGTTCAAACACAAATACTTTGTAAAGCAAACAATCTCTCGATATTCTGAATTTGTGTGAATCTTGATTTGGCTGAAAGTGAAGTATATCTTTAGTGAACAGTCAATAATTCCTAGAACTAACCCATGACTCAAAATAACTGAATTAAAGTGTTTGAATTGTCAGTTGAAAGTAGAAAGCAATTAAATAAACCACTTAAGATATTATGCAACTGAACATGTTATATTTAAAAATGTTTACATATATGCTTGTAATAACAATGAAAATAAGAGGGCATAAATTTAAAGGAGAGTTGGGAGGGGAATATGCAAGGGTTTGGAAGAGAAAAGGGAAGGGAGAAATGTAATTAAATTATAATCTCAAAATCTTATATAAAAAAGATGTGAACATGATTGGGGGTTGTGGGTCTATTCAGAAAACAGTGAGAACTGGATGAGGCTATGAGTGTAATGTTTTGATTTATTTGTTTTTTACATTGCTCCAAAAGTCCTTGTGGGTTTCATGAGATGATAGTACAAGTCTCTGTGTTAATGTCTGGGTTTAGGAAGCATTGAAGATTTCACTATAAGTTTCCCTGCGTCAGTAGAGGGAAGAAAGCACAGGACACACATACCAAGGACATATATGAGATTAATTTGAAAAACAATTGAGCCTTTTTGCTACATTAGATTCTTTTCTGTTTGTCACAAAAATAAAAAAAAAAAAACTGCCAAGAATCTGATGACTAGCAATGTCCCAGTAGAATTTTAAAACATGCCTTGTATTTGGCAAATGAATATTTATTGAATGAATAACTATGCGAAGTATCATTTACTTTTTAATTTTCTTATCTTTAAAATTTATTTGATTTTAGTGTGTCTGCATATATGTCTGTGTGCCACATGTGTTTGTGGTGCCTGCGGGGACTAGAAAAGGGCATAGGATCCCCAGGGACTGGAGTTACAGATGGTTGTGAGCCACCAAATGGTGCTGCAAACCAAATGTGGGTCCTCTGGAAGGGCAACTAGTGCTTTTAAATCCTGAGCTTTCTCTCCAGGCCCTAATAAACAGTACTTAATTGATCTCCAAAAATCATATAAAACTGTAATAAAATAAACGTTATCAAAATACCTTAGTATTCTAAAAACTTTTCTTTAATTTGCCACATGCAAAACCTCCCCTTTGATTAATTATGTTTATAATATTCTCAATCTTCTTGAGGTCAAACAAAAATTATACCAGGAAAAAAAATTCTACTTAAGCTACACAAGTGTTTTAGTTTGGCAAACTGGAGTAAAAATACTTTCACACTTGAACTCCTAGGAATTATTTATAGCAGTGTTTAGAAGGGTGATATAAATTTCCAATTATTATTTTTTTTATGAAGCTGAGTTAGAACACAGGTCCTTAGGGATACTAGAGAAACACTCTAGCACTGAGCCACACCCTGGGGCTAACATAAAACTCTCAAAAAATATTATTTAAGCACTTACAAAGAATTAAGGAATATGCAAACATATAAAAATGATATTTCAAGACCTAATATTATTAAATATATATTATGCAGATTGCCCTAAAATTTAGAGTAATCTCTATCACTATCCTGTTGATGTAAGTTTTTTTGATAGAAATAGGAAGAATACTATATTTCTTGTGGACTCATAAAAGACTCAGAGCACCCCAAAATAATCTTAAAAGAAGAGCAAAGCAAAGGTAGCACACTTCCTGACGTTAATAGATATCACAATGCTACAGTAATTGAAAGGGTATGGTGTCAGCATAAAGACAGACGTATGGACCGATGGAGCAGCATAGAGATCCCAGAAATAAATCCATGCATTGACAGGATGTCAAGAAAGCATAAAACAAAACATAGTCTTTTCTACAAGAGATGTTAGGAAAATTCAATGTCCACATGCAAAAGAATGAAAATAGACATTTATCTTATACCATATAAAAAAACACCTCAAAAGGCATAAAGACTTAAACATTGTGTTTTCAACATATGAAGCCCCCAGAAGAAAACATCAGGAGAAAGTTTTCTGATACTCGCTTTGGCAATAATTCTAGACAGGACATCAAAACTGTAGGCAAAAATGTAAAAAAAGATAGACAAATGAGGATTATGTATAACCAGAAGATTCTGTAATCAAATTTACTGTACCTCTCTTCACTGTACTTTCTGCTACCCACTGCAGGAAGAAGCATCTCCAAGGGTGACCGTAGTTCTAGCCTATGGGTATAAACATCATTTCGTAGGATATCTGATACATCTGTTCAACAGCAGCAACAACAATAACAACATAAACAACCAAAAAGAGAAAAATTAAAAAAAAAACCACCACACTTCCAAAACAATATTGGGTTCCCTAACATGACCTATAACTTCCCCAGGCATGAGTTATAGGTCAGGTCTATAGCTTCCAGCTCAGTTCTGCATAATTTCCCTCAGTCATGCATACAACATATGTGCTATCCTCATTGATGGGGATTTGCCATTCAGTCCTGTGGGCATTCATGAGCAAGGGTGTAGTCTGTATTGTTTTGGCGGACTTGTGGACCAGTAACACACGGGAAAGCATCTCATGTCTAGGACTTTTGTTTAAGAACTCAAGACTTCTGGGAGTACCATTATCCTCCATTCAGTTTTCCTTAAAAATTTTATTTTGAATTAACTTACAAAACACTAAGTTTCCATGTAGCTTTTTAAAAATATTCTAAGTTCTGGTTAGCCCCTTCTTTTCTTCTGCTTCGTCTATACATAACCTTTGCCTTCCCCAGCGTCTCTTCTACTTGTGCCCTATTCCCACCCCCCACTTCAAGGCCTTTTCCCCAACCAACCTCCTGTGACCCCTTTCTAACTTCTCTGTCCCCACAGACATTCCAAGTCAAACACACAAATCTAGAAATTTGAAGCTAAGATTCGCAAAGGAGAGAGCATACAATGTTTGTCTGTCTGGGTCTGGGTCACCTTATTCAGCATAATATTTTCCAGAGCCATTCATTTTCCTGCCAATGTCATGATTTCAATGTTCTGTGCAACTGAAAAGAATTCCATTGTGTATATGTGTCACATTTTCACTATCCATTCATCAGCTGATGGACATTGGCTGATCCACTTCCTAGCTGTGAAAACACAGCAGCCTTAAACACGGATGTGCTAGCATCTCAGTAACGGGGTAGTCTTCTTTGAGTATGTGGCAAGGAATGTTAAAGCCAGGTAATGTGGTGACTCTCATTTTATCGTAAATATGGTTCTATTTTTTCCTCCATGCTGATTTCTACAGTGGTTTTACTAATTTACATTCCCACCCACAGTGGATCAGTGTTCTTCATTCCCCACAATTCTCACCAGCATTTGTTGACACTTATTTTTGCAATATAATATAATTTTGTTCTGACTGGGGTGATGCAGAGTCTCAGAGTGATATTAATTTGCATCTTCTCAAGGGCTAAGAAAGTTGACCACATTAAAACATATTTAGAATCCATCTGTACTTCTGTTCAGAACTCCTGGGCCATGCTTTCACTTGGATGTTTCTTTGGTGTTTAATTTCTCGAGTTCTTTGTAAGGTCTACATATTAAATTTATGTCAAGTGTATAGCTGGGAAGGGTTTTTCTCTCATTTTGTAGGCCTCTTCTATGAGGTCCCACTATTGGTTCCTGGTTTTCTCTTTGAGTGATCCAAGTCGAGATATTCAGGGAGTCTACGCTTGGGGCTGTACTTTGGTGCATTTCCCCTGGTTTTCCATCTAGCACTAGCTTCAAGTCTTCCATGCTCATTTGGAGTTTGTGTTCCAGCCTCCTTATTGATGCGCACTCATGGTCTTCTTAGCACCGTTGGTTGTAGATGCCATTTTTTTCTTCAATGGGTAGCTTTTGGCAACTACAGACTACATTTTGTTAGTCTTAGAAAAGGTTGTATTTCAAAAGAAAAGGTATGGTATGTATAGATGCATATTTTTTTTGTACCTTATCATAGAAAAATATTATTAAAGTAAAAAACTTGTAGGCTGGGGATTGTTGATAATTAATGGGAGTGTTGGTGGTGATGTGTATCTCATATTTTGGAAAGCCCATAAAATATTACCAAAATTAGTCAAATGCAACATAAAAATGATAAAAGTGATTCTCAAGCTCCACCGTATCCCTCACAGTCTGTGGCCGGTAGGAGAGCTGGCCCTGAGGTCATGAGTGTAGGAGAACTGGCTGTACCCCTCACTGGCTACAGCACTCAGGACGGGTCCCGCACCTCGCTGGGCAGCACAGAACAGATCCTGTTGGCAGAGGGAATGAGAGACCTGGCCCTGATGCTAGGAGATATTCCATTGTCAGGCAGTGGCATGGGCAAGGAGAAGATGTCCTCTCCACAGCCCCTTGTCACCTGCAGCAGTTGGGAAAGCTGACCTGGGAGCATGAGAGCGGAAGAACTGGTTGTTGTTTGCTGCATAGGGTGAGCTGTGTAAGGTAGCAACGTAGAAAACAGATACGAAGGGACAGGGACGTGAATGGGATGGGGGTGTGAAATCCACAAAGAATCAATAAATAGTGATTCCTACACAATCTCTGGAAACAAACCTTCTTAGCTTACTTCCTATAACAGGTATACTGTGCAGGTATAAAAAGAAGTGAATCAACAAATACTGGTCAACAATAAACTGGGCATATTCTTAGGTATATAGGCATATGAGCTCTAATTTGAAGCGACAAAAAGAATAATAGCTTGGTATAAATATAGCTGTTACATTAAAAAACAAAACATGAATGTCTGTTGTTATCATTGTGAGAAGGAATGTCAACTTTAATTCAAGCATATGCAAGCATGTTTCACTTAAACTTTGAAAGACAATAAAATTTGCTATTGGTACTTTTATAAAGTTGTATTGGTTTCAATAATGATACATAGATTACTAAATAGATCACTATCGCTGTGCTTTAATTTTAGTAAAATTTCTGAAATGTACAGCCTCCAGAGGAATATTTATAATCTCTGACTGTCATTTTTAAAGATTTATCCCATACTGGATTGGAAAATGCATCCACAGGAAAATGAGAATGGCTTTTGGATTCCTTGTAAGTGAACAGAGTTTTCCCCTTTTTGTTATATGCCAAGACACAACCTAATGCCTAAAAGCGACTAACTACTATAACTATGTTGGAACTAATTAAAAAATAGCAAGTTTGGTCTATATTAGGATATATAGTCCTTTGGGCATGTGGACAACAGTGGTGTAACTGGATCATGTGATAGATACATATCTTTGAGAAATCACGACACAGATGCCCACAATGGCATCCTAAGTTTGCACTCTGATTAGCAGTGAGTAAGTGTTCCTTTATACCATATTCTGTCAGTGTCTGTTGTCATTTTATTGTTGTTATTGCTTTATTTTATCTTAGCTACTCCGACTAAGAGAAGATGAAATCTTGAGCTAGTTTTAATTTCTTTTCCCTTATAACTAAGGATTTTAGATGTTAAATAAAGTCATTTCCCAGTCATTTGGACTTTGCCTTTTGAGAACTCTATTTAGTTTTATGTCCTACTTTTTCCTTGGGTTGTTTGTTCTCTTGATATCTAGTTCTTTGTATATTCTATATATCAACCCTCTGTCAGATATATAACTGGTGAAATGTCCCCTCTGTTCCGTACGTTGCCTCCTGACTTCAGTGATGGTGTTGTTTGCTGTACAACTTCATGAGGTCCCATTTATTAAGTATTAATCTTAATGCCTGTGCTCTCAAAGTTCTGGTCAGAGAGTCACTTCCTGTTCCAATGAGTTCCAAACATATCTCCTACTTTCTTCTTTAATAGATTCAGAATATTTGGTCTCACGTTGAGGTTCTTGGTCCATTTAGAGTTGAGTTTTGTTCAGGTTGAGAAGTAAGGATTCAGTTTCAGCCTTCTACATGGAGCTATTCAATTTGACTAGAACAGAGGTTAAATATGCATTTTTTTCTCTAGTGTTTATTTCTTACTTTTTTTGGGTCAATAATTGAATGGCTTTCAAGTTTGGACTTCTATGTTGATCCTTAACCATAGTCCATTGATCAATGCATCTGTTTCCTGCAAACACCATATTGTTTTCATTACTTAGCTCTGCAGTCTAACTTGAAATATGGGAATATGAAGGCTGAATAGAGGAGGGAATATGGAAAGAGACAAATAATACCAAAGAACATTCAGGAAAGATTATTTGGAAAGACACTACCCTAAAAGCTCCCGGTGCTGTTTTATTTATTTATTTTTAATTTTTTTCTTTTTGTCAACTTGACATAAACAAGAGTCATTTTAAAAGAGGAAACATCAACTGAGAAAAAGCCTCCATAAAATTAGCCTGTAGGCAAATCTGTGAGAAATTTTCTTGATTAATGATTGATGAAAGAAGGAGCAGCAGACTGTGGGCAGTTCCATCCTTGGACAGATGACCCTCAGTAGTATAAAAGAGCAAGTTGAGCAAGCCATGGGGAGCAAGTCAATAAACAGTATTCCTTCATGGCCTATGCATGTTAGAAAAAAAATCCCTTTTTCTTCAAGTTGATTTTGGTCATAATGCTTTAACATAGCCGTAAGCAGTATAAATTGTGTTTTTCTCCTAATAGGTGGCACTGTCTGTTCTAGACACCACAGGCTAATAAATAAAAGCCCAGAACCAGGAACATATTACTTCCTCTGGAGTGACTGGTCAGTGAGGTTCTTCAGATCCATTGTTAATGCTATTTGTTATTTTTAAGGACTTAATGGTAAGACCATATTTCCAAGGACACCATGTACTTAAATCAGAGAAACAGAAATATCAGATTGGTCATCTCTATGTGTTAGCTTTCACAGTTCTGAAGGTTCTCACTTAGCCAGCTGTGCCCTCTGAGAGCTTGGGGCAACAAGACAAGCCAATTAGTCCAATACTGGAACAAATATCAAGGAAATCATCAACTAACTTCAGATTGGCCTACACCACAAGATGAAATCCATATCTGACATCAATATTGGGGCCAACAGCCTGTGAGTAAATGGATCATGGACCCTAATGGAGAACCTCTTACTATTATTCTGCTAAGAGATCACAGAATTAAACTAATGCCTAACAACTCCCCATTATATCCGTAGATTAGTGTATAAGTCAAACATTATCAGAAAAGTTTTTATTGTCAGTAGATAATGATTAACACACATACCCACAACTAATCTGACCATAGTGCAGAGAATAAAAAATACACACAAAGGAAAACTACTCATACTTATAAAATAAAACAACAATGTAATTTTTTTGAAAGAGTGTATCTCCTGGAAATTCACAATATCCATTGGAAGGCTATACATGTGAAAATATATTGGCAGCACAGATTAGACCTGAATGATAGGTTTTTAAAAAAATGAGGAGACAAGGTTGTTTATGTAAGGAAGGAGGGTGGATCTTGAAAGAGTTGGACAAGGGGGATGAATATGACAAAAAATTGTTTAAAATTCTCAACTAATGAAATAAAATGCTCCTATGTTAAATATAAAAATATTTTATATATCAGAAAACACTCTTGAAATAAAATTCTGGCATTGGAACACATATCTGGAGCCTCAATCCCAGAAGCCAGAAGGGAGACATAATCTAGGCTTTACAATACTGTCTAGCTTCAGGATAACTTGTACTACAGAGCAAAACCTATATCACCAAAAAAAAAAAAAAACAAACAAGCAAACAAACAAAAAAACCAAAAAACAAAAAACAAAAAAAAACCCAAAACACGACAAAAGCTTAACTAAAGAAAACAAAAGGATGCCTTACAGAATCAAAGAGGCTCTAAATCATTTAATTAATAAAGGCCTAGTATTGTGAACATATAAAAACTCTTAAAACTCAATAAAAATATAAAAATCTCAACCAAAAAATAAGTAACGTTCTTGAATACACATTTCTCCTAAGGAGCTAAACAAAAACCAAAGCTCCAGGCAGACAGTACTTCACGCTTACTTGGATGACTGTAACAATCATATGTTGAGGAAGTTATGGTGAGATTGACATTCTTTTACACAGACATTGGGAATATAAACTGGTTCAGACTGTTTTAGAAAAGTTTCAAAAACTATTGTTACCATATTGCCCAGTTGGCACACTATGCAACTGAGGGAATAGAAAAAGTGTCCATGAAAATCTAAGGATAATTATTTATATCAACATTATTAACACAAGATAAAAGAAAATATAACCAATATAGCTATCAATTTTGAGTATACAAATAGAATATACTAGATCACTACAATGGAATATTATTGGGCTACATAATTATGAACTCCTCATAATACAGCATAGATAAATCTTTCTGTTGTTGTTGTTTGTTTTTTGAGACGGGGTTTCTCTGTGTAGTCCAGGTTGTCCTGGATTTTGCTTTGTAGACTGGATTGGCCTCAAACTCAGAGATCCTCTTGCCTATGTCTCCCCAAATGCTGGGATTAAAGGTGTGTGTTCCACTACCACCCAGCAGCATAGATGAATATTGAAAATATTATATTTAATCCAAGAAACTGGTCACAAAATTAAATGTTATATCATTTAAGTTAGATAAATTATCCAGAATAGACAAATGTATAGATGTCTAGAGCAAGAGATAGAATATTGATTACTGAGAGAATGGGCAAGGGGCAAGTGGACTATGGCATTTATTTTGGTGGGAAAAGAATATTCTAATTTTCTCTTGTCCTGATAAAAAGAGAGGTCATGTGAGAGTTACAAATTCTTTTATTCGGGGACACACAAGAAATAAGATTCCAAGGGAAACACAGACTCACAGAATATTGGACAGAGTGGAAGCCACAGTGTCCTGCCCCTCTTTCGTGGGGCGATGGGAACCATTGTGCAAGCTTACTTCTGCTCCTATATCCCAATAGAGTGAGAGAGACCCTTTCTCCTCCTTATAAGAGATCGCATCCACACACAGAAGCCACGTCCTAAGGCTGGTACCCAAAAAACTATTGGCGGAAAGGAATTCCCACAACATTCTGATATTTGGGCAATACTTGGAATTTTCTATACATGAAACTTTATGTTTTAAATAGATAAATAGGGCATATGGATTAGGACAGCATCCAAATATTTTTTATATTAGAATTTGTCTTAAGACCTTCAGTTCCTTGTGAACTTTGTTATACTTTTGACTTATGCTTTAAAGACTATGATGCCCTAGCTTTATTCAAACATTATTCTGAAATGCCCTCTCTAACTCAAGTCACTTCCTTGTGTTTAAATGTTGATATTTCCATTCTCCCAGTAGGTAGAAATAATCACAAGTTTTGAATATATAAACATGATAACTTTAATAATGATGGTTATTATTGTATTTATTGTTAAATAGGTTAAATGACATCATTGAAGCCTATCCATATTATGGCTTGTTGTTCATGTAGGTTTATCAGATAGTGGCAAAGCCTTTCTAGTTACCCTCTGTCAGGGGCTCTTTTTACTGGGCTCAACATTCTGGTTGCCTAGTGGACCAAGTTTAATGAACACCTCATTTCTTACCCTGTTCACATTGGGATCCCCTTGCTTTGAGGACATTTGTGACCAACATTTCTTTTTATGGCTGAAAGTTTAAAACAAATTTGACCCTGAAAACAGCTATTAGAGTTAAGTGGTCCCTCTGTTCAACAAACAAGATGTACCAAACATTAAATGTCCCAAACCAGGGTGATGTTGACCAACCATTTATTCCATTCCTGGTAAGTTAACTACCAATGTTCTTGTTTAAGGCCTAGGACAGACAGTGATCACAATGATTTACCCTGGCCCCGAGATAATTTTGCACAAATAAATTTTACTTTTGCTAGTTATTAGTAAGAAACTCCCCTACCTAATTTATTCCTCTTAATGATGAAGCCAGAGTCCAAATACGCAGAAAATTTTCATTAAAAAGCAAGGGTGCAGTTTGCTGTGAAAATTAATGAATGATTTAGATGTTACTATCTTTCTGTGGGAAATGGATAAAACATGAAAAACAAACAAAAATGACCAGGAACTGGTAATTTTCTGTCTGTATGAGAAGTCATGCCCTTATAATCTAAATTGATATACAAGCACAGAAAAGAAAAACAAATTACTCAGGAAATAAAGTGCTTATACTGAAGGATAGATGAAAGCTTAAATGAAAATACGATCACATTTTAAAAACATATCTTACCAATCCTATATAAAATGTACTGTGCTTATATTGTTCTTAAAGTTTCTCAGTCGTAGAGGTCTTTTGTCAGGGTTTGTGCAAACCAGACTGATACACAAACATGGTCAAAGGTTCACTGAACTATGAAGAACTTGCAATCCTCTTTGGCTTTCTTCCTTCCTCTTTGGCTTCCTCTTTGGCTTTCTCATCCTTGCTTTCTTGTGGAAACATGTGCATGCTCTCAGGAAGACCTGACTTGGAAACTACATTGAATGCTCTTTCAAAATTCAGAGCAGGTATCACTAAGCTAGATGTGTCTTCAGTCTGATAGCATCTTGAAGCCAGAAGTGATCATTAGATTCAAAGTTTACAGTAAATCTGCGTCTACATTTGAAAATAATAACTGTAATAATGTGATGCCAGGACTGTCTAATGATTCACACATCAGTAATTAAAATGGAGGAGGGACCTGAAAACTTTTTGAAGAAAAGGGTATTGTGGAATAATATTTTTGTACACTGTGAAGATGTGTCCTTGTCTAGGCACTTTTTGACTGATTTAATAAAGAGCTGAATGATTAATAGCTATGGAGAGATAGAGAGGGAGGGAGGGAGGGAGGAAGGGAGGGAGGTAGAGAGAGAGAGAGATAGAGAGAGAGGAGGTGGATCTAGGTGAGAGAGAGACATCAGAAGATAAGCAAAGAAAACAGGGGTGCATGATGAAAGAGAAGTCAAAGTCATGAGGCAAAACAAAGATTAATAAAAATGGTCTAATTTAAATTATAAGAGTAAGTGGAACAACCATAAGCTATAGGCTGAGCTTTGGTAAACTAATAATAAGTCTCCATGTTATGTTTTGTGAGCTGGCAACCCAAAGAAGCATCCTTCTACAAGAAGGCCTGATTTTCTTTCCAAACCATCACTCTAAATGTATGTGTTCCTCTCTCTTGAATGCAACTTTGTGTATCTGTTGAATTTTACCCTTTTATGTTGCATTAAAGAAAGTAATTTAGAGGTCATTTAACTTTCTGATCCTAAGTCTATCCACGCTTTGTGAACAGAGATTTAGAAACTTAAATGTTTATTAGTCTCTGTGAATTGTGAGAAAAGAAAGAATAAGTAGATGGAACTCCTAGGTTCACATGTGCTTAAGGAAATGTTATGCATTAAAATATACTTTTTATATCAACAACTTTGATAAGAGTTTGTTTGAACAACTTCTGATTTAAAAGTTTGAAACTCACTTCTTTGACTGTGCTATTGAAGAGAAATTCCATGGCTTGCTCAGAGTCACATAAAAACTTGGTAGCAGGGTACAAAGTTCACTGGTTTTCAACCTAGTAACTATACCTATTACAATGACTCAATCTTGAACTCTGCATATCTTCTCCAATTTTCTTCAATTCATCAATTGAAATCTAGTTCTGATATTTACCTCATTATATGTAGATTCTAGACCATCTCTGTGATCATGCACATAACACAAAATGAATCAGAGTGGCAAAAAAACCCCTGTTATTTGGTGAGCAGGCCAATGAAAGATCTTGTCTTAAAAAAAAAGTAGATGTCACTTGAGAAAAATCTGAGTCTATCCTCTGGCTTCCACATGCATGTGCATATATGTATACACAGATCCACACAGACATGTGCACCTGCACACATATGCATGCACACACAAATTACACAAAAGTATATAATACATGAAAAATTAGGGTTTTAGTAAACATTTATTCAGACAGAGGAAAATAAATATTTTAGCTACTGAGAGATATTTTAGAGCTCAAAACTATTTCAAATGCAAATCTGTTGGTCTAACAGATTTCTCTCCCAAATTATCCACGTGAGGGGAGATGCTGCGTGCTGTCCTTCCAGGAAGGGACAGATAGATTCTTCCCAGAGGAGTTACCCTGGCTGATGTTTTTTCCCCTATAATTACCCTATCTCAGTCTCTGTCCTGATTGTACCTGGAGTCGCAGAATTTCATAAAGGGGTGTGGCAAGCCAGCACTTCACTTTAATTTGACCAGAATTTTATGCAAAGTTCTATTTTTTTTCTTTCACGTTAGAATTTACTATTGAAATAGTCAGTCCTGGCTGACACAATAGTCACAAGAACACCCAGCCTGGTAATTGTGCTCAAGGGTAGACTTTATTTTTATAGTCCAGGTTTCTAGCTTCTCCACTATTTATGTTTCCGAACAATTTGAATCAATGGCTACTTTCACGGACAGTCTAATTCTTTAGACATAGACTCCTTTGAAGTGGCAAACATGTGTGTAAATTCCTAGATACATATTCCACTTCAGTTGTTTTCTGTTGCGTTGGCCCCGTTCAACTTCTCTGCATTATTACCTCTCATTGCGGTGCTAAAATTGCTGCCCAGAACAACTTAGGAAACAGAGGATTTCTTCTGGTTCGTGTTGGGAAAGGCATGACACCAATCAGGGGGACTGTGACTGCAGAAGCAGGAAGCTGACTGATTGTTTTTTTTAATCCACACATAGAGAGGCGCAAATGAGGACAGGAAGTGGAGAGGGCATGAGCCCTCAAAGCCTGCACCCAGTGACACAATTCCTCCTGTAAGTTTCTACCTCATAAAGGTTTTATTACTCCCCCAACCAGTGATTCTAAATGAGCACTAAGTGTTCAAATCCACCAGATTTGCATGGATATTTCTTATCCAAATTACCACAGACTTTAAACCTGGAATCTATTTTCTTATTTATGGGTCACTTCTGAATTTTTAGAGGCTCTAGCATATTAAAAAATCACACCTTGCAGACTTTTATGTTTATTTATTTTTACATTTATTTCCGCTAAGACAAGAACTTTCTCAATTAAGGATCTTCAGAGAAGCCCCCAGAATAAAAGTGTGGCTCTAACAGTTGTATTTCCAGTTGTATTAAACAGAAGCAAATATATCACAATGGATTAGTTATGTATGTTTGCCTGTAAAATGTTAGAGAATAACAGCAGCTTATACTTGCTAACAACTATGTGGTACTCTATTGCCATATTTAACTTTTCCTATAATCCTTTGAACTGAACATCATCATTTTAATTTGACAAATGAGAAAACTAAGAGTCAGTTGAGTAACTTTCTACAGTTACCCAGAGGAACAGAACTCTAATTTGTAACCTGACTGATCACAAGCCTATGATTTTAATACTCTATTCTTTTAAAAATGGACAAGAATGCTTTTATTTTATTCACATATGAATTCCCAATCAATGTCTAGTGTGACGAGTGATAACTGGGAATTAATTGAAATACTTCTGGATAAAATTTAAATATCAGTAATTTTTGCTGATGGAAATTCCTTTCAAAAGTCACCAAATAATAGTTTCTCATTCTAATTACACTGCTTTTAAATGTGCTCCTGACTTTGGTCCATGGGTCTTGTGTGCTAATAGACTTATTTGTTGCAATGAAATTCATTGCTTCCTGGAATTGGATACTAGGACATTCAGATGTTAGCACAGATCCCTGACATAACACATCATAATTTTTCAAAGATTTTCATTATTTCTTCCAGAATGAACACATTATTCTGCTCTCATTCAATGTCAGTCCTGTTCTACATTCCAGAAGAGCCTACTGTTCCAATGGACCTGTACACTCTCAGCTCTTTACTGTTCTCTCTGCCTGTTAGACCAGCAACTCTGTGGTTCCCTGTAACATGAGGGGGCCGGCTTGTTGGGTTTTCTGTCCCGCCCGGTACCCCAACAAGCCAGCAAGACCCAAGGAAAATCAATCACACAGAGATCTCTATAAGTTATAAAGCTGATTGGTCCATTAGGTCAGGCTACTTATTAGTTCTTATGACTTATCTTAATCCATTATTCTGATCTATGTTAGCCACATGGGCTCAATACCTTTCTCAGTGTGACAGCTTACATGTTGCCTCATCGGTGGTCTGCGCAGGAGTGGCAGAGGAACCTCTCTGCTTCCCAGAATTCTCCTGTTCTCATTGCATCACCTCTACTTCCTGTCTGGTTTTCCCGCCTATACTGCCTGCTTGACCAATCAGCATTTTATTAAAATATGATTGACAGAATACAGACAATTCTCCCGCATCAGTTCCTCATCTTTCTTCCAAGCAGACTAGGGAAGCTGTCTCACTAATTGCTTACCCTGTGGCTTCAGGCTCTGGTCTAGGTTGTCTCTGTCACTGTGACTCCTTCCCCAAGAGCATTTCATCGTAGTTACCTTGGGCTTCTGAAACAAAATGAACTGTGTAGCTCGTAAATAACATAAACCATTTCTCACAGCCCTGATAGCTGTGAATTCCAAGATGAGGATACTATAAATCCAAACCTTGTTAAGGGCCTAATATCTGATTCAACTCTTTGTGACCTCTGTCTTCTCTTTTATAAGGATACATATCCCAATCACAAATTGTCTGTCCTTCACCATTCCAAAAGCCATAACTCCTAAAACCATACCTTGTGGGTGATTTCAATATATGAATTTTGCTGATACAAATGTTCACACAATAGTATTTGACAACCCTCTCCTTTGTTCCCCATGTTCACTTTCCTATCTTTTTGTAGCTTCTATTTATTCTTAGAGCCTTTAGTGCTTTGGGGGACAAGGCAAGGCAAACTAAAGTAAATAAACAATTCCATGAGTAGGATATATAGCATAAATGTCAGTCCATTTAGAGTCTAAATGTTGATCACACAGCTTGTGTAATGCCAAAAAGTAAAAAAAAACCCCAAAAAGAAAAAAAAAACAGTATTAATAAAACAATAACAAATGCTGCTAAGGATGCTGAGAGGCAGGAACCCTTATATACCACAGGAGATTATGCAAACTGGCATAACCATCATAAAAATATCATGGAGCTTCCTCAAAAAAATATCTAAAAATATAACTATGATTCAGTTACACCACTTTTGGGTATATACCCAAGGAACTCTAAGGTCATGTGCCACAGAGATTTCTACACATCCTTATTCATTACAGCATATTTCGCAACACTCGTGCTTCAGAATTGGCCTAAGTGTCTATCAACAGCATAACCAATAAATAAAATGTATATGTACACAATGAATTTTAAATCAACCATGAAAAACAAAACTATGTCATTTGTTAAAAAATTGATGTGACTGGAGATAACCAGGTTAAAAATAAGCCAAATGCAGGGAGACAAATACTACATGTTTTCTTTCATTTGTCAGTACCAGAATTTTATACACACACACACACACACACACACACACACACACACACACACACACGAATAACTAGAGGAAGGGAGGATACCAGTGAGAGGTGAAAATGTTGATGACACAATGGGGGGATTATAAAAGAGATTGAGTCAAATCCATGACATATTTGAAAGAAATATGAAATCTAACCTATGCACAATGAGTATGTAGGCGTAAAGGCTGGAAAAAAAAATCTTTGGACAGTAAATAAACGAGTAAGGGATCTGTATCCAGTACTAAGCCACGTGTAGATGAAGGGAGCTGCTGGAACAATCACCAGTGGCTGACTTTGGTGCTTCTTTGTGCTTCCTGGTAGTGTTTTTCCTGAGTACTTAAAATATGTGCTTTCGCTTTACTTGCTGACAAGCTGAAATGTTCTTACATTAGAGTTGACTATAAATCTCTGATATTAGATCATGTTCTGGGTACAAATATTTCTTTCTACTGAACAAGAGAACATTGGAACTCTAGGTACCAGTGAGAAAATCGAAATGACAGAAATGAGTAACTCGGGTGGATTTTGTTTTTCCATTCTGCCTGTGATCAAATTGGACAAGGGTCTCCTGCTTGGGCTCTTGTCGGCGTTTCTAAGAGTCTTTCATGGGAAGATCCATGTGCGTCAGAAACATTTTTCTTTTCCTCTTGCTTTTAAAAATTTAGATTTTTTTTTTGTGTTTTGAGAATTTTATACTTGATTGCTGTCTTTCATTTGGCATCCTCTCCTCCCCTCTCCCCAACTTCCACCATGTTCCCCCAACAACTCCCTCTCCAGTTCATGACTTTTTCCCTGGTTATTATTGTGCTGTTGATAAGTATTTAAAGCTGACCACTTGGGACTGAATAGCCTACTGGGGAGCTTGTCCCCGAAGAACAATATATATTTTTTTACCTATAACTTTTCATCTAGGGTTGGGACATTATACAATTTTTCATATCCACATCTGCATGCCAATTGGTGTCACTTCGCTGGTTTGGTTTAGGAAAACATATTGTTGAGATTTCATGGGGGCCACCTGATGATAACGCCCTATTGCTGAAGACACCATGTACTTCAGACATGTCTTGGAGGAACTGAGTTGGAACTGACCTAGAAGCCTCCTCCTTGGGAATTAGCTCTCCTAGAAGGTTCTATGCAAAGTTGCCAAAGGAGAAAAGTAATCAATAATCCTACCTAGTCAATTGTTCACAACTGGACTGGCATGAGATCCCTAATGGTGCAATGTTTGCTTTATTTCTGGAGGTAACCAACAGTGGTCTAACTGGACTTAAGGCCCACTCGAAAGAGGAAATTCATGGCTATTACTGCAAACCTAGCCAACTAAGCATCAAAAACGTTTAATAAACAGAACAGAGATGGGACTGGATGATGTGAGATAAATGAATGAAACCATAGAACCCAGTGACCATCTCTCATTTTAGATACTTGATTTTAACGAGGTCAATTTCCAAGGAAGCTAATATCAAGTTAAGTTATACAAAATATTCGTTCAGCAGAATATTATCATGTTAATAAACTTCCTTTTCCATCTGAATTACATTAGACCTTTCTACCACTTTCCTTCCTTTTTTAGCACAATTGCTTATTATTTCAATTTCATCTTATTATCACTCATAAAGGGTTTCACACAGAATTTAGCATATTCATTATCCCTCCTTACCATTGCCATGGAGGTCCAATTATTAATTTTAGAATAATAAAGCAAGCTTTTAAATATTTCTGAACACAGAAACTCCAAGGTCAATGGTTACCATAGACACAAAACCATGTTGCACCATCATTAGTGTGTGGGGAACTGAGGAAGATATCATTCCCTTCCTGTGGTTGTGAGACTGTAACTCCTGGCATGAAATCCTAGTTTCATCTCTTCCATAATGAGCCGTAAAAGGGCTTAGTTGATCATCATAGATTTAAATCACCTTAGTCCATATTAAGGAACTAAGTTTAATATCATGTGGAATTAGAACACAGGTAAAAGGCCAAGCAATGGTGGAGCAGAAATTGGCAACTTTGTGGAAGAAGTCAGTCTACAAAGAGAGAGCTGAGCACAAGGACAGAAAAGAAACTCAGGGGCCACATGGAGAAACTGAGGAAAGACAACAGGTGATGTGTTCATTTCCACCAGACCTGCACGTCACTTCTTATAGGAGGGGTCTGTTTTAAAGGTTTTCCCGGGACGTTTTTAATTAATATAATTCTGGAGACGGTTTCCATTTGTCTCAATCAAATGGTCTTCAGATCCCACCACAACCCATGACAGTTAGTAAGATGGGAGGTAAAGTATCCGGTTTCCTGTTTAGAATTGAGCTCTCAGCTTGCATTGTGTGGGAAATGTTGCTTGTAGTCAAACTACTCAACAGAGTTGGCCCTGCCCTGGGAAGGGCAGGTATTTGCTTCTGTTCGCTTTTATTTCTAATCATTAGCAACAGTACCACTTTAGAGTCTGCCAGCAATGTAAGAAGTGGAGACAAGCTAAATGGGCTAAAAGGGGCTAAGAGTCCAGATTGATTCCAATAATATTTTAATAGTACTTCTGCTTCTTATTTGGTGCCTAAACAATGTGGCACTTTTCATCTTGCCCTATGTACTCAAGTTTATTTGTGTGTGCTCATTCACTCGCATGCACTTACCTTCAACTGATGACCTTGTTCCGTGTCCTTTGTGAGAGTGTGATCAATTACAAACTCTGGGCAGCTATTTTTGTTCTTGGCACTCCCAGTGCCTAGTAAAAGGCTCCATTCAGACTAGACACTCAGTAAGTAGTTATTGAGTCAATAATAGCAATATACCTTCTTCATATCCCCCACAAAAGTTCTTGTTTCGAATGTTTGTTTCCAAGTTGATGACATGCTTTTCGGAGACTGTGGTGCTTTACAGAGGTCAAACCTAGCTGGTTGAAGCAAGTCACTCGGGGAAGGCCTCTGGCAGTTAGAGGCTGGCCCTTGGTTCCTGCCAATCTCCTGGCTTGGCTTCTTGTTCCTTTTGATTGTTCACAGCCTCTGTCATATGCTTCTGCTGCTGTGAAGCAGGCTGTCGGGCAACAAGCTGGCTAACATGGCTTCCCTGCCTCAATCACTAAAACCACCTAAAATCATATGCCATGATAAGTATTTCTTCCTGTAAGTTATTTTTGTCATATATTTGGTCATAGTGATACAAATATAACATATGAAAATATAACTGGGAAATGCAAAAGAAGAGATTTATGAGTGTGAAGTTTAGGTCTACTGTTTTGAAATTAATTTCATCTGTCATTGACAAAGGGCTGTTTCTAAGGGGAATAGATACCAACAGCTATGGAGCATGAACAGGACAAGAAGATGAAAACACAGTTCTTCCTGACTCAGAAGCTGATGTCAGACGGAATTCAGAGTTCACAGGCTGAGTGAAATAGTAAGACTAGCATATCCTTCAAGCAAAACAGCCTGAAAATGTCCTTGGGACACAGTGTGTGCCAAAAGGGATGTATTTTTTAAAGCTTAAAGGATATTCTAATAGCGACAGCGTGCAAAGGTATAAAATGAGCCCAGAGACCAAGAATGGGGTGCTCTACTGTCATAACTGCTTTCTCAATAGCTTTAAATGTAATTTTAAACTATAAAATGTATAGCCAGGCTGGTCTTGACTTTCTCTAGCTTTGGTCCGTTTGTTGGAATAGAGCATCTCTGAGTGCATTTGAAAGCCTCTGTGAAGTCAAGTTCAAAGGGGACCCTGAACTTTGATAAGTGGTAAGAAAGTGCAGAAAGCGTCTTTCCCCTCCTCAAAGGGAACAATTAAGTTAATAGAATAACACAGCACTAAGATCAGAAGGGAGCAACTTGACTTCAAATTCAACTTACTTTACAAATGAAGATACTTGTGAAGCGTGCTAAAGTAATTTGATTAAGACATCAAAACTCTTTGTATTCTGACATCTTCAGACATGTAAACAAATAAGAAACAACATGATAAAATCTATGGTTGAAGATAAGTCAGTATTACTTACTATTGCTTTATTTGTAGTTTATAGAGGAAATATCTCATATTTTTGGTGGCAACCGACAATATATTCTAACCCCTCAAAGCTAATGTTTATCTATTTATCTCTTTATATCTCTTTAAATATATAACTCACTCACTCACTCACTCTCTCTCTCTCTCTCTCTCTCTATCTATCTATCTATCTATCTATCATCTATCTATCTATCTATCATCTATCTATCTATCTATCTATCTATCTATCTATCTATCTATGTATCTATCTATCATCTATTTATCATCTATCTATCTATCTATCTATCTATCATCTATCTATCTATCTATCTATCTATCTATCTATCTATCATCTATCTATCTATGTATCTAGATCCTATCTACCTATCTATCTATCTATCTATCTATCTATCTATCTATCTATCTATCATCTATCTATTCTATTTACCTATGGCTCCTGTACTCCACCGCTTGTTCAGCCTCTTGAAAAGTAGGTAAAGGCAGTGATCTATAAAATGAGTGATTTAGAAAATGAGCTAAATGTATGGATAATTAAACTGCAAGCCGTAAGTAACACTAGGATATTATTGTCATAAGTATGCTTTGGGACTGAGTGACACTTAAAACAATCTCAGAGAAGGAGAACTCTTGTTACAGTTCTTCAATTACTGTTTACATTCCCCTTCAGTCAGAAAACTTGTCTCCTGTTTACCATGTGGGTAACACCATTTCTTCTCAAATACCATTATGTAATTTCTGAACCAAAGCAAAACAGTAATGGATAATCATGATGAAAACAAAGCTTTATAAAACCCTTGTATTCACTCATTTTTCTGATCCTTATAAGATCCTAGTGTGGTCCTTGCATTCTTCTAATTTGCATTTGGGATTATAGGACTGAAAGGCTAACTGAGTTTTCTAATTGTGAATAAACACTTAATGGAAGGAGAAACAAAGGAAGCACAGGTTTAGGGGAAAGAATAGGAAGATTTGGATATAAGATCAGTATCTGGGCTGCTAACTCCCCTAAGATGGATTATTGTAAAGATAGAAATAGATTGTTTTTATTGTATATACACTACATTTTCACGTTGTTGGTTTTGCTCTTTTGAGGGTCCTGCCACCCAGTTCCCAAATAAATACACACAGAGACATGTATTAGTGGTAAATGTCCAGTCTCTTAGCCTTGTTTCTTGCCAGCTTTTCTTAACTTAAATTATCCTGACTACCTTTTGCCTCTGGACCTTTTGCTTTTCTTACTTCTGTATATCTTACTTTCACTCCTTCTTCGTGGCTGACTGTGTGGTTGGGTAGTTGGCCCCTACCATCCTCCTCTTCCTGTTCTCTCTTGCTCCTTCCCCCTCTATTTATTCTCTCTGATTGCCAGCTCCACATAGTCTTTCTTCTGCCTTCCTACTGATCATTTAGCTCTTTATTAGCCCATCAGGTGTTTTAGACAGGCAAAGAATCACAGTTTCACAGAGTTAAACAAATGCAGCATAAAAGAATCTAACACATCTTTGCATCATTAAAACAAATATTTCAAAGCATAATCAAATGTAACACATCTTAAAATAATATTCTACAACATTTTCATAGGCATTTGCATATTATTTTATTTATTCTCACAATAATATTTCTTTGCCATTAAATAAAGCTTGCAGAATTGGTGCGGGACCATGATCTATATTCTGTCAATTACATTTTAAATAAATGCCGATTGGCCAGTAGCCAGGCAGGAAGTATAGGTGGGACAACCAGACAGGAAGTAGAGGCAGGTCAAGGAGAACAGGAGAATTCTGGAAATGAGGAAGCCCATTCTTCCCCAGTCCTGTCCCAATCACAGAAGAAGGAAGATATGACTGCCCCACTGAAAAAGGTATCAAGCCATGTGGCTAACATAAATAAGAATAATAGGTTAATATAAATTATAAGAATTAATAAGAAGCCTGAGCTAATGGGCTAATCGGTTTATCATTAATATAGACCTCTGTGTGATTTCTTTGGGGCTAAATGGCTGTGGGACCTAGTGGGAGGACAGAAACCAGGCAGGACAGAAACCCCCAAAACATAGAATTTCAATAGCACATTAGTTCTTAAAGCCATAAACTTAACAAATTGATTGCATGTAGGTTTATATTGCATGCAACATTAGTTATTTATACTTATACCTATATGTGTACACATATTACATTCCTATAAGATACATATAATGATAATCTAGTAAAGTGATTATAAACAAACAGTCTAAATTAGGTAGACTGCTTCAAATCCCAGTTCATCTATTTACTAACAATTGGGCATAACAAACTCCTTGGTGTTCAGCAATCTGTAAGCCTTGGTTTATCAATCTGTAAGGCAGAATTTAATACATTCTTTCAAGGTTACAAAAATAATGGAACAAGATAACATTATAAAGGAGTTAGGTTATTTTAGCACACAGTAGTAAAATATATGCCGATGACAACATAAATGGAAAGTCTATTCCAAAATTAGATTTAGGGCAGCTATTAATAAATAATTACTTATTCATGTAATTTAAGAATGTTTTTGAAGAAAATGAGGAAGGGCAGGGAATGAGAAGATCGGGGATAAAACAATGGCAAGAATAAGTTTGGCGCACACTATTTGTGGCGATATTTTCTATGAATTGTGGTTTATAACCCATAATACCGCTCCAGGCTTCCTAGCAATTATGTGTCAGAGGAAATCAAGTTTAACTAACCTTGACTGTGTTTCAAATAAATATGAAACAATAATTCAGGACAAAACAAGGTTTCTCTAAGCTAGTACAGAAGTTTTCTTTGTTTTGTAGTTATTTTTGACAGAAGTAACACCTTCCTAATGGATACAGAAATGAACTGTATTTCTGATAATGCATGTTGATATAATGTTCTGGTTAATCTAAGTGTCAACTTGACTGGATTTAGAATAACCATAAAAATACATCTCTAGATCTGTCTAGGAGGGTGTTTCCTGAAAGGGTTAACAGAAGAGGAAGCTCTACACTGAATGTACCTTGTGCCATATTATGGGCTGGAGTATTGTATTAGCCTGAATAAAAGAGGGGACCTGAATATGTACATTCACCGTTCCCTGCTTCCTGACTGTGGCGCAGTGTGACCAGCTGACTCAAGCTCCCGTTGCTGTGCCTTCCTTGCTATGATGACCACGTCCTCAAACATAAACCAGTCAACCCTTCCTTTCTTCAGCTGCTTTTGTTAGCTATTTTCATCACATCAGTAGAACAGGGTACCGGTACAACAGGCTGTGGGATAATTCAGTGAAACAATGTCATGGTTGAGAGGAACACATGGCATCTCTGATGCCTTAATCCAGTCTAGGGCTTAACTTTAGGTTACTTAGAAATATAAATTCAACTCAGAAAATTATCCGTAACTGTTATTTATTAAATGCAACTTTTTGAAAACTCATTTTATAGGACAGGATAATTATGTTTTATGAGAAGTTTCTGGGGGTTAGATTCCTTGACTGGAGATATATGTGCGTGCTTGCGTGCATGTGTGTATGCATGTATGTATGCGTGTATGTATATATGTATGTATGTATATATGTGTGTCTGTGTGTATATGTATGTATGCGTGTGCGTGCATGTGTATGTGTGCTTGCCTGTGTGTATGTATATATGTGCATACACGTGTGTATGTTTGTGTGTGTCTAAATGTGGATGTATGTATATATGTAAATGTATATTTATATTTGTAATTACATTATAAAACATATATATTTACACACATATATACACTTTGATTATTAAATGATGTGAGATTTTGGGCTGACATTATTAGATATTTCTTCACATAACAGCCTAATTACAGACATTCATTACCATTATTTTTGAACTTAGAGTTCTTAAACTGATGAAAGGAGTTAATTAAATCATAACTAAGGACTGGTGCCAGGGTCACTGTAGAAAGCCGGCCTAGCATGCATCAGAGTTTAGACCTAATTCTCACTATTGCCCAAGCTGTCAGGAGCCAACAAAGCAAGGAAGTGCTCTTTACTTAAACAGTGAACGTGAGGATACAGAGTCATGGAGGAAGGGCCCGCATCCTCTTTGAGACTTTAGCATCCAAATTTCAGCAGTCCCTGGCAAATTTTAAAAATGATTTCTGAAAGGCAAGATCTCCTCAGTAAATTGGGAGCATGGGGATCATGAGAGAGGGTAGAAGGGGAGGGGAGAGAGAGGGAGAGGAATAGAGAAAAATATATAACTTAGTAAAAATAATCTCAAAAAATAAAAATGATTTATATTTTAAAATCATTACCAAGCCAGTAGATGGTACAATTGATTTAATGGAGAATCTGAGGAGCAAACACATTATGAATTTATGTATATATGAAAAGCCAATAAATCAATATCTATTGGAAATAATCATACTCCAACAGTCACAGTTCCTGTTTCCCCAGATGAGATACATTTGCTTTTTTATCAGTTTTCCATGACTTTTTTGTAAAATATTCAAGGACAATAGGCTCAGAAAATTATGAGGTACTTGTTAGAAAAGTATTTCTGGCTAATATTACTTGCATGTGTCAATTTTTCATGCCTATAAATATTTCTTTGGGACTTTGTCGTATTTTCTTCTCTCATCTGTCATAGGTACTCTTCTTAGAAGAAAATATTAATTTAGACTTGCTTTAACTGGGATGGTATTCAGTGTTTTTTTTTCTGTCTTATTGTACCTATAGTCTTTTCTGTAACTCAGTGGAGGAAAAGTGATAGGAGCGTTTCTGAAATATATATGAATTTGTATAACAATCCTGCCCTTCTCCTAGACAGAAAACTCACATTTTCCAGCCTTCTCTCCCAACTCCTAATTCTCCTATAAAACACTGCTTCTCAACTTTGGCTTTGTTGTGAGTGACTACCTTGTGTACTCTAAGTAAAGATAATCTCTGGAAGCTACACACAACATGCCAATAGCCCTTCCCCTGGGGCGATACCAAGCAAATGTCTCCAGACATTGCCTAGAGTCTCTTCTGACTGAGAACTACTGGAAAAAAAGGAGAGGTGCTGTGGAAAGAAACTGGAGACAACGACAAAGGAATCCCAATGTCCATGCAAAGCCAGTGAAGGACTTTAAATCCAATGGGATGCAATTGTAACTTTAAAAGATTGCAGTAAAATTGACGAAAGTGTCTGGGAAAATGATACAGTGTCTGGGAAAGAACTGAGGACACCCTCATGGGGATGAAGGCACTGAACCAACGCAGGAGACAGCAGGGAAGGACATAGCAGATTGATTCTCCTTGGGGATGAAAAGGATATAGCTATATGAAATGTGTCAAGTAAGATTCCCTGTCTTCTGGTCCACCAAACCTTGGCAGCCACTGAATTCCAGAACAAGGGAAATGAAAAGAGGCACATGATGGATGAGACACTGAAAAGCGTAGACCATGAAGATGGAGAGGGCATGGAAATGTAAAATAATTCCTTGTCACATGTGGGAGGGTCCATGCTGAGGATATTGCTGTGGATATTGTTAGATACTGATTCCAAATGACTCCAAAGCGCAGACTGAGAAAACATGCCACATCAGAAGCAAAGAGAGCCGGGAGAGAGCTTGGGTTGCCTGTCCAAGATAAAGTCAGCGTGCATGAGCCTAAGATTGCTCAGCTCCCAGTGTTTCTCTTTCTCCAGTTTTAGGAAGACACAAGAATGGAAGATGGAGTCCTTAACAGGCCTGCCGATTTGACTAAACTTTGGGTAGACTTCTGGTCCTAGAGCCATCTTTAGAGCATTTACCTTAAAAGTGTGTACTTCCACCTTCGTCTCTCTATTGTGATGCAAATGTTTTAAAAAGCCTCTTCTTGGTTTTACAACTCAGAGATGTCTTTTCAAGTCATGCCTTTGTTAACAGGGCTCTAGACCTTAACATAACAGCCTCCATGATGGAAGTACCATGCAGGCTGTGAAACTCAGCACATAGGCAGTACCCGCCTGCCAAAAATTAAAACCAAGGTCTAATTCATCTAAGTCCATAGTTATGGGAAAATCTCTGAATGTACTAACTGTAATGGTCTGTCCTATCCCTTTAAGAGACAAGCCCCACCCACTACCCCCCACCCCCAGGCAAGCAGATATTCACTTCCAGCCTGAGTCCCTTCCTTTCTGTCTCTCTCTGGAAGAGGCAGCTTCTGCCCCTTTCCCTTCTCCCCAATCCCCCCCCCTTTGCTCTTACCCCTTTACCTCTTCCCCTTTCCCCTTCATAATCCACTAAATAAATACCCAATTTCTCTGCATGGCGTGTCTCTGTCTCTCACTCGCTGCCAACCTCACTCTGCATAGCGTGCCTGTCCGTCTCTGTCTCTCTTCTGCCGTTGCTGAGACTCCTCGTGGGACTGGCTGCACCTCCGAGGTCTCACACCCACCGTGTCTCCCTGCCTGGGACTGGTTGCCTTTGTAGCCCACCGTGGTCTCATGGCCTGCTGCCCTCTGCAGCTACTGGGGGAATGACACTGGTTTACTTTTACCTTAACACTAACCTTGCCTTTCGGCTTATGTCGGTCTGCTTTTGGCTAACTGTTCTTACTAACTACTTTACGCCAATCCAGAACATGATTTTTGTGCTTGAAAGCTCACTCTGAGAAAGACTCAGGGCTGCACTGGGATTCCAAACACCTAGTGTGGTCTCCAGCCAGCTAATATAATAAAGACTTTGTATTGGCAACTCATGTCTGAGCACTCTTCTCTGGGTAGTATCCTACAACACGTTTAAAGTACAACCCCGGGGAGACCTTCTGATGCTTGTCTTTTAGTCTCTCTGGAAAACTAGAAGCCTAGATTCCTTTGGTGCTACAGATAGAATAGTCTCCATAAAGAAAGATACAAGTTTAAGACTCAGTCTGCCTCACAGCTTCTACCAGTCCGCCATTTAGTGTTCTCTTACTGGTCTGCTAGTTTACCTTCTGCTACCTCCTTCTTTAGAGGAATACAGTTCTCTGTTTTGGTCTCTTGTTCCTAGTGCAGTGATGTGGAAGAAAGGCTTCCTATTTTTTTGGGGGGGGGATTACCGTCAGCTGATGCGAGATTACGGAGTATTGATGGCAATACTGGTGTCCTCCCACAGGAGAACACTTGTTTTCGGTGGGTTTTGTCAGCAGGAAGTAAGAAATGGGTAACGAATAATTTCAAAAATTTCAAAATGCCTTTAATCCCAGCACCAGGCCTGGTCTTCAGAGCGAGTTCTAGTACAGCCAGGACTACACAGAGAAGTCCTGTCTCAAAGAAACAAACAAAACAACAATAACAGAGAACAAATAAGCAAAAGAAAAAAAAAACCCAAAACTCAACAACAAAAAGAATTCAAGGCCCTCATTTGCAGCATTTTCTGGGTTCCTGATTCTGGGTAACAACAAGTTTAACGTAAAGGTTTTTAAATTTGTTGTCATTCTATAAAGCAACTGCCATCTTAGATTCGAGCTATTTCAAATGACTTATGACTCTGACATTTATAAACCAAAAATGCCCTAATGCACGGCAGGGAGAGAGGGAGGGAGGGAACGAGCAAGATCTCAGAGGAGCACGTACATTTAGATGATGAGAAGAAATGGTACTGGGTACCCCAAACGAGTGGAAAGAAACCCGAGAGAAAAATACATCACTGAAACTCAGACGATTCTTTAAAGAAAGGAAAGGTCACTGGCATCAAGGCTACAAAGAAGTGAGAGAAGGAGTGGAAGATTGGATTGTGTGTTTAACAAGATAATCTTTGAGAGGCAATCTCAGGGAGGAGGTGGGGCAAGGATATGATTGTTAGAAGGCAGACAAAATGAATCTAAAACCTAGATTTTATTTGATAATTATTTTTAGTAGGCTTGATACTAATTCTTTAAATATTTGGTCCTAGACTTTTTTTTTTCATGGAAGACTGCTTAATTGCTAATTATATTCCATTAATTTAAAAACTATTGATTTCATGTTTGTGTGTGTGGTACTTGGAGAAGACAGAACAGGGCCTTAAGACCCCTTGAAGCTGGAGTTTACTGGTGAGTGTGTATAGTGTGTATATAGCTGATAGACTTGGGTGCTCTTAACCACTGAGCCATCTCTCCAAGCCCAAGTCAATCTTATTATTCATTGCAGATCCATTCACATTTTCTCTTTCTTCATGATCCAACATTTGTTGGATGTGTATGTCCAGGGATACATCAGGTTCTTTTAAGTTAATTATTATGTTGGTTATACAACAGTTCCAGCTGTTCTTGATTTCAAAATGTTGCAAACTTACAATTTCTCTCTAAAGTGGATTTTATTTCAGTGAATGTTCTGTGCCATAAATCACAACTGAGAGCTTAGAATAAAGTCAGTTCACCTAGTGCACATCATTTGATGAATAAATCATTAACAGGCGACAAATCGTTAGCTCATAGAGGTAATCAGGTTCACTAGCATAAGATGGGGAAACATCGTTTCTACAACGCGCTGCTTACCTGACTTCACGTTGGTGTATACAGTAGGAAATTAATGTAGGGCTAAAGGCAACATTTATTCAATAGCAATTCTCCTACTCCTCGAACCATTAGTATACATTTTAGGTCAGTGATTAACATGGAACCTCCTCAGATATTAAGCCAGATAAGCTCCCTGTTTCTATGCCAATCACAGAGTCGCTTGGTTGGAGACTATCTTTAAACTCTTTTTCTTGCTAATTAATAACAATTGCTGCTGTTGAGATTTAATTAGTTCAAATTAGGCAACTTGTTCTTCAATGAAGAAATGTTTTGTCACTTTAGTCTGCGAGGGGCTTTCCTCCAGGAAGCCTTACTTCGGAAAGGAGGAAGAAATTGAGAAAGGCAAGTGAAGGGCAGTGGGGAAAGTTACTTTTTAACCACATTAGTCCTTGTTTTTGACACAAAACATCACAGTTTATCACAGTGTCAGTGGTTTGCAAGACTTACATAAATCTAGACAGCAAGAACGTTAAAGGGCCGATGTAATACACAACTTCCCCAAATGATGTCTGCAAATGAAGGGAAGAAGACAGATAACCATCAGCCTAGGACCTACGGGTTTTCTAAGAGAAACTGTTTTGTTAATTTTGTTTAGGCATCAAAGAAATGGGTTTCTTTGGGACATTTCTGGACATGGGTATTATTTCACTTTGTTCTTAATCACGCCTCTGTGTCTTTCCCCACATCCCCCCTTTCTGGTACTCTTCCTCCCCCAGAGAGCCCTTTTCTGGGTTTTCACGTCACATATATTCCATTGCCCTTTCCTCTTCCCCACTCCATTTAGCCCTTTAAGAGAAACTTGTCACTTCGTTATCGTCTTACGGACAATCTCTGATAGGATATGAGCATATTTAGCATTACAGAGAGGTTTCCATATAGGATTTTAGTGGACAAGTATTTATTCTCATGTATCTAGAATCACTTATACTAGAGAACCCTCTAATGTTATATAGGTCCTATAAGGAAGATGTCCTACAGACCAAACTGAGGAGAGGAAGGACAAGCATTGAATCTTCAGGAAACAGGCAGCATAGGTGCACCAGATGCAAAGAATTGGAACCATTTTATTTGGAATCATATTTCTAAAGTCAGCAGCCTCTTGACACGGACACATTTTTTTTTTTTACATTTACATTGTCTCCATTATGACTTAACTGCACATTAACTGCTAGATAAGGAGATGGAAATTTTCTTTGATGGAAGCTCCCGTTTAAAGTTCAGAAAAGAATTATCTTCACACAATTCAACACAGGCTTTGATAAATCCATTTGCTCATTAGGAAATAAGACATATAAAGCTTTTAAAAAACGTATTATGTTTTAAAAAGTCAGGGAGAACTTATGATAGTTCTTAAAGCTTGATTGCTATGAAGGTTTTAGCTGGGAACGGATAGGTTTACAGTTCAGCATGCTAAACAGTACCAACATGCTCCGAATTTGTACTGTTGAGGTTAAAACAGCACAGACTAAATACAGAAGCATGCCCAAGGCTACACTGTTCCATTTTTGAATATAACATCAGCAATTTAGCTTCAGAAATGGTAACATAATGCCCTGCATTACATTAATGTTGTAGATTTGACATTTATTTTTGCTTCGGTTAATTTAATTAGTAAATTTGTTCTGCTTTTCCAGTTTTACCAGAACCAGTCACATAAGGAATCTATAAGTACCCTTCCATCTGAGAATCCCTCGTATTAGAGCAGAAACGGTTTTGATTAGCAAAGATCTGGGAGAAAAGTTTTCCACTTAGAAGCATCTGTGACTGAGAAAGAATTGCCCACCAAATTATCCATTTGTTCCTATGGCAGATGGGGGTTTTCCTTTAGGGAAATCCAGAAAGCTAGAGTCTTATGCAAATGATTTATTGAGGAAATGATTTCAGAAGGGGGATGGAGGATAGGAAGGGGTAGAGGTCGGTGAACAGGATGTGGTTTCAGCTGGAGAGCAGCTGGGACCTGTCTGACTCCTTGGATGCTGTGGAGCCTGCATCCTGCTCAGTGTCAGCCTGGATTTCAGGCTTCCCTGGAGTGACTGTGTCTCCCCAGCTTAGGAGAGAAACTCCTGTGAGCCGGATAAATGCTGCTGTGGCATGAGAGCTGCGAGTAGGGAAGAGGCGTGTTCCAGATTAGTGAAACGGATCTGAGCACAGCAACAACAGGCCTCCTACAGAACCCACTTCGCCATGCTCAGATCCATGGGTTTTCTCCCACTCAGCCATAGCTTTCCCAGTTTTCTGAATAGCTAAATTTCTGGGAAAAAATTGTATTATTTTGCAAACCTATTGCTTTTGCTGCCACAACCGACTCTGAAATACTTCCGTTTTAATCTCCTGTACTTCACATTCCCTGAGATTGGGCTTCTTCTCGAGCAATTAGCTCACTTCATGGTTCTGAGCCCCTGCCTACTGTGCCTCTATCAGTCTATGATGGCTTACACTTCCTTTTTATAGTGAAGCAGGTTCTGAGAACAGCTCAGCTAATCACCCCGCCTCCATTAGAGAGCAGTAGCTGTGTCCCTTCTTGATGAGCAGTCCAATTACTCCTGTCAGCATGGAAACTGACTGATGGCCTGCTGTCTCACAGAGCCCAGTGAGCAGGGGTGACCCATCACTTCAAGTCTGTTAGGATTTCCTGTGTGTCTGTTGGTGGGAAAGTGCATCTTCTGAGAGCTAGAACTCAGCGTCTAAAAGTGGGTTTGAGGAAAAACATAAATTGCCTCTTTGTGCATTGGGGAGTGATAGACAGTCACCCAATCTATTATTGGCATATGAAGCATCCAGTGGCGTCGGCATTAGATAAGCTTCTGTTGAACAGAACCCATGCTTTCATGGCCTTTATGTCTACCTGAAGTGCTTTGCTTTGTACCCCTTTGCACAAACGCCTATTTAGTAAAAATAGATGCTGACTGCCATATATCAGCCTCGTCATTCTCTGAACTCCATTCAGTTACTCTTCCATGGTGGGATGCTCTCTTATCAGCACCCATGCTTTTAAGATGAGCATAGCATCCATGCCTTTACTTACTAAGGATACAACTTTACTCAGTGACTATTTGTGTTCTATTCTAAACCCTGAGGGATATAGTCAAACTTTCTCCTTTTGCAATAACCTCAAAGAGAACTTCAACTGAATCTCGAAAAGATTATTAACTACTTTAGCAACCTGACAGGTTATGTATGTTAGTATACAACAGCATTGATAAACAAATCTATAGCTGTGTACCACCACTGCACATCTTTTGCTGTTGTGACATTACAAAATATTTGAAGTCTTGGATCAGACTCTCTGAGTCCTTGGGTGCTACCTAGGCCGTGGGTAGTAAAGTGGATTGACAATCTAGAGAAGCTATTCTCCTCTTGTGATGAAAGGAGTTTGATTGGAAACAATTAATTGATGTTGCTGCTTGATGCTGGAATATGGAACACTCAGCCGTGCTAGCAACTAAATGGAACAGAGCCATGCACTTCGGGCTTTCATCTTACCTCACCTTCGCCCCCCCCCCCCCCCCCCAGGGCTGTTTCTCTGTTCTGGGGCCCATTACACAGCCCCGGTGTGTTAAGACCAGATGCAGGCTGCCATCTACTGGCCAAGTCATCCCTCTGATGATTTTTGTTCCTCTTCCCTGGAGGATGCTCTCATAGGAGGATTAACTTAGGATGTAGTTTGTTGTGTGGTGTGCTTACTCCCACAGCATCATCAAAAGTCTTCTTCCTCACAGTGACTTGTCTTCAGTTTTGCTTTCAGATTCAGTAGCCAACTGTATCACTATTTATCGTGTTCACAAGTTGATTTTTGTCCTTACTACGGAACAATTATTTATCCTCTCAGAGAACCACCAGATACATTGCTGTGTTCAACATAGAGAGAGGATTTCACTGTCCTCAAGGACTATCCTTGGGTGGGCTGTGGTGTGGGAGCAGTCCCTTTAGAGTTTGTACTCAGCTATCAAGACAAATTACCTGTTATCCCAACTTGGATTTTTTTATTCCACTACGAGATGTAAATACGATCTGCTTTGCTTATCCTTTATGGACAAAAATGAGTATGTATCTATGAAAACAATGGCTAAAGAAGGAAAGAGATGTTGGGAGTTAGATGAGGGTAAAAATAATAAGCGTGGGAAGGAAAAGAAGAAGGGAGAAATGATGTAATTGTGTGTTAATTAAATAAAACATGTGTCTTCAGAATAGTAGGCCTAATCTACACACCAGTATTTATCTATATGAATCTACTTTGGCAAATGTACCTCATCTGGCACAGTTGTTGTAACAGGAGCTACTCTTGGTTTAACTGTGGCATCCTGTGTCATATTGTGATAACTTTCTCAAGAACCACAATGGTTAATTAAATACGAGAAGTAATAAAAGTAATCCCTTCCTGCTTCTTACCCTTTATAAACAGAATGGCTCTATATGATAGATCATCAACATAGGGATTATAAACAGAATGACTCTATATGATAGAACATCAACATAGGGATTCCACCAATGACTAATCTGACAATATATTCAGAAAAGAGGGGTGAAACAAGGTAGTGTGTAGCACAATTAATAAAAACCCAGAGACAGATATTGGGGTTCAACTTGAAGGCCAGAAAAGCAAATTAGTCAATCACTGGTTCTTACCTCTTCTTCAGTCTGAAATGGTGATCCTGCCTCCAGGAATCTCAGAATGAGACTGTGTGAGAGCTGGAGTTGTCACCCCATCTTATATTCCTCTCTAGGGCTGGGATTAAAGGTGTGCACCACTACTGCCTGGTTTTTATGGCAAACGGATGTGGCTACTGGGATTAAAGTTGCTTGTCACTGCTGCCTGGTCTGTAAGACTGACTGGTAGGGCTGTTTTACTCTCTGATCTTCAGGCAAGCTTTATTTTTTAAAATACAAATGAAATATCACTAAATAGTGGGCTGAATGACCTTTAGGGCTTTACAGCGAGATGAGCCTCGGGTGGAGGTTTGGGCAGTATTAATTATGGGACTACCACATGCCGTGATAATATCTTTTGGTATTAATAACATCTTTTGGTATTAATGTCAGCACAAATATCAAATTTAACAGGTTTCTAGAGAGTTCATTATTCTCTTGCAGTATAAGATTATTCAAGCAAATGACCACAGGTCATGTTAATTACCTGTCCTGCCACATTGTGTTGAAATTCTATTCTAAGTATGAGTCTTATTGGCAGTAGGGAAGGTGGGGTAGATGCTGAGGATAGGTGTTTTTCAACATCCAGTCAAACAAAACAAAGTACTTTTAGAGCTATGTGGCACCATTAAGTCATTTGAATTTGGGAAGCAATGACCATAAAATGATAAGTAAAGTAATGGAAAACATATTCAATGAAATTTTATCTGATAAACTTTTTTCATTTTTTTTAATTTATGTTACATACCAACCACAGTTTCCTCTCACACCTCTCCTGCTCCTTCTTTACCTCCCTCTTTGCCCCCTTCCCCCCTCATTCACTCCTCCCCTGTCTGCCTTTAGATGAGGTAAGACCTCCTGGGGAATCAACAAAACAAGGCACATCAAGCTGAGGCAGGACCAGGCTTCTCCTCCTGCATCAAGGCTAAATAAGGCATCCCACCTTAGGGAATAAGTTCCAAAAAGGCAGCTCATGCATCAGGAACAGGTCCTGGTCCCACCGCTAGGGACCCCACAAAAGACCAAGCTACACAATTGTCACCCAGATGCAAATGGCCTAGGATGATCCCAAGCCAGTTCCCTAGCTGTCCCGTTCAGAGTCTCAGAGCTCCCACAAGCTCAGGTCAGCTTCTCTGCATGCTTCCCCACCATGATCTTGAGCCAGCTCCCTTGCTCGTATAATCCCTCCACCCTCTCTTCAGCTGGACTCCTGGAGCTCGGCCCAGTGCTTGGCTGTGGATCTCTGCATCTGCTTCTATCAGGTACTGGATGAAGGTTCTATGATGACAACTAAGGCAGTTGCCAATCTGATTACAGTAGATAGGCTAGTTCAGGCACCTTCTCCACTACTGCTAGGAGTCTAAGATGGGGTCAGTCTAGGAGGTTCCTGGGAGACTCCCTATCACCAGATTTCTCCCTAACCCCACAGTGCTCCCCTCTATCAATGTATCTCCCCCATCACTCTCCTGCTCTGTCCTACCCACAACTCTAATCCTAATCTCTCATGTTCCCATGCCCCCAATGCTCTCCCCTCTACTCCCCCTTCCTCGACTCCAGCTTGCCCAGGACATCCCATCTGCTTCTTCTTCCAAAGAAGAGCTCTCTTAGGGTCCTCCGTGTTACTTAACTTCTCTGGGACTGAGAATTGGAACCTGGATAATAAAAATGTGGTCTATCTACACAATGGAGTACTACTCAGCAGAAAATAAAGGAATGACATCATAAAATTTGCAGGCAAATGAATAAAACTAGAAAAATTCACTCTCAATGAGGTAACCTAGACCCAAAAAGACACGTACAGTATGTACTCACTCATAAATGGATATTATATGTAAAGCAAAGGATAAACAAATTCTTGTATCCAAGTCCAATATGGATCTGCTATGATCATAGATGTTAGAACAACGCGTGATAATAGGTCCACTTATTTCTGTTAGGTGAATGCAACAGTTGCCATGTTCATAATTTCTGGCTACTAAGGGCTGTTTTACCCACCTACACTTGGTAAACAATCTCTTTTCTTACTGTTTTGTTTTAAAATGACTAATGTGTTATTTTTTAAAGCCCTGTTTTTCTCAATATACCTCTGAAGGTTTTTAAGTTATTTCAAATCTTGTCAAGTTGAGATTTTTTTTTTTAAAAAAAACTTCTCTTTTAATCTGTAACAAAAGTTTACAACTTGATTCTTTCCAAAAACAAAAGTCAAAAAACTGGTAATAAATGTCTTCAGCAATGACATGCAGAAGCCCACAACTATGAAGAAGAAATGCCGCACCACTGAGTGGCTACACACCCTCTGCATCGGAAGGTGCTTCCTCAACCAGAACCACACTTTCAGACGAGACATGACATTGCCAACATTTCCAGCTGAAACTCTCAAGGAAGCGTGCCATGTCTTTAAAACAAAGAGGGGAATTTCAGCAAAAATGAACAATACAGCTACTAAAATGGACACTATGAAAAACTTTGTTGTAGTTATCATTCTATTTACAATAGTGCATGAGAAACAACACGTTAACTTACAGACACCCTAGTCATTGTGAGACATTTGTCCATCTTTTCTTACTGCTTTATTTATTATTAAATTTACACATAACATTGTACAACTATTTTTAACCTTTCTAATGCTGCAACCTTTTAAGACAGTTCCTCATGCTGTTGTGCCCCGCCTCAGCTATACAATTATATTTCTTGTTACTTCATAACTGCAATTTTGCTACTGTTATGGATCATAATTTAAGTATCTCTGTGGTTTTTTGATGGTCTCAGGTGACCCCTGTGAAAGGGTTGTTAGACTTCTAACGAGGTCAAGACCCACAGGTTGAGAATCACTGGATTAAACTTTACCTGTAAATCTTGAAAGTGCAAGCCTGATTAACATGTAAAGGGATCGCTTGTGACATTGGTTGGAATTTGTGATTATTTTTAAAATGACACCCAAATGAACAAACAATAAAATAAAAAAATAGCCAAGCATGAAAACTTCCAAGCATCTACACAACAAAGGAAATAAGGGCGACCTACACAAAATGGGATAAAATATTTGCAAGTCATATATTGCAGTAAAAGTTAGTAACCAAAGATTACAAGGGATTCTTATAACTCAATATAAAACAAAACAAAATAAACCAAAGTAACTCACTTAAGAATAATAAAATAAACATCAGGGAGATGCAAACTCAAACCACAGAGAGGAGACTACCTCATCCCAGTTCAAATGACCATTAGCAAACAACAGGAGCAGAAGTTCACACGTGCTGACCAGGTGTAGAGAAAAAGGAGCTCTCACACAGCAGATGGGAATGTGAATTAGTATTACTACTAGGAAGAGCAGCATGGTGGTTCCTAAAACACCTACAACCAGAACTACCATCTTATCCAGGTATTTCTCTCCTGACTGTGTAACAAAAAGAAATAAAATCAGCATGCCAAAAGGATGCTTGAATGCTTATGTTTATTATTGTGATAGTCATGGCTACTAAAATACACAGTCATCCTTGCTGCCCAAGAGAAGATGAATGGGATAGAGAAAAAAATGTAATGAAGGGTAAGTATAGCAAAATGTATGGAACTGGAGACATCATACTATGCAAAATAAGTCAGACAAAGAAACACAAGAATTCTCTATTCTATCTCATATGTATTGGCCTAGAAGTATAGAATAGTGATTACCAGGAACTGGCAAGGACATGGGGTTAGGAAGACAAAGGGTAAAAGGGTGGTTGATGTAATCAACACATAGTGTATCTGTATGTAGGAAAATATCACACTGGACTCCATTTATGAGAGCAATGGTTAAAATGAAAAAAAAAAGTGTACTTGAAAGAAAATGGGCAAAGATATTAAATGGTAGAATCAGAAACTGAATCTAGGAGAAGTTAACCAAAGGTGTTGTTTATAGGCATGGAAGAAGTGAAGTAAACAGTAAGAACTTGCTAGAGAACAGCTAAGCCATTGCCTGGGAGAAGTCGCAGTATAGGTGCGTGGTGCTGTGTTGCTGGCTTCTGAGACTGCTCTGTAGGCATCTCTGCAGCAGAAACCCTCTTCTTGCCACCTATATATTTTTACTCAGTAACTCCCACAACACAAAATTCATTTTAATTTAATATTATTAATTCACCCACAAGAGTTTTTTTTAATTATGCAAACTTTTAGGCAAAAGGAGAAAATACATCATGCTAATAAAACAAAAGAGAAAAATATCCAAAGTTCAGTTCTGGAACCATTGCATTGCTGTATTGTCTCTTTCCGCAAACATGGAAAGAGCCAGGGATTCTTTATTCCATTTAGCCTTCTGTACATATAATAAAACCTGCCAATAACAAATACCCAGTGGATGGACTCCCTTTCAACCATTAAATTAGATTTGTATGTTAAACAAAATGTAACAAAGAAAAACAAAAAATGGGGAAAATAAATTATTTTGAGATAATTTAGTAGCTGTGCAGAAGATTTAGAATAGGAAGACATGAGTTATACAAAGACAAATACAAGAACAAGCTGTGCCCTTTGCACTGTATGCAAAGTACGCTTCTGTGTGAACACACATGGGCCAGTTTTAGCATCTGGAAGTATCAGGCAGGTTCCAGCTTATTTGTAATTTCTGAGCAGCAATAATCAACATGAGAGTCCTTGCAAATTGCCAGGGATATATTCCCCATCTCAAGTCAAGAATAGCTCTCAGAGTTATTTTCTTGGCTCACATTTTGAAAAGAAACCAGAGCAGCTGCACAGAAACGTTGGTGTCCACACAATTCTTCCTTTGAGTGATGCGTCTTTCATTTACTGTCCATTCTCATTTTCAAACAATTATCAAGACCTTTGCTGGGCTCTTCCAATTGTCTGCTCTTTACTGGATCTTTCAGCAGCTGTTTAATGGTCTTTTTCTTTTGGAGTTAGCTTAATTGAAAGGACTTGTGCATTTTCTGATCCTAAAGGAGCTTAGAGTTCATCAAAGCTCACAGTAGATGTAGATCCTAATTGCACGCTTGTAGCTGCAAACTGTGTGAACTCTCCCATATAAACAGATCTTCTGTCTTAAAAAATTTGAACAAAATTTCACATAACTGCTTGGAATTTCTGAAGAAACTTTACTACATCCCTGTTGTGGAATATTTGTTTAACTATGTAACAATGTGTTGCATTTGTTTAACTATGTAACAATGTGTTGCATTTGCTTATGTTGCAAAAGATTTGTTCAACTATGTAAGATGTGTTGTTAGTTTACCTTGCCTTCCCAAGGCATTTGATTGGTCAAATAAAAAACTCAGTGGTCAATAGGGAGGGAGGAGGTATAGATGGGACTTTTGGGCAGGGAGAGTAAGTAGGAGGAGGAATTTAGGCTCCCAAATGAAAAAAAAAAGAGATGTCAGGGGCCAACCAGACAGACAGACTTGGAGGAAGTAGGAAAGTAGGACATACAGAATTTATAAATCCCTGAGGCAAAATGTAGATGAATAGAAACAGATTATATTAAGTTAAAATAGCCAGCGAGACAAATCTATGCTAAGGCCGACACTTCATAACTAGTAAGTCTCTGCGTCTTTATTTGGGAGCTAACTGTAGGTTCCTTCCTTTATTAGAGTATGTTTATGTCTCCATGGAATAACTCCTCTCCTGTTTTGTTGTTGACATGCATTCTGTGAATTATCAATGAAGAAAAGATGTGGAGCCTTTTCTGTTTTTTTTTTGGGGGGCAGATATAGTTTAGGCTTTTGATAACTAGGAAGAAAAGTCACTATTGAATTAATCATGCAAAGGTTTAGGAATTGGTCAGTATTGGCATGTTGACCTTAATCATCCCATTCAGATCTATAATCTCCTCCAGTTTTTACTAGAGCTTAAAGTTCTCTTTAATCCTTTAACTTTTATCAAATTCAAATACAGTTGACCCCTGGGACACGATCCTTCCATAGCTACTAACTAAGAGAGTAAGAGAGGCCCAAGTGCATAGCTGGCCACACAGGGATGGCAATAAAGAGCCTCTAGTATCAGTTTTTGAGAGGTTTAGTTTGAAGGTTTATTTTGAACCCAATGAAGACTGTGACCCATAACTAGTGTTTCTTTAAACTTTTCTTGAGTTGTGTGTAAAGTGGAATGTACAAGGTAATTAAAGTTCATGTTCTTTATATTGGAGGCATAGCCAACCTTTGGCATCATACCAAAAGACTACTTCCTTTACTGTATATAAATTATACACGGTATAAATTCTGGGAGACAGCTTTTTTTTTTATTCTAGGTTCTCCCTTATTTCCTTGTGCGTAATAAATCTTCAACAAGTATTTGAGCAATGGATGAATAAATCAAAAGCTCCTCAGCATGTAATGTGAAATTTGAAATGTGAAAAGGAAGAAAATGTTTATTTGTTAGATGGCCCTTCGAATTAATAGTACTGTATGCATAGGAGCTTCTCTGAAATAAACAAGTCTGTACATAGGATTTCTATTGTTATGTTATTTCAAATTAAAATTATACACTATTCCCTTAATGGCAAAATATGCCTGTGAATAGCATCTCTTTATTTATGCAATTCAGCAGTGATAATTAATGCTTGATTTTAGTTTATGGAGATTCTAACATGGACCAAACTGGCAAAATTTTAATTCCATTCTTGAATTATGTTATAATGAAGAGTTACAGTTGTGCTACCTGTAATGCAAGAGTACAATGTAGAAGGTATTATGAAATTTATTCAGATATTCTAGAAACTGCCAAATCATACTTTCAGCCATCAACGTCTCCTTTCAAGGTGAAAGCTAAGTGAGCAAAGAGTCACCATTTTTCTTTTTAGAGAAATGCTGACCATAGCCTGGAGTGACTTCAGTTGCTTTGAAGTAAACTAGCAGAGTCTTACTTAACATGGTGGATTTCTAGGTGAGGTCATTGACATTAGCACCTTTGGAGGATCTTCTTTTTTTTTTTTTCACTATGTGTAGCCTCATTTATTTATTTATTTATTTATTTTAAGTAATTTTATTAAATTATAAAAGTTTCCATTTACGCCCCTCTTCCCAACACCCTCCCACTCCCCCCCTCCCTCTCCTCCTCCCTCTTTGTCCCTAAAGGCAGTCAGGGTTTCCTGCCCTGTGGGAAGTTCAAGTTCCTCCCCCCTCCCTCCAGGTCCAGGAAGGTGAGTATCCAAACAGAATGGATCCCCAAAATCCAGTATATGCAGAGGAAACATGTCCCAGTGTCATTGTCAATGGCTTTTCAGAAAGACTCCGGGCCAGCCACATTCAGAGAATCCGGCCACATTCAGAGAAACTGGTTGGATCACGTCCTCGTTCAGTCGCAGTCCAGCTGGCCTTGGTAAACTCTCATTAGATCCGTCCCCTTGTATCAGTGGGTGATAGCATCCCTCGCAGACATTATTTCCTTTTTTCATTTTCTTCCTCCTTCTGCTCCTCATTTGGACGTTGGGAGGCTGAGTCTGGTTCTCCAATGTGGTTCTCCGCCTCCATCTCCATCCATCGCCAGATGAGGGTTCTATGGTGACATGCAAAATATTCATCAGTATGGTTATGGGCCAAGGCCGGTTCAGGCACCCTCTCCTCAGTCCAGAGAACAATCTGGGGATCTCTCCTTGGACCTGGGATCCCATATATAATCAAGTCTCCTGTAAACCCTAAAATGACTCCCTTAGTTGAAATATATTCTTCCCTGATCTTCTTAAGGGTTTGCAGGGAGCATAGTGGAAGAAGGGGCAGAAAGATTGTAAGAGACTGAGTACCAGGAAGTCTTCTGTGAAACAGTCAATCCTAGAAGCGATTGCATAAACAAGACAGGGGCAATGGTAATGTTAATGGGCACATTAACAAGGAAGGGGAGAAGTTCACAGGCTGACACCCTAGACCAAGAACTATGGCAACTAACTAACTAACTGGAAGAAGGAGAATTAGCCTCTCCTAGGGATAAGCTCCTTTATAGGTTTTCAAATGCAGTGTAGACTACCCTAAAAACGACAAAATACAAAGCTCAGTAATTGTGTGTGTGTGTGTGTGTGCGTGTGTGTGTGTGTGTGTGTGTGTGTGCAAGCATGTGTGTGTATGTATGAATGTTCATTTGTATACCTATAGTTGTATGTAATAACAATAATCAAAGGAAAACTTGATTGATAATCAAATATCAACTTGGGGGACATGAAAGGGAGCTGAAGAGAGGAAAAGGAAATGGGAAAGGGATGTAATTCAATTTCAATTTAGAATATTTTAAAATAAAATGAATTAAAATTTTTAAAGAGGATAAGTATAAGTGGAAATTTCTGTCCCACCCAGTCCTGCAACTATTTAGTTCCAAATAAACACAAAGAGGCTTATATTAATTATAAAATTTGGCCTATTGTTCAGGCTTATTACTTACTAGCTCTTACAACTTAAATTAACTCATAATTCTTATCTATGTTTAGTTATATGGCTTGGTACCTTCCCTCATTAAGGCATTCTCATCTTTCTTCCTCTGCTTCTGAATAATGACTGCATCTTTGCCTTTGCTCTTCCCAGGATTCTCCTAGTCTGGTTGTTCTGCCTATATTTCCTGCTTGGGTACTGGCCAGTAAGTGTTTTATTAAACTGATATGATGAAGAATCTTTAAAATGTACAAGAGCATTATTCCACAGAGAAGAGGTTTTTTTTTTTTTGGAATGCTCCAGAAGAGTTTGGAATATGGCACAGACATATGAATCTGGAGTGAAACATAATCCCCATTTTGCTGCATTTGCCAGTATTAGAGGAAGGGAAATTCAAACGATTAGATACTTGAATTTCTTTAACTTTAGAGCATATTCAACATTCTTCATTGACTAACTAATATCTCTAATCCCAGATATCCCAAATATGAGGAGGAAGAAGAGTTACTTGGTGATCCCTCTAGATATCAACACCAAATAGAATAATTTATCTTCTATAATACTTAAAATGCTACAAAGAGAAATGAATTGCCTTATTATCAATATATAAAACAGTGAGCATATGTGTATCCATATACAAAAGCCACATATGAATCTAGACTAGGAAACTTTTCCTTAAACATTTATTCAAAATGGGTTGTAGAATTAATTAAATATAAAACTTCTAGAAGATAACATAGGATAAAATTTATATGATAATTGGTTTGGTGAACTCTTTAGAGTTAACACCAATGGCAGAATCCATGAAGAAGACTGAGGAGGAGGATATTAGTAATATTAAAACTGTCTGCTCTGAAAAAATGAGAAGACAGTCCACAGGCTAAGATGAAGTGTGTGCAGAAGATATGTCCTAAAGACCAGCTATCTGAAAAAATATGAGGGATTCTGAAAACACAGCAAGAAAAGAAAAGTCAAATAGCCAAAACGTCTGAACAGAGATTTTATCATAGGAAATACACATGACAAACAGGAATAGAAAAAATTGTTTAACTTCCTCCATATGTCCCCAGGGATTGCTAAGTCCATTGACAATGAGTTATTTTATCAATTAGAAAAGCCAAAGAATGCGTCAAGGAAGACAGGCAAAGCACTTAGTGCATTTGTGATGCTCTTCATTTTTCTGGTGTGAGGAAAAGGAAAAGAATCTTCATTTTTGAAGAAATGAGAACCTGAAGCTTGAGGGTGAAGAATGTGGTGATTATGATATTATATCCAGCAGAGAGAGTGGAGAGAAAAGACAGTTCTTTAACCATCACTTTGGAACATAAACCACACATCTGGAGACAAAGGCAAGAGCAAAATCTCGATGGAGTTCTACACTGGGAAATCTACAACAGAAGGGGAAGCCAAACCCGTCAATGCTATTGCTCTTTGTCCAGAGCCTGAGTATCTCATCAAGATAAAAAACACTAAACTGTGTGATGCTGAGCACATGGTCCAAATAGATTTCCTTCACAGCAGACGGTGGAAGCTGTGCTTTCTCCAGAGAACATCCGCTCCCACCTGTTCCTGTGTAAAGGGAAGTTCCTGAAAAGACTGAATTTTCCGTGTGAGACTGATCAGCTGATTAGAATGCCGTGATGGTGGCAAGGATGAATGTAGCTCCAGAGGCTAATCCCAATCTGTCTTTGGCCGTCTCTAGCTCCTTCAACAACCATTTCTTTGTTTTTGTTTTTGTTTTGTTTTGTTGCTATTTTGTTTTCCAAGACTGTGTTTCTCTGTGTAGCTTTGGAGCCTGTTCTGAAACTCACTCTGTAGACCAGGCTGGCCTCTAACCCACAGAGATCTGCCTGCCTCTGCCTCCCAACTGCTGGGATTAAAGGCTTGCGCCCACCACCTCCCAGCTGACAAAATACATTTTTAAAATCTTATAATTCTTTCTATTGGAGGTCTGAACAGATCTCACTGGTCAAAACAAATGGTTTTCAGGATTGTGTCCTTCTGTAGGCTTTAGACTCTAGATTCTAATTACTCCTTGCCACACAACATACTCATAAAAGGCTTGAGGATTATGATATGCATAGCGCTGGTGAGCTCTATTCTAACTGCAACAATAAAACACAAGGATTTGCCATCATACCCATAATAATCAGTTAGCAAAAGAGTTAAACTCTAACACCCCAGGTCTATGAAAACAGAAAACGATCCTATTCACTTGATGAGAGGTACTGGCTAAATGGTCTTTCATCTGACTACTATGGAACCCTTTCCGCAGAAGTTTGTGACTGCAGGCTGTGGAGATGAACGTAACTCTTGACATCTTTATACCTGCTGAACGCGCTTACACTTCTGAGTCAATTTAGTGTGCTGGATTGAGTCTTCCTGTCTTAAAAATGAGGGTAATGCTTTACAAATTTGTATCTAGGAAGCCAGCCTTGCCTTTGAATAGTCATTGGGAGGGAGGAAAAATAGACGAGAAGCCATAGCAAGGACACTTACTAATCATTTGATGACAAGAGATTTATGTTATTTATGGCTATAGATCTATTCCTAACTTCCTTAGAAACACTTTGGTCTGAAATCATAGAATATCCAAGAAACATCTGACCTGAGTTGACTGTTTCAATGACTTATGAAAAGAATAAAATCTAGAATTATTTTGTTTCTCTTGAGACTTGTCATTTTGGGAATAGATTCCTTGATTGTCACAGGCACACCCTTCTGAGAGCAGCAAATCATGTTGTGTGGAGTTCCCGCCCTTCACAAAGCCTGCTCACAGAAAACAGTCTGGCTCATTCCAAACACTCCCTGTCAGTTAGACCAATAGAAGCAGAATTTTATATAGTCTGTAATGCTGAAGTTTGTTTTCCTATGAGTATGTAGATGCCTTTGAGCTGCAAAGGGGAGAAATACATCCAGATGTCCCAAACACAGGATGAGGAATTTGAAAGTATCCACTAAGTGCAGTGGTATAACATGCTTCCCAATTGTGTCCAAGACAGAATTTTTAGGATTATGTAATTGTTTTCCAATTCTCAATCTTCTCAAGTAAACATCTGGAGAGAATTATAAATTCCTTGTAGAACATGGGTAGAGGCTGGGTCTTGTGTTTCTGTTTTCTTGAAGACATGCTAGGTTTTGTGTTCATTGGCATTGTCTTCCTCCTCCATAACCTTTACTCCCAAATAAAACTGACTCACAAAAAACGGCAGTCTCAAAGCCACTGAACTTTAGAGATTTATATCATTTTCTAAACACTCTTTGAGAAACACAACTCCGTTTTCCTGAACCATTCTGGATCTACTTTGTGTGCACCCACTCCGCAGCTGTCTTTATTAAGGAACACTCTCGTATCACACTCTGAGCCAATTAATCTGATTTCTCTAATCACGAGTGTTCTAATCGCTCCCTCTTCAAAGTGGCAAGAGATTTCTCAGAAACCACTTTGGGTTTTGGCGAAGTGGAGTGCCTGCATCAACAGTGATTTTGTTTGTGCTCTGTGGGCAGGGGACAAAATTAACCTTTTACTTTCCAGCTTAGGGCTGTCAATTACTTCAACATGGAAAGGCATAATAATGCCAATGGATCGTTTTGGTTATTTACAAACTAAGTAGATATGGTAATTCAAGGATTAGCGATCTGAAGCAGGGATTTTGATGTTATATGAGAGATAAAAAAAACCTAAGAAGGCTGTTTAAAATATGTTGAATGGATATTTGTTACTTTTGTTAATGCCAATATGCCAATCCATGCATCCAAAGGACAAGTGATTTCTAAAATTTGGGGTGAAGCTATAGATACTTTTGGTAAATGATTGAACCTATAAATCTTTTTATCAGAAAACAGTGTGGGCATGTATATATAGATCTTCAAAAGCATTCAGGTGTATCATGGACTTCCTCAAAAGCTTACCCAGACTATGTATTCTGTGGGAAGGGACCTGTACCTCTTCCTTCATGGCTGTCTTTTCGCTGTTTCAACAGACACCCATGAATTAGTCCTCTCCTATTACATAAATGGGAATGACTCAAGCTAAGTATGGATAGAGTTGCTGCCCAGCCTCCACTCTGACGTCACACTTATTTTTAGAACTTCCAGTGTTGCTGATGTCGGTGGTGAACAGCCACAATTTGAAAAATGAGTACAGTCGGGAAACTGCAGTGATCCACAGAGAAAGATGTGGGTCTATTTGTTTAAAAGACTCAAGAAACAAAGTAGGGTAAAAAGCAAGCAGACCATTTTCCCCTAGCTGATGGAAAGCCAGCGAACAAGAGCAGTGCTGGCTTTTCCCTTCAGGCTCCTCCTGTCTGTCTACCATTCCTGCAGCAAGCTTGCCCCGGACCATCATTCCCATGTGCCCCATGATATTCGTTCCCCAGTGCTCACTTTGATGTTATATTTTTCTGCACAAAAGACTGAGGATGTCTATGGTAGACTAAAGGACTTGCTTCTCATACTATCCTCCCATAAAGGGGATCTCTGGCCCATTTTTTTTTTAAATTTTTGGCTAAGAGCCTTTCTTCCCTCTCAGTGTTCAGGGAACTCTACTGCCTACATCTTAGAAGAGGAAGGTGCATGCAGATAGCATTGGGGGAACTGGACAAACAGTTTGATGTGCTGTCTGGAAACAACATTAGAGCACCATGCACTGGTGCCCGATTCTGTACATTTCATGAGAATTCATCTTTGCCAGTGTGTAAGAATACTAAAGGAAGACATCAATCATGCCTTGCCAGGGAGAAGAGAGATATCATTTGCCTCACTGATTCATCAAGACACTGTCTGTAATAAAATGTAAACTCATCCATCATGATCAGATGTGTCACCCAGCCAGAAAATTGTTTTCAAATACCTAAAATATCAAGCTTTAATTTATCATTTTAGAGATTAAGTGCATGCTGCCTTTGGGGCATGAACCTCTGCTAAGGCTTCGAAACATTGGTTGGCCAAAGCCCATTTTTACTCTTATTAAAGATAAAAGTTGCTTTCAGCTGACTTGAGGAAAAATAGGAGAGAAGAGTGGTCCAGATAAAAACATTCTTCTGCAAGGTAAGACTTTAGTGGTTGTGATTACAGCAAAAGCAAAAGTCAGATTTAATTGCTTTCTTAGTGACTCAGTGGTTCCTTTGTCAATGAACATGGGACATGGACAGGGGACAGTGATGGAGCTTCAGCTGATGAGAGCCTCTTCCCAACTTCCCCCACGGTGGGTCAAGAGACTTTAAATTAAGCACAGGGGCTCATTGACAAATGGGGAAAGACAAGGGTGGGGAGAAAGGAGTGAAAACCAACCGCTTCAGGGTGTCGCTCTGATTTAAGCAAAGCAAACACACTGCAGGCCGTTTCATTAGCATTCAAGTCAATTAGATTCAATCAATGTGATTATAGGTTTCTGTTTGTCTCCTCAGTGGTTTCCCGAGGTGACAGTACAGATCCTTCCCAGTTAGTAAACAGCTCAGAAATATTTTATTAAACACCTAATGAAACTTGCCCTGCGGTAGGGTACAAAAGCTTCAAAGAACCACAAAGAACAGCTTGGGCTTTTGAAACGTTTGGACAGTAAGAGGTTTTAGTGAAAGTGGTGTATTAGGGAGAACTGTGGTCTACTCAGACCTTCAGGAGACCTACAGAGCTGCGGGGGTCCCACTGAGATATTTGCCAGAAGAAAATAGAATAGTGTGCAAATCCCTCTGTTTCTCTCTATTGTTATGGAGGCCACAGGGTTTCATATGTGATTTCTTCTTGCTGGCTGTTTCATACCCTTATATATAAATTCATATCATTGCATGTCTGCTGTCTGGAAGGTATTAAGTAGCACTAAGATTACCCTAAAAAGCTATAATTGTAATTCCATTTGCTGGATTTCTGCTGTAGAAATAAAAAATATATAATCATATCCGTGTCCAATAAACAAAATCAGATAAATAAAGTTTGGCCATTCAGGGGGTGCTACAGCTCTGATTCAAGAGACCCGGCCACAGTTCAGTCAGTTGCACTTGATGCCGTCATCTGCACAGGACTGGTTTGCTGGCACTTAGAATGAGAGCGAAGGCGCCATGGAAGCTTGCATCAGGGGTCGAGAAAGCCACTGATGCCGGGCAATGTGTGGCAGGATCAGATTTTGTGCATGGAGTCCCTGAGATGACGGAGCACGGAGCTGCAGAGGTAACACCTACGCTGCAATGAAGACCTAAGGATAGTAGAGATTCCAGATGTGGGTGATATTCACCCAGGAAAGCTACAGGCATTGAGCAGAGTCAATGTCAGGGATATCCCACAGATTCTATACACAACAGAGCCGAAAGGAGTGGATTTTTAAGGTTTTTGGAGTCCAGATGCTGCCAGAGCAGTCGATGTCGCACAGAGAACTCCAGATTTGACTTGCTGGGTTTTTGTCATGCATTGGTCTTATTTTACTTGCTATGCTCCATCCTGGCCTATTGAATGGGAATGTTCTATGCCACTGTGGATTCATTCTGTGCAAGGTGTATCTGGCTTTTGATTGTACCATAAATGTTCAATTATGTTTTGTTTAGATTCACCAATTTATGCTTTCTCTTGTTTTCATATTCTAAGTTATTTGAAAATGAGTTGAACAAAACAATCATTTGTTTCTAAACTTTTAAGACCTGTAATGATTAATGACATTTTAAAAAGTACTGTAATTAGATTGTCATGTCTAGTTTTCTTTCTTGCATTGTCAACTCTCATGTAGCATAGTACTTTTTAATCTCTAACATCTCTTAACTTAGAATAATCACCTTGCTTTTTAGCTTTAGTTTTTTTAACAACAGTGACTTTTCTAAGAATCTAGGCTAATTGTCTTGCAGAATGTCCAATATTTTTGAATGTGTCTAATTGCTTTCTTGAACTTGAGTTCAGGCTGACCTTTCTGGCAAAATTAACATGAAAGAGAAATTGTATATGGGATGTATCAGACCATAACACATCAAACATCAGACAAAATTATGAAATTAACATGAGTTTAATGATTTTCTCAAACTGATAACACTTATATGACTTTAATTTTTATAATATGAAAATAACACTAGTTTAATGATTTTCTCAAACAGATGACCTCATATGATTGATGTAAAACTAATACCTCCTCTTTTGCATGTTTACCAGGTAATCTATAAATGATTTTTTAATTGTAAATATTCTATTTCTCCACAATACCACACCCACATTTTAGCATTCCTTGACTATAAATCTATGTAGATAAGTTATTGCATTATAGATTATTCTATTTGTTACAAAAATTTTCTCAAAATAATTTCTGCTGCATTTCTATACTTTCGAGTGTCATAATAGATTCATATGTTATTTTTAAATTTAATTTGCTATAATCTATTGCTATATTTATGCTTTTATCTGCTCTGATTCCAATAAACTTTGTCAAGAAAATAATCTGTTGTTCTTTTGACATAAATCCATTAGTCTTTGGACATTTTATTGTTTTTTCAATCAACTCACCCTAAACTTTTTCTTTTTCCCCTGGTCTGAAATTAGCCATTTCTCTGAGGAGCTAAGTTTCTTATCTTTTACAGAATTCTTTTATTATAGAATAATATTGAAAAACAAATTTTCAATTCTTTGTCTTGCTACTAGGATGCTCTTGTCATTAGGAAACATTCTAAAATGTACTCACACCAATATTTTTGATTCAAATTGAATAACACTGAGTTTCTTCAGTCTTTTAATACTGCTTTCCTCCAAAAGTGAAAAATTTTATACTTTATAGATATATATTTGCTTATTTCTCATTATATAACTTAAATATATTTATAATTAGAATAAGTAATGAACAGCAGTACAATTATTTCAGAAATAAATTTAATAACACACCTAGCAGGTGATGCTTAAAGACTCCTTGGAGTTTTTTCATTCTAAAATTAATCCTACATAAATATATAGTTATTAAAATGACTTTGAAAAGCACTTAAATAATTCTTAGATATATGTGGGAATGTTGCTAAGTTCACACACTCAGGTTATACTTTTCTTTTTGTATTCAGTTTCAGCTACTGCCTTTGTAGCCTTTCTATGTTGGCCTTATTTTCCCATATTTAGAAAATATTTGTAGCTCAATTTATGAATACATTCAATTATATTAAGTAATTCTTTACCCTCGTACATATTTTAATTTCTATTCAATGGATAATCATTTTCATTTTGTTCTTTCTACTTTTTATCTGATTTTTGGTTTTTCAAAAGTAAGCAACTTTGTGGCACTTAGTAGTATTCCTCTCTCTTATACAAAACGTGACATGCTTTCAGCGTTCTTCTGTACTTACTTAAGTTTTTTTCCACTTAAAAATATATGCTGGAGTCAGGTGGTGGTGGTGCATACCTTTAAACCAGCACTAGGCAGAGGCAAGTGAATCTCTATGAGTTCAAGGCCAGCCTGAGTGAGTTGTAGGACAGTCAGGACTACACAGAGAAATCTTGTCTCAAGCACACACACACACACACACACACACACACACACACACACACGTATATACACATATGTATGCTGGAAAAGTTATAAGGGGATAGGGGCAAACTGGAAGGATTGGGGGTAGGTTTCGCCAAATCACATAATGTTTATGTATAAAATTCTCAAATAGTAACAAGAAAAATTTTGAAAAGTGTATTCTGAGAATCACTCCTTTTCTGGTAAGGGACATCTGTTCTCCTTTGTGACTTCATAGAGAGCCATTGGGTGGGTCTACCACACTCTTGAAAAATCTTTTTTTCCTGAGTAGGTATTTTGGTCATTTGTCATTTCACTCTGATACAATGTAGTAATGAGTATTTTCCATTTTTCTGTATAGTAGCGATATATCTTGAAGATGCATTCCCAGTGAGAAAATGTTGGGTGTTTGTAGGTATGCTTCTGTCAGTTATTGCCACATTTATCACTGCTATTCCACTTTTTTGATTCCCACTGACAATGAAGTGTCCACTTTTTATGTTGCATATTTGTGTGTGTGTGTGTGTGTGTGTGTATGCACGCACGTGCGCGTGAACGTATTCCTTTAAAAGTATTTAAACAGCTACCAACTGTGACCTGTTTTCTCGGGAGACAATTCCTGATAAAACTGTGTGTGTTTCAACTAGCTATGAACTTCATGAAGGACATAGTGTTGAGCACAGAGGTACAGAAAGGCAGGAAGGAGATAATGCAAAGACATGAAAGGTGGGCGTGAATGTGGTTTTATCCTAGGTGCTAGTTTCCCACTCTCTTCCTGTTCTTTACTCTCCTGCTTTAACAGCATCTAAATTCACCCCTGAGCACACCCCAGCTTGTTTCCTGAACAAGTGCTTCCATTGGTGTTCCAAAGGTTCTGTTTCATTCTCAGGATCTGTAAGACATGACATGGGTCTATCTACTTGCCAATTCATCCCAAGATCAGCTCTTAAATATAGATGGAAAGAAGGAAATAAAGCTGAATTGTTGCATGACTGCACCTAGTAAGGTCTAGTGGCTATGGAACTCTATCTAGTTCACGATTACCAAGAAAAAGAGATATATCTTAGTGTTGAGCAGATAGCTTCCATATTATCCTTTCACCCTCTTAATTGCATTCCCATGAGGAGAGGATCAAATTATATAATAAACAAGATAGAGAAATTCCCCATAACCCATTGCTTCAACATAAGGAAATAATAAATCCGTGTATTGAAACTGGTTTTTCCCTTCCTGACTTTCACAGAATTTATTTACCTGCTCTCTAATTGCTTTTATTGTTGAGAAATCAGTGTAAAGCTTTGTTCTGCTTCTGATAAGAATTTACATAACATCCCAGCCCCAGTCTGACAAACACAGAGCACCCAGTGTCTGAGATGAACAATTACACGAGTCATTCTGTGTGTCCAGACTCCATCCACACAGATCCTGATTTTCTATCAAAGCAACTATTTTGCATATCTGACATGTGATGACTTTACAGATTTGATAATTATATAAGAAAACTATTTTCCTCAACATTGGCATGCTATTATAAACATTGTAATTTTTTTATTTTCTTGTTTAATTACCTTGTAGTTTAATATGGCAAACATCTAAATTCTCTCCTTAAATTTTTCTTTTGAAAAAGATTTTATTATTTATATGTGTGTCTGTGCACATGTGTGCGTGTGCATGTGAGGACCAGAAGAAGGTGATAAATCTCCCGGAGCCCTGAATTACAGGAAGTTGTGAGCTTCCTGATATGGGTGTTGGGAACCAAACCAGATTGCTGTGTTCTGGAGGAATAGGGATCACTCTTAACCACTGAGCCATCTCACCAATCTTCTCTCATATTGTCTTTTTCTGTCTTATAAGAAATACCTTGAGATTTCTCATTTTTCAGCATCTATTTCTGTGATTTATGAATGAGCAGTGTAGCAAATATCTCTGGATAGTTAGAGGCTATAACATCATTTCAACAGTAAAACTAATACTCCTTTTCATTTGATGCATTTTTTCATACAAGTTGTTGCTCATAAAAGATAAGGGATACATGCCAACTCCCATACTAACTTCTACCAAAATCTTTGCTAGAGTGAACGTCCAATGGCATCCTAATATCTCTCATTCACCTATCCCCATAACAATGACTCCATCCTGTACTAGTAGTTTGATTCTTTAGACTATTTTATTAGAAAACACAGAATACTTATTAAAATAAATGCAATCTGAAAACAAACTAAATGAACGAAACCTTCCTGCTTCTCTAGGGACTTCTATGGGTCATGGACTATGGAGCCTTGGAACTCTAGGTGCCAAAAAGCATGTATGGGAGAGGGGGCTGAGTAGTGAAACTGAGGAACAAAAATATCACTTTCCAATTTGCTGGAGTTGGCATCTGTATCAACTGACTCTGTACATGTCTATGGTGGACGCTATAGAGTGGTGATTCTCAACCTATGGGTCATGACCCCTTTGGGTCAACTGACTCTTTCATGGGTATCCTGCGTATCAGTAATTACATTATGATTTACAACATATCAGTATTTACATTATGATTTACAACAGTAGCAATGAAATAATTTTGTGGTTGAGGTTACCACAACACAAGGAAGTGCTTTAAAGGGTTGGAGTATTAGGAAGGTTGAGACTCACTGCTCTAGAGGTCTTTGACTCATGCATTTTCTAAAGCTAAGCCCAGGGGAGGTCTTCTAAGATCTTGAAATGAAAATGGAAAAAGACAACTGTAGCCGCAGGGCGATTGGTAATGAAAAGTCCCCAGACTATCTTGATGCAAAATATACAGCTTTAATAAACAAAAGTAAGACTTACAACAGCTTACACCAGAATCCAAACGATCCATCCTGACGCAGGAGCCAGGCGAAAAGAGAGTTAGTGGAGCGTGCTTGCTAGGTTTATAGGCAGGTTTTTGCCTGAGGGCGGCACGCCCCAAAAACTGAATATGATTGGCTAAACTCCCCTATCATCTCCCCCTTTTTTCTAAAATAAGACAGAACCAAACCAAATACAACTATATTCAATAGAAGCAAATAATAAATATAAAGTTACAAACAACAATGTTAAGCAAGAAACATATAACAAAAGTTCTGCTAAACATTCTATCTCAGGGAGTCTAAATATGTAGATGGTAACTACAACTATCTAATCTTCAACTCCATCAAAGATCTGAGAAGGAAAATAATTTTACTCAAGCAGCCCGGAAGTACAAGCGGGAAACTTCCAAAATGTGCAACCGATGGAAGAGACAACTGAATACCTGGGCAATCACCCAAAATCTCGTATGCAATGTTGAGTCAACCAACTTTGGCTAAGACCTGATGTAACTGACATGCCGTTTTTCAAAGGTAAGAAACCTTTTAGGACTCTCTCACCCTGTCTTGGCAAGATAAGACAGTCCTGCTTTTATCCATTTATGGATATTTTGTAATTCTGTTAGTGGTTGAGGTATGGGCTTTTTCTTTGCCCAAAGGTGTCCCGCGCTACTGTCTTGCCAGCAAGAACGACGCAGGGCACGTAGGATCCTTCTGCAGAACAGCTTTTAATGCTTCTTGAGAGCGAGAGCATAAGCCAACATGGCGGAGACCCAGAGCGAGGCGAGCCCAGCCCTTATATAGGAAACAGTCCCCGCCTCGGACGTGTCACTCTCAGATTGGTCAGCTGCCCATCATCCCAGATGACGCCTCGGGAGAGGCAGGGACTACAGCGTTGGAAATTTGCCAACACATGCGCATTATCCTGTTCACCGGGCGGGGGAACCGGATGTCAGCGCCATCTTGCAATGGCGAATGTGGTTGCGGTCCTCTACATCTCCCCCTTTTTTTACTTCTTTGCAGAAAGGCAACTCCCTCAGAAGGCAGAGATAGAGGTCGCACTTCCCAAAGTGGAAAACATTATAATGGGCTTGCATGGAATCTGCCCCTAGGTTCATGACACCTGGAACTTATCCGGCCTGCCCTCTGCCATTTTTCTGGGAAAGGGAATATATGGCAGGAAACCCTTATGCAGGGCGACATATCTCTCAGAGAGGGCCATTCTCTGTGCGATGCTCTTTAGCTCGACAACCTTCAGGGCTAGCTAAGCCAAGCACTCTACCCTGTGCAATGGACAGAGGTGTCCTAGGGGTGCAGGAGCTGGTTGGCATAAACCTTACTGCTTCAGCATAGATAACCACATCAGTAGAGGTTTCCTGTTCCAGGGCAGCCAGCGCTTGTGCAATAACCACACTTTGTCCCTACGACTTTGGGATTTGAGTCAGCAGACCAACCAGAGGAGAAACACTGATCCTCAGCATAGGGCTGTTCCAAACATTCCCACCCCCACCCTATAAGCTTATAAATAGAAGGTAGGGGAGCCCCAGAGTCTTATTGGTTGTAAAATAAAAAAAAACAAACAAAAAAACGAGGAAACACTGCCACTCTATGGCTGACTGGTGTCGGCTTCAGGAAGGCTGAGAGTATCCCCCATTGCTGCTCCTTCGTAACCGTTGTCATACATCCGCAAAATGGTAGGAGGAACAGAAGCCAAATCTTCAGGTGAGTCCGCGTGTTGTGGGTCACCCCTCACCGTTCGGGTCAGTCTTTCTGGCACCCAGAATGGATTTTCCTGGTCCTGTGGGAACACACAAACAGCTCCCCTGGATCTCAATAGGATGGGATCCGGGCCTTTCCATTCATTAGAAAACACATCTTTCCATATAACCAAATCCTTAGGCCGCTGCGGATCCGAACTATGTTGTGTTGCAGCATTCTGGCCATTATCGTCCAGATTTAAAAAATTTATAGTGAACAGAGCCATGGCAATGGCTACTCTTGGTGTCGGGGGTAATTCCTTCAATATTCCCCCTTTTTGTTTAAGTAGATAAGATTTGAGTGTGCGATGTGCTCGCTCTACAATACCTTGCCCCTGGAGGTTATAAGGCAGGCCTGTAATGTGTGTGACTTGCATCTGTGCACAAAATTGTTTAAACTTTTGAGAAGTATAGGCAGGCCCATTATCCGTCTTTAAAGATGTGGGCTTGCCCCAAGCACTCCATGCCTCAAGACAATGTTGAATGACATAAGAGGTTTTTTTCTCCTATAAGTGGTGTGGCATGAATAACGCCAGAGCATGTGTCAATTGACACATGCACATACTGAAGTTTTCCAAAGGCAGTGATATGAGTCACATCCATCTGCCATATTTGCAAAGGCGCAATCCCTCTGGGGTTTACGCCAGTGTGTCTGACAGGGAGAAACTGGCAACAATTGTGACATTGGGTTACAATATCACGAGCCTCCTTTCTGGTAAGAGAAAAACGTTTACGCAGGGTTTCAGCTGTAACATGAAAATTATCATGAAAGGTTTTAGCGGTCTGTAACGGGGAGGCAAGAGCTACCGCAGCAAGCTGCGTAGCACGATCAGCCAGATCATTACCTAAACTCATGGGACCCGGGAGCCCCGAATGTGCTCTTATGTGTGTGATAAAAAATGGAGCTCTCCTATTTAGTAAACAGTCCTGTATCCTCTGGAAAAGAGCTGCCACTGTACTAGTAGGTTTTATAATTCCAGCGGTCTCTAATAATTTAACAGCATTAACCACATAGGCAGAATCAGAAACAATATTAAGAGGACAATGAAATTTTTGAAGAACCTCTAAAACCACCATACATTCCACCACCTGGGGTGAGGTGGCAGAAAAGTTCTTTGTATATATTTTAGAATCCACAACATAGGCTCCCACACCATTTTTGGAGCCATCTGTATACACCATCACTCCGTCTTTTAGCGGGACAGAAGACGTAACTCGGGGAAACACAATGGGATGATATGCAGCAAACTGCAGCAGAGGGTGTTTGGGATAATGATTATCAATTTTTCCTGAAAAGGTGGTAACCAAAATTGCCCAATCGTCAGAGGTGGCGGCCAAAGTTTGTATCTGAAAGGAGGTATAGGGAACTATCATAACCGCTGGATGCTTACCAAAATGACTAACAGACATTTTAAGGCCTTTAAGGGCAATTTGAGCTATAGCAGCTGGATACCAATCAATACTTTTGGTAGGAGAAGCATGCGGATGGATCCACAGTAACGGTCCATCCTGCCATAACACAGCAGTGGGTAGCTTTCTTGTTTTAAACACACATAGAACAAATGGTTGAGTTTCATCAATACGGCACAGCTGTGCCTCCTTAATGGATTCCTCCACTAGTAATAAGGCTGCTTCTGCTGCCGGCGTCAAGGCCCGAGGGGAGGTAATATGAGTATCCCCTTCCAAGATATCAAACAATGGCTTCAAATCAGCAGAGGGGATTTTTAAAAATGGTCGCAGCCAATTAATATCTCCTAACAACTTTTGGAAATCATTTAATGTTCGCAAATCGTCCCTATAAATTTTTACTTTTTGTGGTAGAATCTTTTCAGGAAGAATAACAGAACCTAAGAATTGGCCAGTGTCTGTAATCTGGACCTTCTCAGCAGCTATTTGAAGACCCCATAGCTGTAAACTCTTAATGAGCAATGGGTAGGCTTCCCTTAGGACCTGTAAGTCCTCATGACACATGAGTACATCATCCATGTAATGAATCACAAGCAAACGTGGGAAACGTTCACGAAGCGGTTCAAGAGCCTCCTGCACAAACATCTGACAAATTGTTGGACTATTGGCCATAGCCTGAGGCAAAACTCTCCATTGAAAGCGTTTATCAGGCTCTATATGATTAATTGAAGGAACAATAAAAGCAAAGCGAGGCCTATCAGCAGGATGCAATGGAATAGAAAAAAAACAATCCTTAATATCTATTATTACCAGACTCCAATTTTTGGGTAAAGCTGAAAGCACTGGGAGTCCTCGCTGCACAGGGCCAAAAAGATGCATTTGTTCATTAATGGCTCTCAAGTCATGCAACAAGCGCCATCTTCCTGATTTTTTTTTTAATGACAAAAATGGGTGTATTCCACGGAGAGGTGGATGGTTCTATGTGCCCCAAAACGAATTGCTCATTAACTAGCTGATTCACTGCTTCCAGTTTTTCAGAGGTAAGTGGCCACTGAGGAACCCATACTGGGGTCTCTGTTTTCCACGGTATGGGCCGTGCTGCCCCAGTGGCGCCTAGGAAAAACCCAGACCCTGTTTATTGATATTAGGTTTAGGATTTACTGACTCCCGTATTCCTTGCTCGGAGCGACCCAAGCCCTTTCCTGGCCTATGGCCCATTCTTAACATTATATCTTGGGCCTGAGATGAATATGCATTAGATAAGGTCAATCCCATACCCTGCATTACATCTCTTCCCCATAAGTTGACTGGCAGGGGAAGGACATATGGTGTAAAATATCCTGACTGCCCTTCGTCTGTTTCCCAGGTTAATCTGGTGGAGCTAATGGTGGGGTTTGTACTATAGCCCAAGCCCTGTAGGGCATGAGACGACTCAGTAACAGGCCAGGACTGTGGCCACCAGCGCGATGAGATAATACTTTTGTCCGCGCCAGTGTCCAAAATGCCTTCGAAGCATTTACCATTCACCCAAAGGGGCAGTTTGGGTCGATCTTGAAGGCTAACAACCAGGTAGGCCGAATCCTGTCCTGTTGACCCCATTAATTTACTCCCCGGCCTCTGGTGGGTGTCTGCCGGAAGAAACAGTAACTGAGCTATCCTGTCTCCTTTACTGATGGAAAAAACTCCACTAGGACAAGAGCACAGGTCTTGTATCTCAGCAGTGTGCTGACTATCAACAAGTCCTGGGTGGACAATCAGTCCCTGCAGGGTAAGCGAGCCACGCCCTAAAAGCAGGCCCACGCTTCCAGGGGGTAGAGGCTCAGGCAGCTGCACAGGGACAGGTTGCACCCCCATTTGGGGCATCAATAGGAAGTCGGTGGAGGCACACAAGTCCATTCTTGTTCTGCCTCCGAGGGTTCCTTGGTCGTTGCCCTGACAAACTTGTTCCCATATTTCTGAGGGCCCTGGGACCAAGGGCCCATCACCCCGTTTTTTGGATCAGTCTGTGGGTTTCCTAATGGTGGGAGGATCTTGCCATGGACATCCCTAACGGAGCGGCAGAGCTCAGCCCTATGATAACCTTTGCCACAGCGTGAGCAGAGGGTAGGAGGCGCTCTCTCCTTTTCTGATGACCTACAATCCTTTTTTAAATGTCCTGGCTTCCCACATTTAAAGCAAACTCTTCTGTCTGGCCCTTTAAAAGGGTGTTTTTGTGACTGCATGATGGCTGCAGCCAAACCCGCATTCGTCAGGGGTCCTCCTAGTTCTCTACAGACCCTGAGCCAGTCCTGTAACCCTTTATTTTTCCTGGGGGCTATGGCCGCACGGCACTCCTGCGTAGCTTGCTCAAAAATGAGCTGCTCTATGAGTGGCGTGGCCATATCAGTGTTGCCAAAAATGCGTCCTGCTGCCTCAGTCATTCTAGCCACAAAATCTGAAAAAGGCTCCTGAGTCCCTTGTATAATCTTGGTGAGCGGGGTGCTTCCTTCTCCCTTTTTAGACAAAGCTTTCCATGCTCTTATAGCTGTATTGGCTATCTGGCGGTAGGCGTCATAAGGGTAGTCTATCTGGGCAGCGGTGAAGCGCCCTTGCCCAGTCAGGAGGTCAAAAGTCCATTGTTGTTGTTCTGGAGTTAAGGCTTGAGCGTTAGCTCTGGCCTGTTCCTGGGCCGCCTCATGCCACAGAGCTTTCCACTCCAAATATTGACCCATGCTGACAAGCGACGCTTTTGCAACTGTCTCCCAGTCTGCCGGAGTCATGGCACTCAAGGCTAATCTGTCCAATTGGGCTAATGTGAAATTAGCGGTCACTCCATATTTTCTAACTGACTCTGCTAATTCTTTTATTTGGTTGTACTCCACAGGCGCATACACCCGTCCATTTTCCCCTTCGTAAACGGGGAAGGCCAGGTGCAGCTTTCTCTTGACCTTGTCAGGGATAAATGAAAAAGTCTTTGGCCCAAGGTGTTCCTCATAAGGGGGCGCCGAAGGGGCAGTTGGGCGAGGGCGAAGCTCGTAAGGAGGCGGATGGGCCCTTTGGGATGACCTCATGGCCCTACCGCTGGTTAATTCTGCCTCCTCCTCTGTACCTAGTTCTTCTGCCTCTTCTCCTGAGCCAGAACTTCCATGCTCACTTTCATGGTGACTTTCAATTTGCGGAGCTTCAAGCTCCTGCAGAGGATATAAACTACTGTCCTTTCCTTTTTTCTTATTGTTAGTTCCAGAAATCTTTCGACCTTGTAAATCAGTCTTCTCCCCCATTCTTATTTTCTTAAAACCACTGGAGGGTCCTTTTTCCTTATTTGAGACTGTGCGCGCACCTAACCTCTCACTGTACTCAGTTTCTGAAATGCTATCCTGGACTTCCTCCGTTGCAGCAACCGCCTGGCAGGATTCGTCTTTTAAGCAGTCTTTGGCGAAAAATAAGAGGACTACTAAAAGAGGTAGCAAGGCCCCTACGAAACCTTCCCAATGCGGAAACAAGTCAAGCCCAAAACCGAAAAATCCAGGAAAAGCCATATCTCTCTGAGTATACAGACCTGCAGTTCTGAATCCTCCTTGTGTCCAAGGGGTCTCCGGCGGTGCGAGCAGTTGTCAGGGTCCCTCAGCGTCCCGAGGGATTCGGCACCAGATGTCCCGCGCTACTGTCTCGCCAGCAAGAACGACGCAGGGCACGTAGGATCCTTCTGCAGAACAGCTTTTAATGCTTCTTGAGAGCGAGAGCATAAGCCAACATGGCGGAGACCCAGAGCGAGGCGAGCCCAGCCCTTATATAGGAAACAGTCCCCGCCTCAGACGTGTCACTCTCAGATTGGTCAGCTGCCCATCATCCCAGATGACGCCTCGGGAGAGGCAGGGACTACAGCGTTGGAAATTTGCCAACACATGCGCATTATCCTGTTCACCGGGCGGGGGAACCGGATGTCAGCGCCATCTTGCAATGGCGAATGTGGTTGCGGTCCTCTACACAAAGGTCAGTTCTGCCAGGAAGAAGACAAACTCCAGGTGAAGTGTCTTTGGTGCTCAATATTCTCTCGGGAGTAGAGCGGTGATGCCAGGAGCGATTGTGTATCACTACTATAGAACTATGAGTTAAATTAAAGGCCATTTTCCATAGCTCTTTGAAGAGGTTGAAGATTATACTATCTATACTAAGTATAATCTCTATGCACCTAAATAACCTGATTAGCCTGAATATAAATATAATAAACATATATGACTATTGATTTCTATCTATCTAACTTGAAGACTAAGAGAATGAACAACTGTGCAATGAGTGAGGACAATGACCTCCAAATGTAAACAATGTACATAAATATTTTAATCAGAGGTAGAAATGTAAATATATGTATATATATTAATACAAATAGAGGTAGAAACATACTCACATACAACATTTAATATATCAATGTGCAAAAATCAACACCAATACAATTTTCTAAAAACAATAACTCACAAATACCAATATATTATTATTATTCCAATCAAATTACATAAATATCTTAATCAAAGGTATATAAATATATGTATATATATATCAATACAAATAGAGGTAGAAACATACTCACATACAATATTCAATATATCAATGTACAAAAATCAACACCAATACAATTTTCTAAAAACAATAACTCACAAATACCAATATATTATTATCCCATCACCAATCAATCCCCCCCTTTTTTTTGATAAACACACCTGAGTTTATAAAATACCTCCCCCATTCCCTCATCCCTATATCAATTATAACCAATCCCTAAATGATGTCCCTAAACCTAAGGGACAAATTCTACTGGGAGAGGGGACATCGTCCTCTAAAATTGCTTCCAGCTGTCACGGGGGCGATGTTTCTCTTAGGGGGGTCCTGTGAAAATAATTGATGGTAAAATTCCCATATAAACATTTGGTGTGAGAGAGTTGTAAATAGTCTCTGAATAAGTTGAGGAGGTCTGGCCAGAGTGTTGTCAAATATTGTGCATCATCCGGAACTGTTTTGTGTAGCTGGTACCAAAAAACAGGTCTAAAAAATAGTGCTATCAACATTATGACGTCATAGTAACCAGGTGGAGTTGGTGTTGTGGGGCCCCATCTTCATCCTAGAAGCTTTAAGGATTACTGCTTATCCTTAAATAAATTTAAGAAAAATTTATTGTTTGTTATGGGAAAGTTAAACACTATCTACAAAGACATATACAGACACACACACACACACACACACATATATATATTAATAAAGATAGAAACAGATGTGGGGAAAGGCAAAGAAAATTTATCAATTATAGTTATTCTGTCCCATATCTTGGCTCTTGACATGAGACAGAAACTCTGGGATATCTCTTATCAACAGGCTTGGAAATGAAGAGGGACTGAGTCATTGTTCAACTCCAAAACCAGCTCTACATATTTATAAATAAATGCACGTTAGTACATATTTAAAAAATAGTAACACTTACCTAAACTATTTGGATTCATTGTTGATCCTCTTTTGGTCATAGGCGGTTTCTATATTCAATTATCCAGGGTCCCTTGGATCCTTTGAAAATGAGTGTTCTGTGGAGACAAGAAGAGAACCTTGCCCCCAACCTTTATATTTCTCTTACCTTTGGTGTGATTATTATCCTTGTAAGTGAGTTATCATTTATGTCTTCCAAGAGGCTTCTCCTCTTCAAACTGAAACTTTATTAATTTTGATGGTATCCACAATTTTTCCTCTCCTGTGGAAACAAGAGCAAAACCCCTTCCCCAATGCAGCACATCTCCTGGCTTCCACTGTGAGGTCAGCACATCCTTGAAATAAATTGGTTGATTTAATTCAGCAGACTTTTCCAATATCCAATGTCTTTCTGTAGCCGTTGTCCCCTTCTCATTAGCGTTGAGAAAATTCAAGGTTAATAAAGCATTATGTAACTTATTCCTGGGGGTATTTTCCACCCCTTTCTGTTTGTTCAACTTTTCTTTTATAGTTCGATTTGATCTTTCTATAACTGCTTGACCTGTAGGATTGTATGGTATACCTGTAACATGCTTAATATTATAATAAGCAAAAAATCGTTTCATTTTCCTAGAAACATAAGCTGGACCATTATCCGTCTTTATCTGTGTAGGTATACCCATGATGGCCATAACTTCTAATAAATGAGTGATTACTGAATCAGCTTTTTCTGAGCTTAAAGCAGTTGCCCATTGGAAACCTGAGTATGTATCAATGGTGTGATGTACATATTTTCATTTCTGGAAATTCTGGAAAGTGAAACACATCCATCTGTCAAATTTCATTCCTTTTAATACCCTTTGGAATAGTCCCTGCAGGCAATGGTGTTTGGTTATAAAAAGAGCAAGTAGGGCATTTCTTTACAATCTCCTTAACTTGTTGCCATGTAATAGAAAACTCTTTTTTCAAGCCTTTGCTATTGACATGATGTTTTTTATGAAATTCAGATGCCTGCAGCACACTACCAATCAATAAGTGATCAATATCTGCATTATCTTGTGCTAGAGGACCTGGCAGACCCATATGGGATCGGATGTGTGTTATATACATAGGGCAAAGCCTGTTCCTGATCATGTCTTGTACCTGGATAAACAATGAGGTCAGTTCTGTATCATCAGGTATAAATTCAGCAGTTTCAATTATGCAAGATAACTCTTTCTGCATATTGTGAGTCAGTAATTATATTAAGAGGTTCTTTAAAATCCATAAGCACCATAACGATGGCATATAATTCTGCCTTCTGGACAGAATCATAAGGACTTTGTTCCACTTTACTCAATTCTTCTGATTTGAAACCTGCTTTCCCTGATTAATTAGCATCAGTATAAAATGTACGGGCTCCGGTTATTGGAGCATCATGGACAATTCGAGGAAGGATCCAAGAAGTTCTCTTTATAAAATTAAGTCTCTTGTTTTTTGGGTAATTGTTATTAATTTCTCCCAAAAAAATAGCACAAGCTCTTTGTCATGGTTCATTGTCTTCCCACAACTTTTTTATCTCATCAGCAGTGAAAGGCACTATAATTTCTGCTGGGTCTATACCTGCTAATTGACGAAGTCTCAATTTTCCTTTTATAATCAATTCAGAGACTTTTTCCACATAAGTTTTTAATTTTTTACTTGGTTTGTGTGGCTAAAAGATCCATTCCAAGATAATATCGTCTCTTTGTATCAAAATTCCTGTAGGAGAAATTCTGGAAGGCAATATAACAAGAATACAACTAAGCTTTGGATTTACCCTGTTCACATGAGCCTCCTGTAATTTTTCTTCAACCATTGTCAGTTCTTTTTCTGCTTCAGCTGTTAATTCTCTGGGACTGTTTAAGTCTTTATCACCATCCAAGGTTTTGTTTAAATGAATTATTAGGTCAGGTGTTATCCCAACAGCCGGTCGTAGGCTGGAGAAGTCTCCTAATAATCCTTGAAAGTCATTAAGAGTTCGTAACTGGTCTCTCCTGATTTGTGCCTTTTGTATCTTAATTCTTTGTAAACCCATTTTATAACCTAGATAATTAACAGAATCTCTTCTCTGAATTTTTTCAGGAGCAATTTGAAATCCCCTTTTAGGTAACACTATTTTTACTTCTTCAAACAGCCTTTCTAAGGTATCTTTGTTTTGATCAGAGATCAGGATGTCATCCATATAGTGGAATATTATGGACTTAGGAAATCGTTTGCATATAATTTTTAATGGTTAGCTTACAAAATATTGGCACGGGGTGGGAGAGTTTAACATTCCCTGTGGGAGGATGGTCCACTGGGACCTCCTTGCAGGCTGAGAGTTTTTATAAGTAGGCACTGTGAAGGCAAACTTTTCTCTATCTTTTTCTTGTAAAGGTATAGTGAAGAAACAATCTTTCAGATCAATAACTATAAGAGGCCATCCCTTTGGTAACAGGGAGGGCAGAGGAATTCCAAATTGCAGAGGGCCCATGGGTTGAATAACCTTGTTGATAGCTCTAAGATCTGTCACCATTCTCCATCTACCAGATTTTTTCTTAACAACAAACACAGGAGAATCCCAAGGGCTGGTAGATTCTTCTATATGTCCAGCATCTAATTGCTCTTGTACCAGCTGTTCTAAAGCCTGTAACTTTTCCTCAGCTAAAGGCCATTGTTTAGTCCATATTGGTTTCTCAGTCAACCATTTTAGAGGCATGGCTGTTGGTACCTCTGAAGGGCCATCAATTGTGTTGTGTTCTTGTATAGTTCTAATGGCTGGTTTCCACCATCTGTAATATCTTGTAGTAATTTCCTCAGGAATATAGGCTCTAGAAGCAGCAGGAATGTTAATTTGGGTATTCCATTGCTGCAATAGGTCATTGCCCCATAAATTCACCACAATATTGACTACATATGACCTTAGTTTTCCTATTTGTGCAACACCAGAAAAGCGACACGTCCCAGAAATAACCGAGTAAGAGGAATATCAGAAACCTCATGAAGGATATCCTCTATGGCGCAATTAAAAAGGCCATTGAATTTTTGGATAGTAATATTTTCTGACATGTTCAATCAAAAGAAATTGTATTTATTTATTTGTTTTCAACTGAAAAGAAAAATCTTACCTGTAATGACCCTTGCCTACCAGTAAGTGGCAGGGGCGCAGCTGAATCCACGTGGCAATGGTGCCGACCCGGAAAAATTCTGAAATATATATAAACTCAAATCCAGAGGTTACTTTCAGGCTAGCAGCACAAGCCAAACTCAGCCGGGGCTGCAGGGAATACACTGCCCGAGTGGGGGTAGAGCTGCCGCTTGCCCGAGTTCCGCGGCTTTTACAGAAGCCGGAAAGTCCCTGGCCCGATTCTATTGAATGGAGCTGGGATCCAGTGCAGGCTTTACTGTAAAGGCTGCCAGGTGCTGTGTGTGCTCAGGCTGCTAGGCCCGTGCCACGAGGTGGGAAAAAGGCCCCACGTTGGGCACCAAATGTAGCCGCAGGGCGATTGGTAATGAAAAGTCCCCAGACTATCTTGATATAAAATATACAGCTTTAATATACAGAAGTAAGACTTACAACAGCTTACACCAGAATTCAAACGATCCGTCCGGATGCAGGAGCCAGGCGAGAAAGAGAGCTAGCAGAGCACACTTGCTAGGTTTATAGGCAGACTTTTGCCTGAGGGCGGCACGCCCCATAAACAGAATTTATGATTGGCTGAACTCCCCTATCAGACAACTCATTAGGTGATGGAGACATTATTAGTAAAAAACATGGCCCAGGCCTCTGTGTTCTCCTGGATACACATACACCAATATCTCTTGCCTTATCAGGCTACCAACAGTCACTGGAAGCAGCGGTTCTCCTGGGCAGCACAACTTCTCTTTCTGTAGAAGGTGGTGCTTGGCTTGCTTTACAAGGACTTGGTGTGTAAGAAGGAGACTGTCTTTCAGTACTTCTCATTATTACATTTCTTTTCACATTCTAAACATAGTTGTCTAGACAGTTAGCTTCCACAATGGCCGGACATGTTCTTCTAGCTCCTTTAGAGTTCAGAAAAGAAAAGGTAATTTTATATGTTTTTATAATCCATTTACTCTTGTGTCTGTGTGAAAACAATATTGTAATCATTAGGGAAGCATTGTTGAGGCTTTGCTTTACAATATCAGTGTGGGTAGCAGGAAAGAGAAAAGAAAGAAAATTAGACTGGTCAATGGGAATATTTTGACTAATTAGTCACTGAATAACTGACAGAAATAGGTTGGGATGGGATTTTAAAACTTATTTACAGGACGCCCAGGTCACCCTGCAGTGCTGGCTCCCCGCTCCCGCCTGCCATCCCAGCTCCCATCCAGGTACGAATTCCTATATTTCTCCCTTCCTCCTGGGGCCATAAAATTTCCCCAGCTCACCTGCCTTGCAAGCTGGGCCTGCATTGTAAGCGCATCCCGGAAAGAGGGAGTGCCTGTGCTTCAATAGCCTGCCTGAGGAAAGGTGGGCATTCTGTCAGTGAAGTTCCTGCCCAAGAAGGGAACCTGACCCGGTACCAGAAGTTCCAATAGAGAGCATTTGAAGTAAGAGATGGGCAGACGCCAAGGCAAGACCTCATCCAACAATCTGAAAAACAACATGAAAATACCAGATCCCAAGGACCCTACAATAGAAGGACTTGAACACCTTAACCCAGAAGAACTGTAAAAAAGTGCCATTATGAAAGCAATAGAGTCCCTTAAACAGGATATGAATAACTCCCTTAAAGAATTGGATGAGAAATATAACAAAAAGTTTGAAGAAATGAGTATAGAAATAGATGAGAAATATAACAAAAAGTTTGAAGAAATGAGTAAATCCGTGAATGAGACCCTGAGAAACCAAGAAAAAACAATCAAAGAGGTAAAGGAAACAGTTCAAGAATTGAAAACTGAAATGGAGGCAATGAAGAAAACACAAACCGAGAACCGACTGGATATGGAAAACCTAGGTAAACGAACGGAGACTACAGAATCAAGCATAACCAATAGAACACAAGAGATAGAAGAATGAATCTCAGATTCTAAAGATACCATAGAGAAAATAAATGCTCTGGTCAAAGAAAACGGCAAATCCAACAAATTCTCTTCACAAAACATTCAGGAAATCTGGGACACAATAAAAAAACCAAATCTAAGAATAATAGGGATTGAAGAAGGAGAACTGCAGATCAAAGGCCCAGAAAATATATTCAACAAAATTATAGAAGAAAACTTTCCCAACCTAAAGAACGATATTCCTATGAAGGTTCAAGAAGCATACAGAACACCAAATAGACTGGATCAGAAAAAAAACATCCCCTCGCCATATAATAATCAAAACACAAAACATAAATATTAAAGAAAAAATTTTAAGAGCTGCAAAGGAAAAAGGTCAAGTAACTTATAAAGGTAAACCTATCAGGCTTACACCGGATTTCTCTATGGAAACCATGAAAGCGAGAAGATCCTGGATAGAGGTACTGCAGAAACTAAGAGACCATGGATGCAAACCCAGACTACTATACCCAGCCAAGCTATTGTTCACTATCAACGGAGAAAACAAAATATTCCAGGATCAAAACAAATTTAAACAATACGTAGCTACTAATCCAGCCTTACAGAGAATATTAGAAGGAAAATCACAACCCAAGGAATCCAACATTCCCAACACTGCCTACAATAACTCAAACATCTAGGGACCATTCACAAGCACAAATCAAAGAAGGAAAACACATACACTCTACTACCTAAAAAAAAAAATGACCGGAGTCAACAACCACTGGTCATTAATATCACTTAATATCAATGGACTCAATTCACCTATAAAGAGGCACAGACTTAGAGATTGGATACGAAAACAGGATCCAACATTCTGCTGTTTACAAGAAACACACCTCAACCACAAAGACAGACACCTACTCAGAGTAAAGGGTTGGGAAAAGGTTTTCCAAGCAAATGGACCTAAGAAACAAGCGGGTGTGGCCATTCTAATATCTAACAAAATCGACTTCAAACTAAAATCAATCAGAAGAAATGGAGATGGACATTTCATACTCATAACTGGAACAATTCATCAGGAGGAAGTGTCAATCGTGAATATCTATGCTCCTTATATAAAGGCACCCACATATGTAAAAGAAACTCTTCTAGAACTCAAGGCAGTCACCAAACCACACACACTAATAGCAGGAGACTTCAACACTCCTCTCTCACCATTGGACAGGTCAATCAGACAGAAACCAAACAGAGAATTAAGAGATTTATTGGAGGTATTGAATCAAATGGACTTAACAGACATCTATAGAACACCCCACCCAAATAGGAAAGAATATACCTTTTTCTCTGCAGCTCATGGAACCTTCTCGAAAATTGACCACATACTCGGTAACAAAGCAAACTTCCACAGATACAAAAAAATATTAGTAACCACCTGTGTCTTGTCAGATCACCATGGATTAAAATTAGAATTCAACAACAATGCTTCCCCCAGGAAGCCAACAAACTCATGGAAGTTGAACAGTCAACTACTAAATCACCCCTAGGTCAAGGAAGAAATAAAGAAAGAAATTAAACTCTTCCTTGAATTTAATGAAAACAAAGACACAACATACTCAAACCTATGGGACACTATGAAAGCAGTGCTAAGAGGAAAGTTCATAGCACTAAGTGCCCAATTAAAGAAAATGGAGAAAGCACACATTGGAGACTTAACAGCACACTTGAAAGCCCTAGAAAAAAAAGAAGCTGATTCACCCAGGAGGTCTAGAAGACTGGAAATAATCAAACTGAGGGCTGAAATCAACAAAATAGAAACACAGAAAACAATCCAAAGAATCAATGAATCAAAAAGCTGGTTCTTGGAGAAAATCAACAAGTTTGACAAACCCCTATCCAAATTAATCAAACGGCAGAGAGAGAACATGCAAATTAATAAGATCAGAAATGAAAAGGGGGACATAACCACAGACACAGAGGAAATTCAGAGAAACATTAGATCTTACTATGAAAGTTTATATGCCACAAAGTTGGAAAATGTAAAAGAAATGGACATTTTTTTAGATAAGTACCATGCACCAAAGTTTAACCAAGAACAGGTGAACAATCTAAATAGACCTGTTAGTCGCGAAGAATTAGAAGCTGTTATCAAAAATCTCCCTACCAAAAAAAGCCCAGGACCAGATGGTTTCAATGCAGAATTCTACCAAAACTTCCAGGAAGAGCTAATGCCTATACTCCTTAACGTACTCCACAATATAGAAACAGAAGAGTCATTGCCAAACTCCTTTTATGAAGCTACAGTTACCCTAATACCAAAACCACACAAAGACACAACCAAGAAAGAGAATTACAGGCCAATCTCACTCATGAACATCAACGTGAAAATACTCAATAAAATACTGGCAAAACGAATCAAAGAACACATTAGAAAAATTATCCATTATGATCAAGTCGGCTTCATTCCAGAGATGCAGGGCTGGTTCAACATACGCAAATCTATCAATGTAATCCATCATATAAATAAACTGAAAGAAAAAAACCATATGATCATCTCACTAGATGCTGAAAAAGCATTTGACAAAATTCAACACCCATTTATGATAAAGGTGTTGGAGAGACTGGGGATACAAGGATCATACCTAAATATAATAAAAGCAATATACAGCAAGCCAACAGCTAACATCAAACTGAATGGAGAGAAACTCAAAGCCTTTCCACTAAAATCAGGAATGCGACAAGGCTGTCCACTCTCTCCATACCTCTTCAATATAGTGCTTGAAGTTCTAGCAATAGCAATAAGACAACATAAGGAGATCAAGGGGATTCGTATTGGAAAAGATGAAGTTAAACTTTCGCTATTTGCTAACGATATGATAGTATACATAAGTGACCCCAAAAACTCTACCAAAGAACTCCTACAGCTGATAAACACCTTTAGTAACGTGGCAGGATACAAGATCAATGCCAAAAAATCAGTGGCCCTCCTATACACAAAGGATAAAGAAGCAGAGAGGGAAATCAGAGAAACATCACCTTTCATGATAGCCACAAATAGCATAAAATATCTTGGGGTTACTCTAACCAAGGAAGTGAAAGACCTATTTGACAGGAACTTTAAGTCTTTGAAGAAAGAAATTGAGGAGGATACCAGAAAATGGAAAGACCTCCCCTGCTCTTGGATTGGGAGAATCAACATAGTAAAAATGGCAATTCTACCAAAAGCAATCTGTAGATTCAATGCAATCCCCATCAAAATCCCATCAAACTTCTTCACAGACCTTGAGAGAACAATAATCAAGTTTATATGGCAAAACAAAAAACCCAGGATAGCCAAAACAATCTTATACAATAAAAGAACTTCTGGAGGCATTACCATCCCTGACTTCAAACTCTATTACAGCGTTACAGTATTGAAAACAGCTTGGTATTGGCATAAGAACAGAGAAGTCGACCTATGGAATCGAATAGAAGACCCAGATATTAACCCACAAACGTATGAACACCTAATTTTCGACAAGGGAGCTAAAGGTATACAATGGAAGAAGGAAAGCATCTTTAACAAATGGTGCTGGCATAACTGGATGTCAACCTGTAAAAGAATGAAAGTAGATCCATATCTATCACCATGCACAAAACTCAAGTCCAAATGGATTAAAGACATCAACATTAATCCGTCCACTTTGACCCTGATAGAAGAGAAAATGGGAAGTAGTCTACAAGATATAGGCACAGGAGGCCTCTTCCTAAGTAGGACCCCAGTAGCACAGACAATAAGAGAAACAATGAAAAAATGGGATCTACTGAAACTGAGAAGCTTCTGTAAAGCAAAGGACACTGTCAGTAGGACAAAAAGGCTGCCTTCTGACTGGGAGATCTTCACCAACCCCTCATCAGACAAAGGTCTGATCTCCAAAATATACAAAGAACTCAAGAAACTAGACACTAAAACTCTAATTAACCCAATTGAAAAATGGGGTACTGAACTGAACAGAGAATTCACAACAGATGAACTTCGAATGGCCAGAAGACACTTAAGGTCATGCTCAACCTCCTTAGCGATCAGGGAAATGCAAATCAAAACCACTTTGAGATACCATCTTACACCTGTCAGAATAGCTAAAGTCAAAAACACCAATGATAGCCTATGCTGGAGAGGATGTGGAATGAGGGGAACACTCATCCATTGTTGGTGGGAATGCAAACTTGTGCAGCCACTGTGGAAATCAGTGTGGCTGTTTCTCAGGAAACTGGTAGTCAACCTCCCTCAGGACCCAGCAATTCCACTCTTGGGAATATACCCTAGAGGTTCCCTAACATACTACAAAAGCATTTGTTCTACTATGTTCATAGCAGCACTATTTGTAATAGCCAGAACCTGGAAACAGCCTAGGTGCCCCTCAATAGAAGAATGGTTAAAAAAGGTGTGGAACATATACACATTAGAGTTTTACTCAGCGGTAAAAAACAATGACATCTTGAATTTTGCATGCAAATGGATGGGAATAGAAAACACTTTACTGAGTGAGATAAGCCAGACCCAAAAAGAGGAATATGGTGTGTATTCACTCATAAGTTGATTCTAACCATAATTAAAGGTCTTTGAGCCTATAATTCGTGATCCTAGAGAAGCTAAATAAGAAGATGAACCTGATGAAGATTATTTAGCTATCCGCCAGGAGGTAGGATATAGACAAGAGTCTCAGGTAACCTCGGGTGCATGGGGGTTGGATGGGAGGGTTGTTGGAAGGGGAGAGGGTTAGAGAGAAGGGAGTAGGGGAGGAATGGGGAAAGCTCGGTGGACCGGGATGGGGGGGGAGGGAGGAAGGATGAATATGGGATCAGGGAAGAATATATTTCAACTAAAGGAGTCATTTTAGGGTTCACAGGAGGCTTGATTATAAATGGGATCCCAGTTCCAAGGAGAGATCCCCCAGATTGCTCTCTGGACAGAGGAGAGGGTGCCTGAATCGGCCGTGGCCCATGACCATACTGATGTATATTTTGCTTATCACCATAGATCCTTCATCTGGCGAAGGACGGCGATACAGTCGGAGACCCACACTGGAGCACCGGACTGTGCCCCCCGAGGTCCAAATGAGGAACAGAAGGAGAAAGAACATGAAAAACGAAATCGGTACTGCGAGGGATGCTATCACCCACTGATACAAGGGAACGGATCTAATGAGAGTTTACCAAGGACAGTTGGACTGGGACTGAACGAGGACGTGATCTAACCAGATTCTCGGAATTTGGCCGGATTCTCTGAATGTGGCTGGCCCAAAGTCTTTCTGAAAAGCCATTGACTATGACACTTACACTTGTTTCCTCTGCATATACTGGATTTTGGGGATCCAGTCTGTTTGGATACTCACCTTCCTGGACCTGGAGGGAGGGGGGAGGAACTTGAACTTCCCACAGGGCAGGAAACCCTGACTGCCCTAAGGGACGAAGAGGGAAGAGGAGAGGGAGTGGGGGGAGTGGGAGGGTGTTGGGAGGGGGGGGGCGGAAATGGAAACTTTTATAATTTCATAAAATTACTTTTTTAAAAAAAACTTATTTACAAAAAAAAAGGATTGAACAACTCCAAGTCAACACAGAGAGAATTTGTCTTTTTAAGGTAACATGGAAGGAAATAAGCTTTTCTAACTGAATACTCCTCAAACCAAACTCATTATTTTTACCACAGTGCTCAAGAAATGGTAATGTATCCATCCTGCTCACCTAAACCAGAATATAATCACCATCTGCTTCTTTATCTCATCCCATAGCATAACTGCAATTAATTTAAATTTTAAATAAATTTTAAAGCACTTTTTATCACCTCTTGAAATGTCCTCCCACCAAGCCTTGCCTGGATATATATGTAGTCTCAAGAATATTTCTCTATTATGTTTTTATTTTTACTTCATAAAACAATCAAACTGAAGTCTCTTCAAATCTCTCCCTCTTTAACATCTGTTAGTCCTTCCTATCCTTCAATGAACAAATTCTAAAAACCTTAGTATACCTCAGTCTCTTTTGCCCACCTCTGTTGGCCTAAATGGGCACTATCTTATCAACTTACATTATGTTTCCTAGTCTTTAATCATATACTATGTACTTTCATATCCGAGTCACAATGTACCTTTATTTCTCTTGGGCTAGATTTAATCATTCTTTCAGTCTTAGACAAAATTTTACATTATTTCAATGTGGACTCTTAAGCAAAGTGCTCGAGAAATGGTACTGTGTTTGGTACATCTGAAGTGCATTAGAAAGCATTTAAATTTCCTCTTTAAATGTTCACTCATCGCTCTTATTTGTGATTATTGGATTTTTGGTTTCCCTGCCAGGCTGAAAGGTTTGGAAAGTATCCAAGTCTGCCTTGTTTATAACAGATACTAAATAATTATGCTAACAAGTAAGTGATCGTGTCCAGATGGTATGCTTAAACAACAGGGTTAAACCTCCAGTTTAAATCAACATTAAAAAGTATAATTTACACAAAGTAACATATTTTAAGGGTTTATATATTATATATATGCACACACAAGTATAAAAATGATTCAAAATATAAAATCTGTATAATCCCAGAGAAATCCTACATATGCCTTTGTAATAAGTTGATTTTCTCATTCCTCATGTGTGGTACCTCATAATGTTTTTGTTTTATCACAAGAGTTTAATAAAAATTTTAATTTAATGCAAAAAGAAAACATAATGTGCACTTGTATTTTTTCACTCAGAACAAATTTCTTGTGAATCATCAAACTTGCTGCAAGTACTTCTGTTTTGCTCTTTCTTAGCTGCTGAGTAGAATTGCTATTCCAGTCTCCTTGTACTGCATAGACAAAGCACATGAGGCTGGGGATGATGTGTGAAGAATATATGTAGTCGGAGACTGCTCTATTGTTTAACACTGCCAAGACCCAAATAATCAAACATAAACTGTATTAACTAAAACACTGGTTGGTAAATCACTCAAGTGTATTTCTAGCTATTTCTTGCATCTTAAATTAACCCATTTCTATTATTTTATATTTTACCACGAGGCCTGTGGTTTTCCAGTACTGGTGCGCAGGTGTCTTTCTCCTCTGGTGGCTACACGGCATCTCTCTGACTCCACCTACTTTCTCTTTCCTATATCTCCTACAGCCTGGTTATATTCTGTTAAGCCGTTGGCCAAAAGCAACTTTTTTATTAATCAATAGCAATAAAACATAATCATAGCATACAGAGGGGAATTCCACACCACCTCCGTTTTTCTGTCTAATTAAAAAAGAAAGTTTTAACTTTAATATAGTATAACTATGTATAACAAAACAGTTATCAAAAAGAATTATAGTTACAATACTTAGTCCACTTACTTTGGCAAAACTGTCTTTGAAATTTTCTGCTTCATGGAAAAGTCTACTGGATACTATAGGCCTGAAGGCTGAAAGTGGATGGCCCAATGTTAGAGAAGAACTTTGGGTGACTGTTCAGGCAGCGAGATGTCTCTGTCAATTCTAGAGCTTTAGAAGTTTCTTACAATACACTTCCTGTTAACATAGGTAATATTATATCCTTCTGGGGGTCTTTAATGGAATTGAAGAACAGATAGTTATACTTTTCTTTAGTTATGATAAAAAATAGTTATCAAACTTTAGACTCACAATGATAGGATACTTTTAAAGTACATATGTTGGTTTAGCTCAGCAGCCCATACAATGAAATGTCACTCTGTACTTAGCTCATTCACAGTCAAAAAATTCAAAGAGAACGCAATAATATACATATTCCAGACTTTTTGTGTATATTCCATATTAATGTGGCTTATTATTTTACTCCTTTAATCCATGACTGTCTGTACTCTGTCTTTTTAAAGACTTTACTTTTTTTTAAAAAAAATAACTGTCTATACTCTTTTTCCTCTCTCTCCCAAGCCTATGTCCATTTATCAAATACTGTGACCCATTTAGAGGTCTTTTTCATCTCAATTTGTCTTTATTGAGTATCTGTAATCCTTTTCTTACCAGGGCAGCTTCTTAAAGTGCTAAGCAGCATGGGTAGGACTAAGGCTGCTTTGTCTTTTGGCTCTGCCCAGTCCAACATGGCAGTGGTCTATTCACTGTCCCTGAGACTGCTGGGTGGGAGCCGTCCTCACCACTTCAACTCTGGGTAGCACCATTCAGCATATATGCTCTTTTTTCCCCCACAATAAAACTTTATTCTTACATAGTTACAGCTTTGGAACAATAAAAAGATACACCCATTTGTTATCTAGGAAGAGAATCTGAAGCAGCAGGTGGGAAAGAGGGTGGTCGTGGTGCCTTGGTTATACTTATGGTTATCAGCTCTGTTCAATGTATGTAGAGATATCTATTCCTTCTGAAAGCTTTGCCACATTCACTTCAAACCAGTCCTGAACATCATTGAAGATTTTGGCATCATTCTCATCAGATACAAAAGTGACTGCCAGGCCTTTAGTACCAAAGTGACCAGCACAAGCCACTCCGTGAAGGTAGGTAACTGAGTCCTCTGGCATGTCATAGTTGAAGACGATGTTGACTCACTCAATGTCCATAGCTCTACCAAACAGATTGGTAGCTAACAGGATGCACCACTGGAAGTCCTTGAACTGCTGGTAGCAGGACAGACACTCCTCCTGGGGCATGTCTCGATGAATGGCAATGGCTGAGAGGTTCTGTTTCACTAGGAGCTGGGCCAGGGCCATGCAGCATTGCACAGACTTGACAAAGATCACCACCTGGTTAGTCTCTGGGATGTCAACGAGGTCAAAGAGCTTCTGGTTCTTCTCATTGTCCTTGAGCTTGACATAGTACTGCTGTAGACAGTGCAGTGTGAGGTTGGTCTCATCATCCACAAACACCTCCATTGCATCCTGCATGAACTTCCTGCAGACTGGTCGGATCTCCTTGCTCAGGGTGGCACTGAATAGCATGTGCTGCTTTTCATGGGGTGTCAGGCGAAAGATCTCTTGCACCTCCTGGCACATGTCCAGCTGTTCCAGCATCTTGTCACACTCATCTAGCACAAGGTGCTTTACATTCCTTAGGTTGAGGCTCTTGTTCCGTACAAGTGCCAGGATCTGGCCTGGTGTCCCTGCTACAACATGGGAACAGTTCTTCAACACATCTTCATCCTTCTTAATGGAAAGGTCCCCAAAGAACACAGATACCTTGATACTGGTCATGTACTTAAAGAAGTGCTCATACTCCTTGCTGATCTGGAAGGCCAGCTCCCTTGTGTGGCACATGACTAGTACTGATACCTGGCCATTGATGGGCTTGATCTGCTGCAGGATGGCCAGCACAAACACAGCTGTCTTACACATCCCAGACTTGGCCTGGCACAGGACATTCATACCCATAATGGCCCGGGGAATACACTCATGCTGGACCTCTGAAGGATGCTCAAAGCCACAGTCAACTATGACTCTCAGGAGTTTTGGCTTCAGCAGAGAGTCCCGGAAACCAGAACTGTGAATGGAGACAAAAGATCCTTTGACGTCTTTCTTTGGGGGGAGCTGGAGTACTCTCCTTGGGTGCTTGGGGCTTGTCATCTTTATCATAGTCCAAAAGCTCATTTTCCACTTCTTGTTCTGCCATGGCACTGTTGTCCAGTGCACTGTGTTTTGCCTTTATGTATGTCTGTGTGAGGGTGTTGGATTCTGGAGTTACAGATAGCTATAAACTGCTATTATGGTGCTGGGAATTGAACCCAAGTCCTTGGGAGGAATAGCCAGTGCTCTCAATTGTTGAGCCATCTTTCTAGCCTCATGTGTTATAATTCTTATAGTCTTTTATACTTATGGAGACATAGGCATTCAAGATCTAGGAGATACATCAGTGAAAATCTTCACAAAATAGGATAACATCACTTGATAAGAGGGTAGTGGAGGAAGGGAAGAAGAGAGAATCAGAAGATTGAACTCACTCATTTTTTTTAAAATCATGAACTAACTCTTGTGATAATAGCATTTGTTGACCCATAATAGTACATCTAATGATGTTTCAATGATTTAATCTCCTAAAATTTACATTTAGGATCATCTCCCAGCACATGAATTTTTGGGGACACATTTGAGCCATGGAAATGTCACTGTACAATCATTGATATTTTTTCTCCCATTTTCCTGCTATATACCAGGCAGTTTCCAGATTTTACCAACTATGAAGGTGAGGTAGAAGTTGAATGATTTGTGTCTTTGCTTTTCATGAGCTCTAGTTACTCACTGTCACTTGGCATTTTCAGTCATTTTAAACTTCTCTATTCTAATAACTATGAAGTGGTATCTCATTATGATCTTAATTTTCATTTCTCTAGCTACTAAAAGTGCCGGAAAGGTCTTTATGTGTTTATTGTCAATCCAAATAGAGTTTTTTCTGTGAAATATCTGCTTAGGTTTTTTTCATATTTTACAATTATTTTTTGTCTCTTTTTTTCTGGTAATTGATTGATTTTATCTTGAACAGTCTAGTCCCATCTATCCTGCACTGCGTCCCAACAGTTTAGGCCAGGTTTCCACAAACATGTCAAGACCTGAGCCAACAGAGTGTTCTAGATAGTAGGCCTCTGATGATATTGCTTCCTATATCCCTTCCCTTTTCAAGAGCTGTAATTTTTTTTAATTTTTTTTTCTGACCACTTTGAACCTGATAGAAGAGAAAGTGGGAAGTAGTCTACAAGATATAGGCACAGGAGACCACTTCCTAAGTAGAACCCCAGTAGCACAGACAATAAGAGAATCAATGAATAAATGGGACCTCTTGAAACTGAGAAGCTTCTGTAAAGCAAAGGACACTGTCAGTAAGACAAAAAGGCTACCTTCCGACTGGGAGAAGATCTTCAACAACCCCTCATCAGACAAAGGTCTGATCTCCAAAATATACAAAGAGCTCAAGAAACTAGACACTAAAACTCTAATTAACCCAATTAAAAAATGGCGTACTGAACTGAACAGAGAATTCACAACAGATGAACTTCGAGTGGCCAAAAGACACTTAAGGTCATGCTCAACCTCCTTAGCGATCAGGGAAACGCAAGTCAAAACAACTTTGAGATACCATCTTACACCTGTCAGAATAGTTTTTTGTCTCTTTACTGAGTTAACAGTATGTGTATTTTAAAAGTTTGAAAATAAAGCTTGTTCTTTTCCACTTTGATAGTGTCCTTAGAAGATTAAAGATTTTAGCTTATTTAAATCTAAACCATGTATTTTATGTCCTATTAGAGATACCACTACAGAAAGGTTGTTGGTTGTTTCTTTTCTTTTAGAGTTTTTGTCACTCTAACTTCTACATTAGAAACATACTTATTATGAAGTTAATTTTATGGGTGGCATGAGGCAGCCACAAATATTTATTATTCTTAAACACGTGTTTAACTTTTCAAGCTCTGTTTCTTTTATTGCCTGTGGGATTTGGTCAGCCAATAGATCACCTCTGACTTTATTTCTAAACTCTTTTCTACCTAATGTTACCATGCTGCCACCAATTATTCCCCAATCCACTGACTTTGTAGATTTTTAGTTAGTTATTAAAAGTGGGCTGTTATAAGTCCTTACTTTTTTATTTATTTATTTTTTGTTTTCAAACATGCTTGGGCTATTTGAAACCTTAGCTCTTTCTGGATAAGCTTTCAAAGTCTCTGGAATTTTGCTTGGGATAATGTTAGACCTGCCAATAACCTTTACGTCTTAGCATTATTAAACGTGTCAATCCCTAAGCAAAGGACGTTAGTTCATATCTCCAATATCTAGGTGATAATTAATTCTTTTAGTAATATTTCATGCCTGTGGTATAGAACTCTTATGCATCATTTTGTTATTGCTGGTTTGTCTGGGAGTTTTGACTTTTTCTTAAATTTCCTTTGTTTTTGTTTGGAGGCAGTCTGTTGGGGGAATATGGGCATAGATTTGTCCACACTGCTTCCTGCTGCTTGGGGGCACTGTTAACCAGGTCTTTCCTATGTGCTAGGTTCATCTCAGTCAGCAGTTGGGCAAAGTAATTTTTTTGAGGATATTCATGGTGACCTTTCATGGGGCGTGGTCTATCAAACCATTATTGGTCTAGAAACAACCTACAGGTTCTCGTCTTTTGTGAAAACAAAAGAAGAATCTCTTTTCCAAAGCAACATATCCTTAGACCCAAATTTGAAAGTCATGATACCTTATCATGATACATATATGCTGGGTTAGCTTAGCAGTCCATACAATGAAATTTCTCTATGTGCTTAGCTCCTTTACAGTCAAAAAATTCAAGGAAAACTCAACAATATGCAAAACCCAGACTGTCTGTGTATGCTTCATGTTTACATGACTTATATTTTTTATTCCTTCGAATCTATGGCTTTCTGTACTCTGTCTCTTTTTTTCCCCAAAGTTTATTAAATTATAAAAGTTTCCATTTCCGCCCCTCCTCCCAACACCCTCCCACTCCCCCCACTCCCTCTCCTCCTCCCTCTCCATCCCTAAGAGCAGTCAGGGTTTCCTGCCCTGTGGGAAGTTCAAGCTCCTCCCCCCTCCCTCCAGGTCCAGGAAGGTGAGCATCCAAACAGACTGGATCCCCAAAATCCAGTATATGCAGAGGAAACAAGTCCCAGTGTCATTGTCAATGGCTTTTCATTTACTCTGTCTCTTTAAAGCCTCTTTTTAAAACAATTTATTTTTTTCCCAACTCTCTATACTCTTTTTCTTCTCTCCCTCAAGCCTACATACATTTATTCAACACTGTAACCCATTTAGAGTTTTTTTATATCTAAATTTGTCCTATTGTGAGTATGTAATTCTTTACTGTCTTGAAGAGCTTTTAAAATGCTAAGCAGCTTGGTTGTAGCTGCTTTGGATGCTGGTTCCACCTTTCTCCACTTTTAAAGTGGTGGAGGCTCTGGGGCCTCCAGGTAGGGACCACGCTCAGCAGTCCAACCCCGAGAATGAGTGTGCAGCATATAAACGCTTTTTATCTGAGTAACAGCCAAATATGCCACACAGAGTACTATGCAGCCTAGAAACATCTCTGTGTATGGCGGCGGGAATCTGCCATGCTCTCCCAGCTGTTCAAGCCTAGTATACCTGATCTCACTGCCTGCCTAGGCAGGGAGCGCCAAGCCACAGACATGGTCTCAGCTACTTTCCTCCTGATCCCGAGTGGGCACACAAACACCCAGGCCCACAAATGCCATTGAAATGCTTCATAGCTGGAGTTTGCTCTGGCAGTGCAGCCCAGGAAACCGCATTTTAAAACCCAGCAGCTTTTCCCTGCTACGCTGAATCAGGAAAACCTCTCTTAAAGGAACTGCAGCAAGTTGCCAGCAAACAGTAAGAAGCTGTGTTAAACTCTGTACTTTTTTTGTGTGTGTCTAGAACTCCTTTTCAAGCCCTCTCAGGTTTTAGTGGATTTAGCTAGCACATGTTGGAGCACCGATCTGTAACAGGAGGGCCTGCTTGTTTGCATGTGAATTGTTTCTAGACCAATATGGTTTGATAGATGATGCCCTCCTGAAAGATCATCGTGAATACCCTCAAAAAATTACTTTGCCCAACTGCTGACTGAGATAAACCTAGCACACAGGATACACCATGAAGACCTGATTAACAGTGCCCCCAAAGAGCAAGAAGCAGTATGGACAAATCTACACCCATATTCCCCCAACCATTGGCGCCTAATGTGGGGCAAGAACTCACGACCCTATGATGAAGAGTCTCATGCTCTACAGACAGAGCTAGCTGAGCAGCCAGGACAAACAAGCAGACCCTCCTGTTACAGTCTTGTTATATAATTCATACTAGCCTTGAACTCATTTAGTGCTGGGAGTACACGTTCTCCATACTCTGAAGTTATAAATGTCAGTTAAAAAAATCTGTCTCATAGTGATTTTCTATTCTATATTTACAGTGAATCTACGTTTAGTTGCTTTTATTTTAAAGACTTCTTAAAATTCTTAAATATAACTATAAATTTATCAATTTTTTTCTGTAATATTTCCATATTTGCTTCACAAATTAGAGAATTCTGTTGTCTGTCCACACACATAATTATGGTACTAAGTCTTCCAGATGAGTCCAATTAATTGCTAATACCCTTCTATCAGTCCTAAGTCTCAACCTCAGTGTTTACTCTGCCTGATATTAATATAATGACCTGTTACTTCATGCTTAGATGATTTGTGTCTTTAGGTGTTGAGCACATCTCTTCAGAGTGACACATAGTTAGATTTATTTTTCATCATTTTCTTGCCCAACAACCATTACCACTTAATATTATTACTAATACAATTTGGTTTATGTTCCTACTATTTGTCAATAATTTGTAGATTATGTTTACTTTCCTTTATTTTTCTTTTTTGAGTTCTTTTGTCTTTGTTATATGATTTTTGTGTGTGTTTTACTTCTCTTATTGACCATTACCTTTAGTGGTTTCTTGGGAATTAATAATATATACCTTAACTTATTCAAGGCCACTTATGATAATATTGTACCATTTTGTACTTTACCTTTGAAGGTCGGAAACAGAATAACTTTAAAATGGTATAATTTTATTTGTCTGGTCTCCCTGTTTTAAAGAGGAGTTGTGCAGATGTTTGGGGCCCTGTTACCTGGCACTATTTCCGAGGAGATGGGAGCAAATATCTCCTCACCTCAGGTAGAAATATCACTCAAATCCAACTCAGTGAGCCAGTGAGCTTTGTATGAATGAGTTACAGGAATATGGGTGAGAGGTTACTTACTAGAGCAGAAATGACTCAAAGGTCACCAAGTTTACCCCAGCATAAGTGACAGCTCATAAAATCTGATATCCTGGAGCACATTGCCCAGCCTAAAGGCAGCTCAACAGTTTGTAAGATGTCTTTTTTTTTTTTTCAGGCAGTACAGTTAGTCATCTTTCAGGGAGGTCAATTTACTAAGAATGTCCCTCAGCATTCCTTACTGTTTATATATGCTTGAGGAGGAGGGGCCTAGTTAATTTGGTCATTTTCTGAAACTTCCTGAAGTCACTAAGATGTTTACTTTCGGAGATTAAGGAGTTTTCCGGTGGGATGGAATGTTTCATCTCCTGAGAACATCCTATTATTTATGTTTTTTTTTATCTTCCTTTCAACAACCTGTATCTTAAGGAGTTCCTTTTCTTGACAGGAAACACTACAAACAGGCCCGATTCTCTGAAGTACTCTGTTCTTTGGGGATACTACTGCTTCAGCTTCCTCAGGTTAGCAGAATGATCGGGCTCCGCTAATTCTACCTGTCCAGAGATGCCTAGCAAGAAGATGCCTTGCTAGCATGCAACTCCTCTTGAAAAAGATTTCGTTCTTGCACAACCTATTGTCTTACTTCTTTTCTGCACAGAGTAGCAGGGATAGTGCAGTAGCTACAACCTACTAGTCAAAACTAAGTGGTTTTAGGTACCAACTAGAATGAATATAGTGCATTTCAAGGCAACAGCTGGTAGAATTTACAAACTAGGAATTTGTGAAATTTAATCACACCCTAGTTTCTATAGGACTTATCTGGGACACACTGTTTTCATTGAATTTGGTAAATTTGGGTTCTGAAATTATATGAGAAAATTTTAATTTATATTGTAGATCTGAGACTTCCATAGTTTTCTTTATAAGTTTTCTATACTTTCTTCTATCCTTTACTTCCTATCTAGGTTTATGTTGGGGTGACAAACCACTTAAACCTCTCAGGATTCAGAAGGACTGCTGCAGCAGGTGAAAACTGGTTAAAGAGATCTAAGGGTAAACAAATTAACCACAGAAATCTTTTTATCATGTCCCATTTATTCTTTCTATGCTCTCTCCAGTGCTCTCCTGATGTTACCCTCTCAACAGTCCCTCTTAATGTTCCTCCCAATCCTACAAGGTTTCCAGTTTACATACCCACACAGACATAACTAGCAATTACATAAGCGATACCAATGGTACCATGAATTTCTTAGAGCTAACAAGACGAATGGAGACCAAGGAAGTAAGCTCCTTATGTCTAAGAAGGGGCATGATTGTGAAGCTCCCCTGTAGATTCCATAAGGTTTAGGATGATGCTTGACCTCTGGGCTAAACAGCAGGGTGCTGGGGTGGGTGCTGTATCCACTGGAACCCAGGTAAGAAAAAATTTCTCTGGGGCTGGTTTGGTGATCCAAGCTTTTTTCTTGTATGTTTGAGGGGTAAAGGTACAAACAGTTAATTTCCTAGACTAAGACCTTGTGTCAACTGAAAGGCGAAGGTAAGTACAGAATAGTAATAGCTTATTAGGGTATAGCAAAGACCAGTAGGTTATACAGTCTTGAATTGACTGTGGAAGATTTTAGGGCTGTTTATCTAGGGTACTGTCTCCCATGCTCAGTGCCTCCTGCTCAGGGCTCCTTTCTTGTCAATAGTCTTGTCAATAAGGATAAGTGTGGGGTACTAGCTTTACATAGATTTGACAGTTAGAGCAAAGGTTTTGGCTGAGTGAATACTTGTACACCAGAGTCCCACAGTGTGATGAAAGATCTTTCAGTTGCCAGTACAGGAAAAGTCAAGTTTAAAGAATGATTTATACACGACTGGGATATTTTGGGATGAATCCTGTTATGGAAGGAGGAAAAGTCATGGCTTCACAAGATTTCTACAGAATTAACAACGACTGTTCAAAAGATAGGGATTCTCAAAGCTCTGCAAATCAGGTTTCTCAGAGGGTGGAATACACTTCCATGAGTTTGTCTAGTGACCTGTCAGCTGTACTTTTACTCTATAGTGCTTGTGGCTCACATCAACTTTCTTTACGTTTTCTCATTCACCTTTTTTCTTATTCAGTGTAGAAAAAGTTTGTAAAAGGCAGAGCATGTGTCTAGCATTGTTCTAAATGCTTGCTAAATACCAATGAATTAGTTATTGAGTACAACGGACAAATGGAAAACAGAGCAGTAGGAGCAAAACAAGCATTCCTTCTTGGGCACATACCTTTTCTTTAAAAAGGAAACTAAAGTATCTCCATTCTGGAGAAATGTAAAATTAATTACAAAGAGACAATTTGTGTGGAATGTTAGGCAAAATTCTCTTACTGGCTTGCCTTCTCATATTCTGTAATTAATTTTGGTGAAGTAAGAAACTGCTAACTTTTGGCTAAAAAATAAAAAGTTTTAAAAAAAAACCTCTTCCAAATTAGACATATCTGCAAGGATGCTTTGGAGCTAAAAGAAGGAATATTTGAAAAAAAAGAGTTTATATAGGACTAATTATGAAAGTGTGCTTAAATCTATTTATATTTTAGTTTTTTTGGCTCTAGTATCTAGTCTCTAAAATGCCACCAGAGAAGTGTAAAAACATGACTTTTTAGTGTTCAAACAATCTGTTCTCAAAAGTAAAACAAGAGGAGGGAAACCAAACCAAACTAAACCTTGCCACCATATTTTCTTATGTTCCACAGTTAAAACACCAAATGAATACATGTTTTTCCTTTGTAGGACAGAGCTCATTTCAGAAAAACTGGTGCATTGGTTACTCAAGGCAAGAGTAATGGGAAAAGATCGTTGTACCTAAATAAGAAATACATTAACGTGTAAGAAGACATTTGGGCTTGCCTTTCAGCTTAGCATGCAGATTGTCCCAAAGGGTGGTCCAAATGTAAGTTCTACTGTGAAAAGGAAGCTTCACACCAGCCCACGCATACCACTATGAACCCTTCATAAATCACTTAATGGGCATATCTCACCTCCAGAGAGATGGAAAATTTTTCTTTAATAAGATTTTCTCTCAAGGCTGTCTCCGTCTTTCCTGGATAGGAATTTGGGTTTGCCTGCCAGAACTAATGTGCAGATTTGGGAGCCCACAGAAGTCCTTCCCAGGAGAGCCAGCAGCAGCCTTCTCAGGCATAGGCCACTTCTGGACCCTACCCTCATACTTACCACTGGAAGACGGATGTCTCTTTGTTCGGGTTCCTCAATGTACCTTTCTTCCCAGGTGTTAAAATCAGCACTCTAAAGAAACTCTTCTTAATCAACCGAATAGAACTGTGCCCCCAGTATAATCATGTTAACTCTGTGTTCTTGTCTTACAAAACACTTATCACCTCATGAAAGCACATCATTTGGGGGACTCACTCATTCATCGCTTGTCTCCTCCTCTGAAGTCTATGTCCCCGAAGTCCAGGACTGTTTGACCTTGACCAGCATACATAGTACTATTGTTTGGACTATATTACTATGTGTCTCCCAGAGGATAATGTGTCGATGGTTTGATCTCAGATTGTTACTCTCAAGAAAGTCTATAAACCTTTAGGAGACAGGGCTTTGTGGGAGGTCCCCTAGATCATTGAGACTGAGCTGTTAATCATCTCTTTCTCGTCTTACAGATGTACATTTATGTACCCGTAGGTTTCTCCATGATTTGCTTCCCTTGGCAGAGGTCAAGGGAATCTCCTAAATATGACCCAAAGTAAACATTTTCTTCTTTTAAGTTAGTTACCTCAAGTACTTCATTATGGTAGTGTGGAGCTGATGAATACACATGGTGTCTAGTGTGCAGCCTGATCCATCATAGGAATATCTACTCACTGAATGAATGAACCACCTCTGTTCTATGTGCACCCAACAGGGAATTATGACATTCAAGTGCAGAGAGCTCCAACACAAAGGAGAAAGAAAATCTGCCTAATTCAAAAAATATGCAGGAATTCACAAAAGTGCCTTCAAACGGGGGTCGTAAAGATACAAGATAGACTATGAAATACAAGGTCGCCTAAAATTCACAGAAACCTCACCCAGACCATATTTGCTAAGTCACCTTCTCCAAATTCAGGGGAAAGAACTGAGTTTTTACTGCTTACTTTACAAATTGAGGTTTCCAAAAGTTTGTACAGTGGTATTAATATCTTCCTGTGGGTAGGATGATGGCAGTAGTAACTCAGGGGAGACACAAAAGCGACTCAGCTTTCTATAATAAGGGCTTCCAAGGTCAGAGCTTGGGGTGACACATGCACAGCATCTCTCAGCCAAGTGGAAAACACTCGTCTGAGTACACTCCAATGAAAAGTTCAACTGAAAGGAATGTACTGAGCGGAGATACCATGGCATTTTCCACAATAACAGGGAACATTTGAAAGCACGGTGCCACAATTTCACTTGGATCCCATCATGGCCAGGACGCTTTATCTGATGGGATCAGTTCTGATCTATTGCCTGAGTTGGCCTAGAAGATTAGGATGTAACAAATTCTGAAGTTGAGTTTGCTTACAGGGAGGTTATGAGCTTTGCTTAGCTGTTGATTGAAACGAGCAGAGTAAAAACTTAAAATATCCATGCTAATTGTTCTATTAACAATAAAATGGCTGAAATGATGACAAAGAGCATCAGGTTTTTAAAATTTTACTATTTATTTTCTTATTTATTAAAAATTTCCACCTCCTCCCCACCTCCCCCCTCCCTCCCTAGCCTTAACAGCAGTCAGGGTTCCCTGCCCTGTGGGAAGTCCAAGGTCCTCCCCACTCCATCCAGGTCTATAAAGGTGAGCATCCAAACAAACCAGGTTCCCACAAAGTCAGTCCATGCAGTAGAATAAAAATCCAGTGCCATTGTCCTTGGCTTCTCAGTCAGCCTTCATTGCCAGCCACGTTCAGAGTGTCCATTTTGATCACATGCTCCATCACTCCCAGTCCAGCTGGCCTTGGTGAGCTCCCATTAGATCAGTCCCACCGTCTCAGTGGGTGGACTCACCCGTCGTGATGCTGACTTCCTTCATGTTCTCCCTCCTTCTGTTCCTCATTTGGACCTTGGGATCTAAGTCCAGTGCTCCAATGTGGGTCTCTGTCTCTATCTCCATCCATCTCCAGATGAAGGTTCTCAGCCATTTACTTGTAATCACTGATGAGATTTCAACCAAAAAATAATTTGTAATCACCGATGAATTCAACAAGGAACAACAGCACGACTCCGACACTCTTGAAAGCGAGTGTCAGGTTTTAGTATATTTTATACTGGCATCTACTAGACCTATGATTGAGGTATTATGTATGCATAAAGTCATATATTCATACCTGTGTGGACTGCCATGCATACGTGGTTATACGTGACAGTCGCTCTTTGGAGATTTACAGATGGTTATTTTATGCATTTGTATATCATTCATCTTCAAATACCCATCCCTTTTCTACTTGTTAGAGACCCAAACTCTTTGTTCATGGTAGGTCAATCTGTTAAAAATCTACCAATCTTTCAATCTCTTGAAATTAACCAGCTTCATTTGTCAAAGATGCTTTCCTTCTCATAACTGGATGTCAACCTGTAGAAGGATGAAAGTAGATCCATACCTATCACCATGCACAAAACTCAGGTCCAAATGGATTAAAGACATCAACATTAATCCGTCCACCTTGAACCTGATAGAAGAGAAAGTGGGAAGTAGTCTACAAGATATAGGCACGGGAGGCCTCTTCCTAAGCAGGACCCCAGCTGCACAGACAATAAGAGAAACAATGAATAAATGGGATCTACTGAAACTGAGAAGCTTCTGTAAAGCAAAGGACACTGTCAGTAAGACAAAAAGGCTGCCTTCTGACTGGGAGAAGATCTTCACCAACCCCTCATCAGACAAAGGTCTGATCTCCAAAATATACAAAGAACTCAAGAAACTAGACACTAAAACTCTAATTAACCCAATTAAAAAATGGGGTACTGAACTGAACAGAGAATTCACAACAGATGAACTTCGAATGGCCAGAAGACACTTAAGGTCATGCTCAACCTCATTAGCGATCAGGGAAATGCAAATTAAAACCACTTTGAGATACCATCTTACACCTGTCAGAATAGCTAAAGTCAAAAACACCAATGATAGCCTATGCTGGAGAGGATGTGGAGTGAGGGGAACACTCATCCATTGTTGGTGTGAATGCAAACTTGTGCAGCCACTGTGGAAATCAGTGTGGCGGTTTCTCAGGAAACTGGGAGTCAATCTCCCTCAGGACCCAGCAATTCCACTCTTGGGAATATACCCAAGAGATGCCCTATCATACTACAAAAGCATTTGTTCAACTATGTTCATAGCAGCACTATTTGTAATAGCCAGAACCTGGAAACAGCCTAGGTGCCCCTCAATAGAAGAATGGTTAAAAAAGGTGTGGAACATATACACATTAGAGTTTTACTCAGCGGTAAAAAACAATGACATCTTGAATTTTGCATGCAAATGTATGGAAATTGAAAACGCTTTACTGAGTGAGGTAAGCCAGACCCAAAAAGAGGAACACGGTATGTATTCACTCATAAGTGGATTCTAACCATAATTTAAAGGTCTTTGAGACTATTATTCGTGATCCTAGAGAGGCTAAATAAGAAGACGAACCTGATGAAGATTATTTAGCTATCCGCCAGGAGGTAGGAAATAGTCAAGAGTCCCAGGTAACCTTGGGTGCATGGGGGGGGGGGTGGGAGGGTTGTTGGAAGGGGAGAGGGTTAGAGAGAAGGGAGTAGGGGAGGAACGGAGAAAGCTTTGTTTACCGGGATGGGAGGAAGGGAGGAAGGATGAATATGGGATCAGGGAAGAATATATTTCAACTAAGGGAGTCATTTTAGGGTTTATAGGAAACTTGATTATATATGGGATCCCAGGTCCAAGGAGAGATCCCCAGATTGTTCTCTGGACAGAGGAGAGGGTGCCTGAACCGGCCGTGGCCCATAACCATACTGATGAATATTTTGCTTATCACCATAGATCCTTCATCTGGCGATGGATGGCGATACAGACGGAGACCCACATTGGAGCATCGGACTGAGCCCCCCAAGGTCCAAATGAGGAGCAGAAGGACGAAGAAAATGACGAAGGACTGCGAGGGATGCTATCACCCACTGATACAAGGGGTCGGATCTAATGAGAGTTTACCAAGGGCAGTTGGACTGGGACTGAACGAACACGGGATCCAAGATTCTCTGAATGTCGCCGGATTTTCTGAATGTGGCTGGCCCGGAGTCTTTCTGAGAAGCCATTGACAACGTCGCTGGGACTAGTTTCCTCTGCATATACTGGATTTTTGGGATCCAGTCTGTTTGGATACTCACCTTCCTGGACCTGGAGGGAGGGGGGACGATCTTGAACTTCCCACAGGGCTTGAAACCCTGACTGACCTTAGGGACAAAGAGGGAGGAGGAGAGGGAGTGGGGGGAGTGGGAGGGTGTTGGGAGGAGGGGCGAAAATGGAAACTTTTATAATTTAATAAAATTACTTAAAAAAAAAAGAAATTAACCAGCTTCTTAAGAGTTTTTGCATGACGTCCAGGTAATATTGCAATCGGTCATCTAGAGACACATTTCTAACTATTGTTTGATCAAAGTTCAATCTCTAAGTTGAATCATGAAATTATGCCTTATTTCTTTTATATGGCAGGGTATTGAACAAATTTTGAATAAGTTCAAAAGTCATTATGACTTTAATAATACATTCAGACTTTTTAGCCCCATCACACATCTCTGTTGATAAGTAAAAATTTCTCTCTGGTAGCTTGTGCTCTTGTCCTTCTTCCACCTCCAAGTTGACAACAATGATCTTTAAGTAAAATTACATCTAGCAGATTTCCTAACCAATAAAGTCATAGGCAGGCTAGGGGTGTATATATATTCCACTGTAAAGCCTTACACTTAAGGTATCTGTTAGACTAACAAGATTGCTAGACTCATACTCATCAGTATCAATAGAAACTATTCACAGCTTTAAACATCACAAGCAGAAGTGAGAAGAGCAGGATGTGGAAACATCGCGGTTAGTAATACAAAGATGCGGCAGTTATTCCCCGCACTGTTCTACTGGGTCAGAAGTTGGTACGCTCCTCAGTGATGCCTCTCCCAGGAAGCAGGGCACAATATAGCATCATGGTTAGCATCAGAGCCTATTGTCCCTTGCTAAGCCTAGTTTTAGTTCCAGCTTTGCCACCCCCTATTGCTAATTTCTTGAGGAAATTTTTGAACCTTAAATTTCTAGCTTGTAAAGTGAGGTCAACTAACAGTTAAAAGAGATGATGCATGGAAAAGCTCAGCACAACAGCCTTCTCTCCATAAAGTTCCGAGGTAAAAATTAAGTTCCCCAGGCTTGGGATGAAGCTCGTGCTGTTTTTCTCTGTAATTTAAAGATGGAGTTTCTGAGGAAATGCTAAACTCATGATCCAAAGTCAGCGTGCTGCATTGTCTGCCTCAGTTGAGCAGAGCAGAGGAACTTGAATATTGTACTCATTCACAGTCTACCCATTCCCAGATGAGACACTAGTTTTTATTTTTTTTAATAAGCTTATAAATCAATGAGCTGGTGCCTAAATATTCATTGAGCCTACATTGCTTGGCACCAGAGGATATTGATCATTTATACTGAACTGGGATCAATTCAGAGGCACTGTAGTGGGAAGCATTTCCTGTCGGGCATGCATTTCTTCCTCTCTCACTGAGCCCAAACACACGAATGGATGCAACAGAGTTCTACGCATCCCCAAGTCTTTCTGTTAGTGATCTCTAGCTGTGTTTCCCTTACAGTTGTACTCAGATTACATAACGGAGTTCCTGGAATCAAGAAGATGATTCACAAATGACGGCTGAGCAGGTAAATAAAAGACAAAATCCAGTTGTGGCATTTCAGAACACAGAGATAATCTCTACAAGTTTGTCTTCATACTGACTTTGCTAATACTGTAGAGACTGCCAGCTAGTGTTCTCAGATAGGTGTGGAACATAGATTATATTCTATACTGTGTTATTTTAAGTACATGCTATTTCCCTGCCTCCACTCTAAATTACAGTGCAGTATCAGGTAGGAAGATGACATTTAGAGTCTACACTACACAGCAGAATTCAAAGCCTGACTTCTTGCCAGACTTCAGGTCTGTCACCTAGCAATAGTGTATCTTAATTAATTTATAAATTGAAGATAATTATTGTATTAATATTATGAGAATCACTTAAATGAAAGAGTTCATATACATTAGATGTATATATTAATACTTATTTGTGGTAAGTACTCTACATAATGTTACTATTAACATTTTTAGCTAACAATAATGTCTGACCATGAGGTCTGAAATGGGAAATCAGCTTTTCAAGTAACAAAAGAGGCATTAAAAGATATTTCTAATCACCCCATTTATCTTCCCCACTTCTGACCTGCATTATTTCCTCTACCATGCTGTATGCTACCTCCAAGAAAATCAACTAATCATGAAGTATTTATATTTATTCAACGCAGTCCAGACATTTTCTATTCAACCTTTAGGAAGACTCCTTGTTTCAGATATAGTGTCCCTGGGTAGATGATGACAGGGTAAGTTGACACTAAGTGATTGTTTTAAATGCTCCTGTTACATGGCAATAAAACCAGAATTCCACACCTACATTCATCTAGCAGAAATGACCTCTCCTCCTCTTCTTCCCCTTCTTCCTTCTCCTCTTATTTCTCTTCTCCTTTCTTCTTTCTTTCCTCCCTCACTCCCTCCCTTCCTCCCTCTCCTCCTTCCCCCACTTCTCTTTTTTACGACAGGGTCTCCACATGTAGCTCTGGTTACCCCGTTGATATGTAGCCCAGGCTGCCCTCAAACTCAAATTCGCAGTTATTCTCCTGTCTCTGCTTCTCATGTTTTGTGATCACAGTCCCGGAACACCATGCCTGGCTTAGGAAGCTAGTTTTGACAAAAGGTTACCTGCTTTAATATATATATTAAATTATATATATTATATATTATATATATTATATAATATAATAATAATTATATATAATATAATTATATATAATTAACTATCACATAGTTAATATATAATATATGTTAATTACTAGTGTTCATGTCTATATGTGTACACATGTCTATAGACATCATGAGATAATTTACAGAAGTCTGTTTTTACCTTCTATCATGTGGGTCCCAGGGATTTAACTCAGGTCGTCAGGCTCAGCAACAAGATTCTTTACAGCATGACACATTTTAGAGGCCCACGATAGACTCTCTTACAGAGAGGAAATAACACCTCTGTGGTAGTTTAAAAGTAATTGGACCCCATCATCTCAGAGGGAGTGGCACTATTAGGAGGTGTGGCTTTGTTGGAGTGTGTGTGAGACCTTGTTGGAGGAAGTGCATCACTGTAGGGGTGGGCTTTTGAGATTTCTTATGGTCGGTCTGCCACCCATTGTCACGGTCCATTTCCTGTTGCCTTCAGATAAAGATGTTGCAAGCACCATGTCTGCCTGAATGTCACCATGGTCCCTGCCATGAGCACAACAGACCAAAACTCTGAACTAAACTGGAAGTGAGTGTTCTTCTTTTCCTTTTAAAAAGGAGTTTCTGTGGTCATGGTGTATCTTCACAGCAACCGAAATCCTAACTAGACACCCTCCTATGGAAAGCTGTCCAGCACCACACTGAAAGCAGTAGCAAGAAGGGATGTGAATTAGTATCTTTCAAATTCTGTGTAGCCAATTAGCTCATTTCCCTCAAATTGTTAGAATACACTCAACCAGTGTCATGCCTTTCTCAGTACTGTGACCAAATTGTCTGAATGTTCCTGGTTAGTTAGCCAATAATCAGGTTAATGTCACCTTGTATACCACGACTTTCCTGAAAGCCAGTGTATTATTTATGTTTTTTTTTTAATTTTTGCAACTATATACTTAATAAAAAGAGATTAAGGAAGAAAAGATTTATTTTGACATAAAGTCCACCCAAGAAAAGCATGGCAGATAGAACGAGGAGTTCTAGGTATGGCAGGAAGCACATGGGGGCAGCTGATTTACCTGTGTGGTACAGTCAGGAAGCAGGGATATGAATCCTCACATTCAGCTCACTTTTCCTTTTTTATTTGAGAGGACCCCAGCCCATGAGGTGGTGCTACCCACATTTAGGGTCTCTTCTCCTCAGCTAAGCGTCTCTGAAAAGTTCCTTAGAAATGGCACCCCATGCATCTCCTAGATGATGTCAATTCCAGTCACACTGACAATGAACTTTAACCTTCATCAAATGCTTGTCAACTTGACACACACAAACACATCACTTTTAGCTATGATTGTCACTTATAATCTCATAATGCAAAGTGTGTTGAATCTAACTTTAAAAAGTCCATAAAAACGTTAGCGGTCATCGCACTATGAGAAAGGCTAAATTCCTAGTCTCCTGTGATTTCTATGAAAAAACTCTTAGCTGCGAATCCTTTTTAAAATAAAAACACAATAAAAAGTTACATTTCCATTACAAAATGATATAGAAAGAACATTTCCATCCCTGAAGGGAGAAATGGGAACATAGCAAGGAAAGATCAGGTCAAATAAGACCATAATTCAAATAACCCTGAAATATATATTCTTGACTTCTTTATATCTAAGTCAATGTACCCCAGCAAATACCTGCAGCTTCATGTTTGTTACAGCAATTTATAGTAGTCAGATAGGGAATTAGTTTGGATGCACATCAGCATATTAATGGATAAATAAATGGAGTGTATATAATGATGTTTTATTCAGCTAGAAAGATGAGTGAAATTATATCATTTGTAGGAAAATAAATGCATAGATCTGGCATCGTGGTAAGTAATATAAGTTACAAACAGACTTGGAATGACAAATATTTTCTTTCATATATGGAAGCTTTATATATCTGTCTACATGTATATCTCTATCTATTATTTATTGGCCTATCTATCTATCTATCTATCTATCTATCTATCAATCATCTATCACCCATATATCTATCCATTTATCTATCAATCATCTATATCTATCACCCATCTATCTATCGATCATCTATCATCTATCTATCGATCATCTATCATCTATCTATCGATCATCTATCATCTATCTATCGATCATCTATCATCTATCTATCAATCATCTGTCACCTATCACTTATTATTCACTTCTGCCTTTGTCAGTGCGAGGATGATGGAGGAAGACACTAAAAATGAAGGAGATAATGGACTCGTACAGAACACCAAATCTTCAGTGCTTTGATCTTTGATTCCCCATCCTCTAGAATCTTATGCGATAAGTTTCTATTGTTTATAAGTAATTCAGCATAAGGTATTTTTCTATGACGGTGCAAATGGAGCACGACAGGATAACTAAAATGCATTTTCCCCATCTCATCTCAAGAATTGTATTCAGTAAATGTTTGTTCAGACTTAAATATGGCAGCAATGTTGATCATCAACCTAGCAGGTAACACTTAAAAGATTAAACACAAGAGCTAATAAGTGGAACACTTCATGGTCAACCTAAGAGTCACAACTCAGCTACGATGGTGTTTAAAAAGCTTTCCCTAGCTTGTGTCTAAGTCTGCAATGACGCGAGGTGAAAAGGAGATTATGAATAGGAGTGATTAATGAATAAGAGCTCCCAAACTGGTGTCAGGGAGAAAAACAAATCAGATATAGTCAGGCAAGTAAGAGACTTGCATTCTCTAGCTCTGGCAGATTAGAGTCTGGCCTGTCTTCCTTCTGTAAGCAACTACAAATGAGGCACTGTGTATTTCTGAACATTTTTAGACCTTGTGCCAAAGGCAGCTTTGGCTGTGACCTCGGAGAAAAGGAAAGCAAATGAAGACCATCCAGGCGGTCTGGATGGACTTTCTGTACTGTAGCTCAGGGAGAGGAACCTAATACAAAGTTGGGCATTTTTTTTCCCTGGGTCCAAGAGTCATAAATTAGAGTGGGAAGGGTCAGAGCGATAGAAAGGGGAGAATTACTCAGAAGAACTCCAAAAATCTTTCTGTCATCTACTGGTGAGTACAAAGATGAGTGTTAGGGTAAAAAAATCTCCTCAAGACAATTTGCCAAATAAACCATTTCCAGAATTACACATGGTTAGTAGATCATTGACTTCTGAGTAGTCATGTTGGGAACTTACTAAAGAACTAGCTGTTTAATAATAATGGGAGGAGGGTTCTGCCTCAGTGGGGGAACTGAATTTGACCTCACACTAGAAGGTGTAAAACTGGTCATGTAAAAGGTGAAACTATGTCACAACACATTTTAACACATGTACCCCCAAATCAAAACTCTTCGGTGAAACAAATAAAGTTTAGGCTACCAGTAAGGTAGTATATTACAATGTCTACCCGCCAGTAGAAAATTGCTAATTCTGCAAAGGAGCAGGAAAATATGAGCTGTGGGCAGCAGAGAATGAGAAAATCCAGATGTTACAGAAATGATGGTGTCACTGGACAAGGACTTTATTTTATTTTATTTATTTATTTTTTTTGGCGTGGTGGCACATGCCTTTAATTACAGCAGTGGAGAGGCAGAGGAAGGCGTGTCTCTAAATTTAAGGCCACCCTGGGATTCCAAGACAGCCAGAGCTACATAGTGAGACTCTATCTCAGGGGCTGGGGGGAGGGGAGGAAATCTGTTTTATTAGACATTTTTTTAAAATTTATTTATTTATTTGTTTATAAAAATTTCCACTTCCTCCCCTCCTCCCCATACCCCCCCCACTCCCTCTCCTTCTCCCTCTCCAGTCTTAAGAGCAGTCAGGGTTTCCTGCCCTGTGGGAAGTTCAAGTTTCTCCCCTCTCCCTCCAGGTCCAGGAAGGTGAGCATCCAATCAGACTAGGATCCCAAAAAGCCAGAATATGCAGACAAAACAAGACCCAGTGCCATTGTCAATGGCTTCTCAGTCAGCCCCCATGTCAGCCACATTCAGAGACTCCGGTTTGATCACATGCTCGTTCAGTCCCAGTCCAGCTGGCCTTGGTGAACTCTCATTCGATCAGTCCCCTTGTATCAGAGGGTGAATGCACCCCTCGCGGTCCTGATTTTCTTTTTCATGGTCTCCCTCCTTCTGCTCCTCATTTGGACCTTGGGGGCTCAGTCCAGTGCTCCAATGTGGGTCTCCATCTCTATCACCATCTATCGTCAGATGAAGGTTCCCTCTGGTCCAGCCTTTCTTGCTCACGTTTTCCCTCCTTCTGCTTCTCATTTGGACCTAGGGAGTTAAGTCCAGTGTTCCAATATGTGTCTCTGTCTCTATCTCCATCCATCATCAGATGAAGGTTCTATGGTGATATACAAAATATTCATCAGTATAGTTATGGGCCAAGGCCAGTTCAGGCACCCTCTTCTCTGCTGCCCAGGGAACAATCTGGGGACCTCTCCTTGGGCCTGGGAACCCCTCCAGAATCAAGTCTCTTGCAAACCCTAAAATGGCTCCCTTAGTTGAGATATATACTTCCCTGCTCCCATATCCATCCTTCCTCCCCCCGATCCCATTCCCCCAAGCCATCCCCAATCCTCCCCCTCTCCCTTCTCTCTAATCATCTCCCCTTACTTCCACCCCCCCCCCCCCCGTGCACCCAAGTTTGCCTGGCAATCTTGTCTACTTCTAATATCCAGGGGGATAACCATATGATTTTCTTCGGGTTCACCTTCTTATTTAGCTTCTCTAGGATCACGAATTATAGGCTCAAAGACCTTTAACTATGGCTAGAATCCACTTATGAGTGAGTACATACCATATTCCTCTTTTTGGGTCTGGGTTACCTCACTCAGTAAAGCGTTTTCTATTTCCATCCATTTGCATGCAAAATTCAAGATGTCATTGTTTTTTACCGCTGAGTAAAACTCTAATGTGTATATGTTCCACACCTTTTTTTAACCATTCTTCTATTGAGGGGCACCTAGGTTGTTTCCAGATTCTGGCTATTACAAATAGTGCAGCTATGAACATAGTTGAACAAATGCTTTTGTAGTATGATAGGGCATCTCTTGGGTATATTCCCAAGAGTGGAATTGCTGGGTCCTGAGGGAGGTTGACTCCCAGTTTCCTGAGAAACCGCCACACTGATTTCCACAGTGGCTGCACAAGTTTGCATTCCCACCAACAATGAATGAGTGTTCCCCTCACTCCACATCCTCTCCAGCATAGGCTATCATTGGTGTTTTTGAGTTTAGCTATTCTGACAGGTGTAAGATGGTATCTCAAAGTGGTTTTAATTTGCATTTCCCTGATTGCTAATGAGGTTGAGCATGACCTTAAGTGCCTTTTGGCCATTCGAAGTTCATCTGTTGTGAATTCTCTGTTCAGTTCAGTACCCCATTTTTTAATTGGATTAATTAGAGTTTTTATGTCTAGTTTCTTGAGTTCTTTGTATATTTTGGAGATCAGACCTTTGTCTGATGAGGGGTTGGTGAAGATCTTCTCCCTGTTGGAAGGTAGTCTTTTTGTCTTACTGACAGTGTCCTTTGCTTTACAGAAGCTTCTCAGTTTCAGTAGGTCCCATTTATTCATTGATTCTCTTATTGTCTGTGCGACTGGGGTTCTACTTAGGAAGTGGTCTCCTGTGCCTATATCTTGTAGACTACTTCCAACTTTCTCTTCTATCAGGTTCAAAGTGGTCGGATTAATGTTGATGTCTTTAATTCATTTGGACTTGATTTTTGTGCATGGTGATAGATATGGATCTACTTTCATTCTTCTACAGGCTGACATCCAGTTATGCCAGCACCATTTGTTAAAGATGCTTTCCTTCTTCCATTGCATACCTTTAGCTCCCTTGGACAAGGACTTTAAAATGATTTCTGGAAACGTGCTTGGATCTGTGAAGAAGCAAGAAGATTTATGAGAAAACAACCACAGAAATGAGATTATTTATATATTATTTTAAAGACATAGTTGTGAATTAAAAAACTCAATATAAGGATTTAACAGTAGATTATGAACTACTAGAAAACCTGAACACAGAGTAATAAAAATTTTCCAAACTGAAAAGAAGCCTAAAAAGACACGGAACAATCAGCCTTCAGTTTCTTAAGGCACAGTGAACTCTGGAAGACATGTAAGAAGAAAACCTCACACAAAGTCTTGGAAAATTAGAAAGAAATAACCATTTTCCCATTTATTCAGCAATGCTAGCTCACCTGCTTTTAAAAAAGCATCAAACACACAAAATCCGTTTAAGAAAATAAACTTAAAGTGAGTACTTCCTATTAATATCAAGGTAAAAATTCTCAAATTTTTTTCCTGGAATATTGAAAATATGCATTAACAACAATGCACATTGGGAAAGTAAGAGTTTATTCTGGAATTAAACTTTAGTTAAATGTTTGAGAACCATTTTAATTCACAAGAAATAGACCTACCTGGATGTGGCCAGGTGTCGGGCTTTCTCAAGCACTGCTGTACAGAATCCCATCGCTAATGTATTTCCAGGCACTATCCATTTTGCTGCACTTAGTTTATCATGCAGATTTTCAAAAAGAAGTATAATAAGGACCTGTCTCTTACTTCCAATTGCTCTCTGCTGACATTCCCTCACAATATAATCCTTGATGCTCCTTCCCTGAAGCATCAGATAATACCAAAGAGAAGATATTTAGTTTACAGGACATTTTACTTTTGTGGAAATCCATGTTTGAAGTCTTATGCATCCAATAGGCTAACTCTATCAATTATAGCTCAAGTATTGATGAGAGCGTGGTGAGTTCTATACATTTCTGCAGGTTATTCTGCCCACTGGCGTGAGCCCTGATGTGATTTCCTTCAGCTTTTGCAATCCTTTCGGGTTGCGTCTGTTTTCATTTTCCCGTTGGCAAGTTTCTATCCTGAGTCAGAATGACCTCTCCCTGCCCTGCAATAAGGAGGGAGATCGTTGGGCTCCTGCTATTGAACAGTGGAATGGAGGAATGGCATACTTCGGAGAACCCCGCGTGGAGCCTCTTTCAAGCATTTCCAAGAGTAGCTCACCAACGCATTCACATTATGCTTCTACCCTACTGCAAGACAGGAGGTCTGGTGCAGTGTTTCCTGTGGGCAGCCTGAGCTTTCCTCGGGCCACTACAGCTTGTGGCCTCCAGTTCAGGAGAATCTGTAGTTTGACATTTGACTGCATTCTTATAAATTCCAGAATGAGTTCCAGTTTGCCTTACAACATAGCTATGCCTTCTTGCCTTATGTGTTTGCCTCCTTCTGTGGTTGGCTACTGGGGGAATGAGCCAGAACACCAGCTATACTGTCAAACAAATACGGACTAGCTAGACAAAAGTTTTCTTTTCCTTCTACACATTGTTTTGGATTTTTTGTTGTTTATTTTAGTTAGCAAATAGCCAAATCATTCAAATCATTTGTTTCTTTATTCACACCCACACGATTGAAGGATGATAGGAAGTTGGTTGGTCCAAGGAGCTGAATTCATCACACTCTCCCCTAGTCAGATTTCTACTGTCCTCTTCTGAAGGAAAAAGCCGTGGTCCACATAGCAGCCAATCAGCAAGAATCTGACCAAGGGATTTCCTAGCTCACAGAAAATAATCTGTGAAGTGTTTCTTCTAGTAAATCTGCAGACAAACATTGTGACAGTCCATTGTGGTCCTCCGGTGTCTGTGTATCTGAAGGTGTTTTCCCTCACACTGGCTCAAATACGAACACCTCTGAGCATTCCAGTCTGAGGCTTAGACAAGGGACATGGAAACGGTGTGGACGGGAAAACACAAGCAATGTAAAAGAGAGGACATTGTCAATTACATGGAAAGTAGTAAGGAAACGTGAGTGATTTAGATTGGGGCGCAAAATAAAACACTATTGTGTGCTTGAGACACACTTAGCCTGCAAGGGGATAGAAGAAAAGGTGAGGACAATCTGAAGTTTATTCTTGCAAGGTAGTAGAGTTTCGGGAGTCTGTGGTAGAGATTGCATCTCTGGAAGTCTAAAAGGAGCAGAAAAGGGAAGAAAAATATAACAGAAACACCCTGAGAAATGAAATGAGGGTGTTTACAGATTTATTACAATTCAGAGCTGGGAACATTTGAGTAAAGAGGGAGTTGGTCCTAAGCAAACAAAACACCAATGTGTGTTTTATGGGACTGTCTTCTAATTTTTGTTTTTCAACACATAATAAAAGTTCGTGGAAATGAACTTCTAAATACTCATGTGCTAAAATAACCGAAATAAAATACCATATATTAAAATAACCACACCTGCTGACATCACCAAGTGCTCTATGGCAGTAACACAGCTTTCATATACAGCTCATTTTCCCCTTCACTAAAACCACTGATTTGGACTGTCTTTTCTTTATTCTCAAATTTCCCCTTCCTTCAACTAATAATAGCACCCTTTCCTCTGAATTCACTAATAAGAAAGGAGAAAGAAAAATAGATCTCTGTTAGAGTCCAGTCACCAAATTCATGGACTATCATATCCATGTGTATGTGTGTCTAAGACAGAACAATTATTATGGCCCGAGGGTAGCTCTGAATGCATGTGGACCAACCCAAAATCTTTAACTTGTTTAAACCATTACTAGGTGTGTGTGTGTGTGTGTGTGTGTGTGTGTGTGTGGTGTGTGTGTGTGTGATATTTTTCAATTACAACTTAATTGTTCAGTTTTTAAGCATGACCTCTGCAGATGGCAATTTGTATTACAATGCAAAAGACTGAATGTTGTGTGTTACTTGTATACTGTGTGAAGATGTGTTGATGTGATTGGTGTAATACAAAGCAGATTGGTCAATGGGTAGGCAGGAAGTATAGTGGGGACTTCTAGGTAGAGAGAGAGGAAGAGGAATCGAGGCATGTGGAGATGCCAGGAGATGCAGAGCAAGCAGAATGTGCAGGAGGAGAGATAACAGCCACAAGTCACATGGTAGAGCATAGATAAAATAATGGGTTAATTTAGGTTGTCAGAGTTACTTAGGAATAAGCCTAAGCTACAGATTGGTCTTTCATAATTAATAAGAAGTTTCTGTGTCGTTGTTTGTGAGCTGACTGCCCAAAGGAAAGTCCGACAACAATTTAACATGTCATACAGTCTCTAGTACTCTACTTTCTCCCACTTTACAGAAGATGAATTGTCTGTGCTTTAATCTTTTGGCCAATCTATCATTGGTACACTTGCTGACTTCTTCTCCCCAACTAATTTCCTCCTGGAGCTATTTTACATTGTTACTATTTTGTCACTTTCCTCCATGGTATTATTTTCAAAAGCATTCAGACATGCTTCAATACACTTCAAACTCAATAAAGAAGCAACCCAAATCAAACTAAACAGACAAAGTAAAAAGCTCAGTCATGCATCTCCCTCCAGTTACTGTCTTATTCCTTTTCTCTACTGTTTGGCAAAAGTAACAGAACTGTTGTTTTTCCTGTCTCCAATTTCTTGCTTGCCATCTATTCTTAAGTCATTTCCACTAGGATTTCACTTCTAACTAAAATCTCAGTTTTTAGCATCATTAATGATGATTACGTTACAATGCCCAATAGTCAAGGCTGTCATCTTGCATAGTTCTTAGTTGAATTTGAGACAATTGGTGGTTATTTGGGGAACTGGTCTAAAAGTGTTTATTCCCTTATGTCTGAAATGTTACATTTTGTTTCCATCTCCTTGATTCTATCATCTCATCACAAGATCCTCTAGACTAATTATTTCCAGCACTCGGGGATTATAAATCAGACTCTAAACTATGTAGTGACCCTATCTACCCCACCCCACCCCCACACCAAATTGGTTCCCAGTGATGATTATTTTATCAATCAACTTGACACAATCTAGAATCACCAAGAAGGGAGTTCTCAGTAAAAGATTGTCCTAGAGCAGATTGACCTACAAGTATGTCTGTGAGCATTGTCTTGATTATGCTAATCATGATAGAAAAGACCTATATATTGTGGGTGGCACCACTCCCTAAGAAATGACTTCTGAACTGAACTGTTTAAGAATGTGAAAGTCAGTGGCACACCAGCTGCATACATCAATCTACCATTTTCTACTCTTGACTATGATGTAATGTGACTGGCTTCTTTAAGTTTTCTCCTTGATATCTCCATAATGATGTACTTGGAAGCATAAGCCAAATAAACCATTAAATAAAACCATAATATGTTCAAAATTCTATTTCACTTTAAATATAACAGTTCCAGACAAAATTTCATATTTCTTTTCCCCCAACTTATTCTTCCCATTTTCCTCATGTAGGAAAAATATTTCCACCCTCTCTGCTGCTCAGGCTAAAAGTTACAACTTAGTTTCGTTGTCTCATACCTAATCTCCCCAGCAAAAGCTGTTGGTTCTATTTTTAAATCCTGCCCTGTCTATCATTTTCCTGATGACTAGTGTTAACTTGTAAGCAGGAGTTTCATGAGAGTTGGCTGACTGTATAGGGCGTTATGTCTTGTTATTTTCTTTGCATGATTTCATCTACTCTTTCATGTTAGTTTCATTTAAGTTTCAGGTGACAGCTTCAAAGGAGAGCTCAAGTGAGAATTAAAGTTTAAGAATATTAAGAACATATATCTCAGCTACCTGAAGCTTTTGTTGTTAGAAACAAGAGGTGAGATATGCATCTCGGCCACATTTTAAGGACTGAAATCAATCCTGCAAAGAGACATGTGGTTAATAATTTAGTGATGGTTAGTTAAGTAATCACACTTGGGAAAAAACAAATGGCCTTCAACCACATGGTGAGAGATTCAACTACCAAATGAGAGGCTCTGCTTCTGTTTCTTCCACACAGGTGAGTCCTCTGCCCTTTGCTTGTTTTCCTTTCTATCCACTGAGGACAGAAACTGCCTTGAGCACAGGAGAATTGTTATGAGGTGAAATCATGCATTATGTGTGTAAATGTTTCTCACGTCTTAAAGGAAAGGTGAAGCTTTCAACTTTAATTTCCCCAAATAAAATCTAATGGTGCCATCTCTGTGTTTGTTAATTTAAAAAAACTATGTAATAAATGTATAAAAAGCTCATAGTAAAAAAAAAAAAAACAAAAAAAACAAACCCGAGTTGGAAATAAAGAAAAGTTCCAACTACTTACTAGGCTTTCAATATTTTCCTTACTGTGGACAAACAGGCCATGACATTCATACTAAAGGCTTTTTTATGCACAGAACATTCCTATGACCCTAGTTTTACAAACATCTCATGTAGATGTAGATTTAGCAGTAAGTCAGTTATAACACTGATATTGTCTCAAAAATTCTGCTCTTACTCTACATTTAAAAATTGACATATGTTTGACATATTAGATTATAAATTTTCTTAACTACTAAGTGTTTAGAATGAGTGTGTTTGAGTGCAATTAATCAAATATTTTAAATATAATTATTTCCTAAGAATTCTTAATAGGATTTGGGGACATTTTGGTTTTTTTCTGTACTGTTTAATGTAGATTATTTGAAAATTTCCAGACAACCAGATTCTGAAGTTTCACGTAATTAATATTTTCAGATCCCCAAGGAGGAAATTTAGTTGCTATTTCCCGTCGTAAGTGACAATAACCAAATCAGCCCACTTGTCATTTTTGTATGTTCTTATTCATGATGCTTTGTTTTGTGTGTAGCTTTAAACTGCTGATATTTTCATATGACCTGAAACAAAGTATTCTTTCTATTTCTTCCATGAGGCCATTTAGAATTATACTGTACTTACCATCAGAAAGGAAAAGTAAATGTTAAGCCCACAATAAACTATAAATATTAAAGGTTAGAAAGTGTGATATGCAATCAGAATCAGGAAATACTATTGTTCCTACTATTCAAGCTAAGTTTAGTGTTAACCTTAGAACAGCTAAGGCATGAAAGGAGATGTGAGGAGGTTCTGGTCTTTTCAGAATAAAGGGAGGCATCTGGAACCATCTCATGGGATTTATCTTTTCCTTTGCTTCAGCTGACACAAAAGACAAATACGGTACTAATGTTTCATTATAATAAAAATATACTATAAGAGCTAAAATGTGAGGTAGTGTGCCACAAGACAAATGTCCCAATATCAGCCATAGGCAGCCCCAGTGCAGGGACTCAGTTTCTCGGCTAGTGACTTCGGATCTCCTGTTCCTACTCTCTCCGGCATGAGCCTATGTTGTGTGATCCACCTCTACTTACATTCTCTTTCCCACTTGCACCCATGATTCCTGTTTCTGTCCATTGAGGGCCACTGTCTACCGGCTTCTGTCTGGGATGCTGATTTTTTGCTTCCCCATCCTGTCTCTTCTACATTTGAGTTGCATTCCGGGAAGAGCACAGCTGGCCCAGATTTCTCTTCCAATGTCCCAACAGCTGGCTTGCCCCCTGTGGATCCGACTTAGACCTTGGTGCCTTTGAGACCAGTGTTAGTTCTGAATCCACTCAATGACCTGAATTGTAGAGTAGTAGGGGTATGCATTTCTTATTCCTTTTATACTAGGTGAAAAGGTATATACCTGGGCTGAAGGACTACTTCTGTTTGTGTAACCTTACTCTCTGAACACCAGTTTCATAAGTAATATTGTCAACTGTTCTGAATTATTATAACTTGCTTCAGTTATTTTTCAAATAAAATCGTTCTATTAAAGCATGAGTTTATGTCTACATATAAACATAACGTATGTCACCCATTTTGCTGTACAGCAGCAGTGTTTCTTGTGCAATGCATACTTTTTATACAAGATATTAAAATTTTACATGCTCATAGGTTTAGTTTAAAAAAATAATTTATCTTAATGACTCATAAAGAACAATTTTAAATTGAAGCTGACTGACAGTTTTCCTGAGAGGGCATGATGCTAAAGGACATAAATGCTGTTCACAAACTCAGGTGAGGCACTTGATTCACAGAACACTGTCAGGTTTAATCTACCCCCAATTTTGCACCATCCATTAAAATGCTAACATAGTGAAAAATATAAAAAGTTTTTTTGTATTTTTTTATAAAAAATAATTTTAATCAAAACTGTTCTAAGGCTCTCTGAGGTATGAACATTGTACTTTCTTGAGCTACTAGGCTATAGATGACAACTCCATAAAATACACAGCATCGAAGCACGATTCAATTAGAAGCAATGAAAGGAAAATAATTGACTGTATTTGACTAGACAGTGAATTATGCCATACATAGAACTTAACTGTGGAGAACCCTTGAAATTCAAATTTGATTCAAAATTTGCCTACAAACTCCACAAGATGGATGTCTGGATTACAGGTTAAAATGTTCTCATTGGAAATCCCCCAGATTGCTCTCTGGACAGAGGAGAGGGTGCCTGAATCGGCCGTGGCCCATGACCATACTGATGTATATTTTGCTTATCACCATAGATCCTTTGTCTGGAGAAGGACAGCTATGCAGTCGGAGGCCCACATTGGAGCAACGGATTGAGCCCCCCGAGGTCCGGAGGGGGAGCGGAAGGAGGAGGAACATGAAAGACGAAATCAGTACTGCGAGGGATGCTATCACCCACTGATACAAGGGAACGGATCTGATGAGAATCTACCAGGGCCAGTCGGACTGGGACTGAACGAGGACGTGATCTAGCCAGATTCTCGGAATTTGGCCGGATTCTCTGACTGTGGCTGGCCCGGGGTCTTTCTGAAAAGCCATTGACTATGACACTGGGACCTGTTTCCTCTGCATATGCTGGATTTTGGGGATCCAGTCTGTTTGGACGCTCGCCTTCCTGGACTTGGAGGGAGGGGGAGGGAGCTGGAGCTTCCCACAGGGCAGGAAACCCTGACTGCCCTGGGGGACGGAGGGGAAGGAGGGGGGGAGAGGGGGGAGTGGGAGGGTGTAAAAAAAAATAAATAAAAAATAAAAAAAAAATGTTCTCATTGGAAACTGTGACTCTCATGGTCTGATTATTGTTATCTTTCTCAATTTCCTTCTAGCTTGCACTTGTCTGTTTCAATAAGAATTTAAATCTCAGTATTTCATAAAATGGACTTTGAAGGATGCTTCATCATGATGACTGTGTTTTGTTCCATTTGCTTTTGGAGAACTGACTTTAAGAAAGAGATATATTTTCTTCTGTATTTGCCTCACTTTTCTGTGATCCCCATACTGAGAAATTTCCCTGCTCTGTCCGTGCCTCCCACCCCACCCATATTTACTAGCAAAGGTCAGATCCTCATCCCCACAAAATCACACTTCCTGTCAACACTGAACCCACATCCACATGTTTCATTTCTCTGGATCATCCACCATTCCTCCTCAAGGCCGAAATCCAAGTAGCAAGCTTGAATGAGTAACATTTTTCTTTCTCTAAAACTTACATTTATTTGTATGCATGTGTACATGCGCATATGTGCACACACATATACAGTACAAGTGTGCAGGTCAAATAACAACTATTGAATGACTCCCTCCCCCTTCTTCGACATATTCTCATGAAGTTCCAGATAGCCTCAAAACTGCTATACAGCCACAAATGACCATGAATTCCTGGTCTTCCTGCTTATCCCAAGAACTGGAACTACAGTCATGTACCTTCCTTCATAAAACACTCTTAAAGGGGCTAAGTAGTTGACTCTGTCAGTAAGGTACCTATCACAGAAGTGTGAGGACCTGAGTCTGTATCCACAGAACCCATGTAAAATCTAGGCGTGGCAGTGTGCTTCTGCAACCTCAGCATAGGTGTGGTAGTGTGCAGTAGGAGGTCACTTGTTTGTTTCCCCACTGCCCAAACTCCTGAAATAACCACACAGAAACTGTATTAATTAAATCACTACTTTACCCTTTAGCTCTAGATTCTAATTGGCTAACTCTTATATCTTAATTTAACCCATTTCTATTAATATGTGTATCATCACAAGGCTGTGGCTTACTGGGTAAAGTTCTGAAATCTGTCTCCAGTGGGCTACATGACTTCTCTCTGACTCCACCTCCTTTCTCCCAGCATTCAGTTTAGTTTTCCTAGCCTAGCTCTACTCTACCCTATCACAGGCCTAAAACAATTTCTTTATTAAACAATTGCATTCACAGCATACAGAGGGGAATCCCACATTACCTCCCCTTTTCTGTTTAAATAAAAAGGAAGGCTTTAACTTTAACATAGTAAAATTACATATAACAAAATAGGTATCAAGCAAGAACAGAGTTACAATATTTATATTTACTTTATCTTTTATTGTAACTAAGAAAAAGTATAACTATAAATTCTTCAAATTTATCAAAGACTCCAGAAGAATAAAATGTTTCTTAAATAAACAAACAGTGCCTTGTAGGCAACTTCCAAAACTTAGAATTGACAGAGCCATCTTGCAACCTGGACAGTCACCCAAGTTCTTCTGTAACATTGCAGCACCCATCTTCAGCCTACAGGTCCATAGTATCCTGTAGACTTTTCCACAAAGCAGGAAATTTCAAAGAAATTTCCACTTATATTGGCAGTTTGTCAATCACTTTCTCCTGTGTCCTGCAGACTGTCTGGAAATCTCTTTCATGAAGCAGGAACCCCGAGGCATCGTCTCATCTTTAGGCAAGTTTAGCAATCATTTCTCCGTGCGTCTTGCATGTCCAGTTCACACAGAAAACCAACAAACAGTCCAGTCAAGAGTAGTTTTTTGCCCAAATGGCTAGCAAACTTCATAAGAGGCTTCTTTGATGCCCGTCATCCTCTTGAAGTAGATTGGTGCTGACAGGAGCAGATCTGTCTCATTGTCATGAAAAGTTATAACTTTTTAAAACATTTTAAACGCCATATTCTGATGGTCTCTGAAAGATTTGAAGAATATATTTCTAACTGAAATGTATCTCTATATATCTAGAAAACCTAACATTTTTTAAACACACTGTGTCTCATTTAGAGGTCTTTGATGTCTGAATCTGTCCTTATTGCATATCTGTAATGCTTTTCCTAAATGCATTCTTAAAATGCTTCTTAAAATGGTAAGCACTTCTTACAAAGCTAAGCGGCACCACAACAAGTACTAAGGCTGCTTTGCCTTTTGGCTCTGTCTAGTCGAGCATGGCAGAGGCATATTCAATGCCTCTGCAAACCAAGCACACACCCCAGTTCCAAGTATGCAGCCGGTCTATGTTAGGCATTAAGTAGTTATAGCACTCTGCACACAAACCCTATTTAAATGCTCAGTCTTCTGAAAGAGCCAGAGTTCATGCTGGCAGTATGGTCCAGGAAGCCACCTTTTCAAAACCGTGTGGCTTTTTTCTGCTGCCACTGAATTAGGAAGAGCTCTCTAAAAGGAGTGTAACATGAGGGCCGGCTTGTTGCGGTTTCTGTCTCGCCCAGTACCCCATAGCCAGCAAGTCCCAAAAGAAAATCACACAGAGATCTCCATAAGGTTATAAACTGATTGGCCCATTAGCTTAGTCTTCTTATTAACTAATTCTTACATCTTATGGTAACCCATAATTCTTGTCTGTGTTAGCCATGTGGCTCAGTACCTTCTCCAGCGGGGCAGGTTACATCTGTGGTCTGGGCAGGAAATGAAGGAATGAGCTTCCTCCTTCCTAGCTTCTTTTATTCTCATTGCCCTGCCTCTACTTCCTGTTTCATTGACCTGCCTATACTTCCTGCCTGGCCAATCAGCGTTTTATTAAAATATATGATTGAAAGAATACAGACAATTCTACAGCACCAAAGGAGCTGCAGCATGTTGCCAGCAAAATGCTGGCTACCAAGAAGCTGTGCTTAACTCTGTTCTTTTGTGTCTAGAACTACTTTTTAAGCTTTCTCAGGTTTTATGTGAATATAGTTGACCACATTGGTGTGGCAATTTATAGTAGAAGGCCACTTGTTTATTTCCCAGCCATCCAGACTCCTGAAATAACCACACAGAAATTGAATTAATTAAATCACTGCTTGATCCATTAGCTCTAGCTTCTTATTGACTAACTCTTACATCTGAATTTAACCCATTTCTATTAATTGCCATGAAACTGTGGCTTACTGGGTAAGTTCTGGCATCTGTCTCTGATAGGCTACATGGCTTCTCTCTGACTCTGCCTCCTTTCTCCTAGCATTCAGTTTAGTTTTCCTGCCTAGCTCTATCCTACCCTATCACAGGCCCAAGACAGTTTCTTTATTAACCAATGGTATTCACAGCATACAGAGGGGAATTCCACATCAGAAGTGGGAGCAAGGTCAAGCAGAAACCTGAACTCATTGCACAACTGGTCAACCTGAATCTATGAACTTCAGGTTAAGTGAAACAATTTGTCTCAACAAATAAAGGTGCAGAGCCATCGAGGAAAGAGATTGATGCTGATACTGGGACTCCCCATGAATTTGTACTCACATGCACATGAATAAAGTATAAATACTATACACATAAACATACACATAAAAGAAATGCTTTTTGTGTAAGGACTTATTTGGGAACTCCTACTGCCCATAGCCTGAAAGATACCGGCCCACTTTGGGTGTGGACTCAAGTACTATAAGTGCAGATGAAAATATGCATGGCTCCTTTTTATTTTGACTAGATTCAGTTCCAGTTCCCAGTGCATGCAGAAGACTGTGTATTGTTACTCTTACTATGAGTTTATCTCCAAATAAATAAACCTTTGTTATATTCCATTCCAGGCTATTGCGGAACTCTGATATTATTACAATTTGGCGTCCAACATGGATGGTGTGACACACACACACTTAATCCCAACTTGGGAGGCAGAGGCAGATGGATCTATGAGTTCAAGGTCAGTGTGGTCTATAGAATGAGTTCCAGGACAGCCAAGGTTACACAGAGAAAACCTGTATCAAAAGACAACATGGAATGCGATAGTCTTTAAATAAAACCCCAGGTTCACAGAAATGGAGTAAAATTAAATTTGAGACATCATTAAATGTTACATGGAGATGCAGAATTTGACCATAGCCTGAACAGCTGCACCAATCATGCATGAGTGATGAAAATCAAGAAAAATATAGACAAATGGCGCTGGGCAGAGGGAACATCAAGGGTATTCTGAGAAGAAGGTGTCATTTACAAAGCATAGCACTCAATTCCTAGCAACATAGAGTAAGTTTGTGCTGAATGAAAGATGAAAGTCAAAATTCATTTTTGCGCAGGAAAAATTGTGGTAGGATTTTTTGCCTGTTGCTGTCAACATTGTGTGAGTTTCTTATTTCAACATAAAACATTTAACTGTTAAACTATTTCTGGTCTGGTTTCCAGTGTTCTTTTGCAAAAATTCCTATTTTGCAATTTTGAAACTTTGCCACGTTCCAAGAGTTTTGGGTCAGACACTTAATGTGGTACCTTGGGAAACAGATCCCCTAGGCATAATTTTTAAAGTTTGACTTGGTATGAAGGAAATTTAGGATTTCTGAGTTTATAAAATCACACGAGTCAAGTGTTTCACCACAACCCCAAGAGAACCTTCTTTGCTCAGTCACCTCTTAAAGGCCCCATTTCATCATGCCATCAGTTTTGTGATTAAGTTCCAACTCATGAACATGGGAAGACACAGTCACATCACACAGAACCTATGTAATCCAAGGCCTAGAAGTTAATGTGATTGATGGCATTTTTGTTTACCTGAGGTATCTAAGTGAGAGAAGGGCAAGGGAAGTAATTCTTCTTTAAAAACAACAAAAAAGCCAAGCAAACAAACAAAACATTGAATATGGTAGCCAACAAGAGAGAAGCATCTGGAAATGACTAAGGATCACTTGGCCCAGTTTTAGAAAATCATGTGAAAGACTGTCAAGGCAAATCTTGTGAGATGGTCAGTGCATTCAGCTGGTGTAGGGATTGAAACATTCTCTAGAATGTGGCTGGATATATAGTCTTATTTTTCTAGTTGCATACAAACCTGGTCCCACTAGAAAAGTAGATAACCTCAATATTTAAAGATACATCTGGGAATGGGTATCTTAAATTTTTTTTCAGAGATTTAAATGCCATACTTGTGACTGCACTAGGCATGATCAACTGGGGGCATTGGATATAAACAGGCTGCTCAGCTAATCTTATCTATTTGTCGGGGAGAGTGATCTGGATTGGTCTTCCCAATGGAAAAAAAAAGTGAAATTCAGGATCATTTGGATGGCTTCTTAAGGAACTTGGTACAAAACATGAATGAAGTTCAGTACAGGGAACATTGACTGCAGTCAGATAGTGGCTACAAAGCTCTGAGTCTGGATTTTCCATGTTAAGGTACTGAACCAGGCAGAAGAAGCAAAGGAAGAGGCTAGTGTGTACATCCCATCTTACTATTCCTTTTGGATAGCAACAGGAAAGAAAAGGTCACTTTGTCAGTTCATGTTGGACAAGGGCCTTCTCTGTGGCAGAAGCAGCAGGAATTCTGTAGCAGTGGCCAGTAATAACACGAGTGTAAACCGAACTACTTCAAATTCCATGCCTGATCCTGGGCTTCAGACACTGAGAAAGCTAAAGGAACAGCAAAATCTTCTATTCCTGGGAATCTTGTTAAAAAGAAGGAAATTTCTGTGATGGTTACTGGGGCACTGCTCTGCTGATATTATGATGTTATTGCAGCTGTCTCAATGAATTCAGTTCTTGTCCATTCTTCTTGGCATAAATATATGTTTCTTGTCATGCATTTAAATGAAAATTTAAACTAAGCTTAAACTTTAAATTTTTTAAAAGATAATAGAAAATGTTTGTTGAAATGTCTCCCATAACTTCATCTTTCTTTGGAAACTATGGGTCATGAGGCCCTCAGTGACAGGCACAGGTCACTAGAAATGAACTCTTGAAGTTTAGCAGATCCTGTTCTGACCTTTCTTTCTACATCCTGACTTGTCATAATATGACTAGCCTCCCCTAAATATTACCACCACAATGCCCTGAGTAGTACCTCCATGACTTTAGCCATCATGAACAGAAACTCTACAGAATGGTGAGCCAAAGCAAATCTTTCTTTTCTCAAATGCTTCTGTTGGATGTTGTACCCAGTGCAGCACAAAAGTTCAAATAGTACTCTGAAGTTGTGGTACATAGTTTATAATGCAAGTTAGTCTTGGTGAAACCTTTCCACATAGATGAGCATTTATTCAACAAATATTAATTTAAAAGCTGTATCTTAAAATATCTACTCACTAATCTTGATGAACTTCCATGTTATGTTCTAAATATATTAGACCTAACATCGTTAATTTGAGGCAGATTTCTGAATATATTCCTTCCAGTGAGTTTGAGGAAGCAACTATTTCCAAATCAATGACTACTCCAAAAATCTATTAGGAAACAAGTTTAGTGCCTTTATATAGAAAAATAAAATCATGTATGTATATTTGATGTAAATGTAGAAACAGAAATGCCCAAGAGTTCTGTGGAAGCTCTTTCAGTCAATAGCCTATAAGATACAACCCCACGTGAGCGTGGTCTCATACTATAAATCCAGCTGTGAAGCATGTGCTCACTATCTTGCTTGGCTGCTGGATTAGGTTCCTGTTCCCCATTCATGCAAAGGACTGTGATCTAGGACTGTGATCTGTGAGTCTACCCCTAAATAAATAACCCTTTATTATATGTAATTCTGAACAAGTGTGGGATTATTTTGTAACTTTTATCATTATCTGGCAACTGAACGTGAGGACCAGTCCACCCTTTCCAGGATTGGTTCACCATTCATATAATGCATTGGGCATTGACTCCTGCCTGTGGCTCCAGCCATCACTCAGGCACAGCAGGCTACTGATCAGTGCTCCCCAGCTTGTGATTCACATGTTACATGTTACTGCCTGCGATTCTTGCAGCACACACAGTCCACAACTTGCACTGATGGAAAACTTTAGGTTTTTTCCTTATCCTGATCTCCAACTCTTAGAGTCATTTGATTGCCTTAATAATTGTTCTTAGTTTGTTAAACAAAGCATATTTTTTCAGTACCTAAGTAAACAACAAGTGCTGTTCACTGCTGCTAGCATCTCTTGGCCATGAAGCTGCAATATGACACCTCCTGGCTGATAACAATTATTACACCTATTTCAATTCATTGTAATTGCCTTATGACAAGTAAGATCTGATAAACTACAAAAATACTGATAAATATAAATACCCAGGAGCTCCATAATTATTTTGCTTATGTTATGGATGGTATTCTGCAAATCTTTTGTGATTTTCCTTCTATATCCCTTTATTTAATTCTAGGAATTAGTTTTGATTTTCATATCATTTCATTAAAAATGGTTTGATAACAGGGTCAAGAATAAGGCGCTATTAGAAGTAATATGGTCTTTGCAGACTAATAATGGACAGCTAGTTGAGAAGATCAATACTATGGAGAGGGATAGCATTAATTTGACAAAATTATCTGAAAAAATTGTGCTGCTGAATTTAAAGTTATGAAAGATTAACGAATAAGGTATCTCTCCAGAAAGGTAATATGCACACCATCAAAATTGTGTCTAAGGATAAAACATTATCTTTACTTGACAAGTTTCATATCTTGGAATCCTTAATGAAGTCATTAGAACAGAACACAAGACAGGAAATTCATACTTTACAAAAGGCAATAGTAAAAATATTTAAAAAATTGAAGAATTTATCAAAATTGATGAACAGGGTCTAAAGGTACAAGGACAGGATTTAGCCCCATTAGTACATGTCAGACCTTGGGATGGCTTACCCAGAGTTTTAACTGCTTATCTGGTAATTTCCTCAGAAAGATCATCTGGCACAAAGTTCCCTAAGGTTATCAAAGAATATATATGGGAACCAATACGTATGAATGTTCTAAAAGAAATTAAAGAAGCAATAGTATCTTATGGACCATGTTTGCTTTTTGTTAGGGGAATGGTGAAAATGTGGACTTCAAGCAATAAGGCTTCCCCACATGATTGGCTTCAATTAATCTCAGCAGTCCTAGAAGACAGACAACAACTGCTTCGGAAGTGATATTGGAGAGAAGAGGCAAAAATTTTAGAACAACAGGAAATAGCAAAAGGACTTGAGACTTCCCAAGATCAAATTCTTGGCGAGGGTCATTACTCTGATCCTCAGGCCCAGGCTTGCTACAATAAACACACTTTGCTCCTATGTAGAACAGCAGCTTTACATGCCTGGGACAGGAACCAGGAAAGAGAACTGAATTATATATTAGGGTTAAACAGGGCCAGAGAAAACCATTTAGGGACTTCTTACAAAGATTAACTAAGGTTATACAAGTATGAGTGACAGATTCAGAAACTTAATGAATCTTTGGCTTTTGAAAATGCCAACTTAGCTTCTTGTACCTTCATAGGAATATCCTTCTTTAGGTTAGGAAAGTTTTCCTCTGTAATTTTATTGAATATATTTTCTGGGCCTTTGAGCTATAATTCTTCTTCTACCCCGATTATTCTTGGGTTTGGTCTTTTCATGGTGTCCCAGAACAATTGGATGTTTTGTCTTAAGAATTTGTTGGATTTGCTGCTTTCTTTGATCAGTGAATTTATTTCCTCTATAGTATCTTCAGTATCTGAGATTCTTTCTTCTATCTCTTGTATTCTGTTGGTTATACTTGCCTCTGTAGTTCCTGTTCGTTTACCCAGATTTTTCATATCCAGCCATCCCTCAGTTTGTGTTTTCTTCATTGTCTCCATTTCGGTTTTCAAGTCTTGAACCGTTTCCATTACCTGTTTGCTTTTTCTTGGTTTACTTGGATATCCTTGAGAGATTTATTCATTTCTTCTAATTTCTTATTTGTCTTCTCATTTATTTCTTTAAAGGAGTTTTTCACATCCTGTTTAAGGGCCTCTATTATTTTCATAATGTTACATTTAAAGTCGATTTCTTCTACTACTTCTGGAATAGGGTGTTCAAATCTTCCCATTACATGTCCACTGGATTCTGGTTTTGTCATGTTGCTTTTCAGATTGTTGGAGGAATTTTTGCATTGGCACTTGCCCATCTCTTCCTTCAAATGCAGCCAGGAGAGTCTTGGTGTCTTGGTCCAATCTTTTCTGTGACTGACTGTGTACTTGGGGGATTTTCTTGGTCTGTCCTCTCTTAGGACCCCTCAGCAGTGGAGCTGGCTGTGCTGGTGGATCTAAGGACTCCGCAGATGTAAAGGAGTACTCTCTAGATGGATCTCCTCAGTGCAGGAGCAGGAACTGTTCCTGGGCCAAGGACCTCGCAGACAATATGACAGGCTTGGGGGAGGCAGGGTCATGTGGAACAAAGAAGCCCCTGGAGCAGAAGCTGGAGGGACCCAGTACTCGGTTCCCAAACCGGCCATCTGGGCGGGCACACACTTACCCCTTGGAGCACTGGACTGAGTTCCCAAGGTCCAGTTGAAGAACAGAAAGAGGGAGAAGGTGAGCAAGGAAGTCAGAACTGGGAGGGGTTTGTCCACCCACTGAGATGGTGTGACTGATCTAAGGGGAACTCACCAAGGCCAGCTGGACTGGGACTGAACAAGCATGTGATCAAACTGGATTCTCTGAATGTGGCTGACAATGGGGGCAGACTGAGAAACCAATGATAATGGCTCTGGGATTTGATTATACTGCATGTACTGGCTTTTGGTGTCCTAGTCTGTTTGTATGCACACCTTCCTAAGCCTGGATGGAGGGGGGAGGGCCTTGGACTTTCCACAGGGCAGGGTACCCTACCCTGTCTAAGAACTGGAGGGGGAGGGGGGAAGGTGAGTGGAAGAGTGGGAGGGAAACAGGAGGAGGGGAGGAGGTGGAAATTTTGAATGGTATTATTTATAAAGCAAAAAATAAAATAAAATAAAATAATGAAAAAAAAAGAAAATGCTAACTTAGAATACAACAAGATCCTTGGGCCTTTAAAGGTCAGATCAGGGTTCCGATAGCCGGCCTGCAGCAGCTAAGACCGCAGGCAGGGACTCTTCTGACCAGCGAGGGGCTCTGATCCTGTGCAGGGGTAAGTGTGTGGACCGGTGAGGGGACACACAATATTCCCGCCATCCTTATCTCCCTGGCTACTCCAAAGGGGCAGCTTCCCCCAACTAATCCCTCTCTCCTGCTACGCCATCCCAGCTTTTGGCCTGAACCCCTCCCCTCCCCTCTCCCTTTTTCAGGGCTTAAATTCCTCCATCTCAGCCGGGGCGGGCACCACGGGTCTGGATAGGTGGTGAGTGCAAAGGGAAGGAAGTCCCTTTGTTCTAATAGCCTGCCTGCAGCTAGCTAAGACTGCAGGCAAAGTGATTCCTGGATAGCAAGGGTCACTAATCCAGTAGAAGAAGACCCAGCGGAGGGAAGAGCCATTGGAGAGCATCTGAAGGAAGAGATGGGCAGGCGCCAAGGCAAGAATTCCTCCAACAATCTGAAAAACAACATGAAATCACCAGATCCCAGCGATCTTACGACAGAAGGACTCGAACGCCCTATTCCGGAAGAAGTGGAAAACAGTGTCATTATGAAAGCAATAGAGTCTCTAAAACAGGGTATGAATAACTCACTTAAAGAAATAGAAGAGAAATATAACAAAAAATGGAAGAAATGAGTAAAGAAATGGAAGACAAATATAACAAAAAGTTTGAACAAATGAGTAAATTCGTAAATGATACCCTGGGAAACCAAGAAAAAGCAATCAAACAGGTAATGGAATCAGTGCAAGAATTGAAAACTGAAATGGAGGCAGTGAAGAAAACACAAACCGAGGGCTGGCTGGATATGGAAAATCTAGGTAAACGAACGGAGACTACAGAATCAAGCTTAACTAATAGAATACAAGAGATAGAAGAACGAATCTCAGATTATGAAGACACCATAGAGAAAATAAACGCCCTGACCAAAGAAAACAGCAAATCCAACAAATTCTCATCACAAAACATTCAGGAAATATGGGACATAATAAAAAAACCAAATCTAAGAATAATAGGAGTAGAAGAAGGAGAAGAATTGCAGATCAAAGGTACAGAAGATATATTCAACAAAATTATGGAAGAAAACTTTCCCAACCTAAAGAGGGATATTCCTATGAAGGTGCAAGAAGCATACAGAACACCGAATAGACTGGATCAGAAAAAAACGTCCCCTCGCCATATAATAATCAAAACACAAAGCAGTCAGATTAAAGAAAGGATATTAAGAGCTGCAAAGGAAAAAGGTCAAGTAACCTATAAAGGTAAACCTATCAGACTTACACCAGACTTCTCTATAGAAACCATGAAAGCCAGAAGGTCCTGGATAGAGGTACTGCAGAAATTAAGGGACCATGGATGCAAGCCCAGACTACTTTACCCAGCCAAGCTTTCGTTCACTATCAACGGAGAAAACAAAATATTCCAGGATAAAAACAAGTTTAAACAATATGTAACTACTAATCCAGCCTTACAGAGAATACTAGAAGGAAAATTACATCCCAAGGAATCCAACACTGCCAACACTGACTACAATAATTCAGACATCTAGCGACCCTTCACTAGCACAATTCAAAGAAGGAAAACACATACACTCTATTACCACCAAAAAAATGACTGGAGTCAACAACCAATGGTCATTAATATCTCTTAATATCAATGGACTCAATTCACCTATAAAGAGGCACAGACTTAGAGATTGGATACGAAAACAGGATCCAACATTCTGCTGTTTACAAGAAACACACCTCAACCACAAAGACAGACACCTACTCAGAGTAAAGGGTTGGGAAAAGGTCTTCCAAGCAAATGGTCCTAAGAAACAAGCGGGTGTGGCCATTCTAATATCTAACAAAATCGACTTCAAACTAAAATCAATCAGAAGAGATGGAGATGGACATTTCATACTCATAACAGGAACAACTCATCAGGAAGAAGTCTCAATCCTGAATATCTATGCCCCTAATGTAAAGGCACCCACATATGTAAAAGAAACTCTTCTAGAACTCAAGGCAGTCATCAAACCACACACGCTAATAGTAGGAGACTTCAACACTCCTCTCTCACCGATGGACAGGTCAATCAGACAGAAACCAAACAGAGAATTAAGAGATTTATTGGAGGTATTGAATCAAATGGACTTAACAGACATCTATAGAACACTCCACCCAAATAGGAAAGAATATACCTTCTTCTCTGCAGTTCATGGAACCTTCTCGAAGATTGACCACATACTCGGCAACAAAGCAAACTCCCACAGATACAAAAAAATATTAGTAACCACCTGTGTCTTGTCAGATCACCATGGATTAAAATTAGAATTCAACAACAATGCTAACCCCAGGAAGTCAACAAACTCATGGAAGTTGAACAGTCAACTACTAAATCACCCCTGGGTCAAGGACGAAATTAAGAAAGAAATTAAAGTCTTCCTTGAATTTAATGAAAACAAAGACACAACATACTCAAACCTATGGGACACTATGAAAGCAGTGCTAAGAGGAAAGTTCATAGCAATAGGTGCCCAAATAAAGAAAACGGAGAAAGCACACATTGGAGACCTAACAGCACACTTGAAAGCTCTAGAAAAAAAAGAAGCTGATTCACCCAGGAGGAGTAGAAGACTGGAAATAATCAAACTGAGGGCTGAAATCAACAAAATAGAAACAGAGAAAACAATCCAAAGAATCAATGAATCAAAAAGCTGGTTCTTGGAGAAAATCAACAAGATTGACAAACCCCTATCCAAACTAATCAAACGGCAGAGAGAGCACATGCAAATTAATAGGATCAGAAATGAAAAGGGGGATATAACCACAGACTCAGAGGAAATTCAGAGAATCATTAGATCTTACTACGAAAGTTTATATGCCACAAAGTTGGAAAATGTAAAAGAAATGGACATTTTTTTAGATAAGTACCATATACCAAAGTTGAACCAAGAACAGGTGAATAATCTAAATAGACCTGTTAGTCGTGAAGAACTAGAAGCTGTTATCAGAAATCTCCCTACCAAAAAAAGTCCAGGACCAGATGGTTTCAAGGCAGAATTCTACCAGAATTTCCAGGAAGAGTTAATTCCTATACTCCTTAATGTATTCCATAATATAGAAACAGAAGAGTCATTGCCAAACTCCTTTTATGAAGCTACAGTTACCTTAATACCAAAACCACACAAAGACACAACCAAGAAAGAGAATTACAGGCCAATCTCACTCATGAACATCGACGCGAAAATTCTCAATAAAATCCTGGCAAACCGAATCCAGGAACACATTAGAAAAATTATCCATTATGATCAAGTAGGCTTCATCCCAGAGATGCAGGGCTGGTTCAATATACGCAAATCTATCAATGTAATCCATCATATAAATAAACTGAAAGAAAAAAATCATATGATCATTTCATTGGATGCTGAAAAAGCATTTGACAAAATTCAACACCCATTTATGATAAAGGTGTTGGAGAGACTGGGGATACAAGGATCATACCTAAATATAATAAAAGCAATATACAGCAAGCCGACAGCTAACATCAAATTGAATGGAGAGAAACTCAAAGCCTTTTCACTAAAATCAGGAACACGACAAGGCTGTCCACTCTCTCCATACCTCTTCAATATAGTGCTTGAAGTTCTAGCAATAGCAATAAGACAACATAAGGAGATCAAGGGGATTTGAATTGGAAAGGATGAAGTTAAACTTTCGTTATTTGCTGACGATATGATAGTGTACATAAGTGACCCCAAAAACTCTACCAAAGAACTCCTACAGCTGATAAACACCTTTAGTAACGTGGCAGGATACAAGATCAACTCCAAAAAATCAGTTCCCCTCCTATACACGAAGGATAAAGAAGCTGAGAGGGAAATCAGAGAAACATCACCTTTCATGATAGCCACAAATAGCATAAAATATCTTGGGGTTACTCTAACCAAGGAAGTGAAAGACCTATTTGACAAGAACTTTAAGTCTTTGAAGAAAGAAATTGAGGAGGATACCAGAAAATGGAAAGATCTCCCTTGTTCTTGGATTGGGAGGATCAACATAGTAAAAATGGCAATTCTACCAAAAGCAATCTATAGATTCAATGCAATCCCCATCAATATCCCATCAAACTTCTTCACAGACCTTGAGAAAACAATAATCAAGTTTATTTGGAAAAACAAAAAACCCAGGATAGCCAAAACAATCTTATACAATAAAGGAACTTCAGGAGGCATTACCATCCCTGACTTCAAACTCTATTACAGAGCTACAGTATTGAAAACAGCTTGGTATTGGCATAAGAACAGAGAAGTCGACCTATGGAATTGAATAGAAGACCCGGATATTAACCCACAAACCTATGAGCACCTAATTTTTGACAATGGAGCTAAAGGTATACAATGGAAGAAGGAAAGCATCTTTAACAAATGGTGCTGGCATAACTGGATGTCAACCTGTAGAAGGATGAAAGTAGATCCATACCTATCACCATGCACAAAACTCAGGTCCAAATGGATTAAAGACATCAACATTAATCCGTCCACTTTGAACCTGATAGAAGAGAAAGTGGGAAGTAGTCTACAAGATATAGGCACAGGAGGCCTCTTCCTAAGTAGGACCCCAGCAGCACAGACAATAAGAGAAACAATGAATAAATGGGATCTACTGAAACTGAGAAGCTTCTGTAAAGCAAAGGACACTGTCAGTAAGACAAAAAGGCTGCCTTCTGACTGGGAGAAGATCTTCACCAACCCCTCATCAGACAAAGGTCTGATCTCCAAAATATACAAAGAACTCAAGAAACTAGGCACTAAATCTCTAAATAACCCAATTAAAAAATGGGGTACTGAACTGAACAGAGAATTCACAACAGATGAACTTCGAATGGCCAGAAGACACTCAAGGTCATGCTCAACCTCCTTAGCGATCAGGGAAATGCAAATCAAAACCACTTTGAGATACCATCTTACACCTGTCAGAATAGCTAAAGTCAAAAACACCAATGATAGCCTATGCTGGAGAGGATGTGGGGTGAGGGGAACACTCATCCATTGTTGGTGGGAATGCAAACTTGTGCAGCCACTGTGGAAATCAGTGTGGCGGTTTCTCAGGAAACTGGGAGTCAACCTCCCTCAGGACCCAGCAATTCCATTCTTGGGAATTTACCCTAGAGATTCCCTAGCATACAACAAAAGCATTTGTTCAACTATGTTCATAGCAGCACTATTTGTAATAGCCAGAACCTGGAAACAGCCGAGGTGCCCCTCAATAGAAGAATGGTTAAAAAAGGTGTGGAACATATACACGTTAGAGTTTTACTCAGCGTTAAAAAATAATGACATCTTGAATTTTGCATGCAAATGGATGGAAATAGAAAACGCTTTACTGAGTGAGGTAAGCCAGACCCAAAAAGAGGAACACGGTATGTATTCACTCATAAGTGGATTCTAACCATAATTTAAAGGTATTTGAGCCTATTTTTCGTGATCCTAGAGAAGCTAAATAAGAAGACGATCCTGATGAAGATTATTTAGCTATCCACCAGGAGGTAGGAAATAGTCAAGAGTCCCAGGTAACCTTGGGTGCATGGGGGGGTTGGAGGGTTGTTGGAAGGGGAGAGGGTTAGAGAGAGGGAGTAGGGGAGGAATGGAGAAAGCTCGGTTGACCGGGATGGGGGGAAGGGAGGAAGGATGAATAAGGGATCAGGGAAGAATATATTTCAACTAAGGGAGTCATTTTAGGGTTTATAGGAAACTTGATTATATATGGGATCCCAGGTCCAAGGAGAGATCCCCAGATTGTTCTCTGGACAGAGGAGAGGGTGCCTGAACCGGCCTTGGCCCACAACCATTCTGATGAATATTTTGCATGTCACCATAGAACCCTCACCTGGCGATGGATGGAGATGGAGGCGGAGAACCACGTTGGAACACTGGACCTAGCTCCCTAGGTCCAAATAAGAGGCAGAAGGAAAGAGATCGTGAGCAATGAAGGCAAGGGCACAGGAAACCTTCATCCGATGTTGGATGGCGATACAGATGGAGACCCATATTGGAACACCGAACTGAGCACTCCACAGTCCAAATGAGGAACAGAATGATGAAGAAAATAAAAAAAGTAATCAGGACTGCGAGGGATGCGAGCACCCACTGATACAAGGGGACTGATATAATGGGAGTTCACCAAGGCCTGTTGGACTGGGACTGAACGAGGACATGATCCAGCCAGATTCTCTGAATGTGGCTGGCCCGGAGCCTTTTTGAAAAGCCGTTGACAATGACACTGGGACTTGCTTTCTCTGCATGTACTGGATTTTGGCGCTCCAGTCTGTTTGGACTCTCACCTTCCCTGGACCTGGAGGGAGGGGGGAGGAACTCGGGCTTCCCACAGGGCAGGAAACCCTGACTGCTCTGGGGGATGGAGAGGGAGGGGGAGAGGGAGTGGGGGGAGTGGGAGGGTGGTGGGAGGAGGGGCTGAAATGGAAACTTTTATAATTTAATAATAATAAAAAAATAAAAAAAATAAAGGTCAGATCAGCACCAATAGATGAATGGATCTCCCCACTCCCCCTCCTTTTTTTGGTTTTTGAGACAGGGTTTCTCTGTAGCTTTGGATCCTGTCCTGGAACTAGTTCTTGTAGACCAGGTTGGCCTCAAACTCACAAAGATACACCTACCTCTGCCTTCTGAGTGCTGGGATTAAAAGCATGCGCTACCACCACCTGGATGATGAATGGATCTTGCATATAATGGATGTTAAGACCTTTGACTATAGTACCGAGGCTTGGGTAGAAAAAGCAATTTCTAATGGTATGAGGAGACACCAAAGTGCCAAATGTTTTAATTGTAGTAGAATAGGACATCTAAGAAGGGACTGCAGGCAAGGAATTCCTAGGAACAATGTCTTCTCTAGAGATGGCAAGAATAGGAGGACTCAGCCTTCTGGTATATGTAGTAGGTGTGGCAAAGATGACACTGGACCTATAAGTGTAAGTTGACAAAAGAGAGACAAGGCAACCCAATACTACCAGGAAACTCATTGTGGGGGCCTTTCACAGGCCCCCATGTCAAACAAGGTCCAGTCATGGTAAAGAAGATCTCTCACCAGGAAAATTAACCAATTCAGTGCCTAGTGTAAAAAAACATTGTTCTGGATGATGGAATAGGCATGGAGGATGAATCAAAAACTCCAGTAGGAAATAAGAAACATACTTTTTAGCATACTTCTATAAATAGACCAAAGCAAATAGTGCATATAAATGACAATGTAATTGAAGGATTACTAGACACGGTGTGGACATGAGTATCATTACTCCAGAATCTTAGCTTCCAAATTGGCCTCTTCAAGAGGCAGATATTCAGTTCCTAGGAATTAGAACCCTATCTCAAGTGAAACAAAACGTGAGATAGATTGAATGCATAGGTCCAGAAGGACAGAAAGGAAGGTTGAGGCCATATATAGGTCATATTGTAGTGAATTTATGAGGTCATGACCTATTGCAGCAACAGAATATCCAGATTAGCATTCCTGCAGTCCCCAAAACTCATGTTTCTGGGAAGGATATTATAAGATATTATAAACAAAGGTCACCATTGATTTCAGGCTGTACAAGAACACAAAGCAACTAGCAAATCATCTGAGGTACAAACGGCCCTGCCTTTAAAATGAATAACTGAGAAACCAATATGGGTAAATCAATGGCCTTTAATGGAAGACAAACTGCACGTTTTAGAACAGCTGGCACAGGAACAACTATGTGCTTGCCATATTAAAAAATCTACCAGCCCTTGGAATTCTCCTGTATTTGTTGTTAAAAAGAAATCTGGAAAATGGAGAATGGTGACAGATCTAAGAGCTGTCAACAAGGTTGTTCAACCTATGGACCCTCTACAATCTGGAATTCCTCTGCCTTCTCTATTACCAAAAAGATGGCCTCTTATAGTGATTGATTTAAAAAAGTTTTTCTTCACTATACCTTTACAAAAAAAGGGACAGAGAAAAATTTGTTTTCACAGTGCTTACTTATAATAATTCTCAGCCTATTAGGAGATACCAGTGAACTATCTTCTTACAGGGAATGGTCAGTAGCCCTACTCTATGACAATACCTTGTAAGCCAACCATTGGAAATAATATATAAGCAAATTTTGAAGTGTACAATTTACCTTTACATGGATGACATTTTGTTATCTGAACAAAGTGAAGATACTTTAGAAAAAATGTTTGAAGAGGTAAACAATGTTTTGCCTAAATGGGGATTATAAATTGCTCCTGAAAGAATACAAAGAGGAGATTTTGTCAATTTCCTAGGTTACAAAATAGGTTTACAGAAAATTATGCCACACTTTTGACACTTACTCAGGTTGTCCATGGGCAACTTCCTTGAACTTAGAAAAGGCTGATTTAGTCATCACACATTTATTAGAAGTTATGGCCATCATGGATATACCTGCACAAATAAAGACAGACAATGGTCCACCTTATGTGTCTAAGAAAATGAAATAGTTTTTTGCTTATTATAATATAAAGCATATTACAGGTATGCCAAACAATCCTACAGGTTAGGCAGTTATAGAAAGATCAAATTGAACTATAAAGGATATGCTAAACAAACAGAAAGAGAAAGATAATACCCCCAGAAATAGATTGCATAATGCTTTATTAACTTTGAATTTTCTTATCGCTAATGAGAAAGGAACAACAGCATCAGAGAGACATTGGATAATAAAAAAAATTCTGAATTAAATCTGCCAGTGTATTTCAAGGATGTGTTGACCTTACAATGGAAGCCAGGAGATGTGCTACGTTAGGGAATGGGTTTCACTCTTGTTTCCACAGAAGAAGAAAACTTATGCATATCATCAAAATTAATAACGATTCAAGTTAAAAAAAAAGAAATGTCTTGAGAAAGAGAAATGACAGCTCATCCACAGAGGTGACAATCATACAGGGATTAGAAAACCTCATAAGGGTTGGAACAGGGTTCTGTTCTTGTCTTTGCAGGAAAATATTCATCTTCAAAGATTTGAGAGATGCCAAAAGATGAAAAGATAGCTATCCAGAAAGAATCAACAACTAAAGAGAAATCTGACTTATGATGCTGTATTATCTGCATGCTTCCAGGAAGAAGACAGGACCCTACAACAACGACTCCACCTGATCTATATGACATTATGATGTTGATAGTGCTATGAGACTGGTTTTGGGTACCAGCTGCAGAAATGGTGCATCTTCTAACAACGTTCTGGCTAGAACTCCAAATAAAAACTTCAGAAAAAACCCTGTTGACTACTCAGAGGCTATTTACAATTATACAAAACAGCAATCTTGAAACTAACCATCATTTTACTTTTACAGAATCCCATAGAAAGAACATGGCCCCCATGACAGCTGGAAGTAATTCTAGAAGATGACATCCTCTCTCCTAACAAAGTTTGTCCTCAGGGATAGAGACACCATTTAGGGGCTGATTATTACTTGTATAGGGTTTGGGACTGGGGTAGAAATTATGTAGGCCCAGAGATCTCAAAAAAAGAGGGTAAACTAAATGGGATCATAGGTAGATTAGTGTGAACTTACTCACATTAATAATAATTGTAATAGTGAGTAGTAAAGTGAATACTTGTGAGCTATTTATGGGCAATTTATATTGGTATAGATATTTGTATATTGATACAAGTTCAAATTATATTTGTTATATTGAATATGCTATTTCTGTTTACAATATTTGTACACCTAAGGAAAGTTATCTTATCAGATGTATGCATGCATGGTTCTGACTCTGTTTAAGATATTTTGTATATCAATACAATTTTAGGATATGCTGTGGGACAATGATCTGTACCCTGTCAATTATATTTTAAATAAATGCTGATTGGCCAGTAGCCAGGCAGGAAGTATAGGTGGTGTGACAAGGCAGGAAGTAGAGGCAGTGCAACAAGAATTCTAGGAAGAGGAAAGTTCTTTCTGCAGTCCTAACCCAGATGCAGAGGAAGTAAGATGTTACTGCCTTGTCAAAAAAAGGTACCGAGCCATGTGGCTAACATAGACAAGAATAATGGGCTAATATACATTATAAAAGTTAATAAGAAGCCTGAGCTAATGGGCCACTCAGTTTATAACTAATGTAGACCTCTGTGTGATTTCTTTGGGACTTAAAGACTGTGGGAAATGGGTATCAGACACCTCTAGCCTCCATAGACACCTGCATGAGCATGTACACACACACACACACACACACACATACACACACAAACACACAGGCATGTACAGGCACATACAGGCACACACAGGCATACACACAGACATACACACACAGACAAAGGCATATGCTCACACACAAACACACAGATACACATAGGCACATAAACACACAGACGCAGGCACACACACATAAACACACAGATACACACAGGCACGCATACATATAGACACACAGGCACACACAAACACACAGACACACACACACATACACATAGAGATGTACACACAGGCACACAAACACACAGACACAGGCACACATATACACATATGAACACACAAATTCACACAGACACACACACAGACAGACATATACACAGGCACAGACAAATACACAGATACACACACGCATACATGCACAGACACCAACATACATACACAGATACATACACATACCACAAGGAAACATAACAAAAATATATCTTTAAAAACATTATATGAATTTTCCTGCATCTATGTATATAAGATATACATGAACAAAATTTTGGTTTATATTTGAGTACTATACCCAAAATATATCAGTATCAATATTTAAATACTTGAAAACCCCAAATATGGAATACTATCACTTACAAATATTTTCCTTCCTTTTTTATGTATGCATGTGTAGTGTATAAGTATGTATATTCTCCTGTGAGTGGATACATGTGTGTAGATGTGCATAGAGGACAATGCTACAGTGGGCATCATCCACTGCTGTCCTCACTAAGTTTTTGAGATAGAGTCTCTCACTAAACCTAGAGCTCACTGTCAGCTTGAGCTGCTGCCAGTAAGTTCCACCATCAGGGCTGGAGTGGCAGATGTATGCTGCCATGCCCAGCTTTTGCTATACGGGTGTTGAAGATCAAAATTCAAGGTTCCTGTTTGTACAGCAAGCACTTTATGCACTGAGCCCTCTCACCAGTGTTTTTAAATAAGATATACTACTTATCTATATCAATACATGTGTGTGCATATATATTTACTTACAGATGTCAAGATATTATGTCATTAAAATCATGACTGTAAGATTTAGAGCAGGAATCAACCCAAAATATCTGTATTGGGTAGTCTTACAACAACTTGTCACACAAGCTAGAGTCATTGGAATGGACAGAACCTTAATTGAGAAAATGTCTCCATAAGATGTAAGACATTTTCTTAATTAGTTATTGATAGGGGATTGCCCGCTCATGTGAATTTACAAAGGCAAAGAATGGCTATCATATTTCATAGGAGGATGGCAATGGAGAAATAAATATCAATATTACTTATAAAGCTTCATAAATTAAAGCCATGTTAAATAGGCATCAGATTATACAAAATAACCAGTGAGACAGAGAACAGTCCTGAAAACCCTACACAAAAATCTGCATACACAATGTATATGTGTATACAGATACCGTGTTAATAATGATGGAGACATAAAAGAATAAACTGTGTTTTATGTAGATTTCCCTGGAGCAATTGTTCTCTAAGGGAAAAATAACTCAACTCCAATCTTACACCATAGAAAAGCAATTTTAAACTAGAATTAAAATTGAGGGCAATATGGGGAAATAGTTTCATTAAATCAAGGTTAGGAGATACTTGTAGTGAAACATTAATGTCAGAATAAAACATTTATAAACTTGCTCACAGTAAAAAATTGAATTATCCTCTCATCAAAAGACAGCAGACAGCGCTGTGAGAGTAATATGAGAAGCAAGACACTGGGAGAGGATATAAGCTGCATATGTAATTCACAGAAAGCTCTATCAAACAGCATTCTTACAAACCAACAAGGCAGTCACTCAGTTAAAAAAAAACAGAGAAAAACATATCAGGGGACCTACAAGGCAATTCCTAAAGTAGATAAAACAAAATAACCAGGACATTACATGGAAAACTGCTTATCCTCTTCAGTCACATGGGAAACTCAAAAGAAAAACACAAGATGAGGGGAACCAAAGATTACGTCTAAACAAGTCATGAAAATGTAGTTAGTATGAAGAGGCTTAAGAAGTGACCAAGAGAGATAAGAAAGAATGTATATGGAAGCATTGTTCATAAAGTTATAATCATTATCAAAAGTGCTACCATCCTTTAGACGTGCAATACACAGACGCCTTCTGGCAATTGACTTCTGTTTAGTAAGTAAAGATATGAAATATGAATGTAGCAGTATGATATGAGAGAAGATAAGTGAGCACAAAGGACAATTCCATTTACCTAAAGTTTAAGTAATAGTAGACAAAACAGATTAAGGATGAATATTCCAGAGATAAAGATTTAGAGAGTAATAAACACTATGACAAACATGGAGGCAAATTTTCTCCTACTTGTCTGCAGAACAAGTCACTAAAACTCTCATACTCATTTGTGAAATCAGATCTAAAACTCTCCTTATCTTAAAGCTGGCCCAACAGTGAAGTGGGATTAATGAAGATGAAATCTTGGCAAAGAGGAGTCTGGTGTTAGGGGCTCAGTACACAGGGGTTATTTTGATCACTGGGTCTCATAACTCCAAACTAAGTAACCTCAGAAAGGACTGAAAACATGGGAGGAATTACTATGAAATCTCATAAGCATGGCTAAACCCACAATAAATCATAACTCTAGCCTTTTGAGATAGATAAGAGATCGATAGATAGATGGATGGATGGATAGATAGATAGATAGATAGATAGATAGATAGATAGATAGATAGATAGATAGATAGATAGACAGACAGATAGGTAGATAGATAGAATCTAAAGAGCCAGTCTTGAAGTGTTTAGTGTCTTGAGAGTGGGGACAGAAAACTTTAGAACACATATTTAAGAACTTGACACCTTTAGTTGATCTAGAAATAGACACCAAACAAATAGATCAGAATATTTGTATTCAAATATAGTAGACCTGTCCCTCCACAGGGGACTGAAATGTCATTTAGTCTCCATACATAAACAAGAGGGGAGTTTTCCCAAATACCTAAGAAGTTCTTAAGACACAAATGAGACTGTAACAGCTGTGGTAACACAAGTATTGGTCACACTCAGTTGATACATTTTTAAAAATTATTTATTTTTATTTTATGTGCATTGGTGTTTTGCTTGCATGTATCTATGCATGTGTGAGGGTGTCATATTTCTCAGAAATGAACTGTTACAGACAGTTGTGAGCTGCCATGTGAGTGCTGGGAATTGAACCTAGACCCTCTGGAAGAACAGACAAGTGGTCCTAACTGCTGAGCCATCTCTCCAGCCCCAATAATTTTTACAATTAAAATATCATGCCCACTTAAAATAAGGTTTGTAAGTTACAGCTTTGTAGCCAATTTTAAAAACATGGAAAGAGCCAAATGGGCAAAGCGTTTCACAAGCACGGATGTTCCAATCATAACTTAAGAAAGAACTTTGCACAATCAGTCAGTGTGAACAGTCAGTCATCTGCAGCTACAATGGAAGAATTCTGAGAACGAGTTCTACTGAAAACTGTATCCCAATTCCTTGTCTAACAGCATTTTGTGTGTGTGTGTGTGTGTGTGTGTGTGTGTGTGTAAGTTTTCTCTAACACCCTTTCCATTTCTGTGGGCTGGAGAAATATTCCTTTTAACTTGTGAGTTTCACCAGTGTCTACAAAAGTAGCCTCTGTCTTAGGAAACAAGAGAGAGAGAGAGGGAATTGGGCACAGGAGTGATGAGCCTGTAGCTGGAAACAAATGAGAAGTGTGGGTAGGAAAGTTCTAGAATGTTGGGAAATGGCTTCTTGGAAATATGTAAAGTGTGTTGCCCAGGAGAAGATCTGTCAGGGTATCTAGGGAAAACAGGAAACAGCCTGTACTTCATGGGTAGGCCAAGGGTTATTCCCACTTTGACCTGTTAGCTATTAATGCTCTGATGTTTTTGATCTGCACACAGACAATCAATACTTCATGGATGTGAAGTAGCAGCAGCTGATTGCTTCTCTAGCTTATGGCTCTTTGCTGGGAAGCCTACAGAACCCTGGAGAGCATCTATCTCAGAGACACTTAATGGAAGGATGGAGTAGAGCACGTGTCTGTTAAGGCATTTCCTTTCCATCTGAGCTCTGTCTTCATGTTTTCTTCAGTTTTATCCTTAAGAACAACTTATCAAACTTGATAGACCCAGGAATCGAACCAACAAACTCTCTGATGAGCATGATTATAATTTCTGAAACATGGACAAGGGTGAGAAGAGTGCTTGCTTCACACAGAATAGGCATTTTGAAACATAGAGAAAAGGTTTAAATTAAAAAGGAAATAGAAAATAGAAAGTTACTTTTGCATGGCACATATATTTCACTCAAATTATAGACAACAAGAATGAGAATGATAACTTCAAGAGAGGAAAATAAAACCTACATTCCAACAACTGAGCCAATAGCTGAATGTATCTACCAGGTGCTGGACACACACTATGAAGAAATCCAATCATCTCTTCTTTAAGGGAAAAATGTCAGTGCTTGGCACAGAGTGGGTTCACACAGCAGGGTGCTTCCCTACTACGTACCATGATGCGAAGTGAGACTAGACATCTCGACAGAATAAAATGAGTCCTTGCCTCTGCTCATAGCTAACTCAAATCTACGCTCCATTCTCTAGCCTCATCTGGTAGAAAATATTGTATAGTGGTTAGCTCCACACCCAGACCACCACCAGCTACAGCTGGCCAGAAGCTATTTTTCTGAAATTCTGAAATACAGCATTGGTTATGACGTCACTTAAGACTGCACAGCTAAAAGTGGTTTGTCTTCCTTACATAGCACACAGGAAGCTGTGTCCTTTGGGCCCTCGTAATTTTCTGTTAAGATTACCCCAGACTGGGGGAGAGCATTTCATTTGCTTTCCAGGCCAGGATTCTCTGTGGAGAATCAACTACTCTGCTGCTCACTAGAAAGCCTTCCAGTTCCCCAGAGGCAGAGGTCCAGACGCTTCTTCCCTTCCATCACTGTTACATGCCCAGGGGCTGGCCCACAGAAATGCCACTTTGTACTTGCTATCTGGAGATAAGTGAAACCGAATATTTGGTTGCAACAAATATTATGGATGCAATTCAGGAAATTCACTCTTTTATGGTTTTAAAAACAGACATAACTGCATTTGACATAACTGTAAGATAAAGAATGAGAACAATTTTATCAGTTGTATGAGGACACCTAACAGAAAACAACTGCTCTATGGTTAAAGCAACAGGAGACATAAAGTTTCAAATTTAACAATATGAACAGTTGTTTCTTTGGGGGTCGTAGAATGACATGTGATGAGATCTGAATTTTTTCCTTTTATCTGATAAGAATCAGGAGGGAGAGAAAGTATCCTGTAAATTATAGACAACATGGTAAACACTATCACAATTCAGAATTTGAAGTCTCTTTTTAATGGTATTTATGTTGTATGAAAAATTTTCATTTACAACACAATACATAGCATTAATAATTAGAAAAATAAGTATATTGGTATGGAAGTTATGACTCGGTGGTAGAGTGTTCAGTCCATTTTATGAGGCTTTGGTTAAATCTCCCACATTGCAAAAGCAAGTTAATTAATACAATGTATAAAATAAAATGCATTTATAGAGGCCTAACACAGATAATTTTTTGCTCAGAGTCTTTAACAATTAAATGATAACAGGGAAATGCTTACACAACATTATTTTTAAAATTTCTCTACTTTCCTCTTTCCCTCTCCCCATCCACTTCAACCCTCTCCCATGGTCCCTATGCTCCCAATTTACTCAGGAGATCTTCTCTGTTTTTACTTCCCATGTAGATTAGATCCACGTATATTTCTCTTAGGGTTCTCATTGATACAACACTATTTTTATCCTCAAAAATACAGCCACCCTACTTCAAATGTTCCATTTTGAGAAAGAACCTATTTGACTTTTCAGTTCACCACCACCTCTGGTGACTTCCATATTTGATTTTCTGGGGCATTTCTGTTTCATTTTGGACATCAGAAACACTCTTCATAGTTAGCCAGATATGTGTCAGGTTATAAGTTCTTGAAAGAGCAGCTGTCTTTTATGTGTGAGCTGGTGGAAGGGCTAAAATCAGTCTTAGGTGCATGAAAGCCTTTTTTTTCTATAAGTCACGTGACTACTTTCAGGACACCACAGCTGCCATCTCTTAGGCTCTTAAACACAGAACACGTTCTCGAGCACCGGCAAATGCTGGGGATGAAATTGAGATACACGGATAAAAGGAAATTCGTTTGAATTATTACAACACAATATTCTGAGAATTCAGTGAGCACATAGTCTATCAGTTAATTGCTCCATTGGCTTGAAAGCAAAGCATTTTGACTAACCCTCTGAGAGGAGAATATTGGATATGTTTTCAAATGGTCAATGGGTATCACGGTCAAATCCACCCAATGGCCAGCACAGAGGATAAGGACAATGGCTATAGATCTTAACTGTCAGCAATAAAATCCTGATGGTCATGTGCTAGCTGTATGAACACAGATGTTCAGTTTCATGAGGATAATGCCTGTACCTGCCTCATATCCTTGTCATGAAGTATAAGCATTGTGTGTACCTGTGTATAAAATATCTGATATGCATTAAAATGTGCTACAAAACATTTGACTGCATTTTGAGTGCTTATTGGCAAATAAAAAATCTAAAAAAATATATACTTGAACAAATTGAGAAAAGAATATACTATATTTGTAAGAAGCAGAGCAAAAGGGACATCATCTTTATAATTAGAAGAATGCTGGGAATAATTTCCTATAGGAACCAGAGGAAATATCCAGATATCTGTTTAGGATTCTCCCAAGGAACTGTGGTATGTAGCACATTCATTCCATTAGCGCAGTCGTTTCTGCCTCCTTCTGACTATGAGTAGCCCCAAGCACAAAGCTACTGTGTCTAACCAAACAGGAGACAAGAAGCATGAATATCCAATGGAGTACCATGGATGCTGTAGAAATAAACATGAGGGAACATCCTCAGGGAATTTCAGAGACACTATGGGACCCAGGATCAGGAATCTTATAGGAATTCATTGATACTTATTTACCAAGGGTCACTGCCAGAAATAGTTGGATCCAGGTTCTTATATAAATCATTTGCACCCAGATTGATAAACCCTTTGAACACTGGGTTGCCTGAAGGTCAACATCACAGATTTTTTAAAGCATCTTTCATTGTTTCATTGTTTTATTTGATGTCACCAACTTTCACATTTTATTTTACTCTTGTTCTCTGAGGTAACAATAATCATTATTAGAATTAGGTGCAGTTATAAAAATGGCCCCAAGATTGTTAAATACATTCTCAAAGTGAACACAGAACTATTCCTGGTCTCTCATTCTCATCAGGAAACGTGCTCCACTTCCGACAAGAAGTGACAGCTGTCCTCTGCCGTCACCCCCACCATTTGGAAGCTAGACTAGCCGTTGTGGCTGCCTTGATAAGCACTGTGTGGTTCCTCAGGCTCAGTATAAGCAGCAAAGACTTCTCTTGAGCTCTGCCTCTGCATGTGTCTGTGGAATCGCCTGCCATGTTACAGGGAAACGGAAGCACCTGAAAAAGCCACAAACAGCTGTTATAGTCAAGAACTGCAATTTAAGTCTCAGTTGGCAGTCAGTGTCAACTGCCAGGCTTGTGTGAGGAAACCCGTGGGTGATGCCATTCACACCAAGAATAACCATCGCTGTAAGGCCTCGCTCAAATTGCAGGTTCATGAATGAAAATACTGAGAACACTGAGCTTTGAGGCCCTTTTATGATACACACAATGAGCAGGAATCAGTCATTTGATTGACTGGAAATCTGTGATTAAATCAATTTATAGAAGGGAAAGTATTGGTCTTCTAACACATGCCAGCTCTAATCTTAGCAATCTTTCTATTTATTCCCTTCAGAATTTAAGATGTATGCCTCTTATGGGTACTTGACATATATGTGATATGTGGAGATTGGTTATTTTATCTGTGGGCATTTATTTTACATTCCTTCAATTATATTATTTTTTTCTTTGAGGGGAGAAACTATTATTCCTTACCTTATTACATGTTATCTGGATCAATTTTTAAAATTCGTAACAAATCTTTCCTGGTTTCCTGCCATAGACATGTATGACCTAATTTACTTATTTAAATATCTACTAAGTATCTCATTGTAGCATAAGCTTAATAGGCACAGGGGTTTTGGAATGTTCATTGATGTAATTTTATATACCAACAGAGTGTTTGGTGAATATTAGACACTCAATATAGCTATAATAAATAAATTACTGGAATTTTCTTTATCAAAAAGGTCATTCTCAAATTCATGGCCTCTTTTTTCACTGATGGTTACATGCCTAAATACACAAGTACTAACCGCCCAGTCTGTATCATTTTCTTGTATGCATGTTTTCACGGATGACCATTTGGTATGAGATGTTGTGTGCTCTCCTGCTCTGAGCATGTCTTCATCCTTTGTGTAGGGTTGAGATTCCTGGGCTTTGCCTTGTCCACTTAGTCTGTCTATTATTGTTGTCTGTATACAGCTTGTGTTTAGGCAGTCATGAACAAGAGTTTATAGGTGTAGCTTCTGACATTCCTGGGAGACATAACCACACAGAAAACTCTGTTTCTGCAGTTCTTACAATGGTCTTTCAGCCTTAAGTGTGAGAAGTGAAAGCTCCCCGACTCTGCACTTTGATTCGCTGTGGTCTTCTAAAAAGGTCTCTGTTGCAAAGACAAGTTTTCTTGATGAGGAGTAAGAACGACACTTTTCTATTAGCATGAGAACAAATATTTAGAATATACTTAAAAATTATGATTGCTTAGGAAAAGGGATGGTTGTAGGCTCTCTCCCAAGATCCATAAATTCACCAATCCTAGGTACTTGGATCAAACTTATAACCGGGCATGATTTTTTTCCCGTTGAGTGGGTCTTAAGTTCAATTAGATAACAGTTGATTACCATAAGATATGTTGTACCACTACTGAATCCTGAGAGTTATAATGTGGTTAAATCAAGATCTGAGAATTAGCCAATAAGAGGCTAGAGATAATGAGCCAAGCAGAGATTTAATGAATACAGTTTTTGTGTGATTATTTCTGGTGTAAGCTAGCCAGGCGGCCAGGACAAACAAAGGGCCCCGCTCTCCCTACAACAATAATGTGCTATGCTGGTCATTACGGTTCATAGTTATCTAACAAGAGCCTTTGGGGTCCAGCCTCAAGACTCTCTTCAGGGTTCAGAATGGACACAACAGCAAATGAAAGAACTTAGGTTATCTGAGGGCAAATGAATTCTCTCACCATGGGCTTTCCCAAATCACTCTTTTATTGTTCTCTCATTATTCTGTTGTTCAGCAAAATTTTCAGTTTATACACACACACAATCAGCAATTCTCCGGCAATAGCATGATTACAAGATTGAATTTATCAGAATCATAAAACAGATAAGAGCAGCACAAAGCAACAGTTATCAGCTTATTTTATGGCTCAAGGGAGGCGTGGCTTATAAAATACCCCCTGCAACTCTAAACGGTGAAAGGGCCAATTAAGGACCTTTAAATTTTAAGAAGGGAAAAGGGGAGTTTGTGTGCTACACTACATTCCTCAGTGCGACTAATTAAACTAGAAGTTTGTAATTGATAAACGTGAAAAGGGGAAAATGCAGCAACACTGTCTCACTCTTGGTTCTCACTTGGCTCATAGGGAACTGTAGGTATGAAAACTACATCAGGGTAGCCATTGTAACTGGTATAAACTGCACAGGGGAAACATGCAGTGTTTGTTCCGCATTAGCATTTTCGCCAAATGTTAGCTGGCTCAAGGGGACCTTGTAGATCTAAGAATTCCGTCTTTTGCTCTAAGCAATTAAAACTAAGGGGAGGCCTATAGTTGCATAGTATAAAATCCGGAATCTGACACTTTCCAGCTGCCCAGGCCAAACGATGGTATTTATTTCCTTGGCATCTGTGTGAAAAGGATTACCTTTCTCCGGAGCTGGTTAAATGATCAATAGCCGTTTCCTGTTATCTCTCAGGGTTAAGACACAAACAGTTTATCTCCTAGACTTGTATCCATAAACCGAGGTGAAAGTAAGTATGGTGTATTAATAGTCTGTTCAGGTTAAAGTGGTTAACTGAGGTAGCACTTCCCTGTATCGGCTGAGTGTGAATCCAGGGCGCCCAGTCCTCCTTATCTGAGAGGGTTATGAATCAACAAACTCAGATATGCTGTAATTTTGTCCTTGTGCCTATATGGAAGGTCCCATTTGTGATCTACTTGCAAGACTCTTTGCTTGGCCAAATGCCCTGCCATAAAAGATAATTGTAGGGAGCTGATTTCTACATTTATATCAGGGGATGGAGTAGAGATTTAACTATGGGAACAAAGGTTTTTGACCGTGAGACTTACTTTGCCACCAGAGTCCCACCGTGTGGAAAGAGTCTCCCAATGTACCAGTACATGGTAAAAATTGTGCCCAATAATTGATGAATACACTGCTGAAGCTTTCGGGATGACTGCTTCTGTAGAGCGGGAGCGCTAAGGCGTCACAAGTAATCTTACAGCAAGAACAGTCACCATTCAAAAGGCAATATTCCAAACACCTTGCATCTAAGTTCGTCTCCATCAGAATGCGTATTTCTGGTGGGTGACCTCCTAAATTGTCAACTGAAATCTCACTGCATGTTCCTCCAGACTGCAGCAGCTATCACAGCAGGGGAGGACTGTTGGATGCTCTCCTCCTCGGAAGCTTGCTTGCTTGCCACTTTCTCTGTACATAAAGGATAGTCATCATCAGGGAGGAGGCTTTTGGGTCAGCTCCATTTAAGAGGCCTCTGAGCCCTAGGTCTGAAGTGCATGGTGTCTTCAGCAACAGGGACTTAGCTTCCATTTCCCGGGGACAACCAAGGGCAATGCCAATAGCCTGTAATGTTTGGGAAATCCCTTGAACAGCACTGACCAACTACTCAAAAACGGATTTCTCATGTATTGCTGTTGGAGTTTTGATTAGAGGTCTTTGGCTTTTGGAGGGAACATTGCCAGCCCGTATAAAAAAATTTTCATTTAAACTATACATGGATATCTATAGATCAATTTACTTGTATTATAGGTACTTTTAAGTAGAGTGTTAGTATTACGGTTCCTATTGACTTTTTCAGACATATTTACAGTTATTTTACCTTTCTCCACTCTTCTTATGTATTTATCTTCCTGTTTCCTCCTTTATTAGACCCCCAGTTCCATTTCAAAAACATAATTTTAAAAGATTTTCTGGCTATTTGCATTTCTTCTATTGAGAATTTCCTGTTCAAAACCATAGCCTTAAGAAAACTGTTGTTTTCTACATGTTCAGTTTATTTTGATTCTTTCCATATTGCAAATACTAATCCTGTGTTAGTATATCTGGTAAATAATTTCTCCAATTTCATCAGTTGTTACCTTACTCACTTGACATGTTCTTTTTCTCTATAGAAGCTTCAGTTTCATGAGATCCCATTTATCATTTGCTGGTTTTATTTCAGTAAATCCTGTCCTATATCCGTAAGTTGAAATGAGCTTTCACTTTTTCCTAGCAGTTTTTAGGATGTAATATCTTCTATGGAGGTCTTTGATCCAAAATGTAGCTGATTTTAGTATAAGGTGAGACATAAGGACCTATTTTCCTGTTTCTCGATGTTTAAGTCTATGTTTCCCAACACCATTTGTTGATTTTTTTTCTCTAGTGTATATTTTGATATCTTTACCAAGATCAGGTAATTGTAGTTTTGTGAACTTACTGCTGAGTCTTCTGTTCTATTCCACTGATTTATATGTCTATGTTTTGTGCCAGTACCTCACTGTTTTTATTACTCTGGTTCTGCAGCATAATTACTACTTCTAACTGTACTCCTTTTATTCAGGATTGTTTTGTCTGTCTTTGACCTTCAGTGCTTCTACATAGTTTTTTGGATTTTTAAAATATCTTCAAGGAAAAATTCTGGTAGTTTGATTGGGATTGCATTAAATAAATAGATTGTTTTTGGTAGGAATTTGTTTTTGCAATAGTAATCCTCCCTATTTTTTCATCTTCTGGACACATACCTGTTAATGTGATGAGCTAGGGGAAATTTTAAACTATAGACAGGGACTTGGAGTGCTGGGACTTCTTAGCTCTCAGAATTGGGAGCCAAGGAGAAGGCAGGAGTTGAGGTTGATTTTTCAGGTTCAGTTCATTCCCACAAACTAAGAAGGCCAGTAAAGTTTGGGCTGAGTTCTCAGGGTCTAGAAATCTCCTCATTAGTTGACACTGGGAGCCAGGAGGTGAGTGAGGAGCAGAAGTATTGAATCTGACACTCTTGTTCTCAAGCATTTGTTAGATGAAATTCATAAACAATATGTAATTTAATAATTATTTTAATTATGAAATAAAACAATTTGATGATTAATAATTATTCAGGACACTGCTGAACAGAAATGGCTATTTACTTCATTAGATCCAATATATGTTTAAAACGCAAAGTGTTTTCTTAGAATCTAAGACTTTAAGACATTGACAATGAGCATCAAAATAAGCACCAAGCTCTCCAAGCATAGGTGTGCAAACATGGGGGCCTGTATCCACGAGCAGTCTGTTTCTGTTTGCAACTCATTTAACCTATTCTAAAATTTCATTTGACATTTACCATACGAAACAGTCAGCAAAAGAGGTAAATACAAACATGATCAAAAATCTAATTTTTCCCTCATAGTAGCACCTAACAAACTATTATTGAGACTTCCATTATAATTTTAAAATACAGTGTGTTCACCAAAGAGTAAGACCTCTCAAGAAAAAGTATTGCTCATATCTATTCATTGGTAAATGTTACAAAATAAATGCAATGTATTGGGTCAGGGAAAGGAAAAATGTGTGTTCACCCATATTCACAGCTTTCAGTTAGAAAAAGTCTAGTTAAAATGTGTGGACACATTTCATAGATAATACAGAATTTTAATCCCTAAAGATTCTTCCTCTCAAGAACTCAAGAATTCTTGTTTTCCCTTATATGCAAATTAGCCTAGAATACAGTTTTTACTAAAGAAAAAAGAATATTTGTGAACTAGAAACATGTAAGACAATATTTATAACCATAAAAAGTCATTCTGTAAGACAGTGCTTCATGACAAGCAGAGTTCCTTAATTAATCATTGGCATTTTACTGTTAATTGGATACAATTAATTGTATGAAACAGACAGTAAATAAGTTATATTTTGAGTTCTTGTACTTGTTTTCATCCTAATTAGTGCATTTTGTGGTTAGTTTTTCCATTAATAATTTATTTCATACTATTCAAGGCTTACATTTCTTCTTTGTAAAAACACAAAGTTTTAGCTAGTGGAATTCTGAAAACTCACCTACCTCTGATTAGATTCTGAATTGCTTATTGCTAGCACACTACCTGCAAACTCTTTAGTGGGAGGTTTCAGGATATACAAGGAAAACCACAACTCCCGACTACACAGTTAATCATCATGATGGGAAAGCAGAAAGTCAGAAAATAATCATATCGCAAGATCACTACCTTCTAAATCTCTAATTCTAAAATTAGAATTCTAGAATTCTAAATTCTAGAATAAATTCTAAATAAAATTTAGAGGTTCTAAATCTCTAATTCTAAAATTCAGAAAAACATTTTACCAACGAACTATAGCATCTCTCTAGGTTTGAATATGTGGTCAAATGTATGAATTGAAACATATACACAAGTTAATCAATCTTCTTAAGAATTAGAGATCCATGCTAAGAGCTTAAAGGGGTGATTTAAAATAGTATATAATGAGAGTCTGCATCTTCTGTTACCATGACACCCAAATAATGCCCAGAGACAATCTTGCCCTCCAAGGTAGCATCCTTGCTATCAGGACTAATTGATTGACAGTTTGGACACAGTGTCCGATCACACTTATCTTCCTCAGTGACTATTGCAGTATCATGGCTTTTAGACAAAATTCTAGCTTCCTAAATTCATGTGTTTTAAATCTTTTGTCTGGCTGTTTTTGCAACATTGCATCTGCTTTCATCATATATATTTGGTTCAGCAGATTACATCGAGGTTATAATGCTTTCATTGAAAATAAGAATGATTAAAAAGTAGATTTAAATGGGGGCATAAAATACAACCAGCCCAGCTGAAATTGTGTTAGTGTGGCTTTAACGTGATTTGAAAAGGTCTCCTGCATTTGTACCCAATTTCCTGGATAGTCTAAAATGAGACTTTAAATAATGTGCCCAAGTAGAGATCATGATTTTATGGGTGACCTAGTAATACATATGAGCAGAAAGCTAACAATAGGTGGTAAGCAATATCCTAACTTCAAAATAATCCAGGGCATACTTTTCTAATAAAAAATGTGATAAAAGAGTTCCCAAATGATCCATCTTTACCACTGAGTAGAAATCCTAAAGGGTTAAAGTCAGTTTAGTATAGAGATCACAGCCATGGTTACTGCAGCACTGTAGACAATCATTCACTTAAGGAATCAGCCTAAGTGACAGTCAAGAGATAAGCAGATAGAAAATGGAGTTTTTTTATTTAGGCACAAAAATAGATGAAATTATATAATTTACAAAAAATGGCTGTAACTAGAAATCATCACTTAAGTGAAGTAGCCAGATAGATAAACATTTATCACAAGATATAGAATTTGGAGAGGAAAAAATGGGGCATATGAGTAAAAGAAAACTATACTGGAAGGGATAGTGGGCAGGGAGATAGAACATTAGGGTGGAAAAGAGAAGAGTGGATGTGATAAGATGTATTATCTACTGGTATAAAATATTGCAACGGGACTTGTCACTTTGTAAAATCAAATACACTAATTAAACATGTGGGCTTGACTTAAGATTTAAAATAGCACTCCTAAAATAGTCTTTAACTAGAAGTATTCTCTGTCCCATTGGTCCCCTGGACCAGTTTCTCTCTGTCCACCTGTTTCCAAATAGCCACTCAGAGGCTTAATATCAGTTACAATTGTCTGGCCAATGGCTTAGGCTATTACTGGCTGGTTCTTTCTCTAAATCAATCCATTTCTATTAGTTTATATTTTACCATGAGCCTCGTAACTTGTTACCTCACATTTTGCTTTTTGTGCAACTACATGACATCTCCCCATCTCAGTCTAGTCTCTGTATCTTTGTTTGAACTTCCCCTGGATTTACTCTGCTAAGTCATTGGCTGAAACAACTTTATTCATCAACTAATAAAAAGTGACACATAAACAGAAGGACATTCAATATCATCTCCCCATTTTAAAAAGGAAGGTTTTAACTTTAACATAGTAAGATTGTATATAACAAAATAGTTATCAAGCAAGAATTACAATTACAACATTTAGTCTATTTGTATTAGGCAAAATGAAAGAAAATACTCTATCACCTGTCTTATTTTTGTGAGTCTAAGATTTTATAACTAATTTATCTTTTATGATAACTAAGGAAAACTCTAAGTAATCAACTATAAAATATTATAATGCAGATGCCATAGGTTGGGATATAAAGAGAGTAGACCTTGGGGAGGAGATTTGCAAACTCGTGGGGAGGGTTTTCAGCAAGCACAACCATGTATTTATGAGGAAAAAAGATCAGGAAGGGAGAGAAACTGAACTATAAGAAGTAGGTTGTTTGCTTGATATCTGCTGACAGTAGACTGGACTTTTGGTAGTATCTACAATTTCTTTATAGTCTAAGACTAAAGAGAGATATGTTGACCTCTTGATTATCTGATTGTGTTCTGAATATAATAAAAACTGGAATGATAAATTCTAAAATCATTTTCTATTAGATTATACAAAAGTAGAGTCTCTATTGGGTTAGAGTTTTGAGTTGTCAGAGTCCTTTGTAATGTAAACAAGTGACTAATCAAGAAGTCTTAAGCAGTAGATGGAATCTAGATAAATCTTACTATGATTCAATACACATCTGCATTGGAGACTAACTTTCTCCATGCAATAAATATAAACCAGGTCAGTTAGTTTTCTGTCTATTAAATTTTTTAAAATTTTAATTTAAACATACTTATATCATTTTTTCCTTCTCTTTCCTTCCTCCAACCTTCCCATATCCTTTCCCCCTACCACTCCTATGTTCAACCCCTCATTTCCTCTCAGATTCACGGGCTGTTTTTCTTTTACTATTATTGTTAATACCACTATAAATACATGCACACACAGAAGCAGAAACTTATATATGCAAATAAATATATAAATGCAGCCTACTGAGCCCATTTATTGTTGATTGTTGAATTTTCAAGACTCATCACTTGGTGTTGAATGACCTATTATGGGTTTCATCCCTATGAAAGACTAATTTTCTCTCTTTCAGTAATCATTAGTTGCCTATAGCTCTTTGTCTATGGATGGGTGTTGTTGGAGACCCCTTGTTTGTTCCCAGCTGCCCAGACTCCCGAAATAACCACTCAGAAACTGTATTAATTAAATCACTGTTTGACCTATTAGCTCTAACTTCTTTGGATAGCTCTTACATTTTAATTTAACCCATTTTTATTAGTCTGTGTATTGGCACATGGTTGTGGCTTACTGACAAGGTTCTGTCCGGTGTCTGTCTCTGGCAAGGATATATGGCATCTCTTTGACTCTGCCTACTTTCTTCCAGCATTCAGTTTAGTTTTCTCCACCTACCTCTATTCTGCTCTGCCAGGCCCAAGACAGATTCACAATGGTATTCACAGCATACAGAGGGGAGTCCTACATCAGATGTGGCTCTGTGAGTTTTGTCCCTTCCATGTTACCATGTCTATTTGTAGTGTTATTGTTCAGGTCTTGTTTAGGCAGCCATATTGTTGAGGTATCATAAGTATATCTTCTTTGTCAGTTCTAGGAGACACAGTCATCTGATTCTCTGGATCTTACAGTCTTTCTGCTCCTACTCTTTCTGTTCTCTGAGCCTTACATGCAGGAGTTGTGTCATAGATGCATTCATTAAAGCTTGATACCCTACAATCAATTGCTCTTTGCATTTTGATCAGTTAAGGTTTTCTGTAATGGTCTCCATTCCTTTCACAGAGAAGTTTCAATGAAGAGGGGCAAGAGCTACATTTACTTGTGTGAATATAGGGATATCTGTATAAAGCAGCTAGGGATTATGCTGGTCTAGGAAAGGGGTGGTAGTGGGTTTTCCTCTAAGAGTCATGACATCATTAGTTCTGGGCATTTGGCTAAGTTTCCAATAGTAGGCATGATTTCCCTCCTATTTATTGGGCCATACGGTCACTGCCAAGATATGAATGCCACTGTCACACCTTTAGGTATATCTCACTGTGTTGATTATTGTGGTTCATAGGTACCACAGCAGGGTAGGCCTAATCACTTCTTTCCCTTGGAAAATTTCATACCCCTTTCTGGTTCTATGAAAGCCACACCTCAGGCTAGAAGATTTCAGGTCATATCTAACTCATATCTTCTGAGTCCTATGTCCAAAGAGTGTGGTTTTATCAGCAATAGGGCTTTACTTTTAACCTCTGAGAAGTAGCCAAAAGCCTCTCCAATAGCCAATATTATTTAGGGAGTCTCTTGAACTCTTGTGATCAACAATTCAAAAGGAAGTTTCTCATGCATGGCACTAGAGTATTTGTATATATACACTTATATGCTATTTCAAGTCATTAGAAAAATAGTATGATTCAATTTGGTGTCTAAAGAGGAACCAGGCTATCAAAATCATATACGAAGTCAGTTCAAGATGATTAATGATTAATAGTACAATGAGAAGTGACCTATGAAAGGTTAAAATAATTTAGATAAGAAGGACAATATATGTTGGAAATTCATATCATATACTTTATTAATGTTAATATACTCCCAACACACTTGGGAGTTTTGTTAAAGATCAAGACTTCAGGTATACACTGATGTATTTTCATGTGAGTAGCCCAACCTTTACTGATCAATGGATTATTTTTTTTCCCTAAAAATATGCACTGGGCTGTATAATAGCTTAATTTGTAAAATATTTGCCACTTGCCCAGAAGCATTAGGATCTGTGTTTAGATTTTCAGACCTCATGTAAAAACTTGGGTATAGTGGTGTGTGCTTATAATCCCAGGGATACAGACATAGAGAAAGGCAGAATAGTGGGTCTGACTGCCTCAGTCAGCATGTTCTAAATGACTAGACCAGTTTTCAGCAAAAAAAAAAATCCTGCGTTAGAAAACAAAATCAAGATGTAAATCTCCTGAAAAAATGGCACCAAAGATGTCTCATTTCAGATGGATAATCCCAATGAGAACAAATGGAAATTTGATTTTGTTTTGAGATGAATCATTGTCATTTCGCCCATGCTAATCTCAGACTCCTGGACCCAGGTGGTCCTCTCATTTCAGTTTTCAGAGTCGGAACTTGGGTGCCATTGTGATCACACATAAAAATATAAACAAAATAGTTTTTCTTTTAACTGCTTGAAGGCATTATAGAGATTTAAAAGCACCGAATACTTAGAACACTATTTCCCCAGAAAGAAGTTCAGAGAAGTCAGTGCAGAATATGACTCTTTTCTTCCAGAGGATTTGTACACAGAACCAAGAGCTATTCCAAGATATTGGCAGCTTCAAGATACAGGGAAAAGGATGAAAATCAAGTTCTGTTAAAGAGGAGAAGCCCTGAAAAGTATGCCAGATGTTCAGATGGGTCTCCCAAAGGCATAACCCGAGGGATAAATAAAACTGATCAACATCCATGAAGGCCAACGCCCAAGAACAGGCTCTGTCATTCTCTCTTATTCAGTACTGCCTGCAGCGACCTGAACAGCAACTTACTATGTGGGAGAAACACAGTCCATTAAATCACTTGCTTCTTCCATACATGTGTTTATTACATCAAAAGCTTGGGACTATGTTAAAATATCTTTGGTAGAGTTAAAATTTTGTAGATGTCAGGGAATGAAAGGGAGGATTTACAGCTTGACTTCCTGTCAGTCATAGCATTGTGCTGCAAGTTTGGTTTTAAATGTCTTCAGTTTGATTAGAGAAACAAAAAATTAGGGATATCAGAAGAAGATTGCCACACGTAACAAATAAAAATTTAACTAGTTTGAATTTCAGATTAACAACAGATTACAATACAGAATTTAAAATTAGGAAAACCTAATACTTCCCTCATTACATACCTTTTGGAAATTTTCCTTGTATAATTGAAAGGATGGTTTTAGAAACAACAAAATGATAGTAAAGATTAATAATAGCTCATACTTGCTAAGCATTTTTATGTACATAGGACAAGCAGCAATGCCACCTTCTTCATACTCATCATTTAGAATACCTTCATGGGGATGGAGAGATGCCTCAGTAGTAAAGAGGGCATACTTCTCTTGCAGAAGAACCAGCTTCCTGTCGAGTGGCTTATAGTTAATTGCCTGTAAGTCTAGCTCCAGAAAGATCATTGCCCTGGCCTCCCCAAGCACCCACACACAAATGCATGCTGCTACACATATACACATAATTAAAGATATTATGAATCTTTTGAAAATAAAAAAATGATTTCCTTTGTGATATTTTATTGCAAATGCCCCTTATAGGTTCAGATGTTTGAATACTTGGTTCCCCGTTGGTGACACTGTTTGATTAAGTTTAAGAGGTGTGAACTTGCTGGAGGAGAGTATGTTGCTGGGGATAGACTTTGAGGTTTCAAAAGTCATAACCATTCCTACTTTGCGCTCTGTGTTTTCAGTCCATAGTATAAAACCAGGCCACAGCTTTCACCTTTTAGCTCCAGTCACCACGTGTAGCATTATACCATTATGGGCCCTCACCTTCAGGAGCTATACGCTCAAGTAAATCCATTCTTTAATAAACTGCCATGGTCATGAAGTTTTATCACAGAGGTATAAAATTAACTAAAATATACCTCAAACCTATGACATTGTATTACTGTCCAGATGAGGAAGCAATAGAAGAGGTTAATATTTTGCAAGGGAAAAACTGTTCATTATCTAGAATAGCTTTCAAAATTTCATCATATACCAATATTTATAAATTTTTTCTTGTTTTGATTTTTCAAGACAGGGATTCTCTGTGTAGCCTTGGCTGTTCTGGAACTCACTATGTAGACCAGGCTGGCCTCATAATCAGATATCCACCTGCCTCTGTCTCCTGAGTGCTGGCATTAAAGGGTGTGCCACCATCACCTCACTGATAATAAATTTTTGTTAAATCACACAAAAGCTTAAATCTGTCTGGATTCCATATCATGCAAAGCAATATTTTCAGTTAGGATAGACTTTTGAAGACCCAATAATGTAAAAACATTGCAGTCAATGTGATGTAGTTCAGTGGTAAAGTGATTGCCTCATGTATACAAGGCCTTGAGTTCAAGTCCCTATTCCACAGAAACCAAACAAAACTTAAAACCCATTTAATTGCTGCAAATGATAGGTCATCTTTAGGGCTGAGTCTGAAAATGAGCAAACCAACAACCACTTGGGGAAGATTATTTGGAGGGCTAAAAATTATACTTTCCATGACTTTTTTAAAATTCAAACTCTGTTAAATAAGTAAAAATTTTGATAATTTCTGGAAATGTGTTGGGAACCAATAGTTATTGCAACTAACAGTTTGCTTTAAAGATCAATTGTCTCTCAGTTCTATGAAATCTCAGTTTTTTTCTCAATGACTCACTTGGTTGAGGTCATTGCCCAAAGCAATAGATTTGTAGTGAAGACACATCGGGATTTAGCTGAGGTTCAAACTGGTGGTGTCATTTTGTTCCTATTATCAGTGCATCAGAGTCTCCTGGGAGCCTGAGAACATGGCCACTAAGAAGGACATAGGAGGCACCCATGAAGAGACATCTTAATAAGTACTAAGTTATTTAATTTAGTGATCACTGATGATATTCTGAAAAATATCAGTCTAGAGAACATTCAAAGATCATATTTCTTAAAATCGGGAGGGGGATAAAAGATGCACCTAGCAATGTCTTCCATTTAATTAGAGGAACAGAGAAATGGGGATTTTTGTTTGCCAAGGTCCACATTTGGGAGAAAAGCACTGCTAGATTTATTGAGTAAGAGTGCGAAATCCAGTTAAACTGAATTTTAAATCAGCAACACATAAGATTTATTGCTCAGATTTCTCATGCAGGGAGACATCTGCAGGGGAAAAAAATTCCTTTAACAGAAATTCAAATCCTGAGTACAGTATTTCCTCTGAAAGATCTGTGACAGAGAAGGCAATTAGGCAATACCATGTGCTTCAAGGTTGGGTTCCTAATTGCCTTGGATTCCTTGGAATTTAACTTTTTTGAAATTAAAAATTTTGAAATTAAAATATAATTACATCATTTCCCCCTTTCCTGTCCCCCTCCAACCCCTCTCATGCTCCCTCCTTTCAAGCCCTCCCATGCATCCTTTCACTCACAACCTCTTAAATTGATGCACTTTTTATATTATGATACATGTCATAAATATATATTATGTATAAATATATTCATCTATAAATACAATGTGCTGAGTCCATTAAGTGTGGCTTGTGCATACAGGATTTTAGGACTACTTTGTAATGGATAAACAATTAGGGGACTAATCCCCGAGAGAGTTTGAGCTGTTTAAATTCCCCCCCCACCTCTTGCTCTCTTTTTCTCTCTCAGCAGTTATGGTTGCCTATAACTCTTGGTCTAGGGATGGAACGCTGGGAGAATTCTCCTTCTGAATTAACATGTCTATTGATATGAGTACTGTTCAGACCTTGTGTAGGCAACAATATTGTTATAAAAATTCCCAAGATGAAATAAGAAAACACCCAAATCAAAACCAAATACATCCCATAACTGCAGACAAGTTTTAGGCACTTTATTCTGGGTGAGTGCAGTTCAGTGTGAGAAAGGTCAATGAAAGAGAATCCACCAGCTTGTTCCATAATTCGTAGGGTGATCTGTTTCCCGAACCAGTTCTTGCTGCCTTCTCATCACCAACGATGCCAAAATGAGATCTTGAAAAAGAGAATGGAATGTATTTCAAATAGTAAATTTTATAGATGCTTATTTTCTGGGTTAAAAATGTAAAAATGCTACCTAATTTTGATACTAAACTTTGAACCAATTGTATCACCTATTAAACAGTTGTAAATTCACAATTAAAGGGGTGGGGTAATTCTAGGAGATATCTGGGGTTCCTCTGACCTATTGACATGGAACTCAGAGAAAACTTACGCTTCTTGTCTTTGAAAATGTGGTCATGATTTGTTCTGGTCTGTGAATTAGATACAGCAGAGGGATATTGCCTAACCACGAGACTCTAATGCCCTGGAGAATTGGGTTAAAGCAGAAAAATCTGTAGGCTTAAGAAAAAACCCATCTCAAGCCATTCTTTCCCAATGTGTGTGCCAAAAGCTTCCCACACATTAAGGCATGTTTTAATGTGGTCAAGATAATTGTTTAATAGAAGTAGGTGACCCCAGGCTATCACTGTTCTTACTGTATTTATATGAGATGTTACCTAGGGAGATGTTAGCAGATGTATATTCATCAGAAAGGACATCAATGAAAGACCAACCTAAGAAGTCCAAATTTCAACTTGAAAAACCAATGTGTTCATTGGGTTATTTACAGAAACATGGAGGACACAAAGTCACCTGCATCACTGGAGACCCTACCTCAGTCTGGGTAATGATGAACAAAACCTGCATCCTGGAGTTTTCTGCAGAGCATGCAAGCATTTTGAAAGGTTGGAGGATTTCCTCTCCCCAACAGGCATCAATGATTATATAACCTTAGGGAGGACAATTATGAATCTTGTCAGTTTCAGGAACTTCCTGAGGCATGTAAGAACTTCCTGAGATTATGTATGCAATGATATATGTATATAACTATATAAAATATATATTTGTGTGTATATATACTTATGCACATACAAATAAATACACACAATTTAGAGTAGTTTTCTGATTATACAAAGTACTAAAACATATATGGGAAGCAAAAAACACTTATGATTTATATACCAGAATAGACTTCCTATTTATCTTTCAAACTACTCTCTTCTTTGTCTTGGAAACTAGAGGGAATGGAGACACAAATATGTTACTATTTATTGCTTCCCCAGAATATACAAGGTTTCTGTGTTAGAGGAAAGGGAATTTATTACTGACCATAGAACAAGCCATACACCATCAGAATATCTGTCAGCTCCCTTTGTCTCTGTGCCTCATGGAGTTCAAGCAGTTGCTCCCCATGCAGAGGATTTGTATCACAGCTAAGGGTCACAGAGCTTGGGAGCTCATCACTGTGTAGCAAATGGAAACAAGGACTAGTCTTTGCCTTGAAATCACCGTCTAACCCTCCAAGGCTCCTGGCTGCAAACACAGCTGCAATAAATGCTAAGCAATAAGTATTGGCATTTTTGTACACCTAGAACACCCACCAAAAGTATGATGAGATATTAAGGATTCACAGTCATTTCCTTTCTGAACAGTGACAGTGTGCCCTGACCTGTACCAGAAGGTCCGAACTTTCATTCTCAAAAGCAGGATGCATCCAGAGTTGGTGGCACTTTTGAAACAATACTTATGAGATAAAATATTATATGCTATTAGTGTAAATATATATATATATACATATATATGGCATATGAAAACTGATACTATATAGGAACCCCCTTTCATGTGATAACTCTCTTTTCAGAGTACAAAAAAACTATTGTTTGCAAAAATAAGTTACAAAACTCAGTCAAGCAACCCCAACATGAAGAATAAAGGACTCATTCCAGTCAGCTCAAGAAAACAATAGACCCAGATAGGGGAGGGGCGGCAACTCACAGGGATGCTGACACACGCGGAAGAATATCATGTGGCAGATCGTTCTGTGATGCACAGCTAACAGGTGGCAGCTTTGCCTGCAGGGTTGGGGAGAAGGAGAATGCCCCACAGACATCTGTGGAAAGGTGTCGGGGCTGTGAGCAGGACAATTGCTGGGCCGCGGTCACTGCTGGCAGGTGTTTGGAAGGTTTCCAGAGCTCAGAAGTCTCTCCATGTCCAGGTGGAAAGTCATCTTGCAAAAACTCCCTGTAGCCTTGGCATGGGCCTGAAACAGCTTTATGCAGCCTCCCACAAAGGGCTTGCCTGAACACAATGTCTGGCACCTTGGGTGGGTGATAGTGGATCCAGGCAGTGGTGGCATGGTCTGTCATCTTCTGGAATTCTTGATAGTTGCATTTGGGCCACATGTCAAGCTTGCCATCTTCTGTGCAGACGTTCTCATCACACCCCTTCAGTGCTGGGCAACTGGTGCACAGCTCCCCACGATGATGATCACTTCCACCTGCTTTCCTAAGGTCCTCAGAAGCTTTGCAGAAGTGTTGCTGGGTCTGGAGAAGTGGATGAACATTTCCAGAAACATCGTATCAATGTGACTGATCACATCATTTTTGCATTGAGGCCATAGAGCCAGAGTGATGGGCTGAGCCTCCAGTCAATGCTTGGCAGACAAGTCCATCTGCTTTGCAGAGCTCTTCCAGGGCTGTTGACTCAAAGGGCCAGATGCTAGGCCTGCGTGGTACTGTGGTTTCTTGGACCATTTGTATGTGTGCAGAAGTTGGCTATAAGAGTTTTGTCCTTCACAAAATCCTGGCTTAACAGCCCAGAGTTGTGAATAGTGGATTCTCTGATGGCTTGTCTACCAAGTTGCTAAGATGTTCCAGCTTCTTGAGTTCCTGGTTGATCGAATGAAAGTTATCCTGGAAGTGCACGATGAAGCCTTTCTTCTGCTTTTTCATTGTCTTTTGTGCCTGCCATCCTTCAGGTTGTCTAACACCCTACTCCTATTGGGGCAGAGTGCTTCAGTGACACCAATGGCCTGCAAAAGAGGCCTTCAGATTCACTCCAATGCTTCGAATAACTACCTTGTGGTTACAGCCACTCAAGTGATATCTTAGATAGTCACTATCTAAGGGGCACTTTATTGCATGCCTGACACTATTCTAAATCATGTGTGTATATTTTATTCAACAACTTATGGTTCAGTGTTATTATCACTATGCTAGAAATGACATTATATAATTGAGGCTCGTGACTTAGGAAAAATCAAATCAATATATTCAGCTAAAAGGTAAGAGACCTGGGGGCTATTGGGAGAAATTCCAGGTCTCTGCGTACGACTGTGCTCTGCATCATTATGAACTTGGAAGGGTTTGCAGTGGGCAGAGGGGGGCAGATGGGAAGAGAGTGCAATGTAGGAGACAGATGGAAAAGCCATTATAAAGAGGAATTGAGAGAATTGGGAACAGGGTGGATTTGAGGAGCGAAAAGAAGTTGGCAGGATTCACTCTGAAGTTTTAAGCTATGTGAGCAGAGAATGATGATAACTTTGACAGACGTAAGAACATTCGGTGAGAGATAGAACACATGCAAGAGAGCGAGCGAGCAGCTCAGGGTAGAAGAGGAGGGGTAGGGTGATCTCGGAATCAGGCAAGCCCTACCTGGGCCTCCTTATCCCAGACAGCCAGAGAGACCACAGGGCCATCCATGGGCACAGATGCGGAGGAGAGAATCAAGTGTTGCAACAGAGGAGAATTGGAAGGAATGAAAAACATCAGGTTTAAATTTTCCAAGTCTTGAGTTTTGAGGGCTTTTTCTTGCAGAAAATCACTCCAATTGTGTTTACTGATGACTGGTGTGAGGGTGGGGTGTGAATTATATTGGCTCACCACTTCCCAGTCAAACTTTATCTTTTGAGCTCAGATACCCACTTTTCTCCCAAGAAAAAGGCAAAACAACTTAAATCACAAAACATCCAAGAAAAATAAGCCTCTATTCTATTAGTTTTCTTAGTCACTAAAAATAAAGGGAACTTAGCATTTTTTGTCTTATTTCTGGTTTGTTTAATGATATGTTTAATGTAATTTTGTTCTTATGCTGTAAAAGGAGCTTGTGACCAATAGTAGCATTTTGGGACTGTTTGGTCACAAAGCCAATTGTGCTCTTCAATGCAGTTTTTTCTGTCGTGAATGTTTGCACTAAACTACTCATAACTAATTCAGATTTACACGATGGGAGAAGAAAGCATTTGATGAACTTGTGAAGCTTCAGTTCAGGCATCGGAAAGTGCTGAGACTAAACATCTGGATTCACAGGCATTTCACCTTCTCACCTATGCTTGCTGATAATTCTGCCTTCTGCTGTCTGATCGTCTTTGCTTCCTTCACCTGTTATAACTAAGGCTTGTTTGTGTATGTTGTTTTCTTTTACTTAATTGATACTTTGTAGTATTGTAAAGGAATCAATCCCCTTGAAAGAGACTAATGTAAGGTCTTTATGATTATTATACTGTTAAATGGTGAATAGCTAATGACTGAGCTGGCCTTAAAGTACCAAAAGTCCCAGCACATAAGAGGGACAAAAATTGATCATTCCCAGCTTTATTCGAGGAGACTTTTAAGTGTCACCTCTGAACTAGAATTATTATTATCACTCAGAAAACTTATTAGAAATGCAGCTTCTTGAGGGTCATTCTAGGCTCATTGTATCAGCAACATCAAGGAAATGAGGGACTAAGACTAATTCATTTTTAATAAGTCCTATAATATTTATACACACCGAAATTTGATAACCATTAGGTAACTGAATTTACTAAGCACAGAAGACTAATGAGACAAAGTTAATATAACTTTGACTCAGAAGGGTTTTCTGGGATTTTCATTAGGAGAAATAGTGCCCTTTCCAGTGGCCCAAGTTGGGTACATGTGGGAAAACTACTCAACGTACTTGGGTCTCATTTTTCTAATCTGTAAAAGTAGTACCTAAAATTGTATAATCACCATGGTTTCCTAACAATGCTAGATTTTGTTCCACCAATTTCTCTTGTGGCTAATAGCATTTATTTATAGGAAGGAAGAAGCTGGAGTGATCATCATGAGGGAATGCTAACATATGTACATGGCAATGAGGCCAACATCTGTGTCCTATTTGGTTGAACGTCAGGCACACTTTGTACCAAAAAGAAAATAACAGAACAAAAAATAAATAAATAAATACAAGTCACACAGCTAAAATTAAGGTACACTTGTGTGTGTGTGTGTGTGTGTGTGTGTGTGTGTGTGTGTAAAAGGCCATGCAATGAACATTTTAGACTTAGAGGCCATTAGTCTCTGTCATGATTACTCAAATCTTGCCACTGTCATATTAAAAACTGCAGTAAATAATATGTAAAGCAACTCAGCTAACATTCCAAAATCTTTGCTTCCAAAACCAGATGGTAGATTGGATCCAGTATATAAGCCATACCTTGCCGATCTCCAGTTAATAATATTTCCATTTATATTTAAGTTAAAACAAAGGACTTAAATATTTTCTGGTTGATTACTTACTCATTTATCAAATATTTAGTAGCTAATATTCTAACAGCCCATTAACTGATTGCAATCTTCAAAGTTCCTATCCACTTTGCTGTGTTAATCTATAAACAATCAATCAAAACACAATCTTGGTCAGATTCATCTCTATAAAAGGGTTTCCTCCTTAATGTCCAGATGAAGAGAGTGTGATACTTTTACAGGTATGCTTTTAATAGTTTAGGTAGCCATTCCTATTGCACCAGTGCATACCAAAAAAAAAAAGAAAATGTCTCCAAATATATTGCTAATATAGCAATCACTGTAACTGTACATTAAACATTTCTTCCATATATCCTTGTCTAAAGGTTATCTCTTTATAGTAAAGGTATAGAAAATTTAAACAGTTCAGTTAGTTCTATAAAACAGCTGTGCTCATTGGTTACTAAAACATACACGAAGATTTCTCCCCATCAATGAACAGCAGCTCTGTGTCCCCTAATTTGATTTAGTTCTGTGCTTTCTACTTAGAGATAATTTTGTACCCCACAAAGTCAAGGCTCAGCCTCCAATAATCCCCCACCAATTAATACCACAGTCACAAGCATGGGTCTCTAACTCCTTGACTAAACCCCGAAGTTCCTGGCCACCTGTTTAGGTATAATAAGTTTACTAGAGCGATTCACAGAAATCAGGAAACTACTTATCTTCCACGGTAATGCACATCTCAAGGGCACAGGTGGATGGAAGAGACGCACATGGCAAAGGATGTGGAAAGGGCTGCAAAGCTTCCATGTTTCCCCTGAAGTACCACATCCCAGGAACCTCCATGTGTTCGACTATCAGAACACCCCATCCTCCCAAATCCACTCCCTTTTGATTTCTTTTCCTTAAAATTCAAAATATTTAGGCATGAATTATTTGTTCACAGTCAGTTGGCAATCAGTTCAGTCTTAAGCAGGGCTCCCCTCCCCAGAGACTGATGGGTTTGGCAGAACATTCCAACCCTCTACTCATGCCTTGGTTATTCCCTGATTCAACCTCATTCTAAAGCAACCATGGGATGGCCTTCCATCAGGTAACTCAACTCATTAACAAGCAGGGGCCTCTCTTAGAACTCTAGATCCTTCAAAGTTTCCAGGACCTTTATATCAGAAGTGGGATATAAAAGAAAATTATATATATACCACCATGTTTCATGTTCTCTTACTATAACTGGAAAAAGACCTAATGTTTTTTGTTTTCTTTTGTTTTGTTTTCTTTTCCCACTTAGAAGCCAGATGTGTGTGTGTTGCGCGGCTGCAACCACATAGGAAAGAATTAAATATTGTCGGGGGGGAGGGCATTGTACTTCTCCAACCAGACTGCTATTGGGAGGTGTTAATCAGGTAAGGCTGATGTTAATATTCTAGTGTTCTGGCCTGGCCCACCATGTGAGGCGTGTGTATGTGGCATATGTATGTCAGAAAATCATAGTAGATCACCGATACTCTATTACATGAAAAGTTTTTGATAAGCTATCTTTAACAGGCCTCCTTTATTTAATGTCTTAACTGAGCATATTAAAAGGTCATTGCAATTATGTTGCTACATATTATGACATGTAAACAATTCGAAATGATTCAATGTGTGTTATATCTTAAGGTTAATTAGTCTGGGTGAAAAAGCATGATAGCCCCAAACAATGTCTGAAGTTTTTAATGTGCGGTTTCAACCGAGCAACACATACAACTGGCTGTTAAGTGGGAAAAGAAAAGAAAAACAATCACTAGACTTCTTTCCAATTACAATAAGAAAACATGTTGGGTAATTTTGAAATTTCCCACCCTTCATTCTGGTCCCAAGTGAAAGCATATGCCAGAGTAATAATCTGAACTGACTCTGAACTTCAAGCTCGATTCAGGCTAATTTTCCGTATATCGTTCGCTTTCCACCCATATTATCCTTCTGTGACTGCCCACGTGATTTTTGATAAATGAAAACATGAAGTGAGCCAAGTCTTGATTGTTGATGGCTCCATCAACTTCATAAACATCTTGTCCTTGTGTACGGAGTGAAGAGCAGGCACCACAGAGATGATGGTCTGTTGTGTTTTGAAATGACTTATAACAGACCACATTTAAATATAAAGAGTGAGATGAGACTGGAATGGTGGGAATTTTGCATGTGCCTCTTCATGTGCTGAAAGGTGCCTGAGGCCTATTTACCGTGGCCTGAGGATGTAAAATAGCTTGTCACTTTACTTCTTTAAGGACATTTCATTGAGTAAATATGACTTTTCAGTTTCATGATTTATGGGTGGTTACTCTTACTATCATGAGACATACAGTAGTGATCATCAGTCATATTCCCTCTATACTCATTATTCGTGCCAACATCATTCTACTGCAGTAAACAGTCATGTGACTTCTTTTATACCCATGCTTGGAATGGTTGATGATACCATTTAAATCTCCTAAGATATGATAGTAATCAAGTTTTTGTCAATATCTTAGGTTTTTGGTTTGTCACATGTGATAAAAACCAGTTGTGATTTGTACTGGTTTCTCAAATAAACAAATAAACTAAGCTCCAGTTACTTACAGAACAGCCTGCTTGATCATACACTTCCTCTACATGCTGGTCTCTCTGTTTATCTCCCTACTGGATGATGCCCTTTGTGGTCGTCTGCAAACAAACGAACAAACAAACAAACAAACAAAAAACCCCTCTTTTTCTCATATCTGTTTCTGGGGAAACCCATCTTGAAGAAATCTTTTACTTGTTGCTACTGGTATTCAACAAATCCAAATCCAAGGGTGACTTTCTTTTCTCCTTGAATTTCTATCTGTGAGATAAACTGAGATTATAGAGTTTAGAGGCCACAAATGAGTTCCCTAAAGACCTCTCAAATCTCTGTCTGCACAATGTCACAAAGAAAGATAGCTATATTGATACCGGAAATAATTTATATCTTTGGGAAAAGACTTTGATTTCCAGTTTATATATCTGATAGGACTGGGCACTTAAAAAAAAAGACAAGTACGCTTCCTGGAATTATTTTTGGATCTTTTCTCTGCAACTGAACCTTCTTGGCTAAAAATGAGAAGTTGGAAGTCTCAGTGTTAAAATTTAATTCCACTTATGTTTATCAAAACTAGGGAGGGTAATTATTCTGAAACATAGGGAATTTGTTTTATGTTCCAGAGTCTTGTTTGATTCTTTCTATAAACCATAAGTTTGGTGAGATTAGAATCTCCATTTTATCAAATAAGAAAGCTGCAGCTATAGGAAGGCAGGGGATTTGCCTAAAATCCTAGCTGGGGTAGTCATGTATCTCAAGCCTATGTATCTCAGCCTAGGCTGCAGACTTTCACCCATAAAGAAAGTATTGCGGCTGCAGAGGCCACTCTAAAGGAGGGGACACCGCTGTGGTCACCATCAGCAATGATATCTCATGAGGGCTGTGCTGTGTGTGGTAAAATGATGACACAAAACATCAACCTTGAACACAAAATAAACAAAAGCCTATAGATTTGGGGGCTACCTTAGTTGCACGACAGGGCAATGTTTGCACTCTTCTAAGTCTCTTGTTTTTTCATTATGAGATGAAGACATGAATGAAGCACAAGGTTGTACTACTCTTCTCTCAGAAACCTTCCAAATTGTTCTACTTTTAGTAACAGACCATAATCTCAGTGGCTACCACTTCAGAAACACAACCTGAAAATTGGATTGGAAAATGTGTATTCAAGGTGATAGCAGGGGAGCGATTTAGGTTTTCTAATAGATTGTTTTACTGTTTGGCATTTTAAGGTGATTCGCATTCCTAAAGTTTTAAGGTGGTTTGAAGATGTAAGAGTGTCAAGCATATATCAAAGTCAATGGAGTAGAATAATTTCATTCACAATGGTTACTCTCCAATAATACACATATTATTGGATGAATGGTTTTGAAAGCAAATTTATATACAACCTATTGAATTTCATCCAGGGGAATTGAGAGATTTCAGGAATTTTTCCCATGTGATACCATTTGAAAAACCAGCACTGCCAAAGCACATCAAAATGTATGCTACAAGGAATTATTGAGTTGTATCTACAGGATACTATATGTATTTGGTATTCTTCCTTCAAGATAAATTAAAATACTTTTCGGTGAGCAATATACACCCTGTCATAGACTCATAAGGAGAGGTGCATCATGGAGCACAGAAATCAACATGTATATCAGGGCAGAGCAGAAGAGCACTATTCTCTGAATAAGAAATATCAAAATACAAGATTAATAAATGAACACTCCCAGGATCTTAGAAATTTTCTGAAGTAGATATAAGGTATAACACTTTATCTTTTGATTTTCCTGCAGTTTCAATGTAAAGAACTTCCTATTGTCACATATTTGGAATCTTTTCTACTATAGTTCTGATATCCCACATGGATTAAACCACACAAACAATGTTCCATCTTTGTGGGACTTTTTCCAGATCTGTTGCAGTTTATAGAAGTGCACTGCCAATGGAGTCCCCACTTTTGACAACAGGTGGCTCTTTAAATAATTTCATTATAAAACAGCCTCTACTAAGAGTTTATATATCATTGTACTCAGTGACATGGGGGAAAACTCTTAGAAATATCCTGTCTGTCCCATAACATAATTGTTTGCTCTTGAATGATTGTCAAATAATTTATGTCTGTCAAAACCTGAAATAAGCAAAAGTAAAAATTTAAAATTCCAGATGTAACCTCACTTGATTATATTTACCACCCAGGGTCTCAAAGGTATAGAGAATAAGGCTATTTCTATTTCTAGCATGCCCCAAACTCACAGTTGTTTGGTCTTTTCTTGTTTGGGTTTCAGATTGCAGAATTCAGTCCTTATGCACGCTTGTGAATGTTTTGGAGCAATATTCTTCACCAGGTGTCTTTTTTCATTGAAATATTTGTGGTGTGTAGGGTTGTTTTTCTCCAAGTGCATTAGTAAACGGATTTCAATTTATTCTTTTCTGCTAAGGACACTTGTCTGTACCTCATGGGCTCAAGCTGCTTGTTGGTTCAGCTGCAGACTTTGGTCTCTGACTATTACACTGTTTTCCAGCAGCTCAATTACGAGCACTTTCAGTGAAAGTGGCTTGCACACTGCCTTCTCAGAAACCTAACTAAACTCAGGCTACTAGAATTATGTGCTGTGTTTGTGTCCTGTTGTTTGTAGAAATTCTCCTTTTTGTGTCTCTGGATAAGCTTGAATGGAGGATAAGCTTCATTACTTAGACTTGCCATGTGGGGTTTTTGAGTTGTTTGTATTTATTTTTGTTTTCAAAAATCTCCTAAAAAGACAAAAACTGAATGAAGGTTCAATTCAGGGACAAATGATGACAGAGCAAGCTGCCTATCCAGTCCTGTCCCCTTCAGTGTGACTCTAACATTCTCTCTGTCTCTCTGTGCTATACCAAGTTCCCACCATAAAGGAGGGGATGACCTAACTCTAATTTGGTGTGAAGGCAATGACTTGATTCTTCCTTGGGGTGATTTCACCCTTCAAGGGACATCTGATAGTGTCTGGGCACATTTTTGGTTGTCACAACTTAGGGGGAGGGTTACTGTTAACATCTACTAACTAGAGAACAGTGAGGTTGCCAAATTCCCCACAATCTTACTGTGCACAGATAATTTCCCTCAGCAGAGGAATATTCTGCTCAGATATATTAGTGATGTTGCCTTGAACTTACCTTTTTTTAAAGATATAAACTGGAAACAAGGCCCAAATATTTTTATAGCTTCAAACATACTCCAAGATTTCTATAGCTACTCATGCAATCCCTGACTCTCACCTCCAACAAAAACTCATGTGCTAAAATTTCAGCCCCGTGAGAGGGTGGGAACAAGGACCTGTGACTACAACCTAAAACCTGAGTTCTCTTCGTTGCACTTAGAGATACTTCCTCCCAACCCCCCAAAAAACTATCACTTCCTCTCACCCGGATGGAGAAAATTTATCCTAAATCAAGGATTTATGCAATAATACCAGCTATCACTTTTGCATTAAAAGATCTTGAAAGTGTGTGTTTTTCTTTAAAAATAGTTTAAAATAAGTGGCCAATTCGTGGTTCCTCTCAAATGCTTAGTGTTTGTTATTGGGCTCATGATATAGGCTGTAACCTCTGCTAGAGATGCAGATGTCTATAACAATCCAAAAATGGGGCTTCTGCTCTTATTTTTCCTGAGTCGTTCCTACTCTGATGGTTATGATGGTAGAAAAACTTTACTACCATCATTTGGTGAAAGAAATGTAAAAAAATTAAAAGTCATTCAATATGTACTTTAATAACAAAACACACTGTACAAATTTACCTCTAATTTTGTTCACAGACTGCCACAAAGAGCATTTATTCTCATGCTGTTTCTTCTTGTCTAATGTCACCTACTGTCCCTCTGCCCACAGTGACTGCTGTTTAAAACTGTCCCAGGCTCTGACATTATGTCAGGGTTGGAGTCGGAATGAGATGCCCAGCTCTCACCTGCAGCTTTCGGGGCTCTCCCTTACCCCAGTTAAAGGTCCCATTCAAGAGCAGAGAGCCTCCTGCTTGTAAGACTGGTCCCTTCATTTTCATAGATAAAGAGTGAAAAAAAATACTGCTCAAATTCGGGCCTTATCATAAAAGTAGCTGCCAGAGAATCCTGGCTGTTGAGGCTCTGCTTTCCCTCTGACGTCCAGAGACCTCCTGATTTCCATTATCTTCTAAGTAGTTACTCATTTTAGTCATGATAAAGGCACTTTCAGTTTTTCACCTTATTGCACACACACACACACACACACACACACACACACACACACACACACCTGAGTATATTTCTCAACTTCGATTATTCCCCAGAGATTTAAATCATCGTGCAGAACACTCAACCCAGGTGTTTACAGCTCCACTTTTCTAAAATTAAAACATCATAAAAATCATTTCTCTCATCACACACTTGTTTCTTTCACAGTGGCTTCTAGCTCTCTTCCTCCAATTCTTGTGTATGGTTCGAGATAGTCTGTGACACACACGCAAATTTCAAATGCTAGTCTGATGTCCTCTGAAGAAACAGAATGAAGTAGAAATAAATAAATGTAATGCCTTCATAAAATTTCATTATACCCAGCATAGAATTCTATTTCCCTTACATGGGTCAGAAGCCTTCAGAAGTAGAAGATATCTAGATGGAACTAATAAAAACACTCTATTCCTTTAAAATTGTTGTCTTTACCCACAGTGATTTCATAGTTCTTCCACTTAAAGTATTAGTGATAGTTTATTTCTCATTTTATTATCCAGAAAAGGAGGGTGGGAGTATCTTAAAGCCAAGGTGTAGACTAAGTTTCTGAATGGACTGTTGTTCAACAGATAGCCTGGAAACTATGTTAAGTGCCAGGGTTTGTGGGAAGAAAAGATATTTTTGTTTTATTTGTTTGGTTTCGTTTTCTGAAATTCCAATGGCTTAACTTTCCAAAGCCAGAAGGAAACTGGAAGCTAGACTATAAAGTTTCAAAAATAAACAGTAAAATTTAAGTATTTACAGGATGATAATGTTACCTATTCTCTTGCCCAAACAAAAATCAATTAAAAACAGGATATGAGGAATTAAAGGAGATATACACAAGATTTGTATTCTAGAGTCAGCACCCACAAGAAAAAAGAAGAAGCATAAACATAGTTTTTCTAGTTTATCTTAATCATGCAGGAAACAGATGCCCAAACGCAATTGGATGTGAAAGAAATTTATTAGGGGAAAATTTTAGTGAGGAAAATTTAGAGAAGATGCCAAGAAGGTCAGACTATGATGAATACTGATAAAGAAGGTCAGAAGAGAAGGAGGGGGAGCCGGAAGGGGGAAGGGAGGAGAGGACCTATGTGAGAGGAAGAGGTCTTCTCAAAGTGACACATGGCAATGTGATAGAACATTCGAAGAGCTGATTAGGAAGGACAGGAGTTGGAGGCAGTATGAATACAACACTAAATGATCCTGTGACTACAGACACTGGCAAAAGCCAATTAATTACCAAAGTGAGTACAGTGTTGAAAGATCAGGTGGGACAAGACACATTTCAGAAGGCATCAGAGAGCATAACACAATGTGCAGGATTTAGAAAGAAGAAGACCAGAGCCAAGGTCAATATGGATAGAAGGCACCACAGTGCTTGTCCCAGTCCCAGTAAGTGTCCAGGGAAAACATTTTAGCAGACTGAAGTAGCTGGGTGTAACATGTGGGGGCCGGCTTGTTGGGGTTTCCGTCCCTGCCGGGTACCCCACAACCGGCAACTCCCAAGGAAAATCACACACAGGACTCCATAAGCTTATAAACTGATTGGTGCATTAGGTCAGGCTTCTTGTTAACTCTTATAACTTATGTTACCCCATTATCCTTATCTACATTAGCCACATGGCTCCGTACCTTTCTCAGCTGGGCAAATTACATGCTGTCTCTTTGGTGTTCTGCGCAGGAGTGGAAGAGGGAGCTTCCAAGAATATTCCCAGTCTCTTTGCTCCACCTCTACTTCCTGTCTGGCTTTCCTGCCTATACTGCCTGCCTGACCAATCAGCGTTTTATTAAAATATGATTGACAGAATACAGACAATTCTCCCACACCAGCTGGGGATTAGTCCCAATACCAATGTGTGAGTGTGGAGGGTAGGGAAGCTACACCAATGGTTTCATGTGGTGCACATCTGTATTTTTGATGGTTTTTCCCAATCTTGAACCAAAATGAGTGTTCTCCAGTTATTGGAGAAGAATTTAAATGCATAAGTCACATTTTTGAAACTCTTGCATCGCTATACTAATCATGCTTTGTGTATATCTAAGTTACCAGAATGTTAAGTTCAGCAAGCTCATCCGGTTTATTTAGAAAACCATCAAGGACTGAATTAAAACATTTATTTGCTTTTTTCATACTATATGAAATTACTTAAGGATTATTTTGATGGTATTATATCTAAATTATCCATAAGTTGTTAATATAAATTTGATTTGAAGAAAAAAATCAATTTTAATAGAAGAGTCAAAAGTTTGCAAAAGTTAAGTGTTAATCCTATTGCCAAAATGCTCTGTTTCAGAAAACAGAATGATTTTTGACATTTCAGGCATTGCCAAAACAATGGGAAAGAATAGGAGATGGGGAGTTCATGGCTGGAAGAATGACAGTCTCAAAGATGCTAATATTTTATAAAATCTAGAAAACTACAATAGGAGCAAGTATGTGTGTGTTTCTTATCTACAATATTTTCTCTTTTATAAAATGTAAAAACACATTTCAGAACAAATACATGAGTAAAGTTATGAGTCTTCTGCTTCTGTCTTTATTTACCTATAATGTGTGAAAGGAACAGGTTAGGAGTAGGTAGAATGTAACTCCAGGTCCACTGCCTTCCTACAAAATACAACTGCCCTCTTAGGAAGTGTCTTTTTTTATTTACGGGTAGGTCGACAAGTCTTCCTGGAACAAACTAAGGAACACCAGAGATCCACATCGCTTCTTTGTTATGTGGAGGTTTCTCATGTGAAAGATTTCATTGTTGCTAAATCAAAACAGATTTACACCAGTGTCTGAATCCATCCCAGTGGATCTTTGAGGTGACAGTGAGATCACAGGCATCATTCACCGATGCCTTAAGTGCAATTAAGGACCAGAAACATGACTAAGTCATTAAACTTTATACAATCTGCCACTGGATCCATCACTCAGCTACTGTTTTTCTTACATTGTAGCCTTCAAATGTGTCTGCTGATAGTAAACTCAAAACTACAGCAGCTGCAAATAAAGCAGCAAAGATACAGGACAGTGCAAAAATGCCTCCAGGGAATAAAGAGGCACTTTTTTATGAATTTTGAATACCAGGCTCATAATGTGTGCCCTTTTGCATCTTGATGAAAACCATAGATAAATGTTGTTCTGTTCACTGTAATTATGTCAGCTCTGGGCTTAAACAGAGGGTGACTATACATTGTCATCACACAGCGGATCAGTTCTTAAGTCTACAAGGCAGCCTTGCCTTCCTTCCAAGTGTGCACTTGGAAAAAAATACTCAAAAAAAAAAACCAAAACAAAACAAATGAACTTATTGCCTTACATAAAAGCATTTACAAAATTTGCAAATAAAAATATCTCAAAGAGATAGAGACAAAGACGATAGATAGAGATTGAGACAGAGACCCACATTGGAGCACTGGACTGAGCCCCCAAGGTCCAAATGAGGAGCAGAAGGAGGGAGAACATGAACAAGGAAGTCAGGACCGCGACGGGTGCCTTCACCCACTGATACAAGGGGACTGATCTAATGAGAGCTCACCAAGGCCAGCTAGCTGGACTGGGACTGAATGAGCATGTGATCAAACCGGATTCTCTGAATGTGGCTGACATGGGGGCTGACTGAGAAGCCATTGACAATGGCACTGGGTCTTGTTTCGTCTGCATGTACTGGCTTTTTGGGATCCTGGTCTGTTTGGATGCTCACCTTCCTGGACCTGGAGGGAGCAGGGAGGAACTTGGACTTCCCACAAGGCAGGAAACCCTGACTGCTCTTGGGACTGGTAAGGGAGGAGGAGAGGGAGTTGGGGGAGCGGGAGGGTATTGGGAGGAGAGGAGGAAGTGGAAATTCTTTAAATAAATAAGGAAAACAAACAAACAAACAAAAAAGGATGTCTTAAACATGAAAAAAAAACCTCAAAGAATAACTTCAGTACTTAAATGTTGTAACTTCAGAAATTCTAAGACCAAAGTAAAAGATACTAATGTGTTTTGTACTTTCCCTCTGAGACTGTTTTTGGTGCATCTTTGTTCAAAAGCCTGTTTTAAAAGAGTTGATTTTAATTAAGGCATATTTTAAAAGGCAGTTTTTATTTTAGCTGATTAGATAAAATTTAAGGCTAGTTCAGAAATAACTTTTCTCACCAAAGACTTTATTAGCCCAAATTTTTAAAGTTTTATTATCATGAAGAGTAGAATCCTTCAGGGAGATACATTGGAGTCTCAACAGATGAGTGACCATCTTTCCCACAAACTGAAACTGTTACCTTTTTACTGAAAAACAGTTTCATACCAAACACAAAATCAATCACAAATTGTCTAGAGCTCTATTTTATTTTATTTTTAATTAACATTTGGTTTTTTTTGTGGTGCAAGGGATAGAACCTAGAGTCTTGCACATGTTAAGCAAATACTCTGACACTTAGTTCCTAAAGGCCCAAGTTCATAAAGCAAAACTATACTTTAAAGAAATAGTGTAAAATTATCTTTATGTCTCCTTAGTATAGACAGATTTCATAAACAGAGTAAAATTTGCCAACCATGAAGAAACAGTGGTAAAATTTAGCTACATTAAAATTAACACTTTGCTCATAAAGTAACACTGAGAAATATAAATATAAATCATGTAAAAGAAGGTAAATATTTCTAGCAATGTAATCAATAAGGAATAGTAATATATTAAGAAAGTCTAAAGAAAAAATAAATCTATCCTAAAAGGACACTAAGACCAATGCTTTTATATTAGCAGAAGTCTACCAGAGATATTTCATGAAATAAAATATATGAAGACCAAAACTATATTTTAAATAGTCTAATATCAACTACATACTCTAGAAAGTGAAATCAAAACAAAATTGTGAATGTAGCTAAAATCTGAAACTCAGCTATATCAAAGACTGTCAAACACATAAAGCATCAGAAACTCCATTATTGTAGTGGTAGGCTGGAAACACTATGAACTTACTGAATGAATTCCTAAATTTTTCCCTGTTACATAAGCAATCCCACACCTATATTTGTAGTCACAGTAAGAGAGACTCTTAAAAACCAGGAGGTAGGGAGAGCCTGCCTGAGCACAGGCAGGCCCTGTGTCAGCTCAGCCACATTCCTGGCCAGCAAGAGACAGTGAACATCTAGCAGACATCCATTGGAGGAGGAGTGAGTTTGCTCCTGGCCCGAGGGCTTCGGCTAGGAGGAATTCATACTTTCCCCGCCCCCCTCGACTTTCTGGTTACCCTGCAGTGGTGGCTCCACCCTGCAGAGCTCTCCCGAATCCCATCCCAGCCTTCATCCAGGCACACCTTCCTCTCTTTCCCCCATCCCCCTGGGGTCACAAGATCTCCCCAGAGCAGCTCCCTTGCGCGCTGGGCCTGGGCTGTGAGTGCAACCCGGCAGGAGGGAGTCCCTGTGTTTCAATAGACTGCCTGAGGAAAGGTAGACCTTTTGTCAGTGAAGTCCCTTCCCAACAAGGAAACCTGACCTGGTACCAGAAGATCCAATATAGAGCATTCGAAGGAAGAGATGGGCAGATGCCAAGGCAGGAATTCCTCCAACAATCTAAAAAACAACATGAAATCACCAGATCCCAACGACCCTACAATAGAAGGACCTGAACCTCTTAATTCAGAAGAAGTGGAAAAAAGTGCCATTATGAAAACAATAGAGTCCCTTCAACAGGATATGAATAGCTTCCTTAAAGAACTGAAAGAAAAATACAACAAAAAGATTGAAGAAATGAGGAAAGAAATGGATGAGAAGTAAAACAAAATGTTCGAAAAAATGAGTAAATCCGTGAATGATACACTGGGAAACTAAGAAAAATCAATTAAACAGGTAATGGAAACAGTTCAAGATTTGAAAACTGAAATGGAGGCAATGAAGAAAACACAAAATGAGGGCCGGCTGGATATGGAAAATCTAGGTAAACAAACAGAGACTACAGAATCAAGCATAACCAATAGGATATAAGAGATGGAAGAACGAATCTCAGAGTCTGAAGATACCATAGAGAAAATAAATGCTCTGATCAAAGAAAACAGCAAATCCAACAAATTCTCATCACAAAACATTCAAGAAATTTGGGACACAATAAAAAAACCAAATCTAAGAATAATAGGGATTGAAGAAGGAGAAGAACTGCAGATCAAAGGCCCAGAAAATATATTCAACAAAATTATAGAAGAAAACTTTCCCAACCTAAAGAATGATATTCCTATGAAGGTTCAAGAAGCATACAGAACACCAAATAGACTTGATCAAAAAAAAAAAAATCCCCTCGCCATATAATAATCAAAACACAAAACATACAGATTAAAGAAAGAATATTAAGAGCTGCAAAGGAAAAAGGTCAAGTAACTTATAAAGGTAAACCTATCAGACTTACACCAGACTTCTCTATGGAAACCATGAAAGCCAGAAGGTCCTGGATAGAGGTACTGCAGAAACTAAGAGACCATGGATGCAAGCCCAGACTACTATACCCAGCCAAGCTATCATTCACTATCAATGGAGAAAACAAAATATTCCAGAATAAGAACAAATTTAAACAATTCGTAGCCACAAACCCAGCCTTACTGAAAGTAATAGAAGGAAAATCGCACCCCAAGGAATCCAACATTGCCAACACTGCCTGCAATAACTCAGACATCTAGCGACCTTTCACGAGCTTAACTCAATGAAGGGACACATACAAACTCTATTAAACAAACAAACAAAAAATAATAATAACCAGAGTCAACAACCACTGGTCATTAATATCACTTAATATTAATGGACCCAATTCACCTATAAAAAGGTACAGACTAAGAGATTGGATACAAAAACAGGATCCAACATTCTGCTGTTTACAAGAAACACACCTCAACCACAAAGACAGACATCTACTCAGAGTAAAGGGTTGGGAAAAGGTTTTTCAAACAAACGGACCTAAGAAACAAACGGGTGTGGCCATTTTAATTTCCAACAAAATTGACTTCATACTAAAATCAATCAGAAGATATGGAGACGAACATTTTATACTCATAACAGGAACAATTCATCAGGAGGAAGTCCCAATCCTGAATATCTACGCTCCTAATATAAAGCCTCCTACTTATGTAAAAGAAACACTTCTAGAACTCAAGACAGTCATCAAACCACAGACACTAATAGTAGGAGACTTCAACACTCCTCTCTCACCAATGGACAGGTCAATCAGACAGAAACCTAACAGAGAAATAAGAGAATTATTGGAGGTATTGAATCAAATGGACTTAACAGACATCTATAGAACATTCCACCCAAATAGGAAAGAATATACCTTCTTCTCTGCACCTCATGGAACCTTCTTGAAAATTGACCACATACTGGGTAACAAAGCAAACTTCCACAGATACAAAAAAATATTAGTAACCACCTGTGTCTTGTCAGACCACCATGGATTAAAGTTAGAATTCAACAACAGTGCTACCCCCAGGAAACCAACAAACTCATGGTAGTTGAACAGTCAACTTCTGAATCACCCCTGGGTCAAGGAAGAAATAAAGAAAGAAATTAAAGTCTTCCTTGAATTTAATGAAAATAAAGACACAACATACTCAAACCTATGGGACACAATGAAAGCAGTGCTAAGAGGAAAGTTCATAGCACTAAGTGCCCAATTAAAGAAAATGGAGAAAGCACATATTGGAGACTTAACAGCACACTTGAAAGCTCTAAAAAAAAAGAAGCAGACTCACCTAGGAGGAGTAGAAGACTGGAAATAATCAAACTGAGGGCTGAAAGCAACAAAATAGAAACAGAGAAAACAATCCAAAGAATCAATGAATCAAAAAGCTGGTTCTTGGAGAAAATCAACAAGATTGACAAACCCCTATCCAAATTAATCAAACGGCAGAGAGAGAACATGCAAATTAATAAGATCAGAAATGAAAAGGGGGACATAACCACAGACACAGAGGAAATTCAGAGAATCATTAGATCTTACTACGAAAGTTTATATGCCGCAAAGTTGGAAAATGTACAAGAAATGGACATTTTTTTAGATAAGTACCATATACCAAAGTTGAACCAAGACCAGGTGAACAATCTAAACAGACCTGTCAGTAGTGAAGAATTAGAAGCTGTTATCAAAAATCTCCCTACCAAAAAAAGCCCAGGACCAGATGGTTTCAATGCAGAATTCTACCAGAACTTCCAGAAAGAGCTAATACCTATACTCCTTAATGTATTTCACAATATAGAAACAGAAGAGTCATTGCCAAACTCTTTTTATGAAGCTACAGTTACCCTGATACCAAAACCACACAAGGACACAACCAAGAAAGAGAATTACAGGCCAATCTCACTCATGAACATTGACGCAAAAATACTCAACAAAATACTGGCAAACCGAATCCAAGAATACATTAGAAAAATTATCCATTATGATCAAGTGGGCTTCATCCCAGAGATGTGGGGCTGGTTCAACATACGCAAATCTATCAATGTAATCCCTCATATAAATAAACTGAAAGAAAAAAACCATATGATCATTTCATTGGATGCTGAAAAAGCATTTGACAAAATTCAACACCCCTTTAAGATAAAGGTGTTGAAGACATTAGGTATACGAGGATCATACCTAAATATAATAGAAGCAATATATAGTAAGCCGACAACTAACATCAAATTGAACGGAGAGAAACTCAAAGCCATTCAACAAAAATCAGGAACACGACAAGGCTGTCCACCCTCTCCATACCTCTTCAATATAGTGCTTGAAGTTCTAGCAATAGCAATAAGACAACATAAGAGGATCAAGGGGATTCGAATTGGAAAGTTAAACTTTCGCTATTTGCAGAAGATATGATAGTGTACATAAGCGACCCCAAAAACTCTACCAAAGAACTCCTACAGTTGATAAACACCTTTAGTAATGCGGCAGGATACAAGATCAACTCCAAAAAATCGGTTGCCCTCCTATACACAAAGGATAAAGAAGCAGAGAGGGAAATCAGAGAAACATCACCTTTCATGATAGCCACAAATAGCATAAAATATCTTGGGGTAACTCTAACCAAGGAAGTGAAAGACCTATTTGACAAGAACTTTAAGTCCTTGAAGAAAGAAATTGAGGAGGATACCAGAAAATGGTAAGACCTCCCCTGCTCTTGGATTGGGAGAATCAACATAGTAAAAATGACAATTCTACCAAAAGCAATCTATAGATTCAATGGAATTCCCATCAAAATCCCATCAAACTTCTTCACAGACCTTGAGAGAACAATAATCAAGTTTATATGGCAAAACAAAAAACCCAGGATAGCCAAAACAATCTTATACAATAAAGGAACTTCTGGAGGCATTACCATCCCTGACTTCAAACTCTATTACAGAGCAACAGTATTGAAAACAGCTTGGTATTGGCATAAGAACAGAGAAATCGACCTATGGAATCGAATAAAAGACCCGGGTATTGACCCACAAACGTATGAACACCAGATATTTGACAAGGGAGCTAAAGGTATACAATGGAAGAAGGAACGCATCTTTAACAAATGGTGCTGGCATAACTGGATGTCAACCTGTAGAAGAATGAAAGTAGATCCATATCTATCACCATGCACAAAACTCAAGTCCAAATGGATTAAAGACATCAACATTAATCTGACCACTTTGAACCTGATAGAAGAGAAAGTGGGAAGTAGTCTATAAGACATGGGCACAGGAGACCAGTTCCTAAGCAGAACCCCAGGAGCGCAGACAATAAGAGAAGCAATGAATAAATGGGACCTACTGAAACTGAGAAGCTTCTGTAAAGCAAAGGACACTGTCAGTAAGACAAAAAGGCTGCCTTCTGACTGGGAGAAGATCTTCACCAACCCCTCATTAGGCAAAGGTCTGATCTCCAAAATATACAAAGAACTCAAGAAACTAGACACTAAAACTCTAATTAACCCAATTAAAAAATGGGGTACTGAACTGAACAGAGAATTCACAACAGATGAACTTCGAATGGCCAAAAGGCACTTAAGGTCATGCTCAGCATCCTTAGCGATCAGGGAAATGCAAATCAAAACAACTTTGAGATATCATCTTACACATGTCAGAATAGCCAAACTCAAAAACACCAATGATAACCTATGCTGGAGAGGATGTGGGGTGAGGGGAACACTCATCCATTGTTGGTGGGAATGCAAACTTGTGCAGCCACTGTGGAAATCAGTGTGGCCGTTTCTCAGGAAACTGGGAGTCAACCTCCCTCAGGACCCAGCAATTCCTCTCTTGGGAATATACCCAAGAGATTCCCTAACATACTACAAAAGCATTTGTTCAACTATGTTCATAGCAACACTATTTGTAATAGCCAGAACCTGGAAACAACCTAGGGGCCCCTCAATAGAAGCATGATTAAAAAAGGTGTGGAACATATATACATTAGAGATTTACTCAGCGGTAAAAAACAATGACATCTTGAATTTTGCATGCAAATGGATGGAAATAGAAAACACTTTACTGAGTGAGGTAAGCCAGACCCAAAAAGAGGAATATGGTATGTATTCACTCATATGTGGATTCTAACCATAATTAAAGGTCTTTGAGCCTATTAATCGAGATCCTAGAGAAGCTAAATAAGAAGGTAAACCTGCTGAAAATCATGTAGCTATCTGCCTGGAGATTGGAAATAGACAAGAGTTCCAGGTAGCCTCGGGCGCATGGGGGGATGGGAGGGTTATTGGAAAGGGAGAGGGTTAGAGAGAAGGGAGTAGGGGAGGAATGGGGAAAGCTCGGTGGTCTGGGATGGAGGGAGGGAAGAAGGATGGATATGGGATCAGGGAAGAATAAATTTCAACTAAGGGAGTCATTTTAGGGTTTACAGGAGACTTGGTTATAAATGGGATCCCAGGTCCAAGGAGAGATCCCCAGATTGTTCTCTGGACAGAAGAGAAGGTGCCTGAAACGGCCTTGGTCCATAACCATACTGATGAATATTTTGCTTATCACCATAGACCCTTCATCTGGCGATGGATGGAGATAGAGACAGAGACCCACATCGGAACACTGGACTTAACTCCCTAGGTCCAAACGAGAAGCAGAAGGAAAGAGAACGTGAGCAAAGAAGGCAAGACCGGAGGGAACCTTCATCCGATGATGGATGGTGATACAGACGGAGACCCACATTGGAGCACCGGACTGAGCCCCCCAAGGTCCAAATGAGAAGCAGAAGGATGAAGAAAGTGAAAAAGGAAATAAGGACTGCGAGGGATGCGATCACCCACTGATACAAGGGGACGGATCTAATGAGAGTTTACCAAGGCCAGTTGGACTGGCACTGAACGAGGACGTGATCCAACCAGATTCTCTGAATGTGGCTGGTTCGGAGTCTTTCTGAAAAGCCATTGACAATGACACTGGGACTTGTTTCCTCTGCATATACTGGATTTTGCGGATCCAGTCTGTCTGGACACTCACCTTCCTGGACCTGGAGGGAGGGGGGAGAAACTTGAACTTCCCACAGGTCAGGAAACTCTTACTGCTCTTAGGGATGGAGAGGGAAAAGGAGAGGGAGTGGGGGGAGTGGGAGAGTGGTGGGAGGAGGGGCAGAAATGGAAACTTTAATAATTTAATAAAATTACTTTCAAAAAAAACCAGGAAGTTGGTATAATATCCACATACCTGTTTTAAAATTGCATATATCTAAAAACAGTAGATTGGATATAGTATATTACAGTCATGCAGTGGCACACTGTGCAGCATTGCAAACAGATGAACTACAGAGACATATTAAAATGGGTGTCTCAAATATATTCAAGGGTAGGTAAGAATGAATATTTATATGAATATTAATATTTCTTTTTTTGTTTTTTTGAAAGTAATTTTATTAAATTATAAAAGTTTCCATTTACGCCCCTCTTCCCAAGACCCTCCCACTCCCCCCCTCCCTCTCCACCTCCCTCTTTGTCCCTAAGGGCAGTCAGGGTTTCCAGCCCTGTGGGAAGTTCAAGTTCGTCCCCCCTCCCTCCAGGTCCAGGAAGGTGAGTATCCAAACAGACTGGATCCTAAAAATCCAGTATAAGCAGAGGAAACTAGTCCCAGTGTCATTGTCAATGGCTTCTCAGAAAGACTCCGGGCCAGCCACATTCAGAGAATCCGGCCACATTCAGAGAATCTGGTTGGATCACGTGCTCGTTCAGTCGCAGTCCAACTGCCCTTGGTAAACTCTCATTAGATCCGACCCCTTGTATCAGTGGGTGATAGCATCCCTCGCAGTCCTTCGTCATTTTCTCCGTCCTTCTGCTCCTCATTTGGACCTTGGGGGGCTCAGTCCGGTGCTCCAATGTGGGTCTCCGTCTGTATCGCCATCCATCGCCAGATGAAGGATCTATGGTGATAAGCAAAATATTCAGCAGTATGGTTATGGGCCAAGGCCGGTTCAGGCACCCTCTCCTCTGTCCAGAGAACAATCTGGGGATCTCTCCTTGGACCTGGGATCCCATATATAACCAAGTTTCCTATAAACCCCAAAATGATTCCCTTAGTTGAAATATATTCTTCCCTGATCCCATATTCATCCTTCCTCCCTTCCCCACATCCCGGTCAACCGAGCTTTCTCCATTCTTCCCCTACTCCCTTCTCTCCAACCCTCTCCCCTTCCAACAACCCTCCCCCCCCCATGCACCCAAGGTTACCTGGGACTCTTGACTATTTCCTATCTCCTGGCAGATAGCTAAATAATCTTCATCAGGTTCGTCTTCTTATTTAGCTTCTCTAGGATCACGAATAATAGGCTCAAAGACCTTTAAATTATGGTTAGAATCCACTTATGAGTGAATACATACCGTGTTCCTCTTTTTGGGTCTGGCTTACCTCACTCAGTAAAGCGTTTTCTATTTCCATCCATTTGCATGCAAAATTCAAGATGTCATTGTTTTTTACTGCTGAGTAAAACTCTAATGTGTATATGTTCCACACCTTTTTTAACCATTCTTCTATTGAGGGGCACCTAGGCTGTTTCCAGGTTCTGGCTATTACAAATAGTGCTGCTCTGAACATAGTTCAGCATAGTTGAACAAATGCTTTTGTAGTATGCTAGGGAATCTCTAGGGTATATTCCCAAGAGTGGAATTGCTGGGTCCTGAGGGAGGTTGACTCCCAGTTTCCTGAGAAACGGCCACACTGATTTCCACAGTGGCTGCACAAGTTTGCATTCCCACCAACAATGGATGAGTGTTCCCCTCACCCCACATCCTCTCCAGCATAGGTTATCATTGGTGTTTTTGAGTTTGGCTATTCTGACATGTGTAAGATGATATCTCAAAGTTGTTTTGATTTGCATTTCCCTGATCGCTAAGGATGCTGAGCATGACCTTAAGTGTCTTCTGGCCATTCGAAGTTCATCTGTTGTGAATTCTCTGTTCAGTTCAGTACCCCATTTTGGAAAGATCTCCCTTGTTCTTGGATTGGGAGGATCAACATAGTGAAAATGGCAATTCTACCAAAAGCAATCTATAGATTCAATGCAATCCCCATCAAAATCCCATCAAACTTCTTCACAGACCTTGAGACAACAATAATCAAGTTTATATGGCAAAACAAAAAACCCAGGATAGCCAAAACAATCTTATACAATAAAGGAACTTCTGGAGGCATTACCATCCCTGACTTCAAACTCTATTATAGAGCTACAGTATTGAAAACAGCTTGGTATTGGCATAAAAACAGAGAAATCGACCTTTGGAATCGAATAGAAGACCCGGATATTAACCCACAAACCTATGAGCACCTAATTTTTGACAAGGGAGCTAAAGGTATACAATGGAAGAGGGAAAGCATCTTTAACAAATGGTGCTGGCATAACTGGATGTCAACCTGTAGAAGGATGAAAGTAGATCCATACCTATCACCATGCACAAAACTCAGGTCCAAATGGATTAAAGACATTAACATTAATCCGTCCACTTTGAACCTGATAGAAGAGAAAGTGGGAAGTAGTCTACAAGATATAGGCACAGGAGGCCTCTTCCTAAGTAGGACCCCAGCAGCACAGACAATAAGAGAAACAATGAATAAATGGGATCTACTGAAACTGAGAAGCTTCTGTAAAGCAAAGGACACTGTCAGTAAGACAAAAAGGCTGCCTTCTGAGTGGGAGAAGATCTTCACCAACCCCTCATCAGACAAAGGTCTGATCTCCAAAATATACAAAGAACTCAAGAAACTAGGCACTAAAACTCTAATTAATCCAATTAAAAGAATATTAATATTTCAAGATTAGTTTTTATAAAATGCAAAAGCAGTCAAAACTTACTATTTGGGGGAATACATTAAGAAATAAGGGCATTCTTGTATTAAAGTTAATGGCAGCTATTACAGGGAGAAAAAGCAAATTGTTAATGGGGAAAAAAGGAAACACTGGGGACTTATTGAACACCATAAAAGTTCTATGTCTTGGCATAAGAGTTCACTTCAGATATATATTTAAAGTGGTACATATATAGGTTATATACTTTTACATGTTTTATCGTGTCATTAAAATAACAATTTAAAATGTGAATTAATAGAAAATATACATGCTGATTCTTTTCAGTTAATTATAGCCATAACTCTTATAAATAAAAAAATATTTAATTGGGCTGGCTTATAATTCCGGAGGTTTAGTCAATTATCATCATGGTGTGACATGATAACATGAAGTCAGACATGGTACTTGAGGAGTTGAGATTCTTACATCTTGACCTTCTGGAAACAGGAAGTGGTCTGAGACAATGGACATAATTTGAGCATATATGAGACCTCAAAGCCCACTCTCACAGTGACAGACTTTCTCCAAAAAGGCCATATGTCCTCTAACAAAGCCACAGCTCCTAACAGTCCCACTCCCAATGTATTTAAGAGGGTCAATTAAATTCACACTACCACAAAGACAATGGCTGAAAGGTTAGCTGCTGTTTGTACAATGAGAGTAAGACTACGTTGGACAATGTAACCATAAGCTAAGCATAACCTACATGCAACAGTGATATGGGACCCTTCTGTATGCTGTAAATATGTTTAATTAGTATTGGTTAATAAAAAAACTACTTTGTTTTTGGCAGGGCAGAATATAGGTAGGTGGGAAAATTTACTGACTACAGGGAAACAGTAGGCAGAGTCAGGTAGATGCCAAGTAGCTGAAGAAGGAGAAAGATGCCAGAACCTTAATGGTAAGCCACAGCCTAGTGATAATACACAGATTAATAGAAATGGGTTAATTTAAGATATAAGAGCTAGCTAGGAATACCCCTGAGCCATTGGCCAAACAGTTTGTAATTAATATAAGCCTCTATGTGTTTCTTTGGAACTGAATGGCTGCAGGACTAGGTGGGCCAGAAACTTCCATCTGCACAGCAATATTTCAAGGGTGTATATGGAATGTTGACCTAGTGCTTCTTGTCTCTAGAAGTATTCTAAAGAAGCAAATAATCATTAAGATTATGCAATCTGAAATTTTGCCATGCACATGGACAGTCTAATTCTATATGAATCACAGATAAAAGTAAAATATTAAATTTTTCAGTTCATACTTTGCCTTGATTTTTTTCTTACTTGGCACCATTTACCTGTTTTAATATAATTGTACTTTCTCTTCAGGCATACATATGCCCATATATACACAGAAAATAGAACTATATAAGGTTATAGATTAATTTTCTTTGGATGTTTAACAAATTCAGAGATGAAAATATCCAGAAAGTCTGTCTTTCAAACTAAGTTATATATGAGAGTTATCTGGAAAGTTTTAAAAAGTAGATTAATGTCTGAATCATATCTAAAGCAATTCTAACATAGGATAAAACTGGGACATAGTGTTTTTATAGCTTCTAGGAATATAAGAAAGTGGTCTGGAAATTATGGGATATATCAAATAAGTACAAGAGCCAAGTTGGAGCAGCTTTCAGTAAGCAAATCTGGAATGAATGGATGAAGATATTAATGATGATTTAAGGAATAAAATAAAATGAATGTGTTCATACTAATATAAATAAATACTTTTAAAAAATTGAGCACAGAGCAACAACTCTTTAAAATAAAATCCCAAATAGTAAACATATACAGATAATGGAGAGGAGGTCTACTATGTTATAATAATGGTTGTCAACAAGAATCACAAATGGATATGAAAACAATGGGGAAGTATAATAAGAATGAATATTATCTCTACATATTTTTGAGTATCTCACCAATATAAAAGGAAAAACAATGACATCTTCTGGGGAGAAGACATTAAGTGATCAAAGTTTGCCTTGTCGCGTAGCGTTGTATCAGCCTCATGTACCTCTTGATATGATGCATTGGTCAGGACAAGCTATCCTTTCATGAAATCTTATTTTAAAATATACCCTCTATTTGAACTGTAAAGAAACTACTAAACCACTCCAAATTAAGGAGCATTCTACAAAGAAATTGGCTGGTATTGTTCAAAATGTGCCAAGGACCTAAAACACAAAGACAAAGGGACTCTTCTCGATGTCAAAAAGACCAAGGAAAATAAAAATTAAATGAAAAATTGTGACCTGGATTGAATACTGAATCACACAGAGAACTGTAGTGGGTCAGTGGACAAAATATGAATAAGACTTACTGATCAGTTTAAAATATCATATTGTCTTAGTCAGTGTTCTATTGCTGGGAAGAGGCACCATGGTCAAGGCAACTCTTATAAGAGAAAGCATTTAAATGGGGCTTTAGAGGTTTAGTTCATCATGGTGGGGAGCATGTTCGCCTGCAGGTAGTTGTTGTGTTGGAGAGGTAGTTGAGAATTCTACATCCGGATCTGCAGACATCAGGAAGAGAGAGAGACTGGGCCGGTCATGGACTTCTGTAAGCTCAAAACCCACCCCCAGTGACACACTACCTCCAACAAAGCTGCACCCCCTTGATCTTCTCAAGGAGTGCCACTCCTCGAAAAGACTTCGCTCCTCCATCTTTCCTGCCTCTCCATTACCTCTTCGTTCATCTTAGTGGCACTGGAAGCTGCTGTGTGCTACACTGTTACCCTTTTGTCCAAACAGCCTTACTTGAAAAAGTTCTGACTTCTGGTATACCACCAATACTGGACCCTCATTAAAACTCTCCTCAGATACCCTGCTGTTGCCCTTGTCATGGAGATCTTGTGGTTATGTTTCCATAAGACCAGTCCTCACATGCTCCAGCAGACAGCAAGTGGGGCAGACGTTGGGCCAACTCAAAGCACGGGATGTGGGTCTGGACCGTAGCTGAGTTGGTCAGTCTGGGCCTCCACTGCGACTCCTCTGCAGCCAAAAGGCAAGGAGCAGAGCCAGCACTCCTGTGCCAATACCACTTGGGTCAGCTCTCCCATGCTGTGGTGAGAGATGGGGCCAGCTCTCCCAGGGCTGGGGCCATCAGGACCAGGTCTCCCACTGCAATGGCCAGCAAGGGGCAGGACCAGATCTCCTAGAGCCAGTCAATGGTAGGCCTGGTTCAGTCGACCTTCAGATTTCAACATACGTGGTTCACACTTCCCCCCAAGGTAACCAGGCCACAGACAATAACACAGACCTCGGCTGCAGCAGGACCTTGGACCCAGACATGGCCCTTGGCAGCGGCTTGGGCCCAGATGTCATCAGGCTCTCTGGTAGCAGCACAGGTCACTCAGATCAGTATGGCTCCAGTTGGCAGCATGACCCTCAGACACCAACATGGCATGAGGGCCATTCTTATTCAAACCACCACACATACCAATGTCAATTCATTGTTTGGGTACTGACAGTATAATTAGATAAGAATTTTTGGCATTTTGGGGAAAGTTTTCCTTTTAAGGCAAGATCTAGAAAAAAGCAATTGATAAACTACATTTTGTTTTAAAGCTACACATGTATGCTCCCTGACTTTCCACCAGGAGTGTGTTTGAGATTAATGCTTTAATGTCCTGATGCAGGTATTTTGCCCCAGCCCACCAGTTACCCTTTCTTTTCACTGAGTATGACTTTTGTCTTATATAAATGTCTTACTTTGATTTACTTATTCTTGTTTATTTTTATTTTTGTTATCTGTGCTTTTATGTGAGATCCTTGCCTATGCCAATATTAAGAAACCTTCCTTTGGTTTGCTTTGAAGGATTATACAGTTTCCAGCCTTATATTTAGGGCTAATCTACTTTGAAAGGACTTTTCTGTCTAGTATAAGTCCCTAGTTTCTTGATTTTATTAGGGACTCCCAATTTTCTTAACACCATTCACTGAAGAAACTATCATTTTCCTCTTTTTATATTTTAGGAAATTAGCAGAAAAGTTAAAAATTAATTAGTCACATTTATTGGTGGCATTTCTTGGGTCCCTGCTATGCTATGCTATGTGTGGCATTTCTTGAGTCCCTGCTAAGATATGCTATGTTATGTGTCTCTTTGCCTTTATTTCTGTGCTACTAAAATACAGTTTTCATGACTATTGTTTTATAGCATAAATTTACATGAAGAAGTGTGATGTTTTAGGTTTCTACATCATCATACTATGATCACTCTGTGATCATATTCTATGATCATTCTACATCAGCAGGCATTATCTAGGATAGTTTTGAGATAAATCTGAGACATCAGATTATGAAATCCTGTCAGTATATTAGTATGTGTCCAGAGAGTGTGGGCCCATGAAATTTATAGAATTATTACCAAATCTGAAAAAAAGAATAGCAACAACAAACAATGTACTGTTGCTGAGCAGGAAAGCTTTGAAGGCTTGACACATGCAGAGAGTTACAACACAGGAGTGATGTGGTAATGTAGTAAGCAGGGTACAAACCAGCCATGAGAATTCTGGGAAAGGAAGAACATTTCCAGACATGAAGAACAGCTCACCCAGGGGAAAGGATTAGCATTCAGGAGATTTTATAACTATTTAGTTTTGGTTTTTCTCAGAAAAGTGATTCTGAAATAGTACACAGGAGGACATTCCTCTTATACTTAAGGCTTTTGTGTTCTGTCCTTTTCCCTGGTAAGTTTGGAACACGCAGAAGGAGGATTTGACTTTGATAGAAGCAAAGATGTTCTGTCTACACATCTCACTGAGTCTTGGTTGTGTTTTGTTCCCAATATAAATGTATTTTACTTTCCCTGGACTCTAGACACATCTGCAGGCACTCATGGGGTACCTTTGAATTGCTTGCTTGGGGTAAAGGTCTCTAGAATTAAGTAATACCAATGTCTCTAATGCCTTCCACCTTCTCTTTATCTCTGAGTGGTTTATTTAAATACACAATTAAAAATTTATCAACTTGAAAAGATTTTTTTCCTCAATAATTTTGTCTCAATAATTTGTCAGAATGCATGAGCAAAGTACAAATGAATAATCTATTCCAACAGGTAGTGATATAGCATGTAGTGATTCCAGCAGGTAGTTGGAATAGCATGTAGAATAAGAAAATGAAAAACAAGAGTTCATACTTGGATAAACAAATTAATAGGGATACTAACATAAAACATCTTCAGCATGATACAACGTCACATTTCTATGGCAACCCTGCCCAAATGCTCAGCTTACAGAGGAGCCTTTGACAACAGTATTCACCAATGTCAGACAGTCTAAGAATAGCATCACGTGAGAATTCTCAGTGCCTGTGAGAAAACTCCAAGACAAGTGTCTTGTGAATTCAGTTTCTTCAAAGCACAGAATTCCTGGAATGTGTTTTCTTGCTCCTCTCAGGTACAGCAGAGAGGAATGAGTTTTGCTTCAGCCGGTGTTATTCATGTGCCTCTATAAACAAACATGGTTTGTCATTGAGATTGTACACTTTCCTCAGGTAACTCTTCTGAACCCTCAGACTATAAACTGCCTGATGTTCTGAATAAAGTTGACTATTGCGTGAGACTTTTGTCCAGCTCATTTTTAGGCCCCGCTTTCCCAGGTTCATGTCACCACCTGGAGTACTATAGTAATATGCCAGTATTTCTCAGTCACAAAAGGCAAACAACAACAACAACAACAACAACAACGAAATGTGGGTTTTACAGCAGATCAGAGACCAGGGACACATTGTGACAAAGAGATTCTGATTGTATCCTAGAAAAGGCTCTAAATCAGAAAATTAGAAAAGCAGGGAGGTGACCTATAACCTAGTTATGTCATTATATCAATACTATTTTTTTTTAGTTTTGACCATTATCCAATGGAAGAAAACACAATGAAAAGTACAATACTTTCCGTAGTATTTTTCAATTTTTCTGTAAGTCTAGAATTAATTTGAAAAAAAGTTAAACAGGTTTTTTTTACATTTATTTGCTTTTATTTTGTATGTATGAGTATTTGCCTGAATTTATGTCTGTGGAATGCATGCATGCAGTGTCCAAGGAAGCCAGAAGAAGGCTTCAGATCCTGAGGGACTGGAGTTACAGACTGTTCTGAGCTGCCATGCCAGTGTTGTGTCCTCTGGAAGAGCAGTTAGTGCTTTTAACCATTGACCCAGCTCTCCAACCCAAAATATTATTTCTGAAAATGTCCCATTAAGCCTTCAGTATACCTTGGACTGTGTAAACCATATAGACACCTTTATTTTAAACAGATAAAAATCAGTCGTATGAGACACAGCTGGCATGATAAGCAGAGGAAGTATTCTATTTAATTTAATTATTGCTTTATTTATTTTATGTGCTGACCACAGTTTCTCCTCCTCCCTCTTCTCCCGTTCCTCCCCGCAACTCCCATCTGTCCCTATTCCCATCTCCTCTGTCTCCATTCAGAAAGGGAGAGACCGCCCATGGGTTTGAACAACTCATGGCACATCAAATTGAGGTAGGACCAAGCTCCTCCCCTTACATAAAGGCTGAGCAACGTGATCCAACATGGGAAACAAGTTCCCCCAAACCTGGAGACAGAAATTGGAGTTCAACCCCAAAACCAGAAAAACAAAGCAGCCAAGCCACTAGTGAAGTACTACCTCTACCCAGGATGGGCGACCATAGACTATGCGTACATACGTGTGCAGGCGTGTATAGTTTAGTTAATTCTCATATAATCCACAGGCATGCGCAACTGGTCCTCAGCAGCAGCAGCCACATTTGCTATTGTAATCCTCAGTTCTATGGTTTCCTCCTTACATAGCGTTCCCCATCAATCATTTCTTTTTACACAAGCAGCTCGCCCCCACCAAAGCAGAAAGAAATCCAATAGCCTTAATTATACTGTCAATATAACGAGTACCTGTCACACTTAAGATGGTCATTACTTTCCATTCATGAATGGCCTGGAGAATTTCACATAGTGCTGTGTTCCACCAACCCCACTGAGCAGGAAATGTTCTTGGCCAGTCAGTGGCTTCACTGGGAAGATGGCGAGTTCAAATATACAGCTTTCAAACAGGATCCCAACTTGGCAAATTATTGAAAATGTCTATCTGCACTCCCCCACCCACCCGAGTCTCTCATAGACTTCGTAGAGCAGGGAGACAATTGGGCCTGCTTCATTCAGCGGTCAGATACAGATGTGGAAACATTCGAAAAAAAGAATTTATAAGACATTGACACTCAACTGTTTCCGATCTTGGTCAGCTATCTTTATTCTTATAGGTGTGAAAACAATATTCAGAGATCACTCATCTTGTTAATTAATAGAAAGATAGTTTTGCAGCAACAATTGGAACGCTGTGCACATAGCGAATTTTTCACAACTCATTTCTATCAAGAAGTTCTCATGGATCTTTCCCCTACTCCATAGACAAAATGCTGTAAAATGACAACACCGCCTATTTAAATTCTGTGTTTCACCATCAATGTCCTGTTCCATTCACACGATAAGCTCTTCACATATAATTACCATAAGCCTTTGGGTTTCATCTTCCTCTGTACGCTAGTAAAATACTCATGGATGAACTGGGTCTATTGGGATCTCCTTCAAGAAAGTGTTATACTACAGATAAACAGGGACCTTGAATACCGCACAGCCTGCTGGTTCCCAACCCCCACCCACTCTCCAGGCAGAACAGAGCAGACATCAAGAGCATCTAGGAACTTTGACCTCTATACACAAGATACTTTTATTGTTTTACATTTTATCTTTAAAAGTTTTAGATACCTAATATTTGCCTCAAATTATTCATGATTATTTTAATTTAGAAAGTTCTCCAAAACTTGGGCCCACACTAACACACCGCAAGAGTCATCATGTTGGCTCTGGGTGTAAAGTGTCATTTGTCACTATGCTCCTGCAAGGTTCAGTCTAAGAGACAGGCCCTGTCTCTAGCCACCGCCTACAACTGTTACTTTGAGTAAACATTTTCCAAATGACAAGCAACTGATTTAAAAAACAAACTTTTGGCCCCTAATCCATTTATAAATTGAGAACTGCTTATGCTAATACATATGGTTTCAGTCCTTGCCATATGATTCTTTTTAAAGAAAAAATTTCTTTCAATTTCTATGGAAACAACCACTTCTTTCAAGTTATATGGCTGCTTTTCCCTCTAGATTTCCAGCTGGTTTCCAGCAAACTTCCCAGTATGCATATATAGCTGGGAACATAGCCTACCAGCAAACAACAGTGAAGATGAATGAGAAGGCAAGATTGAACGGAACTCATTTTTATGTGAGAGCCTTTGATTTTGGGCTTTGTTCCTTGGCTTTAGAATTCAATTTCCCTGCTCAATTTTCTGCTGTTCAAATGAGGCAGTCCTTTGTGGGCTTGTGTATGACTTGGTTGGCTCCTGTGCTGAGAGCGACAATGTTGGCAAAAGGCTTGGAGGAGGCTGACTCCTTCTTCTTGTTCTCTGTCAAGGTTCTTTGTAACTTCAAGGCCATCAAAAGCACTTGCAGGTGAAAAGTAGAATGTGCCCGGTGAACGCTGTGAAGGAGATACTCTGGGTAGTTTTTGTTTGTTTGTTTGTTTGTGGGGGACAGTTTTGGCTGAAGGGAGGAAGATCAGTGGCATTGTATAAACAAATCCCAGAGGTCATTGCTGTCAACTTCAGACCGCCTAGCTTCATTTTAGACCGAGGCCTGCGACTTTATTGATTCTGTCTGTGGCAAGCCTCTCTCGGAAACAAAAATTCTTTTTAATCTCAAAAGTTTATCTTTATTCTTGCTGATATCCTCCCTGCAGGCATAGAGCAGAGAAACATCTTTGGAATAGCAAATGAAGACAATAGAGGATGGAGAGCACAGGAGGGAAAAACCCGTGGTCAGCCCCTCAGAGAGAAGTTGTAGGGAGACATGTGCATAAGGCCCTGAAGTTGTTGACTTTCTTGTGTTGTCTCTTTCTCTTTACTTATGACTGGGATAACTAGATGCTTTAAGAAGTCTGAAGGTTGGCCTGTAGAGATGGCTTAGTGCTTAAGAGCACTGGCTGCTCTTACAGAGGTTCTGAGTTCAATTCTCAGCAAACACATGATGTCTCATAATCATCTGTAATGATATCTGATTCTCTCTTCTGGTGTGCATGAAGACAAAGGAGATATATATATATATATATATATATATATATATATATATATATACATATATGTGTGTGTGTATATATATATATAATCTTTACAGAAAGAAGTTTTAAGGCCTCTTATGCTTAAAAGTATCCATTTGAAAGTGAACTCAACTCTTGTCAAAATAAACTCCATGTCACTCATAGGAAGGCCCAACAATGAGCTTTTCATTTTCATTTATAGACCTACAAACTACAACCCTCAAACTAAATCTGCCTCACTGACTCCTGTTTTGGTTTTGGCTTTTTTTGTTTTGTTTCTACCTATTAGTTAATTTTTTAAAAGTTCAAATGTTTGGAAAATACTTAATGGAGGGAATATATATACAGATCATTTAAATTATTTAAATTTCAGTTTTCATTGTACACAAATACAAATGTATTTATCCAACAATGGAGCTGACCATCTGCAAATAACAACTATAACTTTTGATATTTTGAATGCTTTATTTCTCTTTATCAAAAAATTTTAACACCTACCCCATGTATACTGAGAATTCATGCTCCTCCAGTGTTGAACATGAACAATAGTTTTATTCCTGTGCTCAAGGACTGGTGAAACAGAAAGAATCCAGAAGCAGCAGAAAGAAGGTACTTCTGAAGACATTATGACTTGTCTGAAAGCAGGAGATGTTTGTTTGCACTTTAAAATTTAAGCACACATTATGTCTTTTTAATAAGAGTCTTGAGTCAAAAGTTCATTAAAAACTGACCAAGAACCTGTGAAGTGGCTCAGTGTGTTAGGAAGCCTGTGATACAAGACTGATGGCCTGAGGTCATATGTATATCACACATAGATGATGATACTGATGATGCTGAAGGGCAAAATAGAACATAGAAAACTGGGAAGGAATAGATGTGGCTAAGGCCCTTCTTTTCTCTAGCACTGTCTTTTGTTTCTCATTCCACCATCTCCTGAGTATCATTTGAGATGAGACGAGGGAAGGAGAGGAAATTATAGACATGGTAGACAACTTGGAGTGTAATTCCTCTAACAGGGGAGGACAGAGAATAAGTTTGGAACTAAGTCAGTTCTGAGTCGTAAAGAACAAAGCAGAAACAGGAGTGGAAAAAGAGAGAAAGGAGCGGAGCTGGTGAGAGAGGCTTTGCGAGAAAGCTTTAAGTTATACCTGGACTCGTTGTTTCTTCCTTTCATAACGTAAACTTTCTGAAAGGGGCACACAAACATCTGTTGATTGATAGGAAGAGACGTAAGATGACAGACTGATATATTGACAGATTAGAATGGAGACCAGAATAATCAGAAGACAGAAAGATCCTGGAGGGAGACAGGGCATGAAAGATTTGTTTTTTCTACTTTTGCTACTAGTCTTTTATAAATAAAAGCTTAAACATAATCTTCCTATATAAAAGATGTAAAGTCGCTGCAGCTGTCCTGTCCTTCAACCGTGTACACGTCTCCTCTTTCCCCAGATTTTTCCCCAGAGTGTTTTCCAAGGCCCCTCTCCCGCATTGGAAATAGTAACTGTCACAGTCTCATCCAAGTGGAGAAAGTCATTCTGATTTTAGGGGTACCATTTTTAGTATAACTGCAAGGAGAGAGGAGGACATAAAATGCATCTATTTGCATACCTGCCTTGAATAGTTTGCAGTGATTGATTCCACTGAAAACGACATAGCTGAATTGACCATGAGCACCTTCCAGCTGTGTTGTAGTTCTTCTAATGTTAGCTCACAATGCCTGTTCACTGGGTTTATCTGGTGTGATGTTGGGCAACTCTTCTAAGTTAAGATACCACTTATTCATGTTAAGACGTTAGCTGTACAAAGACTAGTTGATTAGAATTTATGTGAATCTCAAATGAGTATGAACATAAAGGATCAATTTACTGATAAAATGACCAAGATAACCCTAGTTTTTATTTAAAGAATTTTTCATCCTTTTTGACTCTTTGCCTCATAGGTCAAGTTTTTAGAAGACTGGGGTTTTCTACACCATGTTCATTGTTTATTTGTTTAAATAACTGGAATCGATCACATTATGAAGCATACGCACAAAACAGGCCAATCATATCTTCCTTTCTGTCTATACTATTAGCAGCCAGTGTCCCTAAGAGAACACAGAATGACAAGCTCATGGACTATCACGACTATATCAAAATGCCCCCAAATAACCAAATGAATGAAAACTGAAGGCGGGAAAGATGATTCAGTGGGTAAGAGCACCTTGTGTGCGAGCATGAGAACCTGAGTCTTGATGCCAGCATCCATATGAAAAGCTAGGCATAGCCATGCATGCCTGTAACTCCAGTGCTGGGGGCCTAGGGGGCAGTAGATGGGCATAGGAGTAAGTGGAGCTTGCTGGCTATCACTTTAGCCCCATGTTCCTTTCTCAAAGGAATAAGGCCAGTGCAATGGAGCTGGATATCCAATGCCCTCCTCTGACTTCTATGCACACACATGTGTGTGCATCAACATGCACACACCACACACGTGTGGGGGTTTGGATGAGAATTGTCCCCCATGGGCTCATGGATTTGTGCACTTGCTCTCCTATTGACAGTAGTGTTTGGGGGAACTTGTGGAAGTTTTAGGACATGGACCCTTACTGGAAGAAGCACTGTCACTGGGGACAGGCTTCAAGGGGTTACACTAGCTTCCTGTTCCTGCTGTCTGGTGCCTTACACCTTCTGCCATGATGACCTCTCTCTCTGGAAGCCCAAGCCAAAATAAGTCCATCTGATAAGTTGCCTTTGATCATGGTATTTTTATCACATTAAATCACACACACACACACACACACACACACACACACAAGAAAATGACAGACATGTTTCTTATTTGGGGTTGGGAAACTATGCTAGCAGCCTTTGCATTTTAAGCAGATGATCTACTATATTGAGACATAGATTCAGATGTGATCAGTCGGGCAAATAAAACCATATTTCTTCAGTCTTCCCTCTAACTGTGGGCTAAAGGAAGTCTTCCATTTTTCATCAGCTCCACTCCAAAAGCAATACCAAAAAAAGCTAATTCCAAGATACCAGTTGGTTGTATTCACATGCAGAATTCCTTAAGGATTCTGTAGCATCCAGTGTGAGTTCTTCAAAAGTAGGCTACGTGCTCTGTGATCGAGATTTCCTGTAAATCAAGATGTTCAACTATGAACAGAGAATCACTTCTTCATGCTGAACATAAGACCTGTGTAATTGTTTCCTGTGTTCTAAAATCACAGAACTCACAGAATATTATGCTAAATCAGTAAAGGGAGTGATTAAGCATTGTGAGGCTTGTGGCTTCTGAATGGCTCTTCTGTATAAAGGACAGGAATTAGAGAGGGAAATTATTTCTATTGTACAGGTTGTTAAAATTGGACAAATGTGTGAGGATAATGTGAAATGACTGCTTTTATTCTTCAGAAGTTTTATCAAAATCAAGAGTGTACTTCAGGGCAGTAGCACACAAGTTCTCCTGGTTTTTTCCCATCAGAGTCACAAACTATTGTCAGAAGGTTGTGCCTCTAATAGACGCTAAAGTTCTGTTTCCTTGAAGTGATCTGCAGAGGGATTTGTGTGCTTTGCTGCAGCTTGTGAAGAAACTGAACTCTGTGTTCCTACATGAAAGTATGTGAAGGTCAGAGAAATATCATTGGATTAAATGTCTTATAATTCTGGAAATGAATTATAAAGATAAAGAAATGCTTTAGAGTCTCCTGATTCTTTTGTAGTTTATTGCTGGTTTGGGATAGGATGAGTAAGGCATTTGGATGTTTGATTTGGGGAGAAGGGAAGAAGCTTGAATGGTATGAAGTTAACTAATATGTTGAGAACTGATGTGAAAAAGATTTAATGAGTTATCAAAATTATGCTAATGGGGAAGGACATGGAGGTGATGTCATTAATCCCAGGACCAAGGAACCAGAGGCAAGCAGTGAGTTCCAGGCTAGCCTGATCTACATAGTGAGCAACCAGGGTGTTTCATAAAGAGGCTCTGTTTCAAAGAAAGGGGTGGGGGAATGAAGGAAGGAATGAAGGGAGAAAGAAAAGAAAGAGAGAGAGAGAAAGAAAGAGTGAGCAAGCCATTGGGGATAGGGAGGGAAGCTTGAATCTAATGGAAATGTATGGTATAGTTAACAGCAGTCTCCTGCCTGTGTGCCTGACAACAGCTTCAAACAAGACACCAGTAACTGCTTCCGGCTATTTGGGAAAGCCTTCATGGCGATGCTGCTTGGTGGACATCACTTTCAGAACACAAACTGCAAGTCTAATCATGAGGGAAGTGCCATGAGATAGAAAAAATACAAGGAATTCAAGAATTATATCAGTGCACATGGTTTATTCACAAAAGCTACTCAAAGAAGCAAAATCATAGACTATATGGACTATGTTGTACCAATCATCGGAAGCTAGGATCTATAACAAAGGGTCAACAACAGCCATAGATCAGATATTCAAATGAGATGGATCAAATTCACATGGGACAATGTGAGGAAACTCTTCAAGAGTCCACATCGTGAGCCCGAGCCGCTTCTCAGTGTACCTGGGAGGGGGAATCAGAAATGCTTAGGTGGAGTTTTTTAATTTTTGTTTTCATTTTCTCATATAGTAAAAAGCACATGACATAGTTTAACATTGCTATTGTCTAATTACTTGCACTTCTACACACATATTTTAAAACTGCAATAGTTTTAAAACTTCTACGTAAACAGAGATAGGACTTCTGGGAAGTAACATGGCAGAAGACCCAAATTATAAGATCAGTGCCCTTTGAGAACAGACAAAATAGGGCTTGCTTCCTTTTTCTCTGACATGTGAAGCTTCAAAGCGAGGACAGCCATCTAATAAACCAGACATGAGGCTTGCTGAAATCTTGATTCCGAGGAGGTAGAGTGCGCAGCTGCACACACAAAGCAGGCAAGTCACAGCGAGGAGAGCAATTGTGTAATTTAGAACAGGTTATTAATCACTGCAGTAAGCTGCCATCGTTTGCAGAACGAGGGTGTAAAATCTCAGCAGTGTCTGTCAGCCCCCACATTTACCATTTTTGATATTAAGTTCTTGAGCCTCAAAACTGGCTCTGACACATATGAATGAGGTTATCTGGGTTCTTGGCAGTCCCTACCGAAAAGGCTTGGCTTTTGAAGAGCTTATGAGCTTAGTGAAGTCTAACACAGTAATCTCTCATCTGTTCTTATCAAGGCTTTTCCCACTGAGTGTCTATCCATGCACATGTCCATAGGTTCCCAGGCTGCCCAAACTTGCTGAGCCATACCCATGCCTACAAACCATATTCCTATCAGTTAGCTATTTCTACAAAGCAAACTACTCCTAGTCCTAACAGCTTAACTTTTAAGCCTTACAATAACCAGTTATTTATTTTCTCACGCACTATAAATAGGTTGGGCATAATAGTTGATCTGGAATGACATAAACTGACATCAGCTAGGCTCACTTATAACTCTATAATCAATTAGTTGATCTGACCTGGACTACCCAATCTAGTTTACATGAACTAACAGGGTTTCAGAAAGTGTAAGTGCACCACTGCTCTTATTCCTACACTTAGAACTGCCATCATCTTTTTCCCATATTCTCTCAACAATCTTTGAGGACAAATTCTACTTCTAAATAAAAGGAACTATGAAATCAAATTCTAAAGGACATCGTTGCTGAGAAAAGAACCCAGCAATTACTGAAACTATGGGCCATTTCCTTTGTAATCAATTTATCATCAAAACTTAATTTCCCTCCAATCTCTCAGAACATGGATGGCTAAGTGATAGTTCGCAATGTTTCATGCATAAAAGCTATGGATTCTTTGCAGGTTCAAGGATGATTTTGTCTTTAATAGCACTATTATTTATTATTGCACTGAAAGAACTAAGTGCTCAAGAAATACTTGTTGAAATGGCATCAAGCTAATTTATAAAGGCATTTTAATGTTTGTAATAGTAAAATACCTATTCCTTCTTTCTTAACTGCTTAGTAATAAATCTATAGGTGTGTTTGGTGCAGTAACTCTTGTATTGTTCTGAACTTTTGTATTATTATTGAAATATAAAACTAGATTTATACTGCCATATATACATAAGAATATATATATATATGTATATATATTCTTCTTTAGTTTGTAACACTTTTTTTACTGGAGACCCAGTCTATATATTCATTATTGAGCATCATACTAGTATCAATTAAAAGATGGATAAAAACAGGGAAAATAATGTCATTTGTAGGAACTAGAATTCTCAAAATAGAGAGGTTGAACTTCTCTGAAATGATGTTATCATATAAATCTATGGTTCATTTTCCATATGGATTAAGACAAAGTAGATTTGCTGTAGGAAGTCTTACAGCCAGTGGTTATTCATCCACTGGGGTGTGGCCTCTTATATTATATATGCCAATGTAGAGCATGTCGTCCGGCCTCTTTTTCCCGGCAGCAGGATTTGGTTTCTGATCTCTATCCAAGTAAAGGATTCTGATTTGTGAGTCTACCCCTAAATAAATAACCATCTATTTCTCAATTCTGAGCTAGTGTGGGGTTTCTTTTATGTGTCCTTCTTCATAGGTCATCTTCTCTCCTTTCATGGGATGCCTTTTGGGATATTTTATACCACGAAAAGATAACTGTTGTGGTTCCCTATGTGTGCGTCTCTGTTGCCCACATGTTAGAGTGTTAAAATCTTACACACCATTTAGAATTATGTTGATTTCCTGAATTCCAAGAAATTGATAGTGAGAAGCAGGAGAATTAGGAGTTTCAGGTCACTCTTGGCAACACCGTGAGTTCAAAACCAGACAAGGTTACGCAAGGCCCCGTGTGATGGCTAATATTCATTATCATCCTAGTAGGATCTAGAATTGTCTAAGGGCAAGTTTGTAGGCACACCTATGAGGGATTGTCTTGGGTAAGTTAGCCACTGGCCAGGCTGGGCCCATGCAATTGTCTTGATTAGGTTAACTGAAGTAGGGAGATTCATTCTAAAAGTGGATGAACCTGTGTCCTAGACTGCATAAAAAGATACAGTGAGCTGAGATGCATGGTCATCTCTGCTTTCCCAGTGTGGATGCAACAGGGCCAGTAACCTCAATTGCCTGCTACCGTGCCATTTTTGCTATGGTGGATGGTGCCCTCACACTATGAGCTAAATAGATCATTTATTCCTTAAGTTACATTTGTCAGGATAATTTTAATCAAAGGGAAAAAAAAGGCAACTAAATAACAGCAATAGCAAAACAATCTTATTCACCAGCTGGTTCTTACTGTCAAGGATTGAATCAGTGAAGGCTTGCTTACTGTCTTCTTTTCAATATGTAAGGAATTACTCTCAAAGGCGGGCAGAACAGTGAGCTATGTTGAACAACTTAATCAGAGAATCTCTACACAAAAGAGTAACATCGACAGCAGCTTCATTTCCCATTAACTTTGCAATAAATGTTTCTCCAAGGAACAATGGAAGCACTGAAACGAATTTGTTTATGGTTAACATTGACAGTTGCTTCGAGTTAGTTCTGTTAGTTCTCTTCTGTTCTCTTTGGAAACAGAAATCCTAACAGAACTTGTTCAATAGAATATCTGTCAGAGCTAAATCAACTAATTCAAGTGAATTTTAACTGTAGTGTCTGAAACACAGAAACTAATCATCACCACTGGCTCTGGTCATTGAATTCATGGGTTAGTCATGCTCTAGCACAAAATGGGCTGGGATGTTCTCTCTCAACATGGGATGACGCTGCATTCTCACCAAACAGGAGTTAGGTACATCATTAATCATAATAATATCAATAATTGTTACTAGAAAATAAAGAGTCCCCTTATCCAAAGAGCTTACATAGTAAAAAGGAATCTAAAACACAGTAATACCACCATTACCTAAAACATGAATAGTTAATCTCTACGAAAAAAGATTTTGATGGAACTGGAGATTTCTCTCCTGCCCACCAGTTCCCGAAAATAACCACTTACAAAAAAAAAATCATTAAGAGGCTTAATATTAATTTTAATTGTTTGTTCAATAGCTCAGCCTTCTTGCTGGAAAGCTCTACATATAAATTAACCCAATTTTTAGTAATCTGGGTATCGTCATGTGCTCTGTGACTTACCAGTCATGCTCTGGCATCTTACTCCTTAACCTGCTGGCCTCTCCCTGACTTCACCTTCTTTCTCTCTGTTTCTCTGCTTGGGTTTCCTGTCTGGCTCTGTTCTGCCTGGCTATTGGCCAAATCAACTTCTTTATTAACCAATGTTAATAAAACATTACAGCATACAGAGGGGCATCCTACATCATTTTGAGGATAAATTTCAGGATCCAAAAGATCTTGATGATCCCAAAAAGGCATGAAATTGATTGGCGAGACAAAATTGGGTATTATTAAATAAATGTGTGTATAAACTTAGTTTACCATATTGCACTAAAAATACATTTCATTAAATAAAACCTATAGCCCAAGAATGAAAACACAGATCTAAATTGTTTGAGTTAAAAATATAAAAGAATTTTATGTGAACCAAAGTACCATATATAAGGTGCCATAAATAAATTTTATGGATCATTGCTGGAGAAAATATACCTTGCTGCATAGACGTTAATTGATTATTATACCAGAATATTTATAAATGAATAAGAAAAAATGTGTATCTCTTCGGTAAGTGCCAAAGGAATGAAATTCAGAAAACTCAATAACCACTAAATATTAAACAGTACATTCTACTTCCATGGTACATATTTAAAACAATGGCAGTCTATAGTACTTCTCAGCTTCACAAATGTTGAAGTCTAGAAAAATCAACAGTAAGTAATTGAGAGCATGAGTAGTTGCTGAATGGGATAAGAATTTGTATCATCTTGGGAGTCCTTTATCATATCTATAAAATGTAACATCATGCAGTCTCTCAATCTCTTTAACCTTGATATAACAATGCCCACTAAATGCTCAGATAAAATGAGTCATGTTTATGTATGTATGTATGTATGTATGTATATATATATATATATATATTACCATTTATAAAATTTTTGACAATTGTTGTAGGCCCCAGGGGTGAATCTATTACCATAATTTTTCTAAGTGGGTACATCATACTATCAAATTGCCCTCTAAATTCATGTTGTTGTACCAACAGCTTAGTGTGTCTCTTAGACTTCATTGGAGAAGTTTCTTCGTTCAGTAGATGAAAGTTAATACAGAAACTCACAGTTGGTCAAAGTGCAGAGAAAAAAAAACATTTGTGGAGTGTTCAACCACAAACAGGATATATATATCTCATACCTCTCCAGGGCTCAGAGACCATCATGGAAAAGGTGATAGAAAGATTATAAAAGTCAGAGGTAGGATGGGGAGGCTGACCAATACCAGTGTTTTCTAGACATGACAAGACTGCCACACACATGAGCTCACAGCAACTGTGGTTGACTGCACGACATTAAACCAATCAATAGTACAGTATGGACTGGGTAGAAGAATAGGATCTGGGGAGTATTCCTTTACACTGTGTGAATATATGTCTCTGGGGCTGGGTTAATAAAGAGGCTGACTGGCCTGGATAATAGCTGGACAGGTAGAGGTTAGGGAGGACATGCAGACCAGGCGAATGCTAAGGAGAAGAAGGGCAGAGTCTGAGGAGTCTCTAGTGAGATGCAGTTGAAGCAGGAGATAACCATGCCATGGTGAAAGATGGTACCACTAGGTGGCAGAGGTTATATTAAAAATATAGGTTAATTTGAGTTGTAAGAGTTAGCTAGTAACAAGTCTAAGTTATCAACCAAGCATTTATAATCAGTAAGTTGTTTCCATGTGATTGTTTGGAAACTGACTGCCAGGAAAGAGTAGTTCACCAACAAGGATCTCCTACCTCTATCTGGAGAGCTATTGACAGTTGATGGCTTCTAGGTAAGAGTCAATTCTCTTTGGGGGGAGATGGCCCTGGTGGGTTAGCTACGCTCCAGTGGATAGCCACACACTCTTTAATATGTGGATAATACACGCTGGACTCAGTGGGTCAAAAGATAAAATAAAAGAGGACATGAAGTTGGGAGGGGTGAAGAGGTGAGAAGAGTTAGGAACATGTATATGGTCACAATACATTGTACGCACGAATGGAAACTCTCAATAACAAAAATCTTATATTGAAAGGAGTGTCAGTTGTTCCCACAATGTATTTAAAGACAATTCCTTAAATAAATATAATAAAATGAGAGAATTTCATAGACTCTATTTGGCATACTTATCTCTCTCTCTCTCTGTCTCTCTCTCTCTCTCTCTATTTCTCTCTCTCTCTCTCTCTCTCTCTCTCTCTCTCTGTGTGTGTGTGTGTGTGTGTACATGTTGTAAAAATTACATTTAAAAAACAATTTTGCATCCTGAAATAATAGTAATAAAACAAGAAAACTCATCTAGGAACCTCTAAATAATCAATGCACATGACACCTTCCTTTTTTGGTTGCCATATGAACTCACTTTTATTATTCCTACAAGAAATCTTCAAATATTACTTACGTTTTACTGGATTTTGCCTTATAAGTCTCAGCGAAAGTAATAAAATATTAATAGAAAAAGTAACAGTGGTAACAATATGTTTAAATTATAGCTGGATTGCAAGCATTCCCTTATAACTACTGATTTTGGGGCAGGGGAGTCATATAAATATAAGGCTAGCCTTGGAGACATAGTCAAGTCCAAGCTAACCCAAGCTTCATAGCAAGATACTATCTCAGCAACAAAAACACATAATCAATGCATGCAAATTTGATTTTAAATGAATAATAGTAAATGTATAAGTAAATCTGTAAAATCCTATATTATACCAAATGACATAACATTGGTTGTTGATTATGATATCAAGTGATCAATAACATTTGCCATCTTGTTTTGTAGATGCTAACCTTTTTCACTTTTGAGAATAAAAGCATTGAAAATTTTAACTTCTAAATTTTTGAAAGAACAGGCTTTTTTTCTGCTGTAATAAAAACTCTAACAAAAATTTAACACTAATTAAATAATTGGAAATTATTGCATAGCATAAAACCAGGAGCCGTTTGAAGGTACAGACCGTGTCATCCCTTTAGATTCAAGTTGGTACTTTTATGTGAACAGTTTCCCAGGGAGTGAGTGTGATTGAAAGTAGCTATCAGTGAAGTCAAGGGGAAAGGTTATTCTCACAGATCAAGAAGTAATGAGAAAATTTCTTCTGTACAGATTTATTTCCTGAATGTTAATATACCTATGAAACTCCAACACAAGAATAAACATAAAGATGTGCCACAACATAGTTTTATAAATATTATTTCTCACCTCAAATTGTTATCTTCCTAATTTAACATATGCTAATTTTTCATATTCTATTGTTGTGAGATATGCTATCACATTGTATGAACATGTGTCACTGTTTCACCTCACCTATCTGAAGAAGGACACTAAAAAGAAATCCCACACAAGCTCAGAATTTAGAATAAGAAAAGATTATTTATTTAGGGATAGACTCACAGATAACAATCCTTTCCTAAAACCGGGAACAGCAACTGAATCCCACAGCCAGAAAAGACGCCGGATGCATGCTTTACATTGGTATATATAGTATAAGAGGCCATGCCCATGTGGGCAGGTATCTTAAAGACTACTGGCGGTAGGAATTCCTAAAGCACTTGCCTAAGGTACCTTCTGATTTGTTTGATAAAGAGCTGAACAACCAGCAGTTCGGCAGGAGAGGATAGGCAGGACTTCCGGGCAAGAGAGGAATTCAGAGGAAGTATCTGAGAGGCCAGAGATACACCAATGGGGGAAGTCAGATGTCTAGTGCTGAGGAGAGGTAATGGGCCATGTAACAGCATTCAGATTAATATAAATGGGTTAATTTAAGTTTTAAGAGCCAGTAGAGAACAAGTCTAAGCCAACAAGAAGTCACTGTGTCATTATTTGGGAGCTGATGGTCCAAAAGAAAATTTGACTACATTCTACTTATTTAAGTGTTCCAAGAATATATAATAAAACATCAAAGTCAAAGTGTAAATAAGGCCACTGGAAGATAAATATTTCATTTGTGAGTTAAACAGACTGGTAGGTAGAGATTTGGGCAATGCCTGGTATTCAGTTACTGTGTGAAGCTCCAAAGTTGAAGGAAATGAAGTAGTTTGAGGGAAGCAGAGCAAAAGATGAGGCACCACAGGATTCTCAGATGGCTAAAGGTACCCCGCCTGGCTATTCTGATTATAAAAAATAAAAGTGCTGGTTGTGTGGCTCAGCATCTATAATTTCAGTACTCTTAGGATGTGGAGGCAAGAGGATCATCAGCCATGGATAACTAGTGTTTCTAGGCTAACCTGGACCAGAAGATACTGTCTCAATAAAATAATAAAATAAATTATGAAAAAAGTAATCTTGTTGTTGGAAACTAAAAAAAATACACAATAAACACAGACACAGAGAAAAATATTTGTCAAAAATGTGACGATCTCTGGTTTAGAATTTGGTCTCAGTTCACAGACACAATTAGCAAGACGTAGTTTGATTCTGAGCTTTTAATAAATGCATAACACAGTGTTAAGTATGTCTTGATAGGTCAGCCCATCTGATGAGGTAATATAATGAAACTTCTTGATGCATCCTACAAACTCGTGGCAAGGAGTAGGACCTTTCCCTGCTTGCTTCTTATCTAGGGCCACCACATTATCATGGTTCCTTGGTCTGCAAGAAAGTAGTGAAAAGCAACATTTAGAGTCCTGGAAGATTTCAGTAAAACATTTTAAGCAGAGGCAAGGGAATTGTTATTCTCAATAAGTACTTCTCAGGGATAGCAAAATACTAAGAATTCAAAAACACCGACTGTTGAGTCAGCAAGGCACCAGCCATGACTGTAGTCAAAATGAGTCAGAATGCAGTTATACACTATGAAAGTGGCAGGAGTGGGTTCTCTTCTAGGGTCTAGACCTCGCCAGCCAAAGGTTCTCTTCTAGGGTCTATGACCTCGCCAGCCAAAGGTTCTCTTCTAGGGTCTATGATCTCGCCAGCCAAAGGTTCTCTTCTAGGGTCTATGACCTCGCCAGCCAAAGGTTTCTTACCTTATCCTGACTTCTTCCTATACCTGTATCTGGTACAAGTCTATAATTGTTTATAAGTTTCAACATTTTAGGTTTCATGTTGAAGTCTTTGGTGCATTTGGAGTTAATTTTGTCCAGAATGATAAATAAAGTTTTATTTTCAGTCTTCTATTTAAGGATATCCAGTTTTCCTAGCATCATCTATCAATATGTTGCCTTTTCACCCGTGTGTATTATGGACATCTTTGTCAAACGTCAGATGGCTATAGTTATATGTAACCATATTTGGGTTTTCCGTTTTGTGCTGTTGACCCACCTCTCTCTTTTGTGCTGGTGCCACTGTGTTCATATTTCTGTAAGTCTACAATATAACTTCAAAGATGGTATAACCCCTACAAAATTCTTTTTGATTAGGGTTGCTTTGGCTAGCTAAAGTTTTTTTTATAGTTCTACATGAATTTTAGCACAAGTCTTTCTATTTCTGTGAAAAATATTTTGGGGGCTGAATCTGCACATTGCTTCCTATGTGATGGTCATTCTCTGCACAATATTGATTCTACCAATCTAAGGACATGGAATGTCTTTCCAACATCTAGTGTCGTCTTTAATCTCTTTTTTTCTCAAGAGATTTAAATATTTCACTGTTGAAGGCTTTCACCACCTTGGTTAGGTTTATTCTTAGATTTTTTAAAAAAGATGATTATGATTGGAAGTTTTTCCATGATCTCTTTCTCAGAGTGCTTATTGTTGGTATATAAAATGATTGCTCAATTTTGTAAGCTGATCTGGTATACTGACACTTTGTCGGATGTTAATAATTTCTAGAAGTTTCCAGTGGAATTTTTGATATCTCTTATGCATAATATAATATCATCTGTAAATAGAGATATCTGTCTTCTTTCCATATTCATTTATTTTCAATTTTCTTTTCTTGCTTTATTGTCCTAGCTAGTGCTTCAAGCACTCTATTGAAAAGAAATTAGGATAGTGGATAACTGTCTCATTTTTTAATTTAAGGAGATTGCTTTATGTTTTTCTCCCTTTGGAATGGTGCTGTGTTTATCCTACATAGCCTCTGTTAAGTTAAAGTATGTTTCCTTCACTTCTCTTTTTCTAGAAATTCATTAGGGCATACATACTTATAGCTACAGCAAGTATAATTCCCACCTCTTATTAGTGAAGATTCATTTTCTAACAGACAGAAACTACTATAAGAACCCATAACTGACCCAAATGCAAAAACCATCTGTCTATGGTGTCCCTAATCACAATTGATATATCTACTCTACACTAACTACATTCAAGTCTCAGGGAACATCATAGAAGAGGTTGTTGCAAGAGGAATTAGAATTTCTGTTACAAGATAGTGCCATCCATATGTTCAAGGAAGCTGCAGCCAGCCATGAAATCTTAACACTCTGGTTGCCTAAGCAAGACCTGAACAAGGACTACACCAGCTGCTGTATCAGTATGGGTAGGGGAAATCTCACAAGAATCTTCCCCTGGAAGAAGAACTCCAGACACTTAATGGCTGAAATAACGGGAGGAATCAGTCTTCCCCATGGAAATATCGGATAGTTAACCACTCCAAAGTGCCAACCCTAAACTCAAGAGATAAACATAAGAGCAACACTGATTAAACTCATCAGGTTACATATATCCATGCACATGTACAATCATAAATGCATACACACATACATAAATACATATATGCATGTGTTTATAACAATTATTAGAAAAGGAAATGTGAATTAGAAAGGAAATGACAGAGACATGGAAGGAGATGGTGGGACAAGAGTTGGAAGATGTAAATAAAATGCAGGTATAAAATTCTGAAAATAATTTTTAGTTTGAAATTAAAAAACAAAAAAGTCAGACAACAAGTTAAATTGTTTGTCTGAATGTGACTTCACAGAAAAGCTTGGAAGTATTAGCTGGCATTTCACTCAATGGAGGAGTGAAAATAGAAGGTAGATTCTAACACACTGTTGGAATACCTCAAATTTCTGTGTTTCTGTTACTAGACTTTCAAGACGTTTTTATAAACTCTCCCGCTTTCTGGCCACTGTTAAAAAATGTTTGTACCAATCTCTTATCTGTTCTTATTATGCAATGATCTTTTCAACAGAATAATCACATTTAAGACCTTTCTACCATCACGGATGCTAGAGTATCCTGGGAAGTGACCTTGATATTTATTTCCAAGTTTCCCTTGACATCTTCCTGTGTTTTGTAGCAAAATGTGGGGAGCTGTTGTCTCTTTGTCTCATACATTGCTATAAGTACTTTAGGCCATTCTCCAAGTTACTGAACCAGCTCCCCTGAGTTGAGTGATTCCTACTTATCTTGGAGAGATGGTATTTTTTGTTTGCTTGTTTTGTTTTACAGCATTAGCTCCCATTAGTCACTAGGGCAGAGCACACTGTTACCAGGAACTAGTTTTGAGTGTATCTTTTGATGACAAGCACCCATCTACCCAGAATGCAGTCAGTGCTGGGTGCCAAAGGCTTGTTTCTTAACCAACTGAATGACATTTATTTCAGTGAATTTCGTTCTTTAGAAATCCATTTCAGTGGCTTTGTTCTCTTGCCAGCTCCAATGACAGTCATGTTGAAATATTAACATTGCCTTTGATATTGGGCAAGAGAAACTTAACTTCAGCCCGACTATCCATTTGAGAGGATTCACACTGGATACAGAGTTACTGCCATAACTGATTCAGATTTTTATGTCTTAAAAAGTATCTTAGGGATCATCTGGGTATCTGAAGTGTATTAGGTGTTTAGAACTAGGAAACCTAGTCTTGATTTCCAGAGAGTATGCACTTAGCACATGCTCTCATGATGGATAACTTGGCTCATAATTGAAGGAAGAAGACCACAGGTAATGAATGCAAAAAAGAAAAATGCAGAGAAGAATATATATATATATATATATATATATATATATATATATATATATATATATATATCTCCGAGGGGAGCTAAACACTTTGTTATATATATATAACAAAGTGTTATATAACAAAGTGTTTAGCTCCCCTCTGGTTTGGTAATTGATTTTTCCCAGTGTATTTTTACTGTTATTATTAAACAATGATAGAATTTTGAAAGGGTTATTGGTCTCTAACTTATCATATTCCTCCATCTGCTCTAAATAATGGAAAGTACCATGTTTCCCTTCAATACACGTGTACTCATCCCTCCCTACAATATCTATTAAGATAGTCTCACTAAGGTATAGCGTTTTTATTTTTATGTTCCCCTTCATTTGAACAGACAATGTGAAAGGCTTTTAATCAAAAATATTTTATTAGTGTGTGTGTGTGTGTGTTGTTTCCATGTATGGTATGTCTGCACACTGCGTGTGTTCAGTGTCCTTGGAGAGCAGTAGAGTGTTGTGATTCCTTTGAGCTAGAGTTACAGATGGTTGTGAGCCACTATGTGGGTGCTGGGAATTGCACTACAGACCTCTGGAAGAATGGCAAGTGCTCTTCACCACTGAGCCATCACCGTATCCTCTCAAATTTTCTAAAAGAAAAAAAAAGAATAAGGAAAAACAAAACTAGAAAGACATGAAGACAATTCAGAAAAACAAGAGTTGCAATGAATTGTGCGCATATTTGTGAGCTAACTCTGACAAGTTAGACTGGCTAGTACATTCTCCTGCATTTCATTTACGCTAAAGAAACCACTCAGCATATTCTTCTGGAAGCAACTGCCATGCCTAGGACTGACTTGATAACATGCTACCTGCTCCTTCCCATTCCATGAGATAATTTACAGCCGCTCCATGTCTTCCTTCTGAAACCCAAACCAAAGCAAAAGAGGACAAGCAGGGCTTTTAATTTTTAAATTTTTTGAAATTCCATTCATTCCTCAATTTTTTTAAAAGACAAGGATAGACACATTGCCCCCTCTCCTTAACTTTCTTCTACTTGTCCCTCATTCCATAGCATTCTGGCCTCTGAAGCTGTTCCCAGTATGGTCAGCAACAACTCACATTGCCAAACTCAATTTCCACATCTCAGCTTGTTCTTTGACCCTGTTGACTAATCTTCATTCTTGAACTATCTTCTCTCATTTCTGTTATCCCAGTTAAAGTCTTACCAAGAAATGCTCATGTTTATTAGTTTTAAATTCACCTTGAAGGGCTGATAGCTAGTGTAAGTTTCTACCGTATACGCTTCTACTGCTTGGACCATTCTCCCCACCTAACTCTTTTGTCTATCTCAGCTTTATCTGATGTCAATTCTACTATTCTCTCAGCCGGTAGGGGTAAATAAACAGCAGCTTTCACTGTGACCTGCAGCCATAAACACACTTTTTTGTTTCCACAGATTATTTGCTCTTTAAGGCATTTTAATTGTACTACATTTGCTAGCCAGTCTTTTTACAAATACAGGAGCCCTCGACTTTAAGACCTCTAGCAGTATTTTATAGAAATTAGCCCTCTTAAACTGCTCAATGTGAGTATTACTAAGTAATCAAACACTCTGAAGGCAGAAATCCATCTAGAGTAACTATGCTGATCAGCACAGTGACTCACATTTCTTCATTCATATGTTCACTTCTTTCACTGAAGGAATGATTATCAAGGAGATTGCAGTTCATGCCTCTACATCCAACCCTCAGAGCACTCAAGGAGATAGACGCAGGAGAGTCTCTGGAAGTACAAAGGCAGCTTGGTCAGCATTAGTGAGTTACAGGCCAGTCTGTGTACATAACAAGGCTCTGTCTCAAAACAAACACACAAAAAACATAGATATGTATGCAAATTTGTGTGGATGTGTATTGAACAGCAACCCATGCTAGAAACATTTCTGGCTGTTATAAGCATAGCGCTACACAAGACAGATGTAGTATCTACTCTCTAGGGAGCAGTCCAAAACAAACAAACAAATAAACAACAAACAAATCCCATCATCAACAACAAAAAAACACCCAGAACATAATCAGTTGAACCTGTAGGTTTTTTCAAATCTCAAAAAAAAAAAAAAAAAAAACCCTGCAAATGTTACATCTGGGCAAGTTTAAATTCTTCTCCTACAGCAACCACCTTTCTTCCTCTCTCCGTCTCATCAACCTCAGTGCCGTTGGTACATGTATGTGTCGTGTATACAGCCGGTTAATTAAGCTTGGGGTTTATGTATTGCAAAGTAATTTTGGACTTATAAAAGAGCTTCAAAAATAGAGATTTTCTGTCATCATTATCCTAGTTTTCTATAGAAACATATATATATATATATATATATATATATATATTTCATGCTATAGAATAATTACAAAAGCTGAAAAAAATAACCTCTGCAGAACTCACTCAGAATTTTACCAGTTTTTTTTTTCTCACCAGCCATTTTCTTTTTGTAATCCAAGATCCTTTGTTGTATTTATATCAGGGGGAAACAAACAAAGTAAAAAATTCTCATTGTGTCTCATTTTTTGTGTAATATGGTTTGTAATAAGTTTGAAATATGGTCACAATTATTTACATACTACTTTTGACCTCAGTTACTGAAGTAATAGCAGTGAAAAACAAACACCACAGAGCCACAAAACCTCATTTGATATTTTATACCTTACATATGTGTATTCATTCCTGACTTAGACACACAGTCCTGTGCCACATTAGCATGTTTCCACCAACAGTAATTCTTCATATAAATGTGGTCTTGTGCTGTTCAATTGAGCTGGAAACTTCATTATCACCTAGTGGCGCCACAGCCCTCATGATGTCACAGCACATGCAAAACCCATGTGATTGTGGTGATGGTGGAGCAAGTACCTGCTGTGTGGCCAATACTATAAAAGTCTATGCAATTATGCAGTACACACTCCTTCATAATGGGAATAAATGATTGCTACTGTTAATGCATTTCCTCTACTATATTTTTATCATTATTTTAGAGGCCAGTCAAAGGTATGAAAAAAGGGTACTAGAAAAAGAATGTGCTGGGCATGGTAGCTGCAGCCTCATGCATCTCAGACTCACTGTCTCCTGATTGTATTGTTTTTTTCCGTTGCTTGGTTTCTCTCACCATTTTGCTTAACAAGTCTCTAACTGTATATATTCTACTGTTACCAATGCCAATGAAATTTTATGAGAACCAATGACCTGAAAATGAGATGAAAATTAAGCACTCCAAATGTAGAAATGAATAATGTTTATTCCTCAACACTAGAGCACCTCCCATCTACAATAGCCACTGTCTTGAAGAGTTTGAATAAAGTGATGGAAGCCATTAAAAAGAACAAGATGAACAAGAAAAAGGAGTAAAAGTACATACAGAGGAAATTTTAATGGTATCTGAATTGAAGATTCACACAGACCTATATCTTCCCAAGCATTATAAACATAATTGCTTATGCCAAAACTGTTGAACTCTTGAAAGTAAGGACTAGATATAGTCCTGATGTTGAATTACTTCTGCCTCTGAGTGGTTTCCAACACACAGAAACTGATATTCATTACATAATGTAAAGCTAAATGGGAAGTATATGAATGCTGATGTGAAGACAGGCAGAGAGGTTTTAGAAATTAGATGAGTGGACTGTGAAGGAGAAGTAGTTGCTAAAACAAATCTTCAACATGCATGAAATCTCCCTATTCAGGGAATGGCAGAGAAACTGCAGTTCACTAGGCAGCGTGCCACACTGTGCAGGCTTAGATAAGTACAGACTATTGTTCTCACACAATGACAAAATCTTATCCTGACATATTTCTCAGATAATCTCCCTATCGGTTAAGTATTTAATGTAATCACACTTGTCGGTTCTAGAGGCTATTTCATGAGCTATTGGGATTCTATTCAGAAGGGTTTGTTTATATTATCATCTAGAATATTTTTCTAAGGTTCCTCTAGAAGTTTTAGCTTTTGTATTTTGAATTGAGATCTCTGCTCCACTTTGAATTGATTTTTAAAGGGTCAGAGGCATAATTCTAATTTAATTCTTCATCAGGTGTTCATCCAGTTTTGCCAACAATGTTTTTTAAATAGGTTACCTTTATTCTGGTTGGCAAAAACTGGGTGTCTAAAGCATATATGAATTTGTTCCTGACTTCTTTATTCTGGTTAATTTGTCTAAATATCTGCTTTGGGTCCATGTTGTCTTTGCTTTTATGGATTTGTAATATTTTTAGATGGCATTCTTTCTTCTCAGGATTGCTTCATTTATTCACAGTCTTTTCTAGCTCCATGTGAAATTTTGTAGTTTTTATTAGCTCTGTAAGTAATATCATTAGAGTTTGAGGGGGTGCTACTGCATCTGCAGAAGACTTTGGTAACACTACTCTTACAAAGCGAATTCCAACAACCAAGGAGAATGAAAAGTCTTCTATCATCTGTCATTTAGTGACTTTTTCAATTTCTTTTTTTTTTTAACCAACTTAAAGCTTTTGTTGTAGAAGACTTTCATTTCTCTTGGTAGGTGTTTTATAATAGGTAAGCTATTATAAGAGGTGTTTTTCCTAATTTCTTTTTAGTAAGTTGATTATTGGTATTATATGAGAGATATTGATTTTTTCTATGTTGATTTCATATCTTTCAACTTAATTGAAATATTTATCAAAAATAAGAATTTTTCTTGGAGTCTAGAGTATTTTTAAATATCGATAGAATTTAGTATAAATATACTTTAAATATAAATATCTTTTAAATCTTTTAAAATAGAGATGCTTTCTTCCCAAATTTTAAAATTTTTTGTCTTATTGTTTAGCTGAGACTTCAGGTATTATACTGAATAAAAATGAAGAGAAGTCATTCTTGTCTCATTCCAGGTGCAAGAGGGAGTACTCTCAGTTTTTGCCCACTTACTGTAATGCTGACAGCAGATTGGTCCATTAAAGCCTTTACTATGTTGAGGGATTTCTGTTCATTTTTATTTTCTTTGGAAAGTTATCAGGAAGCATGTTGAACACTGTCAAATGACTTTTCTGCACCTATTAAGATGCACCATGAGATTTATTTCTTCTTCTTCCTCTTCCTCTTCCTCTTCCTCTTCCTCTTCCTCTTCTTCTTCTTCTTCTTCTACTTCTTCTTCTTCTTCTTCTTCTTCTTCTCCTTCTTCTTTTGAGACAGGGTTTCTCTGAATACCTTTGGAGCCTGTCCTGGAGCAAGTTCTTGTAGACCAGGCTGGCCTCAAATTTGCATAGATCCACCTACCTCTGCCTCCAGAGTGCTGGGATTAAAGGCATGTGCCGCCAACACCTGGCTGACCATGTAATTTCTCTCCTCAGGTCTATGTATATGATATATTACATGCATTGGTTTATGTATATTGAATAGAGCTTATATCCTTAGGATCAAACCAATTTGATCATCTTAATGTTTCTTGAATTTGGTTTGCAAGTATTTTGTTGAGAATTTCTGAACTCATGTTCATCAAAGAAACTTGCCTCTAATTTTCTTTACTTGTGTCTTTGTCCCGGTTTGGTACACCCTGGCTTTGTAGAATTAGTTTAGTGTTATTCGTTTCTGTTCTAACTCGTGGAACAATTTGAAGAATCAAGAATCAGTTCTTTCTTGGAAGTTTTAAGAGTGACTTTTTTCATTCTTCCTTAAACGAATCCAGCAACAAATCCTTTCATTCGTTGTGCTTCTTGTGGCGAGACTTTACTACTTCAGCCTCATTGCTGACTATTGGTCTGATTAAATCACTTATATCTTCTGGCCTTAATTTTGTGATAATATACAACTAGAAACTAATTTATTTATTTGAGGTTTTTTTCCAGCTTTAGTGGAGAAATTTTTGAAGTATTCTTTAATGATAGAGGTTTCACTGGAATCTTTTGTACATGGCCACTTTATATCTCTAGTTTCGCAGATTTTACTTCTATCACTTTTAGTTTGGTTAAGGGGCTTAAAACTTTTGCTAACCTTTTCAAAGACCCTACTATTTGATCAATTAATTTAATGCATGAAGTTGCCATTTCATTAATTTCTGTCCTTTATTGGTTATTATTTAAGTGTTACGTGCACTGTTTCTTGTCACCTGCTGTGTTTGGATTTGGTATCTTCTTGTTTTTCTAGAATGTTAAGGAGTATCTCAGTGCTTAGGAATATACATGTTCCTCTCTGGATTGCCTTGGCTCTATCCTACAGGTTCCAATAGTTGTGCTTTCATTTTTGTTTGATTTTAGGGTTTTAAAATGTTCCTTCTTGGTTTATTCAGAGGATCATTATTTATCAAAAGCACACTGTCCAGTCTCCAATTAGTTTGTATTTTCTGATCTTATTTTTGCTCTTGGTTCCTAGGGGAATGTTGGTTTGTCAGAATGTTAAATTGCACTTTAAGCATGTCACTGAGAAAGTCTCATTACAAGACATTTTTCTGACATGTCTCCTACAGACATTTCACCCCCTGCTCTATGCCACTAGTAGCCTGTGCTCTTTCTCTTCAGCAGTGGTGAGGCAACTGCGATTCCTAGGATAAGAGAAATTTGTTTTTGCCTATGATAAAAATATGTGGTGTATCCTAGTTGTTGCCCAGAAAACCAGTTGTGCTTAGAAATATGTGTGTATGTATACACACACACACACACACACACACACACACAGAAAGGACTAGAGATAAAGATAAGAATAGAGAGGCCCGAATTCATACATACATACATCATCTAAGTGATTTTTTTAAAGGTGTCTTAGTTAGGGTTTCTTTTTATTTTGTTTTTGTTTTTTTTTTTAAAAAAAAAGAAAACAAATCTCAAAAAACCAAAAAAAAAGAAAATAAATTACCTCTTTTTGTTGCATACCAATCCCAGTTCCTACTCACTCCCCTCCTCCCATTACCACCGACTTTCACCCACCCCCACCTCCACCCATTTCCCAGAGAGGACAAGGCACATTGCTCTGAGGAAGGACAAAGGTCCTCCCCACTATATCCAGGTTGAGCAAGGTATCCATTCAAAAAGAATGGGTTCCAAAATGCCAGTACAAGCTACAGGGACAAATCCTGGTTCCACTGCCAGTGGTTCCACAGTCTGCTCCAGCCATACAACTGTCACCATTCAGAGGGTCTAGCTTGTTCCTATGCTGTTTTTTTTCTCTGTCTGGCCAAAGTTGGTGAGCTCCTATTAGCTCAGGTAAGCTGTTTCAGTGGGTGTCCCCATCATGGTCTTGACCTCTTTGCTCATACTCTCACCCCTTCCACTCTTCCACTGGACTTTGGGAGCTCAGCCCAGTGCTCCACTGCAAGTCTCTGCCTCTGTTTCCATCAGTTGTTGGATGAAGGTTCTATGGTGACATTTAAGATATTCATCAGTCTGAATATAGAGCAAGGCCAGTTTAGGCACCTTCTCCACTATTGCTTAGGGTCTTAGCTGGCGTCATCCTTGTAGATTCCAGGGAATTTCTCTGGTTTAAAGGTTTCTTGCTAGTTCCATAATGGTTCCCTCAATCTCTTTCTTTGTTCTCCATCTCTGTCCTCCCCCCATCTCAAGTATCCTGTTCCCTCAAGTCCAAAAGGATTTTTTTAAGAACTAAAAATAGAAATGTGTCATCCAAACCTGATGTAATAAGAGTAAACGTAATGAAAATGATTTTAATAAGTGGTAAAAGGGAGTGGTGCTGTATATTAAATTGGTAGTGCTTGACTAGCGTGCATGAAAGTGCTGGGGTTCATCTCTATACCACGTTAACCTGGTGTGGTGGCGTATACCTATAGTCCAGCATTGGAGAGGCAAAGGCAGAAAGATCGGAAGTTCATGAGAACATAGTCAACTACATAGTGAGTTTGAGGTTAGGCTGGGCTACAAAAGAGGGGAAAAGGAGGAGGAGGAAGATAAGAAGGGAAAGGAATAGAGGGAGAGAAAGGAGAAGAGAGGAGAAAACAAAGTAAAGGGGACAAAAAAGGAAGAAGAGGAGGAATGGGGAGGAGGAATAGAAAGAGGATGAGGAGGAGGAAGAATTGTGAGTGGATAAAGTCTAGCAGAAGAGAAGATCGAGCTGAGTTCCTGGCGATCCATCCTAAACAAATAACTTCCCTGTTACGGGTAATAGTGAAGGTTGAAGCAAAGAAAACAAACTTTAAAATCATACGTAAAACTTCAGTAATCCCTGGGTATCCACAGGGAGTTAAGTTTTCAAAGACATACTCTGATCTCTCACCCTCATTTCTGTTCTTACAAGAACAGCAACATGCATTACTCATAGTTTACTGGTCAGGAAATTAGAACTCATGGAGGTCAAATGGCTTATATTGCATCATAGCTGCAATGGTAGAACAGGGGGACAAACTTTTTAACCATTCTGCAGCAGTTCTCAGTTGCGTCTCTTTAGCAAAATGTATCTTCATCTGCAGGCTGAGTTTTGCAATCTAGAATGACTGAAAACATCTTACCAGCCCTATGTGGGTGGGTGCCTCACTTTACCCTCCCCCATCTCAGTCGCATTCATTCTGGTGTCTAAGTCCTTCACACAGATGTGCTGCATGTCTTACCTTAAGACATTCTTTCTGCCTAGAAAGAGACACCTTCCAAGTTCTCCTACTTTCTACTGATCCTTCTCTTGACTTAAGACATCTCCTTCAGGGCAGGCTCTGTGAACTCCAATGGCCTTACATCCTTATATTATATTTATATTTAAATACTACTTACTAGTCTAACAATTTTATTTTATATTCATTTAGGTTTTTAGTTCATCTATGTCTCTTTCTTCTACTAACCTTAAAGCACTAGGAGGGCAAGTCAGTGTTTGCCTTACCCTCTATTATGTCTCCATCCTAGTCCAATTCTATCCTAGAGAGATCGTTCATTTAAACAGTTAAGATAATGACTGAGGTTTCTTCTGATGTGGAAATCCTGGTTTTCTGAAATAATCTGTTCATTTGAAAATTAAATCTAATCTAAAATTAGATCTCAACATATCTCCATGCTTGAGAATCATCTCTTCATCTCTGGGTAAATCTGGATCCCAATCACCAGCTATTTGGACAATGAAGTGGAGCCTGGAAATCTTTGTGTTTACATTAAACTTCTCAAGTGTGTCTGATGCAGCATTTTGAAAAACATTGCCAAGATCCAGATGTTTCCAAAGAAAGTAAGCAAAATACTGTTCTACTCTTGGGTTACATCCAAACTAAGGATAATTGGTAGAAAGAATAATGCATGCCTACAGAGTTGGATGAAGTTGCAGAATACAAATGCTGAAGATCTGAAAGGGTTTAGAACAGTTCTAAAATATGAGGCAGTGAAATTCTAAATTATAGTACTGTTTCTCTTTATTATCTTTTTCAGTTTAATTTGTCGGGAAATCATGCGTCCATTTGAATCTATATATATCTTGAATAAATCTTTTTATGTGAAAGACAAAGTAGATATAAATATTGTAACTGTAATTTTTGCTTGACATCTGTTTTGTTGTATGTAATCTTGTCATGTTAAAGTTAAAACCTTCCTTTTTATTTAGACAGAAAAGGGGAGGTGATGTGGGATTCCCCTCGGTATTCTGTGAATATCATCGGTTAATAAAGAAACTGTCTATGGCCTGCACACAGCAGTATAGAGTTAGGTGGGGAAAACTGAATGCTAGGAGAAATAACGCTGAGTGAAGGAGACATCATGGAGCTGCCAGAGGGAAAAGACACGAACTGACAGTTGGAACCTTGCTGGTAGGCCATGATCCTTGTGGTAAAATATAAAATAATAAAAATGACTTATTTCTAGATATAAGAGCTAGCTAGCAATATGCTTAAGCTATTGGCCATACAGTATTGCACATAATATAGTTTAGTGTGATTATTTTGGGTCAGGGTGACCGGGAAATGAACTAGTGGCCTCTTACTACAGAGAAGTTAATAACAACATGTTCAACAAACATCTTCATGGATATGTATGTATCCTTGTATCCCTAATCAATATAGTAGGTCATCAGTTTTTCTAGCCAGATGTGAAAGTTCTGCTTTGGTTAAACACTCGGGCATCAATGGCACTATGCATCCTAAAGCATTAAGCATCTTATGATCAAATGAGTCAGAAAGTCCATAGCCTATTGGATTTTGTTAGTTAACAGTGATGTCCTGTGCTCCCCATAATTAAACCTTTAGCTCTTTATTTCCAAGCATCTCAATTTCTCTTTTAAAAATATTTTATTTACAAGTTGGGTGATGGTGGTGCATGCCTTTAATCCCAGCACTCAGGAGGCAGAGGCAGGCAGATCTCTGTGAGTTTGAGGCCAGCTGGTATACAATAGCTAGTTTTGGAGCAAGCTCCAAAGTGACAGAGAAACTCTGCCTCAAAAAACTGTATATATATATATATATATATATATATATATATATATATATATGTGTGTGTGTGTGTGTGTGTGTGTGTGTGTGTGTGTGTATGTATATACACACATATATATTACCTCTGTGTATGCGTATATCTGTGTGTGTGTGCATCTGTGTGCATGTGCATATATGTGTGTATCTGTGTGCATGTGTGTCTGTGTGTCTACCCATAGAGTTCAAAAGATGGAGCTACAGTTACTGGTGATTGTGAGCTGCCTTATGTAGGTGCTACAAACTGAGCTCAGGTTAACAAGTGCTCTCAGCAGTTGAGCCATCTCTCTATTCTTGAATTTCAGTTTTTCATTAGCTCACTGCAGGTATCAACACAGTGGCATAGTAAGGAATCAAGTCTGTTCATCTTTATAAGCATCCCATCACCACCAACGTCTCTTAAATTTGTAATAATTACATTTGCAAAGATATATTCCTTCACTCTCACATAATATCTCATTGGCTGTGTTATAAGACCATTCCTGGTACCACTTGTGTTGACTGAAAGTTCTTAATAAGCAGATAACAAATTGATAGGACAATTTGATCAACTATTTTGGAGACACTGACTAGGAGGGAAAATGAAGAGGGCCCTGGAAGAAGCTGGATGTGTATCTGGTCGTTATGAGAAAGAGGAGAAGGAGAACAATGACTGGAGAGCACTTTGGACAAAGTTTCTGCAAGGCTTGTTGAACATTCCTGAGTCAAAGTCACCTAAATAACAAAAATGGACTTAGCATTGTCAACCATCAGCTGACACAACCTGTGGGTCATCTGAGTACAAGGACAGCAGCAAATTCACAGAGCAGCAGCTGCAGCCATTTATGCCCACTGCAGATGCTCTGTTTTGAACCTTCTAGGACTATGAAATATTCTGCAACTAATGTTCTTAGGTGTATTTTTTTAACAAGACACATATGAAATTTTGCAACTGTTTATAAAACGAATTTTGGTGTAGCTTGATCATAATTTGCATGTTTTCCCATTTTACAAGATCTTTTAATTGCTTTCTTCAAAAAAGCTGTAATAATTTAATCTCCCAATAACATCCCATGCCTGGCCAATGCTTTCCACTTAAAAATATCTAACAGCTCTGATGGATAAAGGTGTTATTTCATATTTTTTTTGCTTTTAATTTGTATTTCTCTAATTATTAATGGCACTGAACATCTTTTTTTTTCATTAATGTAGTTTTCCGCTAGGTAAAATTACAACTGCACATTTTGAGTTAATGACATACTACATCAGGAAAGCACATACTAAAATTAACCAGAACAGAAAAGGAAGGAGGTGGTAGCTAATCCAATTTTGAGGTTTGAGAAGGTTGTGAAAGCTGTAAGACAACCACACATTTATATCTCATTAATAAGCTACTTGGACTATCTAAGAAGCACAGATATTCTTAATTCAAAGAAAATCATTGTCTCCTCTGTCGTTAACAATCTTACGTCATCTATATTAGCAATACACGCAAATTGGTGCCTGGAACAACCAAACTCTCCTTCCAGACGAACAAACCTGCCTGCTTTCTGGTCTTTCCTCCATCTATTCTTTAATAGTAAAGACATCTTCTTGCCCCCTCAAAGGTTGATTCCTTGGACCTCCATCTCTGCTCTGTCTTCCCTCTTATTTGGTCAAAATGAGGACTTTCATAAATTCTCTCTTCTGCTGTTTCATTAACTTTCTTTTCCGATTTAGTTCTCAGAGCCTAAACATGCTCTGTTTTCTTTGGTTTGGGGAACCAAAAAAATCATATAGGAAGTTTTTATTTGTTTTTAAGCTCCTCAACTTCCTAACCTGGTCTGGATAACCAACCTTTTTTAACATTCGTAGAATGGCCTCTTTGGACACAGCTGAACTCATTTTCTCTAATTCCACAAGAAACATTCAGTCTCATCCAGTCTTCTCTGTGTCCACTATTTCTGCTACATACAGAAAAGTCCAGCACGTGCTTTCTCTCCTTCTTGACTTTTCCGCTGTCATTAACATAGTTGGCTACTCACTTTTCTATAAATCTTTCCCCTCAGCTGTTTTCCCTTTCTGGCCATGCTCACCATTCTTTCTCCATCTTTTTAGGAGTCTAATCCTCTTCCTAGTCTCTCCTTGAGGAATGAACATAGGCTGTTTTTACACTCACTCTCTGAATCCTTTACCCAAATATTCTCTAGTTTGAAATATTGACATGCCAACTATGCTAAAGCTATATTTCTAAAATCAATTTTCTGCATATGGAAACTTCTTTGAAATCTCCAATGACTTGATGGCTTACATCATAGCTGTTCCATGGTCTGACCATCTTACATAGATAAATGGATCATTTATTCACACAGACATCCATTTCTAATAAGTCATTAGATCCTCTGAGGAAAAAGGTACTGCAGATGCATTGACTCACCCGCCCCCCCCCCACACACACATATTTTACTCTGGAGGACTGCAATAGACAATTAACTGGGCTATTCATTTTACTTTTTGTTTTTCTATGCTCATTCATTTTCCATAGGGCGTTCGGTTAGAAACACCCAACGCTGTTGGCTTTATAGTTCCTCCACGTGGAATAGGCTTCAACTTGTCACGTGATTACATCCTGCTCATGATTCAGCTTATGTCACCAACGAAAGGAAGGTTTCTGTACAGACATTTTCAGAATAGCATGCTCAGGCTGTTCTCCAGCAGGGCGCCTCATTGGATGACTAATAGAAAATACCATAAACTGTAATGATTATGTTTACATACTGTTTAAATTGAATTCTTCCTTTGCTAGAAAGTCATAGGAGAGATCCTACCGAGTAAGAACATTTAGTAGAGGAACGCTCACCTCTCTCCTAAGACCCCTGGGAAATAACAGGCCAAATAATCAACCCAGCACTGAGAGATGTATACCGAATAACTTGCACACATACCTGCACAGACTTTCAGCACTAAGTGGAGTTCATTGGCTGAAAAAAAGAATGCATGAAGCTGGGAGGGAAAAGTTGTAGTAGGTGTTGAGGAGGGTTTAGAGGGGACGGGATGATGGGAGATTTGATCAAATCGTATTACATGAGAGTATAGAATTCTCAAACGATAAAATATTGGAGTCCTGAGAAACACTGCATGACAGAATAAGGTGGGAGTGGATGTAAGAGATGGAGGCCAATCACAACATATGTAGAGGACAGAAAAAGGGGTGAATTTAATGGAAAATCAAGAGGAAACACGTAGAAACAGAAGAAAAACAAAATCTTTCCTCGATCCAAGATGTGACTACATTAATAAAAACACTCATTAAATCAAAGGCATAAATGCATAGAAATAAATGTTTCTTAAATGAGAGCCCTCGAAACATCACTCAAATATTTTGAAAACTGCGTAACAGATGAAGGCAAGTAAATGATCTGCAGATGGATAACACAGACCAAGAGAGGTTTATGATTCCATGATCTATACATAAGCAATGAAACTGCAAATCCAGACATTGAAAATTTTAGTGATATTTTTAAGTGTGTAGAAACTCCATGCTACTATTAAAAATAAATTCAGAAAGTATAGGAATTCTCCAAAATAGAGTCTCAAAATCTATATAAAATGTTAATAAAACTGGGAAACTGAAAGAGGATGACTAGAATTCTTTCACAAGAATTTAAATTAAAATGGTCATATTGGAACACTGGACTTAACTCCCTAGATCCAAATGAGAAGCAGAAGGAGGGAAAACATGAGCAAGATAGGCAGGACCAGAGGGAACCTTCATCCGATGATGGATGGCAATACAGATGGAGACCCACATTGGAGCACCGGACTGAGCCCCCCAAGGTCCAAATGAGGAGCAGAAGGAGGAAGAACATGAAAAAGGAAATCAGGACCGCGAGGGGTGCGTTCACCCATTGATACAAGGGGACTGATCGAATGAGAGCTCACCAAGGCCAGCTGGACTGGGACTGAATGAGCATGTGATCAAACCGGATTCTCTGAATGTGGATGACATGGGGGCTGACTGAGAAGCCATTGACAATGGCACTGGGTCTTGTTTCGTCTGCACGTACTGGCTGTTTGGGATCCTAGTTTGTTTGGATGCTCAACTCCCTAGACCTGGAGGGAGGGGGGAGGAACTTGAACTTCCCACAGGGCAGGAAATCCTGACTGCTCTTAGGACTGGAGAGGGAGGAGGAGAGGGAGTGGGGGGGGGGGGCGGAGAGGGAGTGGGGGGAATGGGAGGGTATGGGTAGGAGGGGAGGAAATGGAAATTTTTATAAACAAACAAAAAATAAATTAAAATGGTATTAATTTTGGAATTTGTAACTGCAAAAAAAACCCCAGTGTTATCTTAATTAAAAGACAAGGAAAATTTCAAGGACATAGGAAAAGAGTTCATTATCCAGAGCTTGGTTGAAGCTTTGTGCTACCTGAGAGCCAAAAATTTTACCACAAGTTCAGCAACATGATTCAATATGCAAATATACTTGCCCTGGAAGCCTGGCAACCCAAGAGTTCAAGCCCCAGAACCTCGAGCCCCAGATCCCATGTTAGAAAGGTGTTCTCTATTCTTCATATGTGTGCTGCTATGGCATACACCTCATACACTCTCATACACACATATCACATACACACACACATACACCCCTACTACTGTTACTACTACTATTACTACCACTACAAGCACCACCATTATTGTTACTAATAATAACAATAAATGAAAGATTTTAAATGAATTTTAACATTGTGCATGCATAAATATTTTTTTCTTTTAATCATCTATACTTCCCAGCCTACAAATTGGTCTTCTTAAAACATCGGCATTCCTTTGATTTTAAGATACCTAGAATCCCTGACTAGAATCCCAACTTTCTTGGATGGTCAACATTTCAGCCTGTGATAGCAGAATCCTCCTTAAAATCCACTAGTTGTTTATATGTAGGAGAAAATCGTAGTGAAAAGGGAGCAGTGCTGCCTTAAAGGGGAAGACAAAACAGCAAACAGAATTCCTTCACTACTTTACAGACGTGCAGCCATGTGGGTTTTTTCAAAATAATTGCTAACATTAATATAAGGTGCATTTTATTATTTCCATTTTGAAGATTAAACATAATTTTTAGAATGACTGACTTGGGATATATTTTTACTGGAAGGCAAATACATATGGTAACATAAATAGGTAAATGTACAGTGTAGCAACTCCTTACACCCCTCATTAAATAATATCCATGAAATTAAAAATGTCCTTCAATTTCCATTTATCTCACTTACATCCTTTGTAGGATAGAGGTGGATTTTTCCTTTTATTGAAAATGTATTTTTTCCTCACATAATATATCCTGATTACAGTTTTCCTTCCCTCTACTCTCACCTCCCCGTTCTTACCTAACTCCCCTCCCATCTGAATCTACCTCCTCCTCTCTGTCTCTCATTAAAAAGCAACATTCAGCAGGATGTGGTGACACACGCCATTGATCCCAGGGCTTGGGAGACAGAGGCAGGAAATCACTGTGAGTTCAAGGCCAATCTGGTCTATAAAGTGAGTTCCAGGACACCCAGGGCTATTACACAGAGAAATTTGCTCTTTTTAAAAACAAAACAAAACAACAACAACAACAAAAACACTAAAACAACAATAAAAACCCAATCTTCCAAAGAATAGTAATAAAATAAAATAACTTAAAACAAAAGGTAACACCAGAATAGAGCAAAAGATTGAAGGAAAAGAGCCCAAGAAAAGGTACAAGAAAGAGATAGAGATGCTGAGACCAGTTCATTCACACACTCGGGGTCCCATAAATCACTCAACTGGGAACCATGATGATAGAGCAAAGAATGTGCAGGGTAAAGAGAAAAAAATGTATATATGTATATATGTATATGTGTAAGTATGTATGTATGTATGTATGTATGTATGTATATATATATATATAATTACAAAATAAGTTTAAAAACAAACGAACACCACAAAATGAAAAGGAAAGAAAAGCCCTGACATGACATTATGAGACAAGTAACCTCCAAAGATATTTGAGTTCATTTTCTGTTGGCCATCTATTGCTGGGCAAGCAGCCTAACCTTAAAAATAGTCCCTTGGAGGGAACTGAATTTTCATTTGGAGGTGATTGTCAATTGGAGGTTACTTCTGGGTTAGGATTCGGGGCATGTGCCCACTTCTTTCAGCTCTAAGACCCCATTTGGCGCAGACCCACACAAGTCCTGTGTCTGCTGCTTCAGTCTCTATGAGGTCGTATGTGCATCGATCATGTTGATTTAGAGGACCTTGTTTGCTTGGGGTACTCTATTCCTTCTGTTCCTTTCACTCTTTCTGTCTAATCTTCTGCAGGGTTCCCTGAACCCTGGGGGAAAGGAATTAGTGCAAACATCCCATTTAAGGCTCAGTGTTCCAATGTCTCTTACTCTCTGCATATTGTTTGATCTGTAGGTCTCTTTTTGTTCCTGTTTGCAGCAGGAGGAAGCTTCTCTGCTGATGGCTGAGCAAGGCACTGATCTGCTCCTTTGGCTGGAATGCTGTTCTACCATATTCAATAGAGATGGCCATGAGACTAAAAGAAGTAATTAAAGCAAATAATTAAAGGCTATTTCAGTAGGAGAAAAAAATCTAAGATGAGGGAATTCTGGGAGCCTAATGATAAATACACACAAGGGTATATTTAACAGCAAATTGTTAAATGGAGAACAGGTTTTATTGCGGGAAAATCTTACAAGACAAGAAGTAGCAGAGGATTCATGGTACCTGATCTCTGGTCTCCATGGTACGTGGCAGGGATGGTGTGGGAGAATTGTCTGTATATGTCAATCATATTTTAATAAAACGCTGATTGGCCAGGCAGGCAGTATAGGCAGGAAAGCCAGACTGGAAGTAGAGGTGGAGCAAAGAGACTGGGAGTATTCTGGAAGCAGAAGCACCCTCAGCGATTCCTATGCAGACCACCAAAGAGGCAGCATGTAACTTGCCCAGCTGAGAAAGGTACTGAGCTGTATGGCTAACATAGATCAGAATAATGGGTTAAGATAAGTCATAAGAACTAATAAGTAGCCTGACCTAGTGGGCCAATCAGTTTATAATCTTATGGAGTCCTGTGTGTGATTTTCCTTGGGGTATGCTGGCTGTGGGGTACCGGGCGGGACAGAAACCCCAACAAGCTGGCCCTCGTGCTACACAGGGAAAAGAGAACAAACATATCATTCCTTTTCTAGCATGTGGATGGTGAGGTGGAGCCATCCAGATTGCTATGGAACAGTGGTGGCTTCCTCCTTCAGAAACTGATTCTATTGGAAAGCCAGCTCTTTCAGGCAGCTGAATCAGCCTTGCCAGGCTACCAGAGTCCCTCCTTAGAACCCCTTGGATGTCTCTCATTGCCTAGTAGAGAGGAAATCTCAAGAAGTTGAAAGCAATTAACTATTTTCAAAGGCTGCTTGTAAGTTGAGGACCAGAGTGGTACTGTATGTGCCCTTGACAAGTAGAGAAAGGGTTCCTGAGCTTTACAACTCTTATAAAACTAAGGCATTGCCACCTACTTGGTGACATCTACACTGTTAAAAAAAAAACTAATGACACAAATTTGTGTGGGTAAGGAAGTGGGGTGAATCTGGGAAGACTTTGGGGTAGGGGTGAATATGATAAAGACTCATAAGAAACTCTCAAAGAACTGCTGAAAAAATTCTGATCATCCAGCAAAAGAAAAGATGAGGACTGAAAATTGGTAACAGGATTTATCAGGTTGTCAACAAGGTCTCAGTGGATTTCTGGAGGAAAAGCCTGAGTGAAATACAGTCAACACCCCTGGAGAAGAGGACCTGGTAATAGTGAGTGTGGAAAACCTTCTAAAAGACTTTTGTGGCTAGGACAGGGGGTGGGATGAGTGATATGCCCTACAAGGGGAAACAAGATCAAGTATACCTTTTCTTCTTAAAGTAGTGGTTCTCAACCTTCCCAATACTGCAACCCTTTAATACCGTTCCTCATGTTGTGGTGAACCCCAACCTTAAAATTATTTTTGTTTCTACTTCATAACTGTTATTTTCCTGCTGTTATGAATCATAATGTAAATATCTGACATGCAGGATACCTGATAAGTGACTCTCCAAGGGGGTCGTGATGCATATAGGTTGAGAATCACTGTCTTAATTAAAAAACAAATATAGTAATCTACTTCCAGAGACAATTCTACAGGGGAAAAAAGCTAATAGCAAAAGATGAGGAAATCAGCAAGGCCCTGAGTAACAGTAACTTGGAGTCTTGCTTTCATAGACAAAAGAAAGCTAAACTGCTGTAATGGGTGTAACATCTTATTACATGCAGACTGATGCTGGAGGGTGTGGTAGGTGTATTGGTTGAGGTGGGTGATGGATCTACAGGCACCCTTGAGTCTTTCAATTTTCTTAGTGATATCAACTGGCAGTGAGGGTGGACAAGCCAGGATGGATGTTTGAGGGAGATAGGAAATCTGAGAAATCAACAGAACTTACATGATCTTGAACATAATCATTAAGTCATTCTTGCTAGAATCCGACTGGAACTAAGTAGTGTTAGTCAGAAAATAAGTAGCTAAAATCTTAAGCATTATTCATACAGAAAATAATTTAAGCAAATTTATCCAGGAAAAAAATATGGGTGTGTCTGGGCATATGGCTCTCATAAAGCCCAAATCCTTTTACAACTTAACACAGAAAAGTTGAGTTTCAACATGTTTGCTTTCTGTTGCGAAAAGTAGTTCACCTGAGCTACTGAGAGCTAGCAATTGGCCAATTCCCTTTACGACTCTCTGCATTTTACTTTAGTTATTATTTAACAGCAGCGAGGCACGTCCAGGGGAAGGGTCAGTTTGCAGTTTCTGTCAAGATAGAAGGGAGATTTCTCTTTACTTTGTTTCTCCCACACTCCACCCACTCCACCCCAACTCCCAACCTCCAACCACCCTCTACCACACCACTGCTGGCCCTAACTCTTTACTGTGACTAGTGAGAAAAACCCAGTCTTTCCTGCTTCATGTGGTGACACTGAGTCAGAAGGCCATGGACATTGAGTTGAGGAGGTGAAAATCTAGAATATCACTTCCTCATAGAAAATTTGTAATTTTAGGTGTGTTTCAGTGCAGCCATAAAAATGAGTAATTTTCCCTATGCCTAAAGAACACGGGGTCGTCTCCAGTTCTCCCGTTCCTATGGAAGGTAAAAGGAAAGAGACAGAGCATCACAGATCATCTCACTTGGAGTATTTAATGTTCAAAAGAAATGCTAAGGATTCTGTAGACAGTAGCAGGTCTCTGGGAGAAACGTATCTACTTGGACTTGAAATAGATGATGAAATATGGATGATGGATGGTAAAGGAAAAAAATTACATGTATAAATCAAACTCTATGTTGAGTAGTCTTAGAATGCTTGAGGCTTTGATTCATCAATTGTTGATTTCACATGCCGTGCCCATATCGTTTTTCTAATAATAACAAGGAGACTATGAGAGAGCTCTTCTTCAGTAACCAGCCATACTTCCAAAATACTCTTAAACTCTTATGAGACAGTCATGTGGACACATAAGCAAAATTAAAGACAATAGAATTGGGTTGTGTCCCAGAGCCCCACTGGAACAATGATATTCGGCCCACATCGCATCAATTTATTAACGCAACCATAAAACTGATCACATTTACATGAAAACTGTGTGTTTTTTAGAGAGAAAATCTGAGATGTCAATCTTTCAAAGGAGGAAAATAATAAGTTATGTCCTACCACACATCAGAGACTTGGGTCCGTTTGGACCATCTACTCAATTTTTAAAATGGTTTTGAAGGAGTCACTGCGGATCTGAATCATCTTTATCTTTGATACTGTAATTTGTCAATATTATCAAACTAACAGAAGCTACATAGAAATGAAGAAAAAGATTTATCATCCTGAACACTGCTTTATGCATTAAAATTTGTAATGATAAACACTAACCACATTTTGTTGGAGTTACAATGATAGTTTAACTGTTGAGTAAATTCAGTCATACATGTATGTATATACTATTATATATTACAATATATATACTATGTGTGCATATATAATAAACAAATTATATTGTATTATAGATGATATGAATATTACATATAACATGTATATGTTATATTATGTACTATAATATATAAATATATGCACTTTTCTAACTGAATGAATAAGACTAATACATATGACTGAAATTAATACAAATGACACAGAATATATATATATTGTATAGATTCTCTGTATAGTCTATAATGATTCATTAATTTTAGATGATGATGTCTAGACTTATTCCTGGCATGTACTCTCCATCCATTCATCAGGGCTACAAGCAATGTTTCTCTTTCTTGCTCTGCATGCTCTATTTTAAGGTAGGGAAAAATTCAAGTTTCAGAAGACTTGAGTCATCAGAGACGGAGACTTGTGCCCTAAAGTACAAGTAATAATTTTTAGGAAATATGTTGTTGTAGGATCTTATTCAGATTATCTGTGAGTAAGGAATATTGTGACAATAAGGAGCACGTCAAACAGTATAAAGGCCAGGCCAACCAAGTATGCTTGTTTAGTGAATGAGGGCATTCTCTTCCTGGAAGTACTGATGGATCTGCTGGTGTTACTTTCGTGAGCTGCCTGGCCTCTAGCTTCTGGTATGCAGGGTATTTGAGAAAGATATATGTGTTTAGTAAACTTTAAGCTGGACGTAAGACCAGGCCACATAAAAATCCCTGCTAAAGTGATAGCTATTCAATGTTGGACACATTACACAATCTTTCTAAAGCTGGCTTCTTTATCTTAAGGAATAAGATAAGTGCACAGAACAGAATTATGTTTCAAACTATGAGAAAAATAAACATTGTGATTCACAGCACATAGAAATGCATAATAAAATTTCAAAGAATGTGTAAATTCTCACTAGAATTCCTAGTGGTACTGAAATATGGAATGAACAGTGTCTGCCTTAACTAACCAAACTGTAAATGGCACATGATTTTTAAGAAGTTTTCCAAATTTATATTTGATTTTCATTAGTTTCACAGGGGTTACTGGTGAACACAGGGCATAATGCACCCAAACTGCCTATGTAAAGTCAAAATACTTTGAAGGAGGTCTATATAAGTGGAAGGGTTGGTAATTCCACACATCCATCTGAGGGTCAAATAGGATGCAAAATAAATACACATATCCCATTCTCCCCACTCTTTTCAATATTGTGCTCAAGACCCTAGCTAGAGCAATTCTTATTTGTTGATCATAATATACGTACATAAGAGGTTCCAAAAACTCTGCCTGAAAACTTCTAGAAATAATCGATGCCTTGAGAAGAGTAACAGGGTACAAAATCCATTTGCCAAACTTAGTGACCTTTCTATAATCCAACAGCAAGCATGTTGAGAGAAGGCATGGAAACTCTCCCATTCATAATAGTCTCAAAAATATGAGAATCAACCCAAAACATGAAAGACAACTATAATAAAACCTTTAAAATTCTGAAGAGGTTAAGGAAGTCACCAAAAAAAAAGGAAAACATCTCATGCTCACACACAGTGTAATCAATATTGTGGAATAACCATTGTACCAAGAGAAAGTTAGTCTGTAAATACAATCTCAATCAAAATACCAAAAATAGCCATAACATCCTTCATAGAAACAGAAAAAAATCTCAGAAAGCATCTTTAAAAGGAACAATGTTAGAGGCATTTACATTCCAGATTTCAAACTTTGTTACCAAGTTGTAATGATCCAAACACCATGACGCTGGTACAAAACAGATAGGCAAATCAACGGAACAAAGTAGAAAACCTAAACCTAGACTCAGAAAGGCAAACACAAAATATTGTCTCCTATTTGTAGACACTAGCTCCATATCTATTTTGTGAATAAGTATCATGGAGTAATCACAGATACCAGGAAAATAAAAATATCCTATGGCAGAGTACACTATAGAGAAGGACACAGGAAGAGGGAACTGGGAAAAGCAGGGGAGAGGTGGAGAGGGGCTTATCTGGGGAAGGGAGAAGGAAAGCAACAGTAAGGGAGAGCGAGTGAGGGGGAAATAACCAACTCTAAGAGCATTTGCAAGTATTAAAATACTGCAGGAAATTATATTTTGTCTTTACTTAACAGCTTCATGTATGTAAACATATGTATGTGTATATATATTATATATATATATGTAAAGTTACACCACTTGAGCTAAAAATGTTTCCCCCAAAGTCAGAGACAATCCAGAGAAAATCAGGACCAAGCATAGTAAACATCCTTTTAGGTTCTTGGTCAAAGGAGTCCAAGAGACTTCCAAAACAATACAGACTACTGACATGGTCCTTGGTCACCTTCCATAAATTGAAAGGAAGGCTCCATTACTGAAGATCCCATACACTTCCTTATAGAAGATTTGTAAGAATTGAAGTGACCTGAAAGATACCTCCTGAGGACAATCTCTCATAGTGCTGGAAGGAACTATGGAAATTGTCAATGGAGAAATGCAAGCAAAGGTCCTATTTCACTGTCATTGCTCTGAACCATCATGTCCAGCATGACAAGAACTCTAAAAGATGCAACAGCAACACTTACAACTTGAAGGTCACCAGTAGCCATCAGTCCATAAGGACCATTCAATAAGAAGGAGTTCACACCTGGTACTATAAATGTCGCCCACTACCCATGGCTGGTGGACCAAGGACCATGGCAAAGAGCCTATTATTTCCACTTTCCCAAACCATTATAATTTATAACTGCATCCCAAATACTTATCCTAATACCCAGAGGTAAGTGTAGTTCTCAATCCCATCAAAGCAGCTTCTTCATTTTGCAGCTGGAAACCATTCAAGAAAGACTGGTCAAAATGCAGAGAGCAACTAACTGTGTGGTATCCAACACCAATTGCTAAACATACCCACAAAGATTGGGGGATCATCATACAAGAGTGAGCAGGAAGATTGTGAGAGCCAGTGGGTTCAAGGCGTCTGCTGAGAGATGTTTCTATATTTATATTTGTCAAGGAAGCTGCAACCATGAAATCTTAACAGTGTGCCACATAAATGAGTCCTGAAAAATTACACCACCAATTGAAATGCCAGGGCAGATAGGAAAAATAAAACAAGGTCTTTTGAGTAAAGGATAGTTGGTCTTTTTCAGGGACAATTCCCTTTATAGATGGTCCAATTTCAAACAGTCATTTCCAGAAACACTAAATGAATTTCCCAGGTTACATTTATGAATTTATATAAACAAATACATATGTAACAATAATATGTACATGTATCTATATGTCACAATGATAGTTAAAGAATAAGAAGCTGTAAGAAGTTTGAGATGGAGTGATGGGGGACAGGGGAGGAGTTGAAGAGAGTATGGGGGTGAAATGATGTAAATACAATGCTCATACAAAATCCTCCAAAAATAATTAATACATATAAAAAGAATAATAAACTATATTAATATACTGACAGTTAAAATGAAATATTAGAAGAACAGGAAAAATTACTTATGGTTGCAGCTCTAAGAGAGACTGGCCTTACTCACCTTTGAACTTTCCACCAAATTCATGAATAGGTTGGGTCTGTATCAGTGGTTCTCAACCTTCCTAATGCTGCGACTCTTTAATACAGTTTCTCATATTGAGATGAACCCAAACATAAAGTTATTTCATTGCTACTTCAGAAATGTAATTTTGCTATCACTATGAAGTGTGGTGAAAATATGTATTTTCCAGATTTTAGATGCCCCCCGTGTAAGGGTCGTTTGAATGCCCAGAGGGGCTGTGACCTACATTGGAGAACCACTGGTCTGTGAGAACCTGGGAAATTCTGAAGAGGACCATGTTAACAGCTGTCTTTCTCCTGACTCCCCTTTGCTTCCGTCATGTTGGGACATCTCTCTTGAAACGATAACTGTGCCAAACTTTAAAATAACTAATTCTTCATGAAAGAAACCCTTCATCTTGAGCTTTACAGATTAAGTGAGCTACCTTCTGCCAGATTGCTTCAAATGTTTTTCTTAACTCTCACACAGAACAGCCCAGATACATTTTCTCCTATGAAGAAATAATAACTTGGGTAGAAGGCCAGGGGTCTCTCACTGTTCTCTCAGTGATAATTGTGATGTCGTTTTTCTTAAATCAGCACACATGTTACTTTCATCTTCATAAAATAATACTTTTAAAAAATATATTAGTTATCCCTCACAGTGAAAAAATTTCTTAGAAAATTGTATAAAAAATAAATATATTAAGCTTTATTCATTGGAGCAATGCAAACTATACGGAAACTTGCATTGCAAAATAAAGAATGAATGTCCACATCTTCACACACACCCACTCAACATCATTTTTATTCCTAGAGATAACCAGATCACAACCAGGCAGCTTTACAGTGTATTGCTAGCTCGCCTTTTAAAAATGTTACTAGCAGCACGTTGGCTGTTGTTGTATGGTTGTCTCTGTGAGTTTGCTGACACTAAAAGATTTAGTGTGTGCGCTGCACAACTCTGAGAACAGTGATACCTTCAGAGATGCACTTTCAAATACGGAAACTTGAAAATCTTGTTTCGTTTATATCAATATTTTTAATGCATATATAGTTTGGTTATCAAAAATTAAGAATTGGAAAATGAGACTCCACTGATTCTAGTTTTTCGTTAGCAGCAGAGAGCTTGATTCTCTTCTCTGGAAGTCACAGAACCGGTCAGAACCTGTATGCACAGAAATTTGTGGTGTTGACCTCCAAGCAAGGCTCAAGGTTTCAGACTTCTCAATGTGCCAAGATTAAGACTGATACGACAAAGGTAGCAGGGGCTTTCAAGTTAGAACTAAAATGGGATCCCATTCATTCTTAATAAGCCAACCCCCGGCCTGGCCCCTCCACCTTAGCTTCCTGAAACGAAGGAACTAACCATGTAATAGCTGTCATGATCAAATGAATAAACGGGATGATAAGCAAACTGCTAATTTCTGCATAAAAACAATAAGTAATTTTAAAATGTCAAAGGACAGCAAATGAGGGATCATTTCAAATTGCCTTCTTTCATATAATTTTGTGAACTTATCTATAAATACATTCCTCAAAGAGCGGAATATGTGAGCAAAAAGAACTATGCAATTACAAATTCATACACATAAAACTGTCCTGAAAATATGTGTGACTTACTTAAATTCTGAGTTGTCATGATTAAGAACGTCTTTTATCCCTACTCCCTGGTGTGTGTACTTTTGGCATTCCTTTTCTTTTCCAATGTGATTTTTTAAAGCTTCTTATTATTTTGATTTACATTTTTTTATATATTTTTGAGACAATAGCCTTCTATTGCTGGCCTAGAACTGTTGACAGTCCTCCTGCCTCAGCTTCCCAGAGTGCAGGGGTTACAGTCATAAGCTACTATGCATCGCTCGATTTTCAGTTCTTTAACAGTGAATGTATTTCAATATCTTTTCATACATTTATAATTATTATTATGTTCTATTTACTTTTATGTTCCTAACTATATAATTATAATAAATGAATTTGCTGTTTATCTCATATAAATGCTGTAATTTGAGAAGAATATTCTGCAACCCAAGCTTTGATCCAAAGAAAACATTCTAAGTTTGGAATTTCTGCTAATAAGAACAAAGTTATGATGGAGACCATGATCTTCTGGTGGGAGCTGTGGTGCTTTGAAAGAAAATGACCCCCAAAGGGAGTGGCACTATTAGGAGGTGTGGCCTTACTGGAGGAAGTGTGTCACTGTGGGGTCAGACTTTGAGGTCTCTTTTGCTCAAGCTTCCTTCAGTGTGACAGTCAGTCAACTTCCTGTTGCCTGCAAGATGCAGGACTCCCAGCTCCAGCAACATGTCTGCCTGTGTGCTACCATGCTCCCAGCTATGATGATAATGGACTGAACTTCTGAAACAATACGCTAGCTCCAATGTTTTCCTGATGAAAGTTGCTATAGTCATGGTGTCTCTTCACAGCAATAAAAACACAAACAAAGACAGGAACAATCAGAGAGAATACCACAAAGGAAGAGTGTGTGCGGAAAACTCATCGATAAAACCTTATTGATATAACAAGAAAATAGTGTCTGATTTGTGTTTCAGCGCCAACTTTGAATAACAAGTTTACTAATACTACTTTTTCTGTAAATTTATTTTCAAAGAATAACCTACATCACAAAAATCAGTCTCTAAGTTCTGTTTTGATTCTTTTCAGTTTGGAGTCAATATTCATCATGCATAAGGCATGTAAGTGTGGTTGCAATAGATTATTCCCTCTTCTGTGAATCATGAACATAAGCCTCATGTTTGATATACATCCAGAGAACTCCCAGATAAGGGAAGATTTATTTTCATCTTTTACTAAAAGTAATCTCAGGAAAGTTGGAATCTCAGATCATATGTTCATTTGGACTACTGCTTATCTGGGTAGAGTTTGTTCAGAACTTGGATCTCATAATTCCACAGGAACTATGAATTCAAATAAATATCTAGATATCAAATGTTCAAATGTAAGATACCATTAAAGTGAAAATTATAGCACTTTTGAGCCAAAAGTTTCTATGGAAATGTGTGTGTGTGTATGTTTGTACTGGAGATTGAACTCAGAGCCTTGTAAAATTCTCTACCAATGAGCTATATAGCCAATAAACTATATCTCCAGCTCTCTCTCTCTCTCTCTCTCTCTCTCTCTCTCTCTCTCTCTCCCTTCTTTCTTTCCTTTCTTTCCTATCATTTTGTGGATGCATGATATGTGTGTATTGTGTGTTCCTGTGTATGAGTGTGAGCATGCATGTGCCATGATTTACATATGGAAATCCGAAGACAGCTTTAGGTGTTGGTTCATATCTTCTCCCTTACAGCAAATTTCTGGTGATTCCTTATCTGTCTCCCATTCTCACCATATGAATGCTGTGATTGATGTGTGCTTCTATGGAGAGGGAAGGAGAAGGAGGAGGAGGAAAAAGAGGACAAGAAAGAGAGAGAGAGAGAGAGAGAGAGAGAATATGAGACTATGAATTTTATGTAGCTCACGCTGGTTTCAAACTTACTATGTGACCACAATGAATTTGAACTTCCGAACTCTACTTTCTGAGAGCTAGTATTGAAGATGTGACCATCACAGCCAATTTATACGACATGTATTTCAAGAACTAACTAACGCTACTGCCCATTATCTTAGTTTTAGGTTCTGGTTTGTTGTTGTTATTTTATTTTGTTTTGCTGTCCTGATTCCTCATCTGTTTTGCTTACTTCTCCTTTGGCTTAATACACATTTCCAGAAGTCACCTCAAATCCTCTTTAAGGAACATGTGAGGATAACAAAACGTTAAACATGTAAGAAATGTAAATTTTAAAAAGATAAGAATGTGGATAGGTTGAAAACCCCAACACCATGTCTGTTTAGAAAAATACCAATTAACAGAAATAAAGTAATTGTCATGCCTTAAGTATCATGTCTTATCTATTATATAAATATTTACTAATATTTACAGTGAGTTAATAAGAGGGAATGCATCATTTCACATTATAGAATGTATGTGTCTAGAATGCTGTGAGTCAAATTATTGTAAGCTTTTTGGATAAGTACTGAGGGCTTGTTGAATTGAGTCATGTGGAAGATCTAGTTTTGGTTCTCCACAAACTTCCATCCTGACTCCCACTTGGCTAGACTAGACTATATTCCACCAGCAATGTGTAAGGGTTTCCTACTGAGCACATTCTCTCAGTGGTTGCTGCTGTTTCCTTAAAGACTGCCATTCTTATGGGGGTGAGACAGAATTACAATGCAGTTTTAATTCATATTTTTCATATGGTTAGTGATGTTGAAGTTCCCTTCATGTTATTATGGGCACCTTGTACTTCATCTTCTGATGCTATCTGCTCTAATGTTCTATGTTGCAGAATGAACCTAAGTGTCCCTTAACAGAAAAACCTAGGTGTAATACCCAGCAACCAGCACCCACGTGGTGTCTCAAAACTTTCTGGAACTCCAGTCCCAGGGGCTCCAGTGTCCTCTTCAGACCTCTGAATTCCTGCATGCATGTGCGGTACACAGGCATACATGTAAGCGAAGCACCCAAACACATAATAAAACATATTAAACATATCTTTTAAAATTTATCACCATTTCAAAGAGTGAGATGTCTCCACCTTACAACTTATTAAGGAAGCACACAGGCCACTGGCCAAGAGAAGATAGTATTGTGTGGCTAATCCTCTGCCTCCTCAATTTAGTCACTGTCTTATCTAAGGGTTTTTGTCAACCAGATTTAACAGCAGTTCATCTATCTGCTTGATTTTTCCAGGCTTCATTAGGCAGACAGCAAGTAGGCAGGGCTGTTCCTTCAGTGCTCAGACAGCTCAGTGTTCATCCTTGTGGACATCTATAATGGTTTGAACCAAGTTCAACTAGCAAGTTGAGACTGGATTTAGCCATTGGAAATAGGTCTTTATATCTAATTTCTGTGACAGGAAGCAGTCACCAGAGCCTTTCTCATTCCTGGTCAGATTTACCTTCTCTTGTGCTCTTATTTTCTCATGTCTTTTGAAAATAAAGAGGGTAAAGGCCAAAAGCAAAATAATGTATGAAGAGAAGAAGCAAAGGATTGGAATGGAAAAGGAAATAAAAAATAGTAAGCTCTGTATTCCAGAAGAACTTTTGGAGTGCAGGATGAGTGGCAGGTGCCATCGTTAGACCTTGGGTTCTGCTGTGTCTTCCAGACCCCTGACCTCTGCCCTTTCCACTGTTCCATGGCACCTAGATAGAAGCTCACCATCCCCCTCTGTCTTGTGATGGCACGAGTAGAACTAATTTGATAATAGAAACAGCATCCTCAGGAGTTATAAAATCTGGAGGAAACAGTAGGGTGGAGGAGCAGGCTAGTGAGTCAAATAAAGCATGGAACGGCCTGCATGCATTTGACTTGGAGAAGAAATAACTGGCAGTGTCCTGGGAACTTAAACTTCTAGTGTTTTCCCTGTAGGCTTTTAGAGCCCAAACTATGTATAAATAATAAAATGGCAGATGATGGCCAAAGGACTTTAAATAAATAGCACAGTCACAAAATGGAATGAACTTCCCAGTGGAGAAGTTAATGAGTTCCTCATTGGTATAATTGCCCAGACAGAATCTAGATGATTGTCTATGAGATGTTTTTAAATAGGTTTTCCCCCATTTTAACAGGCAGAAATGGTAACATTGTTTTTCATTTTTTAAAAAAAAATCTCTATGCTTAAATGCTAGAATGACTTAAAGGGGAAGGGGAATAGTCATTCATCAATTTCTCTTTGAAATCTATTTTATAATCTCACCGTGAAGCTGCTAGATGTAGTCTGATTTCTTCTAGGCTCAGAACCTTCCTGTAGGAGGCTCCAAGTCCACCCAAGCTATCAGTATGGTGTATTTCTGTTAGATATTATGAGCTCTGGATAGAAATGTCTACTTTTAAAAAGCCTTAATTAAATGGTGGTTTGGAGCTTAAGCCTGGCTCAGACCCTGTCTCAAAGTTCCCGAGAACTAGAAAAATGGTGATGCTTCATGCTCAGAGTCTGTTAGTAGAAGGGCATCAATAAGGCCTTCAGCTGGTCAATGGGGTTCATACACATCCCATTTTAAAAGTGATCTTCTTTATTAAATGTTTATTTTTTAAGTGCTAATCTCATCTTTAAAATCTCTTCACAGGAGTGTCTTGTAAAACGTTTGAGCGAATATCTGGGTACCACTGCCAAGCCAATTTGACACATGCAATCAACTAATCACAGATCTCAGGATAACAATGCACATGATCTTAGGTAGCAATCCTCTCATTCCCTAAGGAACTGAGTCACTGGGAGATCGATAAGCAGCTCACCAAGACCACAGATGAGCCACACAGGCCCCAGTACTCCTAAACAACACTCGTTTTCTTTTTGGTTTTTGTTTTTGCTTTTTTTTTTTTAACTACAAGTGCTTTGTAGAGTTTTAATTTCTTTCTTTTGGTTTAATAAAGGGCATTGGTACTTTACAGAGCAACAGAATGACCAAAATAAAATGCTAGTCCCTGATAATTGCAGGTATTGAAAATTTGTAATGTGCAGCTGTGTGACTGGAGAGATAACAAACTGACCCAGTTACCCGAATTTGAATGGGCCTGCTCTGAATTCTAATTGCTTCCCCTCCCTTCAAGTTAGAATGATATTTTTGGTTAAGCTATCTGTGGTGGAGATAAGGAAGAGGGTGATAGAAGGTAATGCAATATAATAGCTTTGTCATGATAGCAGTCGTTGACAAGGTACTATCTGAGAAAGGTAAGGGAGCATGCAAACATTTAGAGAAGGGTCTTTACAGCTGAAGGAATAACAAGAATGGTTTCTAAGTTAAGAGTTTATAAGTCAAGATCTGTTTAAGAACGAGCAGAGAGTCCAGTATGCCTGGAGCAAACTGAATCCAGAGAGGACTAGTAGGGATGAGGAGCAAACTGAGTCCAGGGAGGACTAGTGGGGATAAGGAGAAAACTGAGTCCCAGGGATGACTAGTAAGGATGAGGAGCAAACTTAGTCCATGGAGGACTAGTGGGGATGAGGAGCAAACTGAGTCCTGGGAGGACTAGTGGGGATGAGGAGCAAACTGAGTCCCAAGGAGAACTAGTGGGGATGAGAAGCAAACTGAGTCCAGGGAGGACTAGTGGGATGAGGAGCAAACTGAGTCCCAGGGAGGACTAGTGGGGATGAGGAGCAAACCGAGTCCAAGGAGGACTAGTGGGGATGAGGAGCAAACTGAGTCCCAGGGAGGACTAGTAGGGATGAGGAACAAACTGAGTCCAAGGAAGACTAGTGGTGATGAGGAGCAAACCGAATCCCAAGGAGGACTAGTAGGATGAGGTGGAGAGCAGAAGTGCACAGCCCAGAGTCTTCTGTGTCATTTTTATTTGTGAATTTGTTCAAATAGGGACTCATGGGGCAAAGGGATGGCATGACTTTGCTTTTAACAGAATTTCATTTTAGATCAGACTGTATTCAGACCATCCTTTGGGTCAAGACCATTAGTAGTGAGAAGAGGAAGAACTGTTGAATCACAAAGACCAATAGAGTCTATAAATATTGCAGCAATAGAGGTTAGATTCTGATGTTTCAAGCTAATTGCTTCTTGACCTCTCTAAGAAGCAACAGATGCTAAGTGTGGAGTTCGAGAGACAGTCATGTGGCAAGGATGACCACAATGGACTGTGATCCCAATAACTAGGTAGCAGTTACTGTCTATTGAAAGGGTGACTGCGACAGCTGTGGTCGGAGCAGAGCCAGGGAGAAGGAGCCACACTGATGCCTTGAATATAACTGATGTTGAGATGCCTATAAGAAATCCATCTAACAGTGGCTTATTGCTAGCCTGGCGATCTGTGGACAGACGAAGGTTTGGGAGTTGAAGAGGATCCAGCCATCCATCACTGTGGGGAAGGCGATCTCCAGAAGATCAGAGCATCTGGTCAGATTGAGCCCACAGTCAGGAAGCAGGGAGAGGAGAAAGCTCTGGTGCTCAGTCCGTTTTCTCCCTTTTCTTCAGCCGGAGCTCTTAGTCCTTGGAACGGCGCTGCCCATCTCAGTTCACCCAGTCTAGAAAGTCTCTCACAAGATGCCCAGAGGTTTGTCTCCCAGATGATGCTAGACCCTGTCAAGCTACATCCCAACCTGCTTCTTTAATATCATACATAAGTCAGTGTTCCTTTGCCTATGCCCTCTATGACTAATGACGTGTCTATCAAACACAGAGTGGCGTGTAAAGAAATCTGCTTCCGTGTCTCACAGGATGGAGGCTGCAGCCGAAGCCAGGGCAACATGAGGACAAGCCTCCTTTGTTTAAGGATGACCCTGAAATCACCTTTGGAGCATGATCAGAACTTAGAAAAATCAGGTTTTCTCTGGACTTGGAGAGAAGAGGAGAGAGTACAGATAGGAAACAGGCTGGTGCTGCCAGAATCCAAAGTGCATTCATGGATGGTCACCTCAGACAGAGTGAAGTCAGCGTGTGAGGCCTGCCTGGTCTCCATCCCCATCAGTACTGCCCTTTCAGCCAGCTTGGCACACACAGACCACCCAGCAGGCATGAATTTCGCTTGACCTCATGGTTTCCTTTCTCAGGTTTCTCTATGTGGGCAACTCCCCCTTTAAGAGTCCCAGAGTCAGTGAGCACCACCACTGCTAAGTCAAAGCACAGAAACCGGAAACGCGGAAGGATTGAGGGAATCTTAGCGAAAGCCTGCTTGTGAAACAGAACTGGTCCAAGGCCACTAGGCATCCCACCCCCTACTCCTGATTGGAACACGGATGAAACACCATTTCCAGAAACTTCCCCTCGTTCTGCATTCTAGAACCAAAATGTAACCTAGACACAACCGAGGCTCCTGGGAAGGATGCGAAGGAAAAAGTTTCCAGTTATATTGTATGGTTCCTTTGGTCCTGTGTTCCTAGGTTTTCACCCCATCCATCACCTTAATGTAGATTGGGTATTTTGTTTTTTTGCAGTGCTTAACGGTTTAACTGTGACTTCGGGTCTGAAAGCAATGTGAAAAAAGGGAGAGAGAGAGAGAGAGAGAGAGAGAGAGAGAGAGAGAGAGAGAGAGAGAGAGAGGCAGGGTCCCTTTGTAAGCTGAAACTGTAAGAAGGTTATAGATAAACGGGGTTATAACGAGCTGTCAGTACAAAGTAAACGGCAGAAAGATCGCATGACCAGTCGGTCCTGCAGATAGGAGGCAGCCCCACAGCCCTGGGCTGGACTTTTGTACTTTTGTACTCTGCCTCGAGAAGTGAGTGGTAACTGGCCGTGTGTTGCTTCGTGAAAATACTGATGCACCACTCTGACTTTGGGAAGTGTTTTGACAACCTCTGTCTTGGTTAATTTTTCCAACAAATGTGTCTGGTAGATGAACTGTACCCAGCAGTGGGTAGTTAAAACTCGTGCCCTAGGTCACACACAAGGACACATCTCAGAGTGAACCTTAGTCCTCCCCTGGGCTCTAGACAGCCCTCTGCAAACATGCATGCTTTCTCGGTAAGTTATCTACAGTGTCTCCCTTTTTTAACCTCTCGGATAGGGAAGGTCCTTATTACTGTGTCCCAGCGAGCAGGAGCGTGAAATTCGGGGTCAACTGACTAACGCCTGGTGGACTCAACACACTTTCCAAGGTGTCTTCTTCTGGTACCTGCAGGAGGAGCACTCCTCCAGGAGTGTTCTTTGACTGTGTAGCCTCAGCTTGGGGACTGCTAGGTCCTGCCTTCTTTCGGAGAACCCCCTGGGTGGAGAGGAGGGAAGTCTCCCGCAACTACCAATATTTTCCTCTAGGAGGAGCCCCGCCGCCCAGCGGAGAGTGACACGCACCAACTCCTAACTCCTTGCCAGAAAGCTTCATCCCAGCCCCGCGGAATGAGTAGCGGGGGCGGCGCTCGACCTCCCCGCAGCGGGTGCGGAGCCGGTCGTGCTCAACTCCCGCGGCAGGTCGCTTGGGCAGCCCGTAACCGGGCAGCGGCGGCCCCTCGCTGAACCCAAGGCCAGCCGCCTTTTCCCACCCCTCCCCTCCCCTCCCTCCCTCTCCTTTCCCCTCCTCCCTTCCCGTTTCACCCCGCCCCCTTCCTCCTCCCCAAGCCTGACAGCCCACGAGCTGCCAAGCAGGGCGCAGCCATGGGAAGAGGAGGCGGTCTAGGGAGCGGCGGCACCGGCAGAGGCGGCTGCTACAGCGGCGGTGGCGGCGGCGACGGCTGCTGCTGAGCCCCGGCGGCCGCGGGGACCCCGGGTTGGGGTCACGCGGGCCTGAGGCCTCGGCGCCCGCGGCCCCCACGCGGACGCGAACCCGCGCTCTGTCTCCTGAGGCGAAGCTCCAAGGTACTGGAAGGGGACTTCGGGGGAGTCCAGCTCCTATTTCCCCCACTTTGTGCCAGGAGACCTGGGTGTAGACCTGGTCATGCCAACTGCTTATGAAAATGGGATCCACTTTTACGTATTTGCCAAAATAATTTTTTCATGAGTTTGAAGTGGGCTGTATTCCCCTTCTCAAAAGTTGTTTTTGCTGATGGGTTGGTGTAACCCGATCCATGTCCTGAAGTGTGTGTGTGTGTGTGTGTGTGTGTGTGTGTGTGTGTGTGTGTAGTTGCTCTTGGTGCTGTGTGAAGCTGAAAGTTGATGGGGGCGGCAAGGAATTGGGCGAACCCTACCCACCTGGCGCCTGCTTCCACCAGGGCGTGAGGTGTGAGGTGCAAGGAGGGGTTTCCTCCTAATACAGTTTTGCTACTCTTAAAAGTTTCGTGAATGCATTTGCTTGTCGTCGTCCGCCTGTCAAGCTGGGACAGGAACTGTACAGGCGGCTGGTGCTGTCTGAAGCGATCCCCCGGGTGGAGAGACCAGAGGGACTCCAGAGGGTGGGCTGTGAGCGCGCGACCCCTGCAGCGCGCCGCCTTTGCAAGACTGTGCAGGCTGCAGCTGCACGCTGGCAGCAGAGGAGCTGGGGTCAGTAGAGTCACGTCACCGCCACCAGTCTCCATGAACTGGGGTGGGTGGAAATTGTGGCAAGCCCAACTGTCCCAGCTCTGGACACACTCGTGGTTATGAAATCAACCAGGCTCAAAGTTCTGACAGAACTGCAGAGTCGTGAGCACTAAGCGGGTGAGCCGGGTAGGTGCCTGTCTGAAGAGGGTGGGAGGGGGACTGGCTACATGCAGTGGATTCAGGACAGGGCTACAGGGCTAGTCACTTGTGGGTGCATGGGAAAAACTATTTCTGGGCAAGGACTTTATATATAGCACCGGGGAGTACGTCTGCGGGGCTCCGGAGTCTGGCTCTGGTGTTGTGTGCTGAAGGAGTGTGCAGTATGTGTGTGCTGTTTGTGTATGGGCGCGTGTGGGGGAGTGCCCTGGGAGGTGTGTTGGCCTCCTGAGCCAGGATGTAGAGAAGGAAAAAGAAACCATAGAGATGAAGCCTGCTGTTGGTACCTCCAGGAGATCTTGGAGGGACAGAGAAAGGTAGTGGGAAGCAAGAGGACTGGGAAGAGGAAGCAGATCCTGAATGGGAATACATTTCCTGGACTTTAAAAATCTCTAAATCACCTGCTTTGGAAGGTCTGAGGACTAGAAATGGTGGTTTCTGGAGCTGTCAGGAAAGCTGTCAGGAAAGCGTTGGAGCTTATAGGAGATTCGTGCACATGTAGTTACTTACAGAACTGGAAGTGAAGAGCAGATTCGCTGTGGATCTGTGTGCTTCCCAGGGTGCAGCTGTTTGCTTCCAGGGGATAAGCAGGCTTAGGAGTGTTTACCTCTCAACTCTAGGGGCTGTGGTTGAGACAGCGCTTATCTCTTCCTGCAGAAATTGGATGTGTACTAGCAACTGGTGCTCCAAGCTGCTTTCCTATAAGGATCAATCAAGGTGTCTCTTTATTCTTGAGATGACAGTTACTGAAATATGTCAGCAGATTAAAATGTTACACAGAAATGAAATAAAAGAAAAAGAAAACAGAGTATTGGACAGAGTATTGGAATATACATATACATATATATATATATATATATATATATATATATATATATATGTTCAGTCTCTCATTTTCCCTCCAGATAGACCCCTGTATAGCCTACAAGAGTGCATGTTCATGTGAGCAAAGAAACCCCTGGCAAATATTGTTTGTAGCTTAAAAAGCCCAACCCAGCATTCACCATCTTCCACTGTTATAAACTTTTGGTTTCACATTAGTCTAGAGAAAATTGGGAAATCAACACTCAATGACACTTCTATTTCTTTGGGGGAGCAAATAGATCACAGTGAAATTATAGCTTTGGTCTCCTGAATACCTTGGGAAGCCAGTGCTTACTGAGCAGAGGCATGAAATGAAAGTCTGTAAAGGCAGTGATAAAGTGACGACATCAGGGCGTATTTTTTAAAAGTGAGCCTAACTTCTCCCGGTAAATATTTGCTCTAGTCGGGGTCTGCGGCTGTGTTTTTGATTATTAGTTTTTAAACAGTAGACTACACCCCATAAACCACTTTCAAATGGACACAACAGGCCTTGACTGTGCTATCTCTGGCGCCTGTTTTAACAGATGTTTACGATGCTTGGTAACCTATGGGACTGTCATGTGGAGTGTCTTGTTAGCTCAGGACATAATGTTTATAGCACAATGTAATAAATGAAGCTACAGTTGCAGCCTGCTTCTGCCAAGCGCATGAAACACCCCCTTGTGGAAACAAATCTTGAAGTTGGTCCAACTTGGCCAGCCTTCTTGGCTATCTGCTAGTAAGCATTGTTAATGTACAGATAAATCTGAGCGATACAGGAGGAATGTGGAACAGCAGACTGTTTAGCTTAGAAAAAGGCATGGGCTCTATTTGTAAAACTCTGCTAACCTGAGGATTAAGCATTTTTTGCTCTTTTCCACCAGCAGATGCTGTGATTTTGGAGGCATTTGCTTTGCACTCAGTCTAAGCCAAAAGACCAAGAAGTGATGCGTGATTGCTCTGAAGGACTAAATTTTTAAATGTTAATAATAGAAATACTTCTGCTTCTTGGAGTGTGGCTACACACTTATACTTTCTTCTGTACAAAGGAAGGCTAGGTGTAGCACAGAAAGACCACCTAGCATGCATGAGGCCCTAGGATCAATCCACAGCATGAGATGGGGGTAACTACCCTAACATAATAATGACCTGGATAATATGAGCACTTAAATACTGAGTTGGTGAGAATTGGGGCTTGATAAGAATGTAGTCAACCCCTCAGTCCGTTGTATAAGCAGAGAAGAAGGTCCTGATTAGAAAGTGATTTTTTTTCCATCTAGAACAGCCATAGTGACAACATTAGAAAAAGTAATATAGCTACTTACCTTGGTTACTATATAACAGGTAACTTTTTGTAGTGTGTGAATCTCCACTTCAATATCTAGTCTATGCAATATCTCATTTATCCTGGAAATAATGAATTGAAACCTCACTGTCTTACTCACCAGTCTATTCTAGAACTTTCTTTGAAGAAAATAAGAAAATTCAGTCTTGTACGAAATCAACATATTTTTTTAAAAACAAACAGCTTGCTTATACTTAAATTGAATATTTAAATTGAATAATTAAAGATTATACTAATCTTTCCTGCTGTCTCATAGAAATCTTGCTATATTTGAAAGTCCTTTGTTCTTTGTTCCTAAATTCTTTTTGCCTGTTCTAGGGGGTCTTTCTTAGCCACCATTGAACCTTATATTTCTCTGCCGTGAACAATATGCCTTGAGTTCCCAATTCTCTCTGCCCCTAACTAATACATATTGCCTAAAACACAAAAAAAGGAATTCTTGGTTCTTCATCTGTAAAGGCAACTTAATGTTAATGGTGGTTTTAGTTGCCTCATTACACTATTGGCTAATCTCAAACCTGTAAGGAAAATAACAGTATGTTCTTTTCAGATTACTACGTATCTACAGTCAATGTTGTAACAGTTTCATGTGTTTTTTCAAGCCCGAACTTGCTATAAATCCTTACAAAGTGCAATAGTGGAGATAAATATAATTTTATATGCTAGGTAGATAGCTCCTTAACTTTTTTTCTCCTGATCAAAGAATGCCTACCAAGAAAATTACAGGACTAGAATTTTCTAAAGATAAGCAAGGTACAGCTACGTGTTGCAGACAGGTTCTGACTATGATGTATTTCTTTCACGGACCTTATTGTATCTGCTTTCATGAGGATGAGTCACGGTGGCAATCAAACATTTATTGAAGGCTTGTTCTACCCCAGTCCCAGAGAGTGTGCCATCTGGCCTCAAATGAGGTGAAAGTACATCAGACAGAAATGCTTCCTTTGGCGGCTGGGATTTGAGATGCAAGCAGAGGACGTGACTAAATCAACAACCTGCTTTTTACTCGGGAGGTAAATGGCTTGCTAATGTCACAGGCAATTCTAAGTGCTTGGTTCCCATTAGAAGGTATAGTCCAGCACCCGTTTGAAATTAGGTCCCCATATCCTGCAGCATGTCTAGCTGGGAAGTAGAATAATGTTCTGCTACTCGTGATTTATGAGACCTAAACTACCTTGATAAGAGATAGGAAAGCTGGCTTGCATGTGGAAAGGGTGTGGTTAAAAAAGCAAACCCTTTAGGGCTCATTGACTGGGACTTTACCACTTCTATGAGGATCAGTTCCCCTGGAATTTATTGTTTTCCTCTAAGAAAACAATAGTGCCTACCTTGTACTTCCACACAAGGTCTGCAGCAGCTACGTCTGGTGAAGTCAACACCTACTTGTTGTGACTGGTTTGATGTCTAGGGCTTCTTAACAGATTGTGAATTCTCCTTGCTCCCTGCTCAGAATTGGCCACAAGAGTATCTATGGGGATTGTTCATGGTGTGTGATAATACTATTATTTTTTAGATTAATATGATCCTGATACCAGTGAATTATATTTATCAGGTTATAAATGTGTTGAAACATAAGCAAAGCTTTATCTATATGATTGGGTCCAAGTTAAAAAGGGGATTCTGGGAAGAAGTTTGTGATGTAGGAGGTCCTTCTGTATATGTGTTGCTTTTATTGGTTGATGAATAAAGAAGCTACTTTGGCCTATGTCAGGGCAGAATAAAGCCAGGTGGGAAGAGATATAGACAGAGAGTAGACAGAGTCAAGGAGACGCCATGTAGCTGCTGAAGGAGACATACGCCAGAACCTTACTGGTAGGCCACAGCCTTGTAGTGATACATAGATTAATAGAAATGTGTTAATTTAAGATGTAGGAGTTACTTAATAAGAAGCCTGAGCTAATAGGCCAAACAATGTTGTAATTAATATAGTTTCTGTGTGATTATTTGGGTCTGGGAGGCTTGGAAACCAATGCACAGTCTCTGTTGATAAGATTGTATGTTAGGATCCCAGCAGAGGTAGTACAAAATTGCTTGAAAAGAAAAAGTCCATTTCACATTGGAACATACAAAGATTTTTGCAAACTGAAGGTGCATTTTTATGAACCTTCCAGGAGAGAACAACTTGCAGTGCTATACATACAAGCTTCATACAATAATCATTTGGTTGTTTCTTCACTAGTTTTGAAAATAAAACAAATATTTTAAATAGTTTTTTATTCAAAAATCTTAAAAGAGACTTTTTTTTATTCCTCTAGTGTACAGAAGACTTATGATAATTCCTTGGTCCAAAGAAAAATCCTTATTATTTTGCATCAAAAATGTGCTCATTAAGAATCATGTCTACATTTCCCCCCCTAGTGTTATTGCAAGGAAAAGTCGAATGCAGCCGTTGCAAGTAGAGTCATGAACAGGCCTCTCCCTTGCTTTCTGCTTGTATGATACTTGAGGCTGTAAGCCTACCTGGACTTTGATGGTGGCTGAGAGAAACTCAAACTTCTATTTTGTTTTCTATTTGTTAGAAAGTCAGCTTTGTTCTTGGGTAGCGTGATAGCTTAGGATCCTAATTTATCCTGTCCATTGCCTTTTGGGACACCTTCAGGCTTTTTAGCCTGGAAAACTCCAATTTGGCAAAATGAAGTGGGAAAAAAACCTGCCTGGTAAAGGATATATGAATGATAAATTGTGAAAAGATCTCAGAAAATAAAGGCTTTTCAATATCTTCTTCCCATAAGGACAGAGGAAAATCTCAGAAACCCTGAGTAGGGTGATAATAGGTAAGAAAAATACGCCATGCTTATATTGAGCAAATAAGAATGATTAAAGGAAGAAGCCAGACTATGCCTAAATAGAGGCTGAAGAGATATCTCAGCAATTAAGAGCACTTGTCTTCTCCAGAGGACTGGGTCTTTATATTCCCACAACACAACCATGAAGTTTTAAGTTTAGTTGTGTGACACTGAGCATTTCTATGAGAATTATATCATCTGAAAAGTTCTTTTAAAAATACTTGGGGAAAGATGATGAATAAATAAGTCCTCTCCCACAGGATGCAAGTTTGTCCAAATCAGTGGAATTTTTTTTTTTTTTTGGTAACCTTGTGAAAAATCAAAGACAGAACATGTATTTACTGAGTAATTGATGTGTCCTTAGGAATATGATACACATTGGGAATAAAAAGTAGTATAATGCATTGCTCTAAAGTAATGCAACATTCAAGATAGGACTGCAAAATTAATAATGTATATGATGAGATTATGAACATCTAATAACTGATTTCAATGAAAAGTACTATTATAGAACTACAAGCTGTATAGTTTTTTTTTTAAAGAAAGGGTATTTATTTGAGCTAAAGGATTTGAAGAAAGCCTCAATGAGCAAAGTAGCTTTTACGGTGGCCTTACAATGTAGTGATTTCTTTTCATATATGCAAAGGATTTAGGATGTTTCATTCCAGGAAGTTGGGAACTGAAGACCAAGAAGTGTACCCCAAAATCCCTATGGTTATTACTAGCATATAATCAGGCAGGACCTACTTATTTTTCACGTAAAATAAATTCTTTCTGTTCATTATCTGTTTATCTACAGATGCTGCATAAATATGCTCATCACTTGGATTGGGTATTGGGGAGGACACATTGAGCCCTGGGCTTGTTAGAAGGGCGGATAACTCCTGCATGATATTTCTGTATACTTCTTTTTCCCAAATGTTATATAAACTCAATTTTAACATTTCTTCTCTATTCCAAGAGGTCCATTCATGGTGCTAATAGTAAGATTTCTCTTTAAGAGTATGATATTAAGCAAACCTTATAAAGGAAGAGTTATTCTGAGGAGCCCACCTCCACTTCCATTTCCCTGTCCCATATTGATCTTAACTCCAGGTTTAATATAGCCTTGGGACTTTCAAGACCTTAAGGTCATGAACCAATCACTCTAAGCTCTGCCTCTTTGCCAGATAATGTAGAGAGCATTTGGAAATATATTTATAATAAGAACTTAAAAGAGTCGCATGTCTTTAATTCAGAGTTACTGAATTTTTGGGAGATCAGGAATAATTTTATACATAAACTTTCCAAGTAAAGCTTCCTCACTTTACTTAAAGATGAAAATAGAAGTCCCTACAATGGGAGAGTGACAGATTTACAACCCAATTCTACCTTTCTGCTAGGTTCTTTCTCTTATATTTTATTATCTCCTATAAACATAAAATATGAAAATAGAGTCTCTTTTTCTTAGTGTGTTTTCTAATGTAAAAAAAACAGATTTACTTTAGCTCACAGTTCTGAATGTCTATGTGTGTCACAATCCATATGAAGGTTGTCATACAGCTAAAAGTAGGCAGTTCAAGGTGTTGCAAGACAAGAGGCAGGGAGTGTGAATACGTGTCTTGCCTGGGTTTTTCCTCTCCTCTTGCAAAGCCACAGCTATTTGGTCATAGGAGTTCCACCCTGATGATCTTATCTAGTTCTAATCGCCTCCCAAAGGTCTCATCTGTAAATACCATACTTGGATCAACCTTCTACCCTTTCAGTACCTCATAGGGATTACATTTCAACACATAAACCCTTAGGGGACACATTCTGGCTATAACAAACGTGTTTGTCTATGCCATTCATATGGGAGAGTGACAGTTAGTTGGGTTAACAATCCAAGTGGATAGATGTGAACTGAGACACATGATATACTTGACCAACAGTTCTTTCCATTGGGAACACACGCAGATTTGCCATAAATTTCAGTTGGCAGATGCCTGTGAGGTGTCAGTTATTGTGAAAGCCTAAAGATAGCTTGGTATTCTACACAAAACATGAAGTGACTTTGAAATCACAGAGATCTGGGTTTTTGAATTTGGATCCAGCCCTGCCTATTTTTATTCACTTTTATTATGAATCTGAGAAGGTTAAAAATCTTTTACATTTCCCTGCAAAACGGTGGCCATGATACTTACTTTATGAGGCTTCTGTAATTTAATGAAAGAAGCAGTGCCTGGCAGATATTGAACTCACCAGAGAGAGATGACTTCCTGCAATACCCTGTTGAGACAGCTGAAGATTGAAGACTTCAAATCTTCACTGCAAAGTGCCCACTTGAAACTAATTAGTGTGTGTGTGAGTGAGTGTGTTTTTAATTCTTCCTTCTTATCCAAGACAGCTAAATTAGGACTTTAATGAGTTCCTGAAGTGCACATTTGTTCTGAACTATTGAAATCTCTCTCCTTCAAAAAGTACTACTCATTAAGATTAGCTTCTTGTGACAGCTCAGTCACTGCTTAAATTGTTGATGCATTACAAAAATGCAGGGTTGTTTATCCTCATGATTCTTGGTGACTTGTAAAGCTTGGATTCTAAAATCAATGCTAAAAGTCATTCTTGATTCATGTATTTCTCAGGGAGACGTCTACCTGCTAATGACGGTGATCCCCCCTAAGCCAGGGTTATTTTGGCAGCATTAAGGGATATGATTAAAAGTTGGTTATGGTAAAGAAAAGTTGGCATTTACCATGGGTAAAGAATGCTTATGGTGATACAGTGTGAAGTACAGGAAACTGTGGAATCTACAACAATTTTAATTTTTGACATTGAAGAAATATTCCTACATGAACAAGTAGGTACGCAAGTTGCCCATTAAAAGCGCAACTTAAAGTTGTTTATTAGAGTAATTGTCTAAAAAGGTAAATTCATAACACTCCTATAATTGTAAAAGAAACATGTAATAAGATGCATATATTAATTAGTAAGTATACATGAAGAAATAAATATTTCTGAGAAGAAAAATGAACCCTTTGTATAGTAAAGAAATACTGAAGTGAATTTGCTAAAACAGGTCTGTCCTTTTCACTGGACATGGCTGATTTGCATTTATATGGATAAAAATCATTTTCAGACTCTCTTTTTAAATATTAGATTCTAACTCCTCACAATTGTGAAATAGTCTAGTCAAAGATAAAGACGCAGGCCCTCTAGAATACTGCACATTTTCATACTTACACAGATTTTGGCTGTAGGAAATTTTAAGTGCAAAGTAGAGAGAATAGCATTTGCTTCCCAGGTGCTGATTAGTCAACTTTCTGTAAGCTATGAATACTTTTGTATTCACCTTCAAAGAAAAAGCCCCCTATTTTAAATACACATTTGCCAATACTTTGTGGGTACAGTGACTATGTACTTTTCCAACCAACCGTGGCTCACTAGAAAGCAAGTTATGAGGGAGGAAGGATTTTAACAAAGTAAAAAATCATGGGTATATCTTCACAAGGCTAGTTCTCATCTCATTCAAACCAACTGTCTCCTCCACTGAAAATGCTTCCCAGAACCTAAGCAGAGTAACTTCTCCGCACTATATTCACGATTCAGTTTGATCCTATTTTATTTTCTTGACACTATTCATCATTGATGTTATCTTATTCATTAATTTGTTGTAAATTTAGAAAACAGATTTAGTATAATACTATCAGACAAGTTTCAGATGTCACCTAGTTTCCCATGCTTCGTTCCTGCTAACTGTGAGATGCTTGCATTATCTCTGATAGATGAGAAAAGTGAAAGTCAGTTAAGTTTCTTGCCCAGTGACTCACAGTAAGTAACAGCTAAAGCTTAAACATCTTTGCTTTATTCTACTCTTAATATTATATTTAGTTATTTCTACTCTTCTCCATATGCGCAACCACTAACCTTGGTGTCTTTGTTCTAGAGATACTGTATTTTATAATTATGTACTATCAAACTGCAGCAGGAAACTGAATTAAGAGTCAGCCTTGAATTTGCAAATTATTTTTAACCTATGCTTGTAAAACTTGTTATTTTTTAATATACTGGCATGCACATAAATTGACAACAAAGCTCTTTAGAAATCCAAACATACTCCATTCACTATTAAGTAATGTTTTGACACAGACAGATAACAAAATTGAAAGCAAGCATCTCCAGGGCAGGATATGGATGTTGTATTATAATTCAAAGAATTTTGTTTTTTCACGGTGTGTCTGAGTTCAAACAGTTGACCGTGTTTCGATCTTTCTATAGTTATTGGCTACTTCTTTCTTGAACTATTACATGAAGAATATAAAATTTTTAATGAAATCTTTGAGTAATCGTTATATTTTCACTACTCCACTGCTCTCTGTTGAGTTGGAACGTGGGGCATGAAATTTAGATTTGTGAGTTCTTGCAAATTATGTGAGCTTTGACTCTGGAGAGATAAACAATATGCATATGGAGGCTAACCAACACCGAAATTCTTCTAACCTCTAATTCTAAATCAAGAAAAGAATGAGCTTTAAGGTTTTTTGTTTATTTTTGTCTTGATTACAAGTTGCTGGAAGTCTAGAGTTAGTATCTAATAACATAAAATCTAAGCAAAACACAAATGATTGACTCAGGAAGATATCTAATTTCTAAGATACACACGGAAAATCACGCAAAATGTACTTTTTTTTTCCTCCGAAGGGATAAGTAGAATAAATAAAACATTAAATAAAATAGAATAAATAAAACATTAAACATTTTTAAAGGAAAAAAGCCATTGTCTCTCAGAACAGACACATGAGATTACTTTTACTTACATGGCTACTTTAAATTGTCGTTGTTTTCAACCATGACCTTTGATCCTTTGTGTGTGTAATTATGGGCAAAATCTACAAATGTAGATCTGCAAACTGTGCCCTATTAAGCCTCCTTAGGCACCATGTGATGTGCAAAGAACAGATGCAGCTTCACTGTCCCATATACCTCCAGTCAGCAAAAGGCTGTGCTTTGATCCTTTCTATACACAACACTTATTAGATCATTTAAGTAACTTTCTTCTTTAAAAAAAATTAGGGCTGGGGAGACTCTATTTAGTAAACCATGTGACATCTAATCTGCTTGCTAATAGGGTAAAGGCTTTATATACACAAGACTGAAAGCTCAGAACACACATAAAATGCTGGTTGTGGGGGCTAGGGAGATAGTTCAGCGCTTAAGAGCACTGACTGCTTTTCCAGAGGACCTAGGTTCAATTTCCCAGCACCACACAAAAGCTCATAACTGTCTATACCTCAATTCCTGCCAATCTGAGCCCTCTTCTGTCCTCTTTTTATGGCACATGTGTTAAACAGACATGCTGGCACAATACCTGCACACATAAAATAAAATAATAAAATCTTAGTTTTAGAAATGAACGTGCTCACATCTTTCTGTAACCATAGCACTCATAGAGTGAGATAGGAGACAGAGACAGGAGAATCACTCCAAAACTGACAAACCAGTTAGCCTGGAGTATGCAATGCTTGTAGAAGAGGCAAAGATGAGAGGGCCTGCCTCAAATAATGTAGAAACAAAGACCTGACTTCCAAAAGCTGTTCTCTGACTGACACACACGTTCCATGGCATGCACACTCACATTACTCTCTCTCTCTCTCTCTCTCTATATATATATATATATGTGTGTGTGTGTGTGTGTGTGTGTGTGTGTGTGTTTATAGTTTATTTATATAATTTTAAGTTTAAGCCTTGAGTGTATTTCATTTGGGGGGTAAGATGTTCTCTTTCATCATGTGTCTAGGAAGTACTCCAATTTCTAAAGGGAAAAAAAATTACATTAGCCTTTCTATGCCTGAGTTTTGGGTTTACTTTTGTAAATGCTGTCCTGTAAGCACTTATAGGGCAAAGGACCATGTATTCTTGATTTATCACATCTATGTCATTAGCTTAAGCAATCATTTCTATGTAGTCAACATTAAAGAGGCACTTCTTATGGATTGCAGATGTGTCAAGCTCACATTTCATATTAAATTTCTTAGTCACAACCAATATCCCATGATTGATAAAATTATACAATTAAGAAAACTATGACAGTGAGCAGCTAACTTGATGAAGTACCCATAGGTGACTTGCAATACAGTCAAGACTCAAATGCAAATCTTTCTAATTCCAAGGGCATCTAGCCCTCCTCTTTCTAACCACTGCCACCTACATCACTTTCAAGACGTGTTTTACTTTCATTCCTTTCAAGTATGGGCTGAACTTACATGGCAGGTTGTTAATGACTGGAGTTAGTGGAAGCAAGTATTACAGCTTTGGAGACTGAGTCATTCCCTGCCCACCATGACTTCTGATTTTTCTAATCTAGCTCTTAAACTTATTGGAAAACTACTTTGGGGAAACCAGATGCCATTTTTAAAAGAAACTAAGACTTTCCAGTGGCCAACGTGGAATCAGGAGCTAAGGCTCTCAGCTTAGTAGACCGCATGACACCGAAGCCTCTTGCCTACAACTACCATGAGAATAAAGGTATTAGTTACTGCTGCATTGTCATCATAAAGCATCATGACCCAGGCAACTGACAGAAGAAACTGTTTGTTTGGGGCTCACTCTTTTAAAGGGTAAGAGTTTATCACCGTCACAGTGGGGAACATGGGGCAGGCATGACCCTGGAGTAGCAGCTGAGAACTCACATCTCTAAGGCAAGCAGAAGGCAGAGAGAGCTGACAGAATCAGAGCAAGTCTTTTAAACTTCAAAGCCACTCCCAATGACATACTTTCACCAGCAAGATCATACTTCAAACTCCTTCCCAAAGAGTTCCACTAACTAGAAATCAAGTATTCAAGCATATGAGCTTATGAGGGCCTTTCTCCTTCAAACTACCAGAGTAAGCGTGGAGGTCAAGTCCCCTCTCTACTCGCAACAGTTTGATTGTAACCTTGTGGAAGACCATAAGCTAGCATTGTCCACTTGAGCTGCCTCTAGGACCCTGTTCCCAGTCTCTACATCAACAAATGTCAGCTGTTTTAAACTACTAAGTCTTCTGTTGATATCTTATGGGCCAATACATAATCATCACAGCCAAATGTTGCTTTAGTCATTTTTCTTGAAAGAAATTATATTAACTTCATTAATTTAATATTTTTACTGATAAAGCAAGATGAGATTTTTAAGGAAAAATCACAACCACATTTAAATAATAAATGGTAAACCCAATGAACACAATGGTGCAATGGTTATAGACTTATTTAAGATTTGGATTTTGTGAACCAAAGGATAATTGCTTAAAAAAAACAAACAACTCTATGATTTAAGGACTTCTAGCTGGATAAGTAGGTAAAGGAACTTGGTGAATCCTCACAAACTAAATTCAACCCCTGCACTTCACATGATATAAGAAAAGAACCAACTCTTGCAAGCTGTCCTCTGGCATCTACTCACATGCCTGCACACACATACACACACACACACACACACACACACACACACACACACACACAGAGAGAGAGAGAGAGAGAGAGAGAGAGAGAGAGAGAGAGAAATATATTCTTCTGAAATTCATGATTTCAAAAGAAGATATTAATAATGGTATTTCTGAGGATAGCATGTTGAACTTTAAATTTTTCTGGGATAACTTGGGAACTACTGTTTTGATTGCTCATCATTCAGGATTTAAATTGTCAGGAGCAAGACTGCATGATTTAAGGGGGATGTAAAGCACGGTTGAATTTTACCCTCTTCCCTGGTAGCTTTCCTCAGCTTTTCAGTAGGTCCTGGAGGTTCATAAATCAAGGCATTGCTTGGTTTGCTTTACAAATAGCATTGATTCTGCTGCTTGCTGTTTAATGAATGACTCAGGTTTGATTCATATCTTTATATCTTGAGTTCTAGAATTGGTATGAGACTCAGAAATACAGTACTCTAAGCTCCTCCAAAGATTGACTGTGAAAAGAACAAAAGATATATACATATGTATATATCTTTGGGGCTTTTGTGTGAATGCATACTGAATTTGAAACATTTTAACTTATACAGATGTTTATTGACTGGTCTCATAAAAAATGTATGCAAGTGGCATTTCCTTTTTATACAGATGAAGTGATTAAGGGAGCCAAGGAATTCATTCATGAAATAAATATGGGTAGTTCTTGTTTAATATTCAGAATAACTGCAAAGTAGAAATGCTAGTTTTCCTGTGTCTCAGGACTGGGGATTATAGACCAAGCCCCAACCCACCCCAGCTTTTTGCCCTTCATGCTATTTTTCCCTTGTAGCTTATGCCCTAGATTCTCGAAAACAGTTTCTAAATTGAACCAACCTTAATGAAAGCATATTTGAACTTCATCCATGGGGTGTATTTTAGGGGATGGAAGAGACAAACACTGATCTTCTGAGTGTGATATTCATCCTTGACACTTATTATCTCATTTATTTATTAACTCACAAACACATCCATTAACTTGGCAACTATTTATTAAACATTTGGACTTCTTCAGCACAGCAGACTGATTACATGTTGGAATACTATAACAAGCAGTCTCTGTCCCAAAATATTTCATAATCTAGAATGCAGAAAGATACTAACCAAGAATAATGAAAAGCTGTTGTAAGGGATTTGAAAAAACCTGATCCAGGTTGAGGTTTACTGGCCAAGAAAAGCCTTCCAAAGGAGGGGTGATTGAGATGTAAAGGATCATAAACACGAAGGATAGCATCCTGGACAGAGTGGAATAGAATTCAGAAAGACACCCACACATTTTAGAATCGAAAACATTCAAGGTCTACTAGAAACTGTTTGCAAAGCTGAAAACAGAACAGCCAAGAAAGTCAAAATGATCATGATCGCACCTAAATATCCCCGGGTCAACATTTAGAGTGGTATTTGATCACGTAAAAGTTCATTATGGTCCAGCCAAGTAGACATAAATTAACACCAAGGAGAGATTCAGCATGGCCTTCTTTGGATTCCCCAGCAATGAAAATATTCTAATTCATCACACCTGACAACGTGATACATGCCAGCTGTTATACGGTGTATAAAACTTCCTTTTCTTTGGTGGTTAACATACACATACATACACGCAAACACCTATTTATGTGTATGTACTTATACATATCTATAATGGTTCTATGCACATAGAAGACACAGTGACAAGAGATTTTGTAATGGTGTACTTTGTATAGCAAAAAAATAACAACAGGTAAGAGAATCCCTGCAACTTGAACATTAACCAGAAGGCTCACTACTGTTTCCAGCTCACCAACCTGTGTTGAAGAAGAAGCAGCTTCCGCAGCTTTTATTTATCTCCTTTTAGCTTCACCTCATCACCACCAACTAATCACAAATCTTTGATCAATACCTTGAAAATCATCTTCTTATATACAGATTTATTTTTAGGCTCCCGAGGCTGATATTCAAAACCGTATGATACTAGCCTAACCCATCTTTCTATCTTTGTTCTCACAACAGTCCATTTATTAGTTCCTACTAAACAAACTTTGCTCATGTTTTCCCTCTACCATTTTCATGGTCTGTTCTGACTGAAATGTAAAAGCCAGATACCACAGAGTAGGCTCTGGTCCCGCTGCCCCCCTTTCTTCTTTGTACGTGTATAAAAGTGCCTTCTTTCCTTTCCCGTTTCACATCAATTAAGACTCTTAAACTTTCTCACATGTTTTACCATGTTTATCGTTTTACCATTTGTGACTCGAATTCAGAATCTATGCCTGAGCCTCTCCTGCTCGCTACAAAGAATAAGCCATCCGTAAACACTAGCAGAGAAAGCACAGTTTAAGATCAATGGGGCTCTAATGGGTGAAGCATTTTTGGGATTTATTTTATTTTGTCAGATAACTATATAGGTGTTTTGTTTTGAGTTGTTTTGTTTTGTGTTTGCATACCTACTACAGTACTGAGTCATGTCCGAGACATTGGACACACAGTAGATTTTCAGTAATTTGGGAATTGATGATTTGTTATATGTTAGACTCAATTTTTTTTGGATGCTTTCAGACTGAGGGAGATTTGGCCTGATGAAAGCTGATGGTGCATCTTTCCAAAGGCAGCATGCACCAATATTGCAAATGCACATTTTAAGGAATCTGGTGTCTCTTCAAGTCAACAAGAGTCATATTCATCAATGGAGTTGTGTCATCATCCAAGTCTCAAATATCAGTGATGACGCTAATAGAAAATATCCCTTCCTGAGAGCATCTTTAGCTGTTTGTAGGAACGTGTTTTGCTGGGAAAAGGATGTGATAGTCTAGTCCTGATGGTTTTGTATCTTGTCATTGTTGTTGATGTTTTCATTTAAAACTTGTCCTGGTTGTGCTTTTCCGAGGCTTCATTCTTTGCTGTGAACTTCCATGAAAGTATTATTTATTTATTTTTACTTAATTCACAGCTGTAAACATGAAGGCTGTCTTCAGTAGTGTCCTCTGGTTGAGAAAAGGCACATCAATTCAGTCACCGTGTACTTATATGTCACATGGTAGATCCAGAATATAGTGTCTGACAAACTCAGTGTATTATGACAAAGGAAGTGAATATTTTTGTGGCTGGGTTTTTTTTTAAAAAAAAATGTTTTCATTTCTTACCTCTGGCTGATGGTCTCTTGTATTTAAAAACTTCACAGTCCCTATTTCTTTAGGGAGATGAGAGAGATTCTTCAATGTGAAGTGACTGTCAGATATTAAGAAGCAAAACAGTTGGAAATATGAACATGGTCTTCATAGATAGAAGTGAAAGTTGCCATGGGACTTGGAACTGCTCAGAAAACCCATCTTTGTCCTCTTCTGTAGGAGAAGAAGCAGCAGTTGTTTGAACTCTACATGGTCCACACTGAGGGTCTAGTGTGGGCTCTGCACTAGGGATCTGATGACGACCTGACATGGACTCTGTTGTATAACCACACTCGTTGTGTAACCCAATGGGAGGTCAGAGAGTGTAGGAGGCAGTGAAGAGTCACCACATCCCAAAGACTGGCAGCGACCTGAGGAGTGTTCCTGCAGAAAGGACTTGTGGACTGCTTCTTGACAGTTTGTTATTGTAGCTGATTATTTCCTTTCCTCGGGGAAGAATCTCCCTATGTAGTCTATGCTGGACATGAGCACATGATTCTCATGCCTCGATCTTCCCAGGGCTGGGATTATAGTTATGTAATGACACACCTGATTGAATCCAGAAGCTCCGTGATGGGTCATCAGTCATAGAAGAGGGCTATTACAATTTTTAAAATCGCAGAGAAATGCAAGAGGATTATGAGTTAGAGAAATGGCATGTATTGAGATGGCTGGACTAGAGAATGTCCGAGAACAGGTGAAAAAAACTAGGTGAGAAAAGTAGGCAGAGGTCATATGCTCTATTCAGGAATTTGATCTATTTAGGGATCAGCAGAAACCTGTGCCCAGAATGCTTTACATGGGCAAGTGACCTGATCATATTTTGTATTTTAGAAAGAACTTGTATTGTAAAAAAAAAGCAATATTTCATTTTCACTGATTGACAGGATAAAGCTGTATTCTGAATAAACCAAATGAACAATAACTTGTTATTTAATATATTAGTTTTATTAAATTTTTATGTACTATGTTAGGATTGTATTTGCTCCCATCTCTCAAGTGTTCCCAGACTCCCTCCTTCCACCCCCCAACCGAACTTCATGTTCTTTCTCACTATTTCAGGAAAAAAAGAAAACAAAACTAAAACCAAAAACAACACAAATCTTACAAACCCCCAAAGCCAAAGAAATACTCAAACAAAACAAAGAAGCAAAGCTTACAAAAAAAATTATGGAGTTAATTTTGTTTTGTCCTTGGCCTGGGACTTGTCCTGGAAACTGCTGGAAGAAGAAAAATACATTTTCTCCAATGGAGTGACCCTGAGTCGGTCACTGAGTGACCCTGAGTAGGTCACTCCATTAGATAAAATGTATTTTCCCTCCCCCAGCAGTTACCAATTACAAATACCTTTTTAGTTAGGGGTGGGACTTTGCATCCACTCCCCCTTGCTCCATGCTGAGATTCTGTCCCAATTAAACTTGTCCAGGCCCTGAGGAGTCATGTGAGTTCAACAGGGCATCAGCCCTGTTGTGTCCTAAAGATGCTATTTCCTCAGAGTCATGGCTCTTATGATCTTTCCACCTCCTCTTCTTAATAAATGCTTGACCCATGAAGGAAGAAGTTTGATAAATGTATCCCATTTAACATGTCTTAATCTTCCATAGTGAGTAGGATCTTGCCAACACCTTCACAGCACGAAAGAAAGCCTGGTGCTTCTCACAAAGTTCTCTGAGATGCACATACATTGCTGTAGTCGCTAGACGAGGGCAGTCTGCATGTGACGAGAGAACAGGAATGTGTCAAGTCAAAGGGACAAGGCAATGCAGCAACTCTGTGTCATGTTTAGTCAAGGAATCAGACAGAACATTTATGCTATGGCTGTTATTATTGGCAAGGGCTCAGCACCCAGGAAAATAAATACTTCAAGTTACTGACAGTAATGGTATTAACACGACGTGAATTGCCTTTTCCTTTTTGTGTTGTTGCTAGGAAAGGGAAGCCTAAAACTTAGTGAAATTTGTTCTTGAGAACAGCAAGTTTTGTTATTTTTTCTTTTGCAATTTATGGGCTGTCTCTTCACAGTAATCTCAGTGGTCCTTCCCATTAGGCAGTGGAGATGTCATTACTCATTTCCACTGACTTGGATCTATTCACTGAAGGTCTGTTAATGTGGTTGGTTTTTTTTAACTTTATAGAAACTTCTTTCTAATATATAGTGAAATAGAACTTGGAAAAACTTGTAAGTAGTTGCCCATTAACCAAGCGAATATTTCTTGAAGTCATGGCATGAATAATTCTGTGGGTCCAATCATTTCTGTGCCTGTGGAGGTCACAGCCTAATGTCAGGTTACATGAAAGTCACTCAATTAAGAAAAAAAATGGACACTTTTTCCAGGAAAAATATTTGATAGTCTATGTACTTTTGAAGGCCCACTTCCAGTTAATTGGTAAAGGGTCGCACACATACCACAGTTCTTAACAACACCAAGAGGAAAGAGGTCAGATTTCCATCTACACATTTTCCCCCGATACAGTGGGTGACTACAATCTCTGGGCCACCATTTCCTTATCTGTAGTGTTGACAAAGTAGACCAGATTAATGGCCTTTAAATCTCTCTGCACATTTAAATCAGATCCTTGAGCAAATTAATCAGAATTTATGTTGGAGGAAGGAATCTGGTAGGGATGATTTCTAAACTCCCAGGTGATTATTCTTTATTAATTCAGAGTTAAAAATGACTGGAGAAGATCAGAGCTTTCCTTTTATTATTATTATTTTATTTTATTACTTTAAAAAAAAGTACCAGTCCAAATTCCCATTCCCTCCCCTGCTCCCACTCCTCTCCTTCTCCCTCCACACACCCTCTCTCCCCACCCCCTCCATTCCTAAGTTAGGGAAGGGCACTCTGCCCTGTGGAAAGCCCAAGGCCCTCCCTACTACATCTAGATTGAACAAGGTATACATCCAAAGAGAATAGGATCCCAAAAAGCCATTACATGCAGTAGGGACAAATCCCAGTGCCACTGTCAGTGGCCCCTTAGTCTACCCCAACTATCAACCACAATCAAAGGGACTAGTTTGATCCCATGCTCGTTCATGGAGTTGGTGAGCTCAGGCAAACTGTCTCAGTGGATGAGCCTCTCATGGTCTTGAATTCCTTGCTCATATTCTCACCCCTTCCACTCTTCAACTGGACTTTGGGAGCTCAGTCAAGTGCTCCGATGTGGGTCTTTGTCTCTGTTTTCATCAGTTGCTGGATGAAGGTTCTATGGTGATATTTAAGATAATCATCAGTCTGACTACAGGGCAAGGCCAGTTCAGGTACCCTCTCCTCCATTGCTTAGGGTCTTAGCTGGGGTCATCATTGTGGATTCCTGGGAATTTTTCTAGAGCCAGGTTTCTTGTTAACCCCATAATGGCTCCCTCAATCAAGATATCTCTTTCCTTGCTCTCATATCTGTCCTTCCTCCATCTTGACTATCCCATTCCCTCAAATTCTCCTCAACCCTCTCCTTCTCCCATTCTTTCTACCCTTCCCCCACCCCCATGCTCCCAAATTTTGTCAGATGATCTTATCTGTTTCCAATTTCCAGGTGGGTCTATATATGTTTTTCGGGGGGTTCACCTTATTACTTAGGATCATGAACTATAGGCTCAATGTCCTTTATTTATGGTTAGTATCCACTTATGAGTGAGTACATTCCATATTCATTTTGAGGGGGGGTCTGGGTTACCTCACTCAGGATAGTGTTTTCTAATTCCATCCATTTGCATGCAAAATTCAAGATGTCGGGTTTTGTTTGTTTGTTTTTTGTTTTTTTTTTTACCGCTGAGTAGTATGCTAATGTGTAGATGTGCCACACTTTCTTTATCCATTCTTCAGCTGAGGGGCATCTAGGTTGTTTTCAGGTTCTGGCCATTATAAACAATGCTGCTATTTATTGTAAGGTTGGAGCTTTCTACTGAAACCTACAGCACGGTTTTCTCTTTACTTAGGTATGACATTGAAATATTTTTAAGCTCACTGGACACACACACACACACACACACACACACATTTTGCCTCGCTTGAAAACATTAATGATTAGGTGAAAATTAGAAATGTTCTTGAGTGGTGAGGCGTTATTGTGATGAATCAGCATCTACCCAGTCTTCTTTGCACTCTGACATCACCTTCCTGGTCCCTGAAGACATTATCATTTCCAAAATGAAACCGATGAACAAGACTCAAATTATTTGAGTTGTCTCCAAAGCCAGAAAGATAAAAGGATGAGAAATGAGCAATAACCATCAGTACCTGCTAATTGTTATATGAAATCAATGGGAAATTAGTCTTCAACAGTGGAAAAACCCCAGGGCCCAGTGGAAAGCGACTGACAGCTTGTTAACAGCAAAGCTTCACGTGTGCCTGTGTGAAGGACAGGTGCTTATGGCTGAGAGCGAGCGGCTGGAAGAGCATCTCATTCCTTTCGGAGGATGATGCTTAATGAGGCTTCCCCACAGATGTGCGTTTCCATCCTTTCCTGTTTGGAAGCTGAATCATTAATTGGGAAGTGATTGCCTTACCCTCAAAGACAAAAGATTATTAGAGCTTTCACACCCTCCCCCCCTTATCTGCTGCAGGATGACTCAGGCTCTCCCCTCCTTCAGTTTCCTGTGACTTTCATCCTGCCTGTCCGTCTACCTAGTGCCTGAGTGGAAGAGACAAATGGGTGTGTTATAGTCAGCTATCCAGTGGCGTTTAAGGGGATGTATTGCTTAACCTTTCATGTTGCTGTGAACAAATTGCCTGGCAGAGATGACTTGTGGTGGGATGTGTTTATTTGACTCACGGGTTTATAGGGTTGCCCTTTATCATAGGAGGTAAAACATGATGGCATTCATCACAGCAGGAGCACATGGCAGAAGATGCAGCTGACTAGGAAGCCAGTAAATAGGTTAGAACCAGGATCGGGTACAAACCTCCCAGACCCTTCTCCTAGTGAGCTATCCTGCCAGCCAGACTCCACCTCCCCAACACTCAAAAGCTTTTAAAACTGTGTCACAAGCTGGAGAGCAAGTAATTGTTCAAAACATGAACCCATGGAGAAATTTTCAGATAGAAACCATAACACTGAGTACATAGTAATCATAAGGTGTTTTTTTTTAATTTTTCCCATGTTGATAATACGTCTCTCTTTTTTTTCTCTTAAAAAGGTATGCTGAAAATATATTTCATTTATCCCACTGGTTCCCAACAAAGTTGCCTTCTATGTTCTAGTAAGTTAACTTCTACCAAACCCTTTTTAGTGTGAGAAATAAATGCATAATTAAATAACAAAGTGGGGGGTTAATTTCTCTTGAAGCCAATCTGTTCTTAGCTGCTGACAATCACTAATGTGTGTCCTCAACCTCTGCAAGACGTGGGACAAAATGTTCCTATTGCATAGCTCATAATGACTTCTGAGTAAAAGATTTGTTGGGTACATAAGGGGGTATGTCTCCTCTCCTGTCTTCTAAATGACTTGCTTGTTGAGGATTTTATTCATTGTTGTGGGGGCAGGAAAGCATGTTTGTCTTAACTGTGTATTCATTTTATAGCAAAAATAGTTTCATTTATAAAGTACAAAATTGAAAAGGGATGCATACTTTTCTCAGGTCCTAGTCCTTGGTTGTGTGTGTGTGTTTTATAAACTTACATTTATGTACACATGAATATATGTAGGGGATGTGTTCTTACTGTGACTAGTCTAAATTTAATTCCTATAGCAAATTCATCATTGGCAACAGCAACAAAGGGAACAGTGGGCATAATCTTCTCCACTAAATACATCAGCTACCCAAGACACTCACTCGTCTTTCATATTGTGGGACAAAATAAATATTTATTTTAAAACAGCTTTCTCAAAAAAATCCTGTTTGGTGCATATGAAAACACTATTTTTAAAGTCTTAGATGAGACTGTAACTCCTAATCTTCATCAACACTTAAACTTACGAAGATAGTGGAGGGTTAATACTCTGAAGTCTATATTATCTAGTTCAAACAAAAATTTTTTAAACAGAAAATTAGGAAGGACTTCTTTCTAGTATTAGCATTTTACACAGTTATAAAATATAACACATATTATGTATTTTATAAACATAAGAATGTCTCTATATTTTAATAATTTATTTTAAATTTTGTATTATTTTCAAAATAATTTTGAGTAGTTTAAAGGTCACTTACACAAGTTTTAGCACCTTTATGTTTGAAATCAATTAATAAAAGTATCTGCTTTAATAAGAGGGTTTAATTGCAGCCTTCACAATAACATATACTTAAAACAGATACGATGCTAACTTCATGACTTTATACAATTCGTATCAAGCATCTGACTCTAGGGACAAATGGACTAGTCTTTTAGCAGCGTCCAGATACTAGTCAACCACCTCCATGTTTATAGTTCAGCTTTAAATAGCAAATGTCTTAGTTTTAGTTATAGAATTATATTAAAATCTGCTACCTGATACAAGACACAAACAGGATGCTGTACTATAATTGGGAGGACTTTCTATCAGGTCCATATGCTGAGGCTGTAAATGAGGCAAATATGGTTCGGTAAAGAACCTGAAAAATGGACAAGTATGCTACTCGCAGGGTGTGATAAGTGCTTATGTCCCTGTCTGCTAAGTGGGCAGCAGACTTGAACGGCATTTCCATTTGTTAGCATGACAATGTTGGTCTTCTTCTGAAACTGGAAAAGTGGTACGCACCATCATGGCAGGGAATATATTAGAAACAAGTACAGCTTCGACTTGACTCTCAGTCTTGACTCTCAGTATTTTATAGCCATAAACTGTGAACGAAATGTCTGCATCCTCCCTCTTGAAACCCCAAATTCATGAAGTGATGTGATGAAGGTTGATGGGGTGATTACGCTGAGTTCTAATCCTATCACTACCCGCATGAGGAAGGGGCAGCTCTCCTTCCAAGCATTGAGCTTCCAATGCAGAAGAGAATCCTACACAAGAACTCAATCACCCAATACACTTGTCCTGGACTTGGGACTTTTCAAGCTTCAGAACATACGTACATACAAACAGACAGGTATATTTGATTTGGAGAGGGTCATGTTCCTCTTGATAAAGGGTTTACCTTTTAGTTAAATAGGTTTATGACATGGTTGTGGCGACTTTGTTAATATTACTGTTTTATCTATAGTGATGGTTCTCAACTTTTCTAACGCTGATACCCTTTAATACAATTCTTCATGTTGTGTTGACCTCAGAGATAAAATTATTTCATTCCTGCTTTATAACTGCAATTTTGCTACTATTATGAATCGTAATGTAAATATCAGCTATTTTCAGTGGTCTTAGGTGACATTTGTGAAAGAATGATTCGACCCACACGGGGTTGTGATCCACAAGCTGAGAACCACTGATGTGTAGGGTATCAAGTCCATGAATACCCTTGATCAATCCCGAAACAATAAGACTGTTTTCTAATAGCTAATAGTTGATAGAGTAGTAATCTAGATGAAATCAAATGCTTTATAATGAAGGTTATTAAAAAATTCTTATTGAGTACCTGCAAGTAAGAAAATAGTCACAGACCGGGTGGTGGTGGTACACGCCTTTAATCCCAGCACTCAGGAGGCAGAGGCAAGCAGATCTCTGTGAGTTTGAAGCCAGTCTGGTCTACAAGAGCTAGTTCCAGGACAGACACCAAAAGCTACAAAGAAACCCTGTCTCGAAAATCCAAAAAAAAAAAAAAAAATTCCTCAACCGAAAAATGGTTAAGGAAAATGTGGTGCATTTACACAATGGAGTACTACACAGCATTTTGAATTTCACAGAAAAATGAATGGAGCAGAAAACATTATTTTGAGTGAGGTAACCCAGACACAGAAAGACAATTATCACATGTACTCACTCATAGGTGGTTTTAAAACATAAAGCAAAGAAAGCCAGCTTACAAACCACAATCCCAGAGAACTTAGCAATGAGGACACTAAGAGAGACTTGCATAGACCTAATCTACATGGGAAGTAGAAAGTAAAGACAAGATCTCCTGTGTAAATTGGGAGCATTGGGACCTTGGAGGAGGGTTGAAGCGGGGAAGGAAGAGGCAGGGAGGAGAGCAGAGAAAAATGTAGAGCTCAATAAAATAAATAAAAAGAAAATAGTCACAGTTCATAATTAATCAGGGAATAACTGGAATAACATGGGTTCTGATGCACTTTTTCCACATGGCTTTGTGTTTATCCAACATCTTTTGAGAGACACAAAAAAACTGAAAAAAGAAAGTTGCATCCACTCATTATTTTTTTGTGATGTTTGTGTGTGGTGTGCATGTTTGTCACATATGTATGAGTACATGTACAAATGTAGAGGCCATAGGTTGATGTCTAGAACCTTCCTCAGTGGCCTGCCACCCTGTATATTGAGGTATTTAGTGAGACCCCTCACTAAAACCAAGACTTGCTGATTCATGCAATCTAGTTGGGCAGCTCACTCTCGAAATTTTCTGTCTTCAGCTTCACAAGCTGGGATGACAGGTAGGACACCATGCTTGCCCAGACTTTATATGTGGGTGGTGAGACCCAAACTCCAGTCTTCACAGTTGTGTGGCAGGTGTTTTATCTGCAAGCCACATCCTCTCGTTATTAAAGGTAACTTTCTCCCTTTATCTTTAAGTTACTATCATTCTGAGACTGGAGGTCTTTACTTTAGATGTTTAAACACAAAACTTGTGTATATGTGAGAGAGACAGAGACAGAGAGAGACAGAGAGATAGAGAGACACAAGCAGATAGAGATAGACAGGGAGACTTAGAGACACAGAGACAGAGTAGATGTAGAGATGTACATGGCAGTATACCCACACATCCAGATACATCACTACAGCACAGAGACCCCACTACTTCCTCTTCCACAGTTGTATGTTACTTTCACATATTACTGAAATAGAAAACTATGATGTGCTAGAATGAGTGTAGCAGTTAAAGAGCTGAGTGAGAAATCACATATCATCTAACTTAACCATTAAAAAAATGAAAAAATATTTGATATGTCAACAATAGTAAATATTTCAAGAGTAAGTCACAAAATGAGGGGAAAGACTTATGAGTTTAAAGTTCATGTTCTATTTTCTGCAAAATTATAGTATTTATTTAATCTTTTCGCTATTTAATTTAGAATAAGATTACTGTCATATCTCTAAGCATTTATGTAATAGTGCTTCGTTTACTTTCCCATTAGCAATTGCTAAGACAAATAGTCTTGATAAATGAGATACAATTTAATAAGCAGATATTCCTTAGTAGAAAATTAATCAAAGTCTGCTCCAAATGTGTACTGAGGGAGAAGCAGACTAGATAAACTTAGCAATTTGCTCAATGATATAACATCAGGGAAAATATTTTTATGCTTTATTGCCCATCTCTTTGAGTACACTCATTGTAAATATAATTATATTGCCAAAATATGCAGGTTGTAGAATATTATAATTAGATATTTAAGTCCTAAAATGATTAGCAGCAATATAAACATAGACATGGACTGTAAGTTAAATCTTGGAAAGAAGGTTATTGCTAAATACTTTTGTAGAAAGGACAATAGGGGAGGCAGAGACTTTCCTGGAAAATTTCCAAAGGAGATAAATATTCATCTTTTTTGGACTATATAAAATAAAGAGGAGAAATGAATGGCTGGACTGGAAATGTCAGCGGAGGCCTTTCACCCTTTAGCCATCATTTATAAATTGCATTATCAGAATTCTTAAAACAGAAAATACCTTGAAAATGACTTAGTGATAATTCACTGTTTTTTTTGTTATTTATTTGCTTTGCCTTTTATTGAAAATAGATATTTTTCCTCATATAATATATCCTAATTACGGTTTTCCCTCCCTCTACTCCTCCCAGTTCTTTCCCACCTCCCCTCCCATCTGGATCCATTCCCGTTTTGTCTCTCATTGGAAAACAATAGGCTTCTAAGGAATAATAATAAAAATATAACAAAATAAAATGTAAGAAGATAGAACAAAAACTCTCAAATTGAAGTTGGGCAAGACACACAAATAGGAGAAGAGCCCAAGAGAAAACACAAGACTCACAGACCCACTCACTTTCACACTGAGGAATCCCATAAAAACACTAAACTGGGATCCATCATATATATGCAGAGGAGCAGGTACAGACTTTTTCAGGCCCTGTGCATACTGCTTCAGTCTTAGTGATTTCATCTGAGCTCTGATCTTGCTGAATTAGGGACTTTGTTTTCCTACTGTCCTTTATCACCTTTGGCTCTTATACCCCTCTGCCTCCTTGAGTTCTGAGGGGAGCGATTTGATGGAGCTGGGTGTTCCAAGGTCTCTTTCTGTGTAAAATGTTCTCTCTCTGTGTATATATGTTCCCATCTCCTGCAGGTCCAGAAAACAAATAACCCAATTTAAAAATGGAGGGCAGATCTAAACAGAGAATTTTCAATAGAGAAAACACAAATGGCTGAGAAACACTTAAATCTTCAATATCCTTAGCCTCCATGGAATATAAATTAAAACTACTTTGAGATTTCATCTTTCATCTTATACCAGTGAAAGTGGCTACAGTCAATAAAATAAGTGGCAGTTGATGTTGGTGATGATGGAGAGTAAGGAGAACACTCATCTATTGTTGAGCACAAAGCTTGTACAGTCACTATGGAAATCAGTGGTGGTTCCTCAAAAAGGTGGTAATAGATTGACCTCACGATCCAGCTAGACCACTCTTGAGCATAGACCCAAAGGATGGTTCATCCTACCGCAGAGACACTTGCTCAACCATGTTCATTGCTGCTCTATTTGTAATATCCAGAAACTGGAAACAGCCTAGATGTCCCTCTACAGAAAAATGAGTAAAGAGGATGTGGTATATGTTACAAGGAGCAGGCCCCTTGTTAGTCCTGGCTGCCCAGCTAGCTTACACCCAAAATAGCCACACAGAAACTGTATTCATTAAAACACTGCTTGACCATTAGCTCTAACTTCTTATGAGCTAACTCTTACATATTAGTTTAATCCATCTCTATTAATTTGTAAATTGCCATGTGGCAGTGGCTTACCGGGAAGATTCTAACCAGCGTCCATCTGAGGCAGATAGCTTCTCTCACTCTGCCCTTCTTCCTCCCAGCCTTCAGTTCTGTTTTCTCCACCTACCTAAACTATGCCAAGGCAGTTTCTTTCTTCATTAACCAATGAAAGCAGCACACAAACAGAAAGAACTCCTACACCAGGTACATTTACACAGTGGAATATTACTCAGCCATTAAAAAAATGAAATTTGAAATTCCTGGGTAAATGAATGAAACTAGAAAACCGTCATCTTGAGGGAGGTATCCTAGACCCGGAAGGACAAATATGGTCAGTGCCTTGCTCAGCTATCATCAGAGACCCTAACTCACTCTTTTAAACAGAAGAATAATACAAAGTGCCCATGGCCACTGGGCTCAGTCAGAACTAGACAATTTGAACATATGTAACCCAAATATCTAAAATCTGAAGTATGTCAAAATTCAAAAGTTTTTGAGTAGTGACAGATTTTTGTCACAGATGGAGAGTTCCACACCTTACTTTATATGAAAAATTGAAGTAAAACAAAAACATTCTGCACTTAATTTGATTCTTATTTCTAAAATGTGTCAAGATGTGCATATAATATTACAAAATCTGAAGCATTTCTGGTACCAAGCATTTCTAATAAGGAAAACCAACCTGTATCAGATGTGAGGTCCTATGACTTCTTGTTTGCTTTCCTTTGTGGTCTGTTGCCTGCTTCTGCTAGGCCCTTCGAGCTCCTCAGCACTTTGCATGTAGATTATACATCTGTGACATACAGGCACTTCTCTCAAGGCCAGAGCTGGGATGCGGATAGAGTTTAGTTCTCTTACCCTATTCTGATCGAAGTCTCCTTTTCTTCTTTCTATAAGCTAGAGCTGTAAATTTTAGGACTCTCCTTTCAAAAGTTTAGAGAATTTATAGTGTGGGGCTATCAAGGGAACTGCTCCCATCCAAACCATGGGTTCCCCATGTGACATGGCTCTGAAACATGGAAAGGATGTGATTGCACAAGGCCTGGAAAGACAGTGAACTCAGTCAAAAGAAAACTAGAAAGGAGAAAAGTGGCTGTGAGGCAGAGGGAAAGTAGGAGACTCAGAGCCATGGAAGTTCTAGCCTTAGGAGTTGTCAGTGTTTATAGGCACACAGGTGGCCAAAAAATTTTGAACTAGGCTGTCTCTAGAGTTCTTTGCAGACTTAATGTTCTAAATTATGGGCACCTTTGTTAGAGAGCAAGAAGTCACTAAGGTCTATCATTACTGTCTTTTGTCCTCCCCTCCTCCACTACAAACAATGGAAGAGTCAGACACTTTTCCCCCATTGGAGGTGCCTCGACCATAGTATCCTAAAAGAATGGGTTATATTAACTCAAATGATGGGCTGGAATATGTTCTTTTGAGTAGAAATAACAGATTAAATATAGGAAGTGGTTGTCTTTGTGAGAAATAATAATTGTGCCAAGGGCACAATTCTGAGTATCCATACCTCCTAGTCTATCTTCACAGACAATAGAAGATATCCTGACTGTTAAGTTCTAGGGTTGCTGGTACCCAAGGACAGTGTAAGGCTCCTCAAGTATACAGGGAATGATAGAATGAAAAATACTCCGATAAGCAGAGAACCTCTGAGTCAAGAACCCAGGCAGGGAAGATGGGCCCAGAGTCTGCTATTAACTTGACAAAGCCAGGAGAGTATGTGTGGGCAGAAAGTATGGTTCTCTTTCAGCTAAATGTGATGATTTCAAGGATATTTTAAAAATGTTCCTACAAATGTGAGGCAAGGTGAATTTCAAAATGTGTTTATATGTAATTATGACTTTAGGATTAATTAAGAAGTTGCTCCAGCTAACTTTTTTTTCTAGGGAGAAGCTCTTTTGTCCTGGAAAAGGGAGATTTGGAGAAATCAAAGCCAGACAGGTATTATCTGTTTTATTATTTACTGCTAACAGAATGCATTTTCTCAGTCTTTGCCGGAAAGGATACAGCTGCTAGCACTGATAGCTTAATGGGAAAAGAGAAAGGGAAGAAGACCATTCCTTATTCCTGTCCTTATGCATTTTCTATAGGAAATGCTGTAGGGGTAGGTGGAATACACACTGAGGGAATTTTAAAGAAAACTTCTGGGGTAGGAGCAACAGCATAATTATTCCATCCCTGTGAAGAAGATTCACATTTAGACATGTTTACTTCTAGCACATTCCACTTCAACAGACGATCCAGTATGTGCCTCAGCACACGTTGGAGCAGGTGTCCAAGGAAGGGGAAATGGGGGTATATGATGGGGACAAGGGCCGGCTTGCTTCTTTCTCTTGCTCCTTCCCACTCCTCTTGCCTTTGCAGAGCGTGGTTAAGTGCCTCGTCTTACAGCTGCATGAAAACTTCCCCTTGGACCAGAGTTGAGTCACAGTCCTTAACCCTGATTCTCCTCACAGGCTGGCAGACCATGTGGGTGCTGGTGCTAAAGGAAACCTACCTTGATCACTCAATAGAATGGTGAAATCTCCAGTTTTTATGATAAAAAAAAACCCTTCTTTCTAGAAAGTTCCTGTGGATATTTGATCCATGACACAAGTATTCATTTTGTCTTTTAGAAAAACATGATGTGGCCATTTGGATGAGAAATATTCCCCATAATTTCAAGCACTTGAATACTTGGGTCCCTACCTGATGGCATATAGATATATTGCCTTATCTATATATAGGGTATAGATAAGGCAGCCTTGCTGGAGGAAGTATGTCACTGGGAGTTGGCTTTGAGATTAAAAATCTTGAGCCTCTTCTGTTTCACTCTCTCTGCTTTGTGCATACGGTTCAAAATGTGAGTTCTCGGCTTCCTGCTCCAGCTGCCATGTCTGATGTTTCCAGCTTCCATGTGCCTCTGTCATGATGGACTCCTACCCCTCCGAAACCATTTAACTCAAAGAGACTCTTCCTTTTGTAAGTTTCCTTGGTTATTGTGTTTTCTCACAACAGCAGAAAAGTAACTAATACACACACCGAAAGATAATTTATCGACTGTAACTTAACTGTCTCACCTCTTCAATGGGGCTGAGAGTGGGGAGGGAGTGTTTGTATACAAATATTCTCCTATCCACATATACTGTATTATTCATTCAGAATGGCGTCTTGTAATTTTAAGTGCCCTGTCTTCAAACTCCTCATCTAATATGCCAGAGGAGCATTTCAACCTCTCAAAGGTTAAATCCAAATTTATATTTGTATTCCTAGAATTTATCCTCCAGAATCTTGGAGGACGGTTCTAATGATAACATGAGTTGAATACAAGATGTTCTGCTGTTGTGTTCCCTGCTGCTTCTTTCAAATTAAATCAGACTTTTGTTCCTTCAAAAAGCCAACAGTACCTGTTTCGTGACTAATATTCATTGGCATGAATTTCTTTCAGAAGGACAAAAGTTTGAATTTAAACACTGCCTTCCCACATCTTAGATCTAGCTGAAAGAGAGTACTTGCTATGTTATTCACTACAAAAGCACAAATGCTTTCCTCGGGACTCTGGCTTCATGCATTGCTCATGTGGTTTTTGTTGTTGGTTTATTTTGTTTTGTTGTTGTGTCCTTTTAATGTAGCCAGGGACCACTCAATTAAGTCAGAATATAACTTTGAAGTAAAAAAAAAATCTACTTGGTGTTCTGTAACTATTTTTCTTTCAACCTGATTTTCCTTCCACACCATGCACTTTTAATTCTATTGCATTTTTTTCAGTGCTGGAAATTGAAGCCAGAATCTCATGTGTATTAGGGAAGTGGTCTATCTGTAAGCAATATCCCCAGCTCCATTCTTGAGGGTTTTTTTTTATAGCTTTGGTGATCCTATTCTTAGTTTTTGGAAAATAAAGCCTTGCACCAGATCCTTTAAAGTAAGTATGATGAGATTTCTTCCATTCCCATAGTTTGTGGGAATACTAGTGGATTTGCAATTTGGCAGATACTGTAATATCATATAGTTTGATAGCTGATCAAAATATATATCAAAAGTAGATATCATATCAAAATAGATATTTCAAAAGTTTGCATATAAGCTATACATATCCTCTCCTGTGCTTTGTTGTGGCAACTCTTTCAGCCAATAGCCTTTAAGATACCAGCCCATTTTGGGCATTTTGGGTGTGGTTTCATGTGCTATAAATGCAGATGAAAAACCTGCACAGTCCTCTTTCTGCTGGATTCAGTTCCAATTCCCAGCTCACCCAAAGGACTGTGGATCTCTACCCTTACTGTGAGTTTATCCCCAAATAAATAAACCTTTGTTATACTCCATTCTGGGCTATTGTGGAACTCTTCAGTATTACTGAAAATGAGCACCCAATGTGGGGCCCAAACCCACGATCCTGGGGTTAAGAGTTTCCTGCTCTATTAACTGATGCTTTGAATCATCTCTGGTTAATTTATTGTACCAAAGCTAATGTAAATTTTTACTTAAATAATTTTAGTGTGTGGTTGAGGGAATAATAATAAGAAAAATTCTAGACATATTCAATAACAGATGCAAAGTTTCCAAATATGTTTTGGTCAGTGTATAGTTGACTGTAGTGGAATCTTTATAAACAGGTAAATCAGACTGTTGACATCAAGGAAATATTAGATTTATGCATTCTCACCGTCTATAGGAGAGAGAGAGGGAGAGAGGAAGGAAGAGAGGGAGAGAGAGAGAGAGAGAGAGAGAGAGAGAGAGAGAGAGAGAGAAATCAGGATTAAGTTCTCAGAGGTTTCTTGTCTGTGAAGGGAGAAGTTGCCATGTCCACCTCAAAACTCCCTAGGAATAATTGAGTGCCTTTCTGCCTGCATCCCATTTGCACCAGTGCTTAGCTCTGAAATACCCACACTATAATGTTTTTCTGAGGAAATACGTTTTTCCTTTCCCCTCGAATTCTTGATGTCTGCTGTAGTGCTTTTTTGATTTGCTGTTGTTTTGGCAATAGGTCAACTGGCTCTCATGGTCCTTAACATTTCTGGTAAATATTCCCAACAGTTGTGACTGGAAGGAATCCAAATTCACTTAAGGAATTTGCATCCACTCTATGTTCAAGGCTCAGTATTTTTTAATGTTTTCATTGGTTGGTAACTTTAAAAATAAATGTAGCACAGAGGAGTATCAACCCAAAAACCTGTAGAAAATCAAACCATTTTTGATGTAGTAAGAGACACAGTTATGTTAGAGTGTGATCAGCAATCTTTCTTTCTACTTAACACTGTGATGTCACAGATTATGAAAACAAGCGTGACAGTAGATAAGAAAGCAAATGAAAGCCAGATTTCCTAATTCAGCTCTGAGTTCCAACACATGTGAGATACACCACCCTGAGTAAATCAGCTTCCCTGTGCTTCGATCTGATTGTCCTGAGGGTTAAGGGCATTGATGGCTGTTCAATGCCTGGACCCAGGTCTGCTGAGTAACAGAGACCAGGTGTTTTTGTTTAAATATATATGAACTGTTAGAGTTAAACAGATGGACCAACAAAAGTCTTGAGAAGCTTAGGAAGTTCCTTGATGTTTGTTCTTGCTTGCTTGCTTGCTTGCTTGCTTGCTTGCTTGCTTGCTTGCTTGCTTAGAAGTAACAGAACCAGTTCCTTGCTGAGACAACAATGTATATCATGGCCCAATGCTTTAATGGAGTACTCTAGCTCTTAGGGATGGTATGGAGAATGAAACATTGATTAAAACAATCAATGGGAGGATGGGAGAATAGGAACCAAGTATTCATTTACTCAATGGCTTAACTGTTTAATGCCTACTGTGAACTTTGTGAACTCTTACATGTTCTGGAGATAATGTTAAAAATTAAAAGTAACTTAGGAAATATTAACCTGAGTCAGACAATTTATCTTTTAGGGGTGGGAGGTGGAAACTGTTCACTGAAGATTCAGTAGGATTTAACTACAGAAGGACTTTGACAAATAGTGAATGAAGAACCTCATGAGCATTAGGCAAAGCTTGATGACTTTAAAATGACAAACTTGAAATCATATCATTGTGGGGGTGTTATGGTGGAATCCCATGCTTTAAACATCAGTTAGAAGATGATCATTTTAATATTCTTAAACTGCTTCTGAAGACATGTGATATGCTCTGTTTATACAACCTGTCTTAGAGTATATATTCTCATTTTACATGTAATTAGTAATAATTTCATTTGAGCCAAACATCTACAAGAGTTGCCCCCAAAGTTGATTCCGTTGTTGATTTTATGAATACTATTGCATACAATAAAATGCATATAGTACTAATACTTACAGTCAGACCTTAGTTAGGTTAAGAGCCTCAAGTCTAAGTCACATGCTTTAAAACAGATACTGAAAAAAAAACAACATTTAAAAATGGATGCTATGATGCTTCAAGGACAAGACCCCATGCCAAGCAGTGAAATGAGGATGAGATACAGAAGTGGAACATCGTTTCTGAAGGTACTGGCATCTGAAAGGTTGCCATGAATAGAGTAGGAAAGAATTACCATTGGATGCTTCCAGTGTAGGAAGGGGTTGGAGGCAAGGCCTGAAAGTGAGCAAGCAGAAGAAAGAGTTGTTAAATGTGGGATCTGTCCTGAAAGGAGCAGTCTATCCTATAAAGGATGGAGCTTTTGTGTGTAGCTATTCAGTTAATGACAACTGAGCAAGCTTATGTGCTATGAGTTCAGAGTCCAACTGTTGGATGGGAGATATGAGCATCTCATCTTGTAGGGTCTTTATGGTAGGATTCTGGTACTCTGATTACATCAGATATTGTTAAAAGTCTTATCATGACTAAAGAATAAGTAAATGCTTCAAGCTTTGGTCTAAGAAAGATAGAAGCTCTTTCTAAGTGGGGGACATATGAATCCCTCAAAAACAATATTCTCTGTAGAAATGATTTTTTATTCTAGGTCTTTGTTGAATGTGATAGGGAATAGCCAAAGTTTAGCCTAATTGGGAGAATTCATGGTAATACAAAGTGCAATACATTGCCCGATGGGTTAATTAATCCTCAAACTCAACCAAAGCTCCAAAAATAGGGTAAGTGAATTCGAGAACCTTCTATTGAAATAGCAGTTCTCCAACATACTTGTGAGACGATGCCTCTTCTGACTGCTTCTGGTTGGCAATGGGCTATGGCTGTTGTCAGCAATGTGATCCAGATCAGGCTTTTAAAAGTTACACTTTGCAGTTACCGAGATTTTGCAGATCGTTAACTTTTGTTTCTCTGCATAGCTACAGAAGACATACTGTAAGAGTACTCCTCACCCCTATAATGGATGCCTGAAACTTGGGAGAGTAAAGAACTTTGTAATTTAATAACTTTTCCATCTTACCTTGAACCTTAGATGTACTAGAGTCATAAAGTTTGCAGTTTTATATGCAACAGAACAAACAACTAACACAAATTTATTTTTCTTTTATAATTTCACAAATGATTTGTTCTTACTGTAGAGCTCTGTGACTTTGACATGTGATACTCTTTATTTTCTTTCTTTTAGAGCCTTCATCTCTATAGTTAATGAAAGCACTTTAGATCATCTCAGGTTGTTGGTGCTACATTTACTATGCTTTGGGACCCATTCTTAATAAAATATATTTTACTTAAATATGGCATTGTGATAGTTTGACAATCAACCTGAAAGTTGAGAAACCTACTAAGTCCACCACAGGCCGGTAGCATGTCCTATGTAGCTGGACTCATTGGCATGAGTTCTCCATATTTTGAAAGGGGTACAGTTTAAAACTGATTTTTGTTTGCTTCTAGAATTTTCCGTTATGCATTTTTTTAGACTGCTGATTAATCTCATGTAACTAAAACTGAAAATAAAGGAGTATACCATCAAAGCAGGCAACGCTATTTGGCAAGTTATTTCTGAATGAAGTATATCTAAATACCTCTCTGACCTGAGGCTAGCCGCACAATGAAAAAACCATTTGAATGAGAAAACAAGACATGAAGACCTTAGGGAAGAAGTGGGCTCTGGTTACTAAGAGCGTAAAAACGGGGGACATTTTAAGAAGGTACAGTCTGTGAAGGTGGCATGCATTCAAAAAGATGACTAGAAGAATAGGTAGTTTTCTGAGTAGTGAAACTTGTGTTTTTAGATAGAATAGTACGTAAAAATTAAATAGGTTTCTCTAATATTTTCCCTCTTGTCTTTGATCTTAATTATATCTCTTTTGAGAAATCAAGTCATCTGGGTTAAAGTGAACTAGTAAATAGAGATTGATTCTTGCTTCGTGAGCTAGTTTTTTTGTCAATGATTCTTGCTTTGTGAGTTAGTATTTTGTCAACGTGTCACGAACTAGCCATCTGGGAAGAGGGAATTTCATCTATGGGGTAAGTCTGTGAGCAAGTCTCTATATGCATTTTCTTGATTGATGTGGGAGGGCTTACCCCATGGTGGGTGCTGCCCCCACTGGCAGGTGGTTCTGTGTTGCATAAGAAAACAGGCTGACTGGGTCCTGCAGGGCAAACTAGTCCAGCATTTCCCCAAGGGCTTGTCTGTGTCATTTCCTGCCTTCAGATTCCTGATCTGCCTGAGTTTCTGTCTTGGCTTCCCTCAATGATGGACTATGTTTTCTGTTGTTGTGTTAACACACTATGACCAATGGTAACTGGGGGAGGAAAGGGTTTATTTGACTCAGTCCACCATCTTGGGTGGGCAAGGCAGAAAGTCCATTTCAGTCAGGTACCTGGAGGCTGGAACTGAGGCAGGAACTGAAACAGGAACATCAAGGCAAGTTTCCAAAGAAAGTAGCAGGTGATCAATCCTTAAATTCATAAATATCTTAAATTCATAAATATCAAATACTGTCATTCTAGAAACACACTGTCAGAAAAAGAAACCCGCACTGCCCTAAAAATCAGAATAGTGGCATATGGGCTGTGTTTCAAGCGAGGGATTTGAAACAAACTTTTATCTCATATTTAGGACCCTCCTCTCTTGCTGTTGTCTCTATATGGAGCATGAAGTAAGAGCATAACCATGCTTACAGCCACCCCGTAGAACATCATGTAGGAAAATGTGTATTTTGAAAGTGTGTGCCTCCGGGAGAACATTCCTTCTTCAGTGCTTTCAGACCATACACATCCTTTAAAAGACCAAAAATGGCATTTTCAGGGAGAAGCATGTGAGTCACCAATATGAACTTAAAACCCAGGAAAGGGATGCTCTTTGGACTAAATCTTCAAGGTTAGTTGGGCATCTGTCATACAATTCCTTACCTAAAACTAAGATTCCTAATACGGCCCTCCCAAGGACCACAGTAACCACAGTGAGGATGCCCCATAAGCCTCCTCCTTTCAAAGGTTCTCGATGCTGTAATGTCTGACTGGGACCTAAGAAGAGGGAAGAAGGCGTGGGAACCTGATGGATCTGTCTGCTGCTTAGTCCTGAAGCATGAATTGGATCGCAGTGAAGTGGATGCTTTCTTTGCTTTCCCTTCTGCAGGAACAGATCCCGCTGCTCCTCTGTGCAATGGAGCTGCTTCGGGGATCCGAGAACTGCTTTTCAATTCAAGAGGACAGCTGGTTTCTGCTCGCTCAGGTCCTCTGAGACCTGACCCAAGACAGGAAAGGGGTGCTTAGCGGGGGCTCCTTGCCAGAGATTCAATATATGAATTTTACTATGAGGATAAAAAGTTGGCCCACTTTTAAAAGGTTAATAAAAAATTTATTACAGTGTGTTCTTTCTTATGATGGAATCAATTTAAATTCTGGCCTCAGAGAGGCAGTCATTTTCAAAGCAGCAAGCAACCTCTGAAAGCGACCCCAGACGTGCCCATAATCTTCCGCGTTAGGAGTACGGAAAATCTGAGGGATGGACACTACTTTCATAAATCACACTTCAGTCGGGAAGGACTCCAAAGGGGGCACTTAGCCCAAATTTAATATCCGTGAACTATTGAAAAATAAGAAAAATAAATGGCAGTTTGCTATTTCCCTATTATTTTCTGACTAGTGAAACTTATTTGAAAACTTGATGTTAAAGCTAAAAAGACTGTTTCCCTCCCCATGGTCTCAGCATTATAAATCTACACTTGGGTGTTTCCAGTCCCTAGGTTGGCTGTGTGCTTCCTTACGCTTCCATTATGCCCATTCATCTAATGACCTTCTTCTCCTCCTTCCTTGTCTAGTTCTACTGAACCTTCATTTCTGAATATTTCCTTGTTTACTTTAATTAGAACTGCAGCTCTCTCAGTACCAATGTAATCATTATCATCTCCATCACAGTGTGTTTTCTATTGTGGCTCCACGTGTGTGTTTGTTTTTCTTCCCTCCTTTACTGTTTGAGTAATGGAATGCTGGGTTCACCTTTACATACGAGCAAAAAGAAGCTGAGGCTGATTCACAGCTAGTCAAAGCTTCACATTGGGCATGACAACTTTGCTCCAGTCTATTTTCCTTCCCCATTTGTCCTAAGGTAAATTACCTCTTTGCTGTTTTCACTGAATCAGTGCATGATAATCATGAGAAATCTCTAAATTATAACCAACCTGTCATTCCTGAGGGATAGTATCCCATATAAGAAGTAGAATATAGTTTTGGATAGACATCTTATTGCTGTCCACAGAACTTAGAGGCAAGCTCACAGTGAGATTTGAATTCAGGAAGATATGCTAACTTCACACACGGTATTAGTGGCTTCTGATTTCTCACTTCCATTCCACATTCCTCTAGGCAGCTGCTATAAATCTCTAATTCCAAGATTTCCACACTTCTACTCTCAGCAGGTGATCATTTCCTGTTCTAAAACATTTTGTTCTCAGACATTGATATAACTAATCATATGGAAAACTTGTTATGTCATAGTTTGGGGGCACCTTCTCCCCAGATAGTCTGATTCAGTAGGATCAGGATCAAGATGCACAAATCTAGATTTGTTTTATTTGTTTGTTGTTTCTAACCAGCTCACAGATGATGCCCAGGCAGCTAGTTTGAGAACCACCTATCTAAGCCACCCTAAGCGACAGGATGTTTGCTCTTCTGAAAAACCTCAAAGGACATCAGCAGTTTTGAGGCTGGATTAGGGATTCAGGACCATCCTGGACTACATAGAAAGCCCCTGTTTCAAAATGAGCAAAATCCTCTGTTGACTATCCTTACTCCCCTACTGGGAATGAGAACTCAGATGAAGGCCATTCTCAGGCCAATTCCTTACCCATACATCTTTACATCTCATTTCATTGATTTCAGGACTTTGTTAGCATGACCAGGAACTGGGCTTTTGTATATCGGAAATCAGTCTCTAAAGAGCAAAATTTGAAGCCAAGTTTAATTTTTTATGGAGGAGGCTGCAAGCACCATAAAAGAGAGCTACATATAGTTCTGTAATCTAGCAAATTCTCAGAGAGCACACTCAGGTCAAGTTGCTGAATCTGTTCTCCTTGCTGGCCCTGTAGGAGAGGCACTCCAGCCTTTATGTAAGGTAGAAGTGGGAATCGGATGCTAGTGCATGTTGACACATTTTGCAATGAACCCTCTGCGTTCTAATGATTGTTCTTGTCTACTAAGGACTTTGTTGCAAAAGGATGCTTTGTCCTTCTAATGAGCACTTACACTCTTCATTTGTGCTCAATGTAATTAATCTTGATTCTTTATAATGAGTCATCTTCTTCCCAACCACATGTTCATGATACAGTACTGTCATGGTTCTAACACAGGCTCAGTATCCCCTAGAGGAAGAAATTAAGACCAGAAATGGTTTAGATTATAGATTTGTGGGTTAGGGAAGATATGTACTTATTTTATGAGATAGCTTGAGAGTAATATCCAAGTTTAAATACAAATACATTTATGTTTTATAGACACCTTGCTAGAAGGTAATTTTGTACAGTGATTTTGAATTTTATTAATCACTTCAGGAATTTCTTTTCTGGATCTATTGGGGTCATCTGTGGAATTTTCTATTTGTGGCATCATGTCATTTACTCAAAATGTTTTGGTTTTTCAACCTTTTGTATTTTAGATTTTGGCATTGGGATTACTCAACCTATAGTATTTTCTGTTTCTGGTAACTCACTATTAATTCATTATGTTAATTTTAACAAAACTCTTGAAAGACATATTTAAACAAACAAAAGTTGTCATCTCTGGAAATTTTGGCTAATTCGATTGTGATTAATTTCCCTTTGCCCTTCTTTGTTCCTACCTCACTTTCTTTTTTGCTTCCTTCTTTCCTTCCTTCCTTATTTTCCTTTTTTTGACATAGTCTCTCTATGTAACCCAGGCTGCCCTCAATTTTGTACAAATCTTCCTGCCTCAGCTTACTAAATGTCGAGATTGTACTTGTAAACTTCCACACCCAGCTCATATTTGTGTTGACAAGAGGTTTCTGTCCTGCCCAATCCCACAGCCTTTCAGTCTCAAAGAAAAACACAGAGGTCTACATTAATCATTAACTGGTTGGCCTATTAACTCAGGCTTCTTATTAACTCTTACATCCTACATTAACCCATATTTCTTGTCTGTGTCAGCCACGTGGCTTGGTACATTTTATTAGGGAGGCATTCTCGTTTTGCTTCCTCTGTGTATAGATGCCAACTGCAGACTGACTCTTTCCTCTTTTCCAGAATTCTCCTGTTCTTGTCACTCTGCCTCTACTTCCTGCCCGGTCACCCTGCCTATACTTCCTGGCTGGTTACTGGCCAATCAGCATTTTATTTAAACAATATAAGACCATTGTCCTACAGTATCTTTGCTAATTTAAATAGTATACCTATTTGTCACTATATAGTTTGTCAGAAAATAGAGATAATGAGCTGATCAGTGGTGGCCACGCCTCTAATCCCAGCTCTCAGGAGGCAGAGGCAGGCAGATCTCTGTGAGTTCAAGGTCAGCCTGGTCTACAGAGTGAGTGCCAGAAAAAGCTCCAAAGCTACACAAAGAAATTCTGTCTCAAAAAAAAAAAAGAAGAAGAAGAGAAAAACAAAATAGAGGTAATGAAATATGACACCAAAAAGAGAGCATTGTAATGGAACAGAATGAGAAGAGACTACAAATCAACTTATTGATCCACGATAACATCAGATATCTAGATGTTCCTCTAGATGGTAGGTTCTGTTTGTTCAGATTATCCATAGGGTTAGTGGTTACTGATATGCTGAGTCTTTAGCCACGTTTCTTTCTGTGTAAGGCCTTCTATGTATTTCTTGTGTTGCACGATAGGAATTATTTTGTCTATATATTTTATTTTCTCTTGTGCAGATTTTAAGTTATGGCCATTCATCTTCATAAATAAGACTTTCCAGGTGGGACAAACTCAGAAACAAAAAATACTTGAGAGCATGTTGGATATTCTCAGCTAAAGAAACTCCCCTTCCTACTTGCTGTGGATTCTAAATCTCATTTAGATATCCTTTCTTATTTTTCACTGTAAGGAAAACACGGAGGAAAAAAAAACTGTAAAAGATTCTAAAAAAAAATTTAACAAGGAAATTTTTGGGAAAACCTATTCTCACATAGAGGACTATGAAAATTGGGCAAGTACCTGCTCTTGGTTTGAATTTGGGAGAGGAATCCTGAAATAAAGTTCCCAGTTATGAAACAATGTGGCTCCATCTCGATACTAAAGAGGGATGATATCTACTCAATGAAACCTTGGAACAGCTCATTGGATCCCTGTGACTTTGATTTTATTTCTCCCAGACAGATTAAGTTGTATAGTACCCAAGACCACAGTGACTCTCAGGAGTGGAATCACCACTTTCTGATACACAATGCTGTCACAGAAGGACTTTATACTAAGACCGTGTAAACTGGGATGCAGCCCTGGCAGAGAAATCTAAACCACCTTAGCAGAGTCACATTGTACAGTGAGTTCTGCCCAGTTTTATTTGTGCTCATGGAAGCTGTGATGGCTTCAATCAATTGGTGTATTCCACTTTTTTGTGCCTGCAAATGAACAGTTCAATATTAAATGGTCAAAAGACTTGTTCTTCATAGACATACTGACCTAGTTAGCAATGCTCTTAGCTTTAACTGGCCTCTTAAAGCCATTCCTGGTCTTTCTGAATTGAAGTCCCTTTGACAAATATTCTTCAATTATATTAATTTTGTTTATATCTTTTCTTTATAAATAAAGGGGAAAAGAAAAACAACAAATACATTTTGTTTATAAAAACCCTATAATAATGCTTAATTCTTCATTAACTAATAAAATAAAACACATATAGCAACAAACAATTAAAATTAAAAAGTCAGGACTATCTCCCATCTTATGTCAAAACCAACAAAGTACCCTATCTTCTGATTGTAGAGCATGAGAAAGGGTAGTCATAAATATATCTGCTGAAATACAGTTTTGTAAGACTGTGGTCTATCTTAGTCTATAACACTAAGGCTGGTTTGTTTTACAAAGTCATTTTTTTTCTTTGTTAAACCATCAGACAATTCAATTACTAAAAGGAAATAAAGGTTTTGATTTGGAAGTAGGTCTGAAGAAAGACATTAAATTTTACTGAAAAAGAAGAACAGAAGTTCCCTCTGGACAGTAATAATGACGTTAGCTCTTGTCTTAGCATTTCTAATATCCACTGAAGATTGATTATAGGCCCACTCAATTCATCAGCTGAGCAGTAAACACTGGAGCCAATACTTTGCCCTTATAAGTCAAGCAGAAGGCTCTGTGATGCTGGGTTACCATGCCTGTCCATTCTCTTTCTAGATTATAAGTAGGAATTTTAACCCAGAATCTTCTTCATCTGCCTCTTGTTCCTCTTCCTCTTTCCATGTGCCTCCAGTAAATACCATATCATTTAAATCTAAGTTTTCCAGGAATATTCATTAAATTACCATAAAATAAAAATTGGAGTCAGGCAATAAGACACAGACCTAACTTTAAATAATTTGCTTTCCAAAAGTAGTGGCAGACATATTTTTCAAAACTATATGACTCTGAATTATACTGAATTCATCAATTCTATCTAAATAAGGTCTTAATCCATTGCATAAAATTTACATAGTTCAGTTTCTTCTTGTATAAAATATGTAGACAAATGCCATGTAACATGAAGAATTGGGAATGATCGCAGGATACCTGGATTGCTACATGGTAGCTGATTTTCTACAACAGGTACATCTTATTGCATATGCTCCAGAGGCAGAATGTGAGGCATGCTACTTGAAGGCTGTATAGAGTACCCTGAGGGCCTCAAGGAGGAAGGCAACAAGGCAGCAGTTCAAAGGGTAGGCTAGAACTAGGCTAAGACATCAAGCCGGCTCGTCACGAACTAGGCAAATGGATGGGACATTCCAGGAACAGGTGTAGGTGCTAACAAGGAATAAAAACAGGAATGTGTGGCATGTTCAAAGTGACAGACTGGGAAGTTTTGAGTATGGCTGGATAGAGACCTAGAGCATCAGGTAGACAAGGGATTCATGGAAGAATGGGTTCTAGTGAGAGAGAAGAACTTTGACTAGGCTTCTTTTCTCCCCTCCTTCCCTTCTTGCCCACAGCATGTTCAGATAGTTCTGTCTTTTCTTTATACTCTGTTTCTGAAAGAAATTTGCATGTGTACCATGTGTGTAGGGGTGTGCTCACCCGTGTGTGTACATATGGAGAGCAGAAGTCAACTTTGGACCTTTTCCTATTCTTCTATTGAACATCATCCTTTTTCTTCTTTCCTCCCTCGCTCCCTCCCTCCCTCCCATTTTCTCTCCCTCCTTCCCTTCTTCCTTCCTTCCTACATCTTAGACAAAGTTTCTCACTAAACCTAGAGTTCGACTGTTTCAGATGGAGTGATTGACCAACTCGCCTCTGCGAGGTTTAGCATTGAAATTGCAGATGTGCACAGCCATGCTTGACTTTTTAACCTGGCTACTAGGGATCCACATGAATGACTCATGCTTGAGCAGTAAACATTTTACCCCCTGAGCAATCTCCCCAGCCCTGTGTTGAAAGAAAGACAAGACAGAGAATGTGAGAAAGGGGGTTGTTTTTAAGTCTGCCTTTATAGACTTACTGATAAGCCTGTTGGTTTTCTTCGGATGACTAGATGATGCAGGATGCCATAATGATTAAGCAAAGGGTTGATTTGCATTATGAGGCCAGAAAATCCAAGTCATGGACAGTGATAGAAAGGATTGCCATAGAATATAATACAAATCAAAGGGGAAATATAAGGAAAGAACTGTTTATTATTCATTATTATTATTATTAAACCAGAAATAAATGAGATAGGTCTGTGAAGTATTGTGCTTTACAATGTCATTAAAAATTGAGTAGGGTCTGTCTCCATTGCTAATTTTTTCAAAGAATAGAAAGATATTGAGGAGTGTTTTCTGTGGAAAGCTGCTGGCTTTCTGTTTAGACAGAATTAACTCCCAGAGGAGGTACCTTTAATAGGCTGTAATTCTAATGGGTGTAAGGCTGTGTCTATACACGTAGAAGAAAGGGTTATTTTTAGACATGATTAGTTAATGATAAATTGTAAAATAATGGTTACAAATGCTGTTTGTAATTCTGCTTTCCACTTTCATCTGATTCAGAAAAATATTTTGGAAAATGTATATTTAAAATTGTTCAATGCTATTATTTTAGAGTTTGGTTTTTGATATTACAATTTAAGCATATCCCTAAGAAAACCAAAACTACACATCTTATGCACATACAAATTTAAAGTACAAGAACCAAACACTCTGTTCCCTGGCTAAAGGTTTTGGCATACAATGAGCAACAACTACCTTCAACCACAGATAAGCCTGCAAGTATTTAAAGGGTGGAGGCACCAAGGAATAGTTTCAGAAATAGTTTAGATCCCCACAAGTAAAGTAATGAGAAGAACGTGCAATGGGAAAGCAGGACGTGCTAACAGTAAGCTTTATAGCACCGCGCAGAAACACCATTATTTGGTACACTTGAGATAAAGTGGGAAATGGTGTTTTCGGAGAGTTAAGCCTCCCCACTGATGAGTGACGGGGCGTTTTCTGTTTCCATGACTCTGTAGACTGAAAACAGTCTTTGCTGCCAAGTATGTCAGCAGAGGTGGGAGGAGAGGAGACTCTCTCTGATGAAACAAAGCTCTTGCTTAGAATAAAGCCAGCTTGTGTGTAAAGCAGTTGAGGATACCACATTTACACAAAGCTGCTATTTTGAGAATATTCTTTTAAAATTTTGGCTATCGAGCAATTCTTTAAAATTACTTCCTATCTAAACATTTCAACGCTCTGCTAAAGAAAAAAATCAAAAATTGTCTTCATGCCTAAAAATGATTTTATTTGGTTGTCTGGATAGACGAGATCCGCAGTTTCAGAGCCACACCTAGGACTTTCTGATGGAATGCAGTGTCCATTGATGTATGTAGGAGAATATGACATACAATCAGAAAGATCATGCACTGTCTGTCCCTTACTCATGTGATCAGCAGCAAACAAAGGCAGGGTCTGTTAATGTATATACAACTAGAGAAAAAGAGATATTTTTAAACTGCTCTTTTTAAGATGATTTTTAAGCATTGTTTGCTTGACTTTATGTGTATGTGTCTGGGCACATGAATGCCTTAGTGTACATGTGGAGGTCAGAGGAGAATTTATAGGACTCAGTTTTCTCCTGCTGTCCCGTGGGCTCTGGGGAATAAGGTCAGATTCTCAGACTTGGCAGCAGGCACCTTTATGTACTGAGCCAGCCTCCAGCTGGCTGAAGGACTACTTTCATATGCCAACATGCCCGTTTTTCACACACAAACACATTAAATGTACTGTCTCACTCTCATTTGCCAAGATGAAGCATATTATCATTAACAAAGAGGTTAGACTATGGGGTGCTGTGTACCTTCCATCAGTATCTGGACTGAGTAGATGCCCATCAGTATCTGGACTGAGTAGATGTCAGTTATCACGGTATTACATAACTAGCTTGGGCAATTCATTTCAGAGATTGACCTTAAAGTTTTGGAGAAAAGAAAGTGAAGTTAAAGTCTTCTGAAATTATCCCTCATTGCAACCAAAAAAAGGATGTGCTAATGGATGTTCAATAAATGAATGAGAGAATGTTTATCCTATAGGAGAACATATGCTTAATTATACCTTTCATGACCATTCTTTTCATGTGTTCTTCAACTGAGCCATTTTAGGGACATAGAAAAAGCAAAAGGAACTGATAGGAACTAGTGAAAACACCAACACCAAGAGTGGAACTAAGGCTTCTTGACTCAAGTTGTTCTTCTTGTCCTGGAACTAGTGGCAGATTAGACGTATGGTGTAGTCATTTTCAAAATCAAGAAATAGGTCATGAATTCTTAGCACATCACCCACCTTTATGGTGGGTATAGTTCTACTTTGAAAAAGTAATGAAGTCCAGTTCACACTCCTCATTGTGAGAAACTAATGCTTATCATTTTAAACATTGAAAAGACATCTCCTGTGTTGTCTGTCTAAAGTTCTGTAAGTGTCATTAAGCATGTATGCATATATGTGAAAGTTACAGTATCCAGAAGGCAGGATGGCATACCTCCATGTAATTAATTAACCCAAGAAATAAAGCATGGTGCAATCCTAAGCATTCACTCATAACTCTTTTCTAGACATTAAGAGATTAAATAAAAAATATATAAGTCTAGCTTCTCACACATGTAAGGGTAAAAAATACACTATTGTGTAATATAACTTAAATGTACAAACCAGTCCTTGGCCAAGTAGATGATATCATCAACTACTGAAAATTTCAATAGAAATTCTTTTCTAAAATACTTAATCTTTATACCACTTCATTGTTCATTTTATAGGTAAGTTAACTGCAATGAAGGTGTCTATTGGTACTACAAAAAATGCATTTATTCTTTCTGGTAAGTGACTTGGTTGTCACCACAAAAGACATAGATGGTTATAATTAATTTCCAATTTGGCTCCTCCGTTTGACAATGTTGGACACTCCCTCATCATGTTCAGCTTCTGCATATCTGCCACTTTTCCTAGATAATAGGCCAGTATATCAAATGTTATCTCACAGGCAGGAAACTGACACATTTTCCAAGTCTCTCCTTTGGGGGAAGTAGATTGCTTGAGAGTAGTTGTTGCTCTTATGGACAAGCAAGAAATTACTGGCTGTGATAGTCCCCAAAAATAGTTAGAAATAAGGTGTACTCTTGTCATATTCAGGTCACTTTGTCAAACTAATAAACACTTATAAGGATTTTTCAGACACCATGAGTGGATAATAGAGGTGTCAATTTGCATGTATTGGGAAACACATACACAGAAAAAAATATCCTAACAGATTTATTTGAGAGTGAAATGATATGGCCAAACAGTCAATATAAATTTTTCCTCTCAAATGTAGACATTTGTAAATTGATTCTTAACTATGTTTTTCCACTAAGATTATAATCATCTCAACTGTTGCTTGTCAGTTTACTGGATTATTAATATCTCTTCTCCCATCTATTAACACATTTTTCTTGTTATATGTTACTCATTTGGTATTGGTTCACTTATATTTCAGGTTACATCCTTTATGTAGTTATTTTTTATTGATTGACAGTTCCTCACTTCTGTAATACTGTGTGATCAGAAAAAGGTACATGAAGCAAAAGTCATCATGAATATGATTCTAAACACTTTAGAATATGATTCTAAACATTAGCTGGGTATAAAGCTAATGAATATTAACATCCAAAAGAGCTCTACAATAAACCTTAATAGAGTATAACAAAGGTTTATTTATTTGGAGATAAACTCACAGAAAGGGTAGCAATCTGCATGCTCTGGAAACTGGAAGTGAATCTGCAGCCAAGAGGCCCAGGCACACTTTTCATCTGCATTTATAGTACTTGAGACCACGCCCAAAGTGGGCTGGTAACCTTAAAGACTATTTATTGGCTGAAAGAGTTCCCACAGCAAATGAATTCAAATTCTCTCTGCTTGACAGATCCTATTGGAGAGGAAGAAGAGCAAGAGGAGAAAAGTAAGGAGGAGAAGGAAGAAGGAGGAAAAGAAAGAAGGGAGAAGAATAAGAGAAAGTTATGAATGAATGAACCCAACCATAGGAATTATCCCAATCCAGACTTATAAGATGATAGGTCATGGAGGCTGAATGGAAAATTGTTTATCAGCTAACAGAAGCTTGTACACTCATCTTCAAGGCATGAGGAAAACTTGTAGTAGAGGCATGAAAGCCATGGCTAGATGTGATCTTGAGTAGGTGGTTAGGGTTAAGATTAGGGGTTAGCTTTAGGGTTAGGAATCTTTGTGTATCTCTTTTATGCAAAAGGTTACATTGAATATTTCAACTGTTGTTGGAGAAGGCCACTTGTTGGTTCCCAGCTGTCCAGTTAGCTTAGATCCAAAATAATCACAGAGAAACTGTATTAATTAAATCACTGTTTGGCCTATTAGCTCTAAACTTCTTATTTGCTAACTCTTACATCTTAGTTTAATCCATTTTTATTAATCTGTGTATCGCCATGTGGCTATGGCTTACCGGGTAAAGTTCCTAGCATCTATCTCCGGTGATTCCATGGCTTCTTTCTAACTCTGCCTTCCTCCTTCCATGCTATAGGCCAAGCCAGTTTCTTTATTCATTAACCAATAAAAGCAACACACAGACAGGAGGACCTTCCACACCAAACTGTTGCCACTAATGAGTTCTGAGACTGCCATTGAACAATTTCCTGAAGTTAAATCTGTCTGCGTTCCCACTCTTTTTATACATAAATCCACCCTAGACAGCAATTTTGTCAGCTAAGTCACCTGCTGCAACTTTTCTCAAGTAGGATTAAACCTCTGTGAAGAACCTTCTTTTTGAAGATGAAAGGCCCAGTAACTTATGGGAAGGGCAAGGTAGAAACAGAAGGGGTAAGAAAATGAGGAAAAGGTAAATGGGGAGAGATAAAGGGAAGGGAGAGGAGAAAACTCAAAAGATCCTAGAATCAGGCCCTCTAAGATTTAGCCCTTGGTGAAGAGTATTCCAAATTGAGATGGTGCCAGACTGCTCCTATGATTAATCTCCTCTCTTGTCAAGACCAGTTGAGGCAATGCCTTAAGGAACCTCCATGCTTTGTGAAGAGGTACTTTATGTCAAAAGGAAAACCATAAACACAATGATAATTAGGCTTTTCAAGTAGAGAGAATTAGTTCTTGATTAGTGAACAATCACAACAACTTAAGGTCAAAGTATTGTCAACTCATTCATTTAATAAGCTTCTTCATCATTTCCAAAGACTTGTTTCCTCTTTGCAGGCCATTAGTAAATTGGGCAAATTACTCTCTTAAAATGTCGCTGGAGAGCTAATGATAGAGCATGAGCAAGTCTGAAGCTTGGTGTCTCATATGTATCTATGTTCAGGCGCAGCTCTACTGCTGTGTCTGATCTAAGAATACTGAACAGAAACCCATACTGGGGATTCTGAATTCCAGAAGTTGGGACAGCATACCGGGACCTGACATTTTTATGTCAGGTGTGTTTCACCCAATAAAATAACTATCACAGCTATTGGACGACAGCTTGGATTCAGGAGAATGATTGATTACAATAGTAGGAGTTGGGTGTAATACCCTATACCAATCATTCCTACACTTATGAAGAAGCAGAGAGATGATGAACGTGAGGCCAACCTGGGACATGCCATGACATTCCTTCAAAAAAACAAAGAAACAAAAACTGGGCAAAGCAAGCAATGTCTCAATAGAAAATTCAAGCACTCTCATCTGAAACCCAGGCCCTGAGTTGGGACATTGATTCCATTGTAGGGCATATATATCACTTTTCACACTCCATTTTATTCAGGAACTTCCTTTCCTAGTGTTATTAATTTCACCTTCTTTTATTGTTTTTGGAAAACTCAGACTCCATGGCTCGGGGCTAAGTAAGGCTTCAGATATGCTTTAAGGGAAATGAGCTTAGCATTCTCAGATTCAGTTTGAAGAGCATAAATTAATTGTCTCATCATGCAGATAAACTTATCTCCTAGTGTGGTTAATCCATGTTTTTCGACTTATAGATATGAATGTTGAGTCCTCATTAGCTGCTCATCTATGATTGATTGTTCAGCTGATAAATTGCAGGGCTAAGTGTGCCGATACGAAAGTCTTAGGACCGTGTTTTGCATATGATTTCATGGGATCTTTTTTTTTTTCCAGTTCTATGACTGAATTCCCATATTTCCTTCCACTGAGCATGTGCTCTTCAGTCTCTGGTCCTATGACCTTTGAGTATGATTTTCCTCCACCATATACTTCCTTGTATCCTGAGTGAATTCATGTGGCAATGAGCAGGTGGTGACATATTGACAAGGTCATAAAGGACTAAATGCTTTGCTATGAGAAGCTTTTCACGGGATAGCCACAAAGGGAGGAGGCTTCAGGTTCTTCCAACAGTTCCATGGCTTATCTTTCTGGAGCAAACATAGTATACTCCCCTTCATTCTTTCTAAATGCTTCCCTTAAGTTTTCAAATACCTGTCGAAGGTAGAAGAAACTATGTGTATACATACAGATAAAATACGGGCAAGTCTAGAATATTCTTCTTGCCTGAAATCTTAATTATAAGCCTTAATATATTCCTCCTGCTAAACTTTATACAGATCTTATTATATAGAATCTCCAAGTTATTTATAGCCTTCACATATTTATTATCCAGTTTAAACAGTTGTTAACTCCTGGCCAATCGTATATCATTTCTGCACCCCTCCCCGGTTGTTCCTCCCATAATTATTTTGAAGTAAATCCAGGCACCATTTCCTTTCACTCATCATACTTAATATAAATCTCTAAAAGAGAAATCATTGAAGTTATATTCATAATATTATAATGCTGAACACTTTACCATAAAATTCTAAATTATTGACTCTCCAGATAATGTTCATTACAATTGTCTCATAAATGTCATACTTTGCTTTTTTATATTTTGCTTAAATAGTCTTCCAAATAACACTCACATGTCTCAAATGTTTATAAATCTTTAAAGCTGCATTTAAACTATAGGTCATATCCCCATCCAACCCCTCTTCTTCCTTCCCTCGCCCCTTCTGTCTCTCTTTTACTCCATCTCTGAAATTCATTAAGTAAAATAATTGAGTTGAGTTCAAAACTGACTGCTGTTTGTGAATTGTTTCCACATGTGTACTTCTGTGTGGTTTTTAATGTCCTTGGTTTCTACAAATTGGTAATTGGATCTAAGAGTTGTATTGGACAAGTCTCTTGTGAATGACCAAATATATACTCAAACATATCAGAGGATGAACTCCGGTTATTGCTCTAGTCAGAGGCCAGCTTTGGGACAAGGAGGGAGACCTGTGGCCCCAGAAGAAACTGCTGGCTGAGCACACAGTCTGGAGCCAGAATATCTGGGTTCCACTCCCAGTCCTGTCACTTACGAGCCGAGTAAACTCTGAGGAAATTATTTGACATCTCTGGGCTTCAGATAGCTCATCTGTACCCAACTCATAGGACTGTGAATATCAAAAGACTCTGTATATATGTGTGCCTGAAGCACTGCCTGTTTGCAAACTGTGTGGAAGTCTTAGTGTTATTTGTGAAAGCAAAGTAGACAGGAGTTCAAGCAGAACAGTGAAAACAAATTCATGGGACCAAATGACACAGCCATGGAGTGGCCTGAGCCGAGCCTGCCTGAAAGCCTCTCCGTTCCTGATCACCCTCCTCTGGCTGTTTTACTCCATCTCATTCTGTGTATGTCTTTAGCTTTTCCTACAGCATACCCCGTGCGAGTTATACATAATATGTGAAACATTGGCATCTGAGCCAGTGAAGGCAGCAAAATGGTGACAACAATGCCCAGCAACCTCAGGGCTAGACTTGAAGATGTCTCACAGGGTATGTTTTGACACTAGGCTCTGCTCAGCTACCAGCCCTCACGTTGTGTCTGTTGTTTATCCTCTTGTGTGCTTAAAGAGTCAAAGGCTGATAGGCATTCCTAATAGCTGTCCTTAAAAGTAACCTCCTTGCTCTAGTCCACAGAGTATTTTATTTTAATTGAGCATATTTGTCCTGAAGAGAAAAGAAAAAGAGAACAACTGAAATCCAGTTGCGTTCTCTGCTTTTCCTTGCTTATCTCCTTTTGCATTGGTGAGTTTGGCTGTTCGCAATGCTGATTCCATTGTCCAATGCCTCTTTCCTGCCAGGCTATTTCTTTCTTAGTGATGGGTTTTTAGGCAAGCCCTGCAGCTTAGCTTGTTTTATGGTAATGATTCCTGGCAGGAAGGACTTAACCTATTACCAAATGTTTGCTGTTTGGTTTCACACAGGTCCAGTGTCCTTGAAAGTAGAGACTGCAAAGCTGTAGGCCACCAGCTTGGGACTGTGATATTTAATGGAAACACAGCCCTTCCCAAAGCATAATACCTGCACTTAGTTACTCACTCTATAAACAATGAGCAAAGGAAACACAGAACCTATATGTGCTATTATGAATAATAAAGCCTAGAATACTTTCCAGACAACTTCGCTGACCTCTCTTTTAAGAAATTAAGTTGCAGATTGATTTACTATAAAAAGTAAAAGAAGAAAACGCTGCTAGCTAAAAATGAGAAATTGTAGAATTATGTAACTCTAAAAGTGCAAAGCACTGGAGAAGAGTAACCTATTCCCACGTGAACAGGCAGGTAGCCAAAATAATATGCATGCTTTTAGATGTTGAAAGAAATGCAGGTCTTTCTCTGTTTCTATGCCTCTGGGACATGGAAGCACACTGTGGCTAAGTTTTCCTTTTTGTTTCTCCATTTTCCTAAGAAGACAAATATCTTAGACTGTGAGAAGATTGGGAAACTTCTGGAGGTTGCTTTCTCTCAGACATTGTTTCCTTCCCTTCTCAGCAATGCCACACCTTCTCTCTGCCTCAGCCTGGCATGGTCCAACCTGCTGCTTACCTTAGGCTGATGCTGCTGACATTGAAGGGACTCTCCTTCATGTTTCTACTGCCATGTTTATTCAAGGACAGATCGGTGCCAACAAACATCAGGTCAAAAGCACTCTTTAGTCAGAAGCCTGTTTTAAAAGTATTAGCCAGTAGCAAGTAGCTCTGGGTGAATTTTCCCGTGACTCGGAGATATGGTTGGAAGGGTAAATAAGAAAAAATAAAAATGAAGGATAATGTTTTTGTTGGTTGGATTGATTGATTTATGTCATCTAGAGGCAATTTCATATGCATGGTTCATTTAATTAATCCTCTTAAAAAATCCTGTATGGCGGGGGGAGCAATGTCATACCTTGTGATACCAAGACTCAGAAAATAAATAAAATTCCCACACTGTAAATTCTATCTTCTCATAAATAATGGCATGAGCTTCTATCTTTCTGCTACATAGTTCATGCAATGTTAGCCCATTTCTTAGGTTCACAAAATCGCTGCGGGAGACCCAAACGTCATTTCTGTAGGTAATGAGGCACAAGGTAAAGAATGAATGCAAATGGTTGACAGTCCAGAAGGCTTGTTTTCTTCCTTAGATTCTTGGTTGGTGCCCTCAGCTGGTACACACTTGATTGACTCTTGGGATTTTCTTTTTGCTAAAGAGACATGAATTTTTTTTTTTTTGCAGTAACCTGAGTCCATTGTCATCTCAATTTTTTACAAACATGTTCTGAAGACCCCCAAACAGGGGAGAATCATCACCAAATAAGTCTCAGTTTAAAAAGTCAAACTTAAAAGTTGAAACTCTGGTCCAAACACATATAGGTCTTCAGATGAGCTTGATAGAATAAAGGTCTGGAGTCTCTCTGATATCGTGGGCGTGAAACAGAGATCCATCAGGTGAAATGATTTCCCTCCAGTCTACAGTCAAATAAAGGGAACTCCAGTGAGGAGTGCAATTGCCAAGTGTATCCTCAGCCAGATATGTGGACAGGCGATGATGCTCTTCATCCATGTCCTCACTGTGTATCAGGTGTCGCTGCAGATGAGGGCTGCCATCCCTGTGGTGAGCGCACAGGAAGGCTGGATCCCCTTGGTTTGGCAGAGACAAAAGCCATGTGCTGAAGTTCAAGCTGGAGAGGAAAGTGCCTGGCACTCATCAGATGCTTACTGTCCACTCAGCAAAATCCCATCTCTCCCAGTTGCCCACAAGCTACAGGGCCTGAGTCATGCTTGTTTAGCTCTAAAACGCGAGAACAAACAGTGGTACCTTTAAAATGCTAGTGCTCCTGCGTCCAATTTCCCCGTAGATAGGGGAGTGCTCCAAGTGGAACAACTGTCAGACACCTGATACCGGCAGCAAAGTTATGTTTCTTTTCCTTCTCTTTTCCTCTTCTCTGCCAGGCATGGAACCACAAGAGAACAGTGTGTCCTACAAAACAGCTTGCACAGGAAAACTGAATCCACCCTGTTGGTCACCTGAGGGAATCAGTCAGCTCAGGAGAACTAGACTAGCCTTCTGTTCATCTGCATAAGGGAGGAACCTTAATTACAGGACCATGCGTAGGCTACGGAAGCAGGAGAGGGTTTTCAAAAAACGAAATGCCATAAGTCAACTGTGCTCTACAGCTTGAAGAACCCAAAAGTCTGGCAGTTCATATAAACATGTGAGATGAGCCCCGTGTAGAGGAAACTGTTGCTACCAGGAGTGTTATTCTAACTCATCCGGTTTCCTTACCTTTTCATGGAAGTCAGCTGTTTGAAGTTTCGAGGGAGTATTAGTTCCCTCGAAATTGCACTAACACTTTGTTAGTGTTGACAGTCAGGGATGTCGCTAGCTCATCTGGGGCCCCTTTATCCAAATTAGAAAACAACACCCCTTTCCTGGTGCCAACCCCATATCTGTGCAAGTTCAGGGAAAGATACCGTCTCATTCACCAGAGACTGTGCAAGCTGCCCAGGTATAGATGGTTACCCCCAACATTACTACTGGCTCCTGAGCCAAACAAAACCTGTCAATGTGGACTCTACTCAGTCCGCAGCCCACAGCCCACAGCTTAACATTTTGCAACCTCTTCAACTGTGGTTAAAACAAAGTTCTGGGGTCAGATCACCTGGCTTGACATCAGAACTCTGCCACTTATACAAACGACTTAAGACTTCTCTGTGTCAGTCATCTCCATTTGTATTGGAATAAATGTATTCTTGAACCTACTTCATAGGGTTCTTACAAGGACAAAACTAGATAACTGCGAAAAAGAAGCTTTCAGACCATAACATACAGACATTTAGTAAGTGTAAAAAAAAAAACCCCACATATTTTACATGCTTTGGCCATCTCTGCAAGCCAATCTTTGCTAAATAATTCTAAGCAGGTCGACTGGATGAGCGAACTGAGGCCCTCACAGCCTTTTACTCATAGGAGTAGGTTGTAAATCGCCCAATGAATTTGCGAAGGCAGGGAACTTGAAACAACAAGTATCATTTACCCCAGACATACTAAGGCATTAAGAAACTTGAGGTTTTTTTAAAAAATGCTATACTTGAACTACTGCTCCTGGCACAGGCTGACAGATAATACCCTTCACAATGACATCTGAAAGCCACTAAGAGACAATTAAGCTCAGTACCATGTGTTGTAAAAGGCAAAGATGTGTGGGTTATATTTTAGACTAATTTACAGTGAAACACTTACAAAGCGTTGGAGTTCAGTGTGGGAAGTACTTTATTATTTGACGTCCCATCTTCAAAACTGGGTAATTCTCTCTGAGACAGTCCCATGCTTTAAACACTGTCACAGTTCTTTTTACATCCAAGATGTATTAGGTGCTGGGTAAAAGGCTGGTTCTTAGTCCCAATTCTACACTGGAAGGGGAATGCTAGGTGTTAACTATAGTGAAATCGGTGCTTAGCTACAAGGATTTGGGCATGAAATGGTCCTGAATTCAGTAGTTCTGCTGTGTTATACCCAATCATGTCTAAATGTTTTAGTTTTTTTAAAAAGTGAAGCCTCTAAGATTTAGCATAAAGCATGTAGAGAATATTTAACTCAGCTTGTATTTAAATAAAGTTCTTCTCTCATTTTACTGATGTAGAAGCTTCTCATAAAAACTTATTAAGCCACAAATGTTTACTCATAGGGTCCATTTGACATGAAAAGAAAATAGTAACCCCTAAACTCCTATTTTATTCATTTATCATGAACTTGACCAAGCCATCATCAATTGAAAGCTTCTATCTCTACACCAAGATTTCTCAGTCTTGATACCATTGTCATGTAGGTCTGGAAATTTCTTTGTTCTAGAAAAAGCATACAGTTCTGAGAGGCACTTAGCAGCGCCTTTGGTCTCTCATAACTGGGTGACAACACCCACCCTACCCTTGCATTAAACAGAATTGTGCTCTAGGATTCTCTCCCAGGAAAGAGAAGAGGCTGAATTTGGTTCCTACTCTCTTCCCCAGAGGAAAAAGATACTTTAAAGATGGGAAATTTTCAAAAATAAGACAATCTACAAGTTACATTGTTGAAACCTACAATCACCAACTTTAGCAAGTGGATGTTTCTGCCAAACCTTCTAGCAACTTACCCATGTGTCATGTTGACTAATTTCAAACAAACTTTTGTAGAAGACTGTGCAGTCACCTGGCTACCTGCCTGCCCAGACTTCTAGACATAGTACTACTGTTTGTCTATCATCTCTCCTATAAAAACTCAATGGTGAGAATCAATGATTTAGAAAGAAGAAAGGAAGACATGATGGCACATCAGTATATCCAAGTACCCTGGAGACTGGGGTGGGGGCACAGTGAATTTACAGATAGCCTGGACTATATAGTGAGACTCTTTCTTTCTTTCTTTCTTTTTTTCTTTCTTTCTTTCTTTCTTTCTTTCTTTCTTTCTTTCTTTTTCTTCTTCTTCTTCTTCTTCTTTTTCTTCCTCATCTTCTTCCTTTTCCTCTTCCTCCTTTTCCTCCTCTTTCTCTGCCTTCTTCCTCCTCCTTCCTCCTCCTCTGCCTTCTCATTATTTCTCCTCCTCCTTCTCCCCTTTTGTATTCTTCCTCCTCCTATTCTTCTGCCTTCTCCTCCCCCCTCTTCTTCCTCTCATAAATTACATCCCAGATTCAGTCTCCAAGAAAAAAGCAGAGAGGGACATCATCAGAGATTTTCATGTCCATCTCTTTCATTTTAAAAGCCAAGATGCTGAGGTCTGAAGAATATAGTCTACAGCACAAATATCTCTAATAAGCCTCAGCCATTCAAGCCATAGCCTGGGATTTTCAAAAATATAGGCTTGGAATATATCATTTTTATTGAGTGAAATGTTTAAAATTACATTCATGGCAATTTTAAAAATCCAAGGAATAAGAAAGACAAAGAAATAAAAAATTAAAATGTTCTTCCAACCAAAAGCACAAAAATTAAGGAAAACATCAATTTGCCTCTGCTTTGATATCTATAAATATGCATTTATTTGTTCTTTTAGCATATGATTGCATAGTATCAGCCAACTGTGGATGATTAATTTCTGCCCACCTGCCTATCACAGTTAGGAATTTTGTTTCTTGAATAAATTATGATTAAGAGGTTGAAGAAACAAAGTCTTGAAATACTCACTTTCTTCCTACTTTCATGCAGCATTGGGATGTCCATTTGGTTTGTGATCACAAACTAGTTCACGTGGCTGATCCATCCCACTAGTGCAGCATGACCATCCCTGTGTACTCACTTCATTCATGGAGCAAACCACTAATTACACATCTAAAATCTGCAGCATGTGCCTACCCACTCATGTGCCTCCTTTCTCCTCCCTCTCCTCTCCTCACCTGACTCTCCCCTTCTCCCTTACCCCTCCTTTCCTTCCTCCTCTATCTCTCTGTGTATGTATCTTGTTTATTCTGTGTAATTCCTGATCTAAACAAATAAGAATAAAACAGAAAAATATCAAGTTTATACAGTGTTCAAGTTGGGAATGAGAACATCACTGGGTGAAAAGTGGAGCATGTTTTACTGTTGTGTACAAGTTTTGATTACAGTCGTACATTGCAGCCTGTTGGCTGAGTGCCTCAGGCTATGTGACTTTCACTTATGATTACCATGGTTAGGCAGTTATGGAGCTTACTTTTCTGCTGTCATATTCCAAATCTCTCCCAGTGCTCAATCTTCTGTGCAGTATAAAGAAAACTTCCTACTGTGGCTTGGTAGACAAGTTATTGAAAAACCAGGAAATGCCTTTGACCTTGTTTTGGGCTGAAAATGAATGATCTCATTCAGAAATGGGTACAGTGCCAAAATATGGAATGCGCTATTAAAATAAGCACATGATTTGTTTAAAAACAAAACAGAATAAAGCTTGTCTAAGGGGTGGAGTGACAACCTATTTCTAGCTAGCTGCCTTAAGAAGTGATTGAAAGAGATGTGGTCTATTAGCCTAAGACAAAGTACTATACAGTCACCTTTTGACAAGAGCATAAAAGAAGAATCCTTGTGGACACTGTCTATGCATTTAACAATTATTAAGTAAGAGTCTGATGTTGTAGGTAATACAAACTCCCCAATGATTAGGTCAAAGTCTTTTCTTACATTTTATGATTGGAGACATGTAAAAATACATATTATATTATGTAGAAATAAATGCCAGAAGAAAAAGCAAAATATGGCAAAGGGGTAAAGCAGCGTATGGGGAGTAGGTGAAGTGGGGTTGGATGAATGAGTTAGCTTGTTAGAATAACTAGGGGATGCCACTCTAATAAGGAAGCATTTCCTCAAAGAATTGAGAGTTAAAAAGAAGGGTTTGTAGATATTGGAAGAATAATATCAGGAATTAGTCTGTGTGTTCTCAGGAAACTGGTTAAAGTACAAAACAGCAGGCCTGTATGCATCTAGATTTGAAAGAAATGGGAAAAAAAAAAGAGAGGGTGTGGGAGATTTGGGCAAACGTGAAGGAAGCTTTACCTGAATACCCTAAGCTGATGACTGTCAGCACTGATTGGACAAACCTTAGATACACATTAGAATGTGCATCAGCAAATCTCATCTTTGTTTTTGTAAGAGTAAGACCCAGAGCCTTGACAGGCATCAGCAGTCAGGTTTTTAGTGAATTGTACTGAACATGGAATGGTCTGGTGGAACTTCCCTTCAAAGTTTAACGAACCTAGAAAACATAATACTGCATGAATTGTCTAGGTTAAATGGTGTTATGAATTTGGGTCAGGAGAACAAGCAACTAGATTATAGCTGAGGACGGCATTAGTTCCTTTCACCAGACTGCATGTCTTCTTTTCATGGGAAGTGAGCCTACAGGGTCAGCCTAGAGAAAAGAAGCAAGACAGTCACAAAAACGAAAGGTGAAAGAGAAGACTATGTGCAGTATCCTGCTTTATCCAGACTCCATTGCTCCCACATCCCAACACAACTTCACAAAACTCAATTTGTTTTTCTGGAGGCCCAGGGCTTTTTCTGGCTAAAAGAAGGATGCTGTAGACCTCAACCAGAGAACCTTTCCAAGAATGACTTTTAGAAGTTTTTGCCTTTTTTCCCGTTTATTTGAAAGTAGACATTTTTCTTCACATAATATTTTCTAATCACAGTTTCTCCTCCTTCCACTCCTCCCAGTTTCCTCCCACTCCATCCCATCTGTATCTACTCCTTTCTATCTCTAATTAGAAACTGAACAGCTTTCTAAAGGACAATAATAAAATATATACAATAAAATATGATAAGATTAAAAAAACTAGCACTTCAGAATTGGACAAAACAAACAAATGGAAGGGAAAGAGACCAAGAGAAGGCACAAGAAACAGAGATCCACTCATTCACACCCTGGGGAATCTCATAAAAACACTAAAATGTCACAATATATATGCAAAGAATCTTTAGGGTAAAAAGAGAAAAGAGAATAAATAAATAAAATAAAAAATAAGATAATTTACTTTAAAAAAGGAAGAGCCCTGACATGGCATTATGAGACAAAGAACCTCCAAAGATGCCATTTGAGATAATTTTCTGTTGCCCATCTACTTCTGGGCATGCAGCCTACCCTTGATAGTAGTTTGTTCTATCCTCCCCACAAGAGTCCCTTGGCAAAACTAAATTTTTGTTTGTAAGTGATATTAATAGAAACTTGCTCCGGGTTTAGGGATGGAGGCATGTTTCAACTTCTCTCCGCTCTTGTATCCCATTTGGTGCACACCTTTGCAAGTTGTGAGTTCATGTGTGCACAGATTCTATTGGCTTAGAAGGGTTTGTTCTCTTGGTGTTCTCCATCTCCCCTGACTCTTACACTCTTTCTACCTCCTCTCTCTAGGGGCTCCATTAGCTTCCCAAAAAGGGAGGGATTTGATGGAGGCATCCCATTTAGGGCTGAGTGATCTAAGTTCTCTCACTTTCTGCATAATATCTGACTATAGGTCTCTATATTTGTTCCCATTTGCTGTAAGAGAAAGCTTCTCTGGTAATAGTTGGGCATGGCGCTAATCTATGAGTATAGAATAATGACACTAGCAGTCATTTTATGTCTATATTTTTTTCTGAGAACAGTGGTATTTGATGTTACCCTAGGAACCTGAGCTATCTAGTCTCAGGTTCTTTGTCATCCAAGAAATATCAGTTCTAGGTTCCATCTCATGGAGTTCCGTCAAATCAGATATTGTTTGCTTACTTCCAAAAGCTTTGTGGCACCATTGCACTCTCATATCATGTAGGTAGGCCACCATTGTAGATCAAATGGTTTGTGACTGGGCTGGTGCTTACATTTCTCTCTTGGTAGCATGCAGAGTGCCTTTCTGTACCAAAGACGTTATCACCTAAGGGTGAAGGTCTTATGTAGGTACAAGCTCAACTTCTCCATATTCAATGAGCTATGAGGGTGTTTATCTTCAGCAATGTGGCCTTTCCATCATTTTGTGGAGAGCAGCATAGAGTCTTGACAATAGTCTGGGTTGTCTTGGTGGTTCCTATGAAAATTCTTTGCCCAGTTGCAACAACTCAGTTACATGCAGCGTAGTCCCAACACTGGAAACTATTTGGTAACAAGAGATGATCATCTGGGGTGCTGTCTCTCCCATTATTTGGTGATTTCATTTAGATTACTTTCATATATGTATGTATTTTAGGAAGCTTCTACTGAATTGTGTCTCCATACTACCTTTCTCAAATGGCCCTTAATTTTTAACTGTCTCTCCCTATATTCTTTCCCTCATCCCCTTATCCCTCCGCTTCCCTGCTGATAATCTCTTTCAAGTCATTGAAGAAGGTATCAGAAGATGGAAAGATCTCTCATGCTCATGGATCAGTAGGATTAATATAGCAAAAAATGACCATTCTACCCAAAACAATCTACATATTCAGTGCAATTCCCAACAAAATTCTAACACAATTCTTCACATATCTTGAAAGAATAAGCTTCAGCTTCATACAGAAACACACACACACACACACACACACACACACACACACACGAAAAAACAAGAAAGGTAAAAACATATTTCTGTTTAGCTTTTGTCTGAATGACCTGTCTACTAGTGAGACTCGGATACCGTGTGAGGGTCAGTGTGTGATTTAAGTTGTAGTAGTATTTCTTTTATGATCTTGGGTGCCCTTGTGTTTGGTGCTTAGATGTTAAGGATTGCAATATCCTCTTGGTCGGTTCTTCTTTGATGAGTATTTAGTGTCCTTCCCTATCTCTTTTGATTTGTTTTGATTTGAAGTCTATTTTGTTAGATATGAAAATGGATAGACCAGCTTGCTCAGGTCCGTTTGCTTGGAATATCATTGTCCATCCCTTGACAATGAGATTATATCTATCTTTGATATTAAGAATATCTCGGATGTAGCAGAAGGATGGATCTGTTTTCACATCCATTCTGTTAGTCTGTGTCATTTTATTGGGGGAGTTGAGACAATTGGTCTTGAATGATATCAATGAGCAGTGATTGTTGATTCCTGTATATTTTGCTGTTACTGCTGTTGCTGCTACTGGTGGTAGTGGGTGTGTGCTTCCCCTATTTTGATTTTAATTTGTTTGTCTGTGATTATTTATTCCTTGTGTTTTTCCTGGTTGTGATTAACCTTTGTAGGTTGGAGTTTTCCTTCTTGCACCTTTGTAAGATTGGATTTGTACATGAAGATTGTTTAATTTTTGGTTTTATCATGGAATATTTTATTCTTTCCCATCAATGGTGATAGACAGTTTCTCTGGGTATATTAATATGCACTGGCATCTGTGATTACTTAGGGTTTGTAGGACATCTGTCCAGGACTTTCTCCTTTCAGTCCTCATTGAGAAGTCAGGTGCTATTCTAGTAGATTTGAGTTACGTATTACTTGGTCTTTTTCCTTTGCAAGTTTTAATATGTTTTCTTTGTTCTATATTTTTATTATTCAGTGCCAAAGGAAATTTGTTTTCTGCCCCAGTACCTTTGCTGTTCTGTATGTTTCTGTACCTTAATAGGCATCTCCTTCTTTAGGTTAGAGAAATTTTTTCTATGATTATGTTGAAAATGTTTTCTGTGACTTTGACCTGGATTTTTTTCTCCTTCTTCTAGTCCTATCATTCTCAGATTTGATCTTTTCAGTGTCTCAGACATCCCGGGTGTTTTGTACCAGAATATTGTAGATTTAACATTTTTTGATCAATGTATCTATTTCTTCTATTGTGTCTTCATTGCCTGAGATTCTGTCTTCTAATCTTCTATATTCTGTTAGGTGAAGTTTGCTTCTAAGATTCCCATTTGAGTTCCTAAATTTTTCATTTCCAGATTTCCCTTAGTTTGGGTTTTCTTTATTGATTCTACCTCCTTACTATCTCAAGAAAATTTTCTTTTCTCTTTAATTGTGAAAAGAGAATGTCAGTGTGAGCTAGCTCTACCCCCTCTTAGCTAAAGAATGTTCTGGATTTTTTGAATATTTAACTTTAAAACCGAGTCACACGTCCCAGTTGGAAGCAGTTTCTCTACTTCAAGGCCGAATTTCTCGGGCTTTCCGTGCCTCCGGGGCATTAAGCACGCATGTTGGGAGCTGTCTGCCTTTAGAGAAAGTAGGACTGGCATGGGACCAGCAGAGTCTAAGTTGGAAATCTATTTCTTGAAGTTATGGAGAATCCTGTACATGGCCAGTCTTGGCACTGTTGAATCAAGAATGATAAAACAAGCAACGTCCAGGTAAAGGACAGAGTCCGTGGACGAGTCCTTCCCTGAACAACTCTGTGCATGTTTTACTTGATTTGGTGTTTGAGTTTTGGTTTGGATTAGTTTGCAATTTATAACTTTCTTTTTTTTTTTTAAGTGCTACAGATCATACATTTGGCAAAGAGCTTTTGATCTTCCACAGAGTTCCAAGCCCTGTATTAAGTATGTTTTTTTTTTTAAAGATTTACTTGCAATTCTGGAATTCAGAGTTTTATTTTATAAAAGAAAGTGGGAGATAGGGAAAAAGAAAAAGAAGGCCTATCAATTAAAAGCAAAGTTAAAGATTCTTCACAGGTATGAAAGCAAGGAGACATTATTTAGAATCACAGTCCTGAGCTGTAGGTAGCTCCTGGATTTTAACCCAGAGTATCCTTATGAGCTCACATAATTGTCAGAAATGGGTCTTAGATTTGGCCAATAATCATTTAGCTTCGGCAAACTACTTTGTCATACTGCCCATGTCAATCACTTGTAAACTAAAGAGAACAGATGCTTTATGACTTATTCCCTCCGAAACTACTCAGTGTTTTGAAACAAAATCTTTAAAATGAAAGTCTTAGTGAACACTTCATAATGCCAATAGAAGTGGCCACAATAAAACACCAGCATTAATTAAGGATTTCTGTTGGAGCTAAGAGCTCTGATAGGCTCTTTATATTCTTGTATTGTTCACTGAATATAGTATATTGGGGGAAATAAATAACCTTGTCCTGTTAGTCAGATTATAAATGTACACATTTCTGATCTGATATATTTGACATCAGAATGTAATCTTCAATTTATAAGTGCGTTAGATATGGGTTTTTTCTTTCACAATATCTGTTTCAAAGTAAGACTTTGCACTTGTACAACCAATTGTCTCTTTGAAGCAAAAATAATGATGTTTTTGAATTGTAGATAGTGAAATTAAGGTTCAAGATAAAGGGACTAGGAGAAGTATATCTGAGTTTGCTTCATGATACAATTCCCTGCTCTACTTTACCTCTTACTAATAAAAACTGAAATTGTTATTAACATACAAGTTTTATTTCCCTTCACTTTCCATGACACAAAATTTTTGACCTCGAACTAGAATAAATTGTAGATGTTGTATGTATGAGATATTAATACGAGTGTGTGTGTCACTGTTGCTAGACTGCTGCATATCTTATAAGTGAATAATAAATTGTGTGCATGCGTGTGCATGATTGTGAATTGAACGTTACTAACTGTTTGACATTAACTGGTGACACTGCCAATCTTATCTTAGGATAAAAGCCCATTGAATTCATAGATCTATAAAGGGAACTTGACCTCAATACACCTGGATGATAGCAGAATTTTCCCTAGACTTTCAGGATCTTAAAAGTCTGGGTCCTCACAGGGAAGGAGGGTTATAATTATTAACAGATGTTTATGAAGCAAATTCATTGAAAATTAACTGCAGTATTCTTTGACCCCTGTGTTTGTAACCGAACTGCTAATCTTGGATAAATATGAGATTATGTTACTAATCTAATGACATTTAGCACAAATTAGCTCTCAAGTCGTCTACTTGCTACTGTTTGAAACGTGTGAAGTATATTCAAATTTCTTTATTTTGTATGTGTTTCTTTTTCTAAGACAGAATCTTGGGGCCTTTTGTAGGTCAGGGTGGTATTTCCAAGCAAGTTAATGACTAGCACAGTGATTGTCCGTATTATCAAGTCAGTCCTTTCAGTCAACTGATCCCAGTCTCATGTTCACTCGGTGTACAGAAGAAAAGATAGCTAGTCTTTGTAGGTAATATTTGATTTCAGAAGTGAAACTTTTATTGTATAAAGTTATTTGGATTCTATTCATGGCAGCCAGTGGTCTGTTAACTTTTTTTGACTCTGCTTTTAATTCAAAATGGTTATTAGATATTCACCCAGGCTAACTGAAGGAAGGTATCAGCAAATAGTCTATGTTTGGTACATGTCTGACAATTCCCCTTCTTCCTCAGTGGTCCTCCGGTGAAGCAGCTTCAGCATGGAGGTGCAGTTGTAAAATTACAGGTGGCAGAATTTGAAATGGTCCTGTCAAAGGAAAAGAAAAAGAACTCAGAAAGCTACAGAGATGTGAGTGAAGTGGTAGGTGTGACTGAAGTCATCAGCAAAGAGTGTTTAGGCTCAAGGGTCCCAGCTGGGATGGGATGCTATGACCACCTATGGGCCTGAAGTCACTATAGCAGGAAATGCAATGACCATAGTCCTGGGTGAGTGAAAACCATGGCAGAGGCTGTGTGTCTGAGGTGTAAGTTCTAGAGAGACTTAGACTCATCTAGAATGTGGAAGAATGGGAAAGACATCCTTAGTTTCTCTTTCAGCCTTCTTCTGACCTTTATTGTTTAGCCCAAATAAGAAGTGAAACAGAAAATTAGTCTGAAGACGTTGTCCACTGCACCCAGCTTCTTGAATATAGAGCTGGGTATTGGGCCAACCAGGAAAAACTAGCCCAGATTAGAAATGCTATTTTAAAACTCAGATTTCACCAATAAAAGAATGGTATATTTAAGGAATTCAGAGCCCTGACCTCATTTGATCTTGGTTTAATCTCCACTTTCTGATACTTTCTTCCAAGTATGTTTGTAGGCACATGATGGCAGCCAAGAGAATTGCTGATCACCTCAGCCTGCCCCAGCCTTACTTCTAAGGATTGTGGAGCCCGAACTCCTATTTCTGCCCAATGCAGAATAAACAAAGAGAGGGGAAAGAAACAGATAAAAGTCATTGAGACTTTCATAGGAATGGAGTGGTTGCTTGGTAAGGAGGTCCAGTATGGGCAGAGGCTGAAAACGCTTTGCAAATGTTCTCACAGCTGTATGATGATGTTTTGGCCCACACATCTGGCAGAGCATGGAAGTGTCATTTACAAGCCTGACTGACATGTCTTTATGAATGGAGAGTCGCAAACGAGACTCATAAATTCCTCATAAATGGGGTTATTATCCATTCTACCCATCTCCCAAAGGAAAGTTTGTTTGGTGTTATATTGAATTACCTATTTTGAAAAGAAAATATTTTTAAAAAGAAAAGGATGGGAGTCTGGAGAGATCATTCAGCCATAAAGAGTCCTTGCTGTTTTGTCAAAGAAATGGAATTTGGTTCTCAGAATCTACATCTGGTGACTCACACAGATCTATCTCCAGCTCTGGAGACTCTAACACCCTCTTCTGGCCTTAGGGGCACCCATATGCATATGCACATATGTACAGGCAAAGACACACATAGATATAAAAATGAATCTTTAAGAAACGGAAAAAAATCACTGTGTGATGAAATTTGCATTTATGACTCAAATTGTGTATTTATTATACACAATTTATTTAAGCCGATATTGGTTATCTCCCCTTGCAGCATCTGAGAAGAAATAAATGATCCTGCATTACAGAGTTTTCCATGGTTTATTATTGTAATATTTTATGTCTTTTGCTTCATCATACATTTGCATGGTTAACTGTCAACCCAGATTAATTTTATGGCTTTTCCTATGTAATGCCAATTTTCAATGTAATGGAGAAAAAAACTAAATTATAATGACTTGTCTTCTGTATATGGCCCCCTCCATATACTGAGCTTTTTATTGGTAATGTCTGACCACTCCCCTTATTTTCCCAATCTATTCACTTTCCTACCCTCAGACAATTATTTTACATCTCCTCCCTTATCTTTAAGTTTTCTTTATTTACTACATCTTACCTCTGGGCACTTAACCTTATCTTTTTAAAATTGGTTTCATTGAGAATATATTTTCTCTACTCCTCTCCCTTTCTCTCCCCTCCCCTCCTACCTCCTCATGTGATTCCCATGCTCACAATTTACTCAGGATATCTTGTCTTTTTCTACTTTCCATGTAGATTCGATCCATGCATCTCTTAGGGTCCTCTTTGTTGTCTAGGTTCTCTGGGATTGTGAATTGTAGGCTGGTTTTCTTTGATTTATGTCTAAAGTAAATTATGAGCGAGTACATATTATATTTGTCTTTCTGAGTCTGGGTTACCTCATTCAATATGTTTTCCAGATCCATCCATTTGCCTGCAAATTTTAAGATGTCATTTTTTTCTGCTGTGTAGTACTCCATTGTATAAATATACCACATTTTCCTTATCCATTCTTTGGTCAAAAGGCATTTAGGTTGTTTCCAGGTTCTGGCTATGACAAATAATGCTGCCATGAACGTAGTTGAGTACATGTCCTAGTGGTATGATTGAGCATCCCTTGGGTATACACTCAAAAACGGCAGCCTACAGAATGGGAAAAGATCTTCACCAACCCCACATCAGGCAGAGGACTGATCTCCAAAATATACAAAGAATTCAAGAACGTGGTCATCAAAAGAATAAATAATCCAATTTAAAAATAATGGAGTGCAGATCTAAACAAAGAACTTTCAACAGATGGTTCTAAAATGATTGAAAGACACCTAAGGAAATGCTCAACATCCTTAGCCATTAGAGAAATGCAAATCAAAACAACTCTGAGATTCTATCTTACACCTGTAATAATGGCCAAGATAAAAAAACACTGATGACAATTTATGCTGGAGAGGATGTGGGATAATGGGAACATGCTTCCATTGCTGGTGGGAGTGCAAATTAGTACAGCCCCTTTTGATATCAGCGTGGTGATTTCTCAGAAATTAGGAGATAACCTACCTCAAGATCCAGAACTTATTCTTCTTATAAATCAGCAGTAATCCAAGGTGTTCCACAAACTCCCTCTGCCAAACCTCTACATGTCCCATTCCAGGCATCCAATAGTTTCCCCCTTCTGTTAACAAAGAACCTCTATTAAATATGAACCCCTCTCTGTGACCCTTACTCCCTCTCTTGCTTTATACTCAGGGACATTAACTCAATCACTCTCTCCCTCCTCCTCTAGCATTATCTCCCCAGACAGTTTCAGACTTCATGCAAACATGCTATGTGTCTCTATCTAATCTTGCAAAAATGTAAATACATAATTGTTGATTTGGTATCTTTCATTAGCCACTGCCCATTTTTCTTTTTCTCTTCAGCAAAACCCTTTAAGAACTTGCTCTATACTATTGAGGCCAGGGCAGAGGTGAGAGTCGCACTTGGTCACCATAACATTCATGCCCCCAGCTCCTTTGGGGATGCTGTAACCAATTTCCTTCTCAATGTAATTGAGATGTAACCCATTTGATTGACTGTATTCATCACTGAGAACCCACCTTTCTCTGTGTCTCCTAAACCTCTCAGTTCTTCCCACTAAGCCTCGGTGTTTTGTTCATTATTCCTCCAGTGTTTAGAATATCTCAATACTGAGCCTCAGCATGACCCTGCCCCTTCCCTCCCCCTCCCCGTCTCTTAACCCCTGTCTACTTCATTCCTTCCCATCCTTTATCTTTTTCCTTTCTCTTTTTCTTTCTTAGCCCTCTTTACCACAATAAACACTCCCTGCTTCTTTTCCAGAAATGCAAGCTCTCATGGCAATACTTAAAAAACAAAAAATCAAGCCACTAGAATTGTAAGTAGTCAGTGCCTTAGCAGCTAGTGAATTGCTAGGGGGCGGAGGAAATCAACATTTTTTGAGAGACTGAATATCTTATTCTTGTAGCTTTAAACAGGTTATAGACTGAAACCTCAAATTCCATTTCCCTTGCATTCTAGACCTGTCTATTCATCTACTTTGTTGGTAACTCTACTTGAATGCCTTATGGGTACTCACATTTAATCTTACTCAAGCAGAATTCATCACCCAGCTAACTAGCTCATAATTGAGTCATTTCCACCTCGGTTGATAACAGTGTGTCTTTCAGTTGCTCACATTAAAGTACTGAATTGATACCCAACTCCTTTCTTTGTCTCATTGCCTCGGTTTATCATCATTTTTTTTTTTTGGCCATCTCCATCACTACCATCTTGTTCACAAACCACCATCCTTACTCAGTTGGCTTAAGAGCAAAGGCTCTTGGGTATTCTCTACTTCCTTGTGTTCTCATTCCTTCACTCTTCAGTTCATTTTAAGCACATCGCATCATTTCACGCCTTCACTCAAAGGCCTCCGAGATGGCCTATAAGCTCTTTTCAGATTCTGTGAAAGTCTTGACGTCATCTGGACAATCATTTCTCCTGTGTCACTGTTAATGTGTCCTTCTAAAGCAGTGGTTCTCAAACCGTGGGTCACAACTCAGGGGTCACGTATCAGATATACTACCTATTAGATATTTGCATTATGATTCATAGCAGTAGCAAAATTACAGTTATGAACTAACAGCAAGGTAACTTTATAGTTGGGGGTCACCACAACATGAGGAACTATATTAAAGAGTCAAAGCATTGGGAAAGTTGAGAACCACTGTTTTAAAGCCTTGATTTCTACAAAGTATATTTTAAAAGTAATAGACATTATAGAAAATTAAGATTGGGACAAATCACTTGCATCTTACAAAATATTATTTTAAGATACAAATACGGAATCCTGGAGATGCCTGCTTAAGAGACCAGACAACACAGATCAATGGAGATCTGAATCAGTGAGATATCTATTAAAGTCCAGTCTTCCCTGATCAGTGAGCTGTCCCAGAATGACACATGCTGAAGAAAACGCTCTGGGTTTTTATGCTCATTTTAAATCCTCCTGAATGAAGTCATGTAGGACAGCAAACCTGAGAGTTTTCCCCTTCCCTGCTGAGCTTCTAATTTTAGAGCCATTGTGGCTCCTCCTTCTCAAGAGAAATCTTCTTTCTATGTTACACTAACATCATTCTGCTATTTACTGATAGCATCTGAACTGACCTCCACAGAAACATGTGTTGCGGTAAAACAGACTGTACTCCTTCCTTGTGTTGTTTCTCCGATGTCAGGGAGAGTTGTTCTTTCCCCTTTCCAGAAAGCCCTCCCTTCAGCCATATGCACTATTAATTTCCTTCCAGATCTTTACAAACACTGTCCCTTCCTCACTTCAGCATCTCCTCTAACCATTCTATTTGAAAAAACAGCATCTTTGCCCGCCCTTAGCAGTCCCTATCCGTGTCACTGGTTATTTTCCTCTGCAGCACCGTCTATTACTCATTTATTGGCTGATCGACTTCCAGAAGTATGTATGCAATGGGGTGGCAAGGATTGTGAGGGTAGTTTTGTTTTGGTTTTGGTTTTGATTGGTTGGCTGTTTACTTGTGTGGATGATTTTCTTTCTTCTCTCTCTCTCTCTGTTCTGTGCCTGGAATAAAGCCCAGCATGTGCAAGCCATTTAATAAATGTTGAATGGATGAATGAAACGTAAACTATGTCAGGATTCATCTGTTTCCGTCTTCTCTGCAGAACAGTCCATCTTCCTGTTTGGTTTTATTTTTCTGACTCTGGTTGTATGTTAAAGAGACTTCTAGAAAACCTGGCTTCGTGTCTTCCTTGGTACATATTATAGTTTGAATATGAAATGCTCTCCTTGAACCAAAGGCATGTGCATTAAGGTCTTTATGCTCAGGGGGCATTGGTGGTGGAAACTGAGAAGTAGGACTTAGTGGAAGGGTGTGCTGGGAAAATACTCTTCAGCCCTTGAGTGGGACACCTCCCTGGCCAAAGGAGTTAGCCGCCTTCTTCATTCATGTGTTTCCACTGTGATGTGCCACCACACCAACAGTCCAATGTAATGGTGCCAACGAAGCATGGATTGGAACGTCGAAAACATTTTCTCGCAGGGAGGGGAGCAGAGAAAAATGTAGAGCTCAATAAAAATCAATAAAAAAAAGAACATTGTCTCCTCCTTAGTTAATTGTATTGGATATTTTTACAGTGATGCTTTTTGATCTTATAATCAGATCGGACTTTCTTTCTACAATTTCTGCCAACCATTCTTGGCTTTCAAAATTCTCCATTGGAAGCATATGTGACCAGAAAGAATATTCCTGACACTACACATAGATAACTGTCTGACAGATAAAGACCTATAAGTTCATCTATATGAATGAACTATGCATAGTAGTTTCTGGACTTTTCCTACAGCAAACCTTCAAAATTCAAGTCCTTTAGGACTTGTACTTGATTAAGGCTGCCCATTAGAAGTGGGCTCTAGAAACTCTAAACAGATAAATGTGGGATGAGCCAATGCTCATTTTGTGCCTTGGATTAAAAGCTATAAAATATTCTCTCTTTCAGATCTTAGATTCCTTCTCCCATTCTGGTTCATCTTTGGAGTCCTGCAGGTATCATCCCCTTCACTCTCAAAATAGAGTTGAACATCCTGAGGTTCTTGCATTGGGGACCTGAACTTCCAGCTCGAGTGATCAGGGAACTAAAGTTGAATCAAAAAAGCTCTCAGTGAGGCTGGCAATAAAAATGGTTCCTTTCTATAAACAGAAAATCAGTCCTGCCATTGACGGTTTATCATGAAAACACTCTTATATTTCTGGATCTCAGGTGTCTAGCATAACAATTCACTAGAGACATTCATGTTAAGAAACATGCCTTTACGTGAAAGCCCAATTGTGTGTGTGTTGGAGGAGGCAGTAATTTAGAAGATGACATCCTCTTAGACTCTTAAGCCTTGTGTCCTGTGTGTATTGGCGTATACCACTTCTCACTTTGTACTCTTACTGGCTTTGTTGATTATCTAGCCTTTAATCTTCTCCTCTACCCCAATAGTCAGACAGACCAGTTGTCTTGGGCTACTTCACAGCTCATTAGCAGCCCACATGGGAGGAGAGGAAATAGATGATACAAAATTTAAAAAGGTCACGTCGGTTATTTCCTGGGAGTTCTGATGAAAAGGCTTAGCCAGAGAGATTAAAACGTGATTAAAGAAGTTTGGGTTTGGTCGTGACCGGAGAGTACTGTGTTCCAGGCGTCCTCTTCTCGTCTACACCCTTATGTCTAGGAATTAGGCACGAGTTGGCTGCGAACATTTATGAGATCAACAAGAAAAGCTTCGACTCTCCTGAAAATCCTTGAAGAGGTAGTTATTACATACTGAAAATAAAAACAAAGTTAAACTCTCTCTCTCTCTCTCTCTCTCTCTCTCACACACACACACACACACACATACACACTGTTTTCTTCTAGTTCAAAATGAGAAATGTCTTTAATCTCAAATTATCTTGAATGCAAAACTCTGCACTTGCCTCTTGAATTCTGGGATCTGCATGGGATGTCTATGAGGAGGCTCTAGGTGTAGGTCTCCAGAGCAGAACTTTTTCTGCCAATCTCCCAGGAGTGACACTGAGAGCTACAGATGAGTTAGAAAGATAAATCCCCATTTTCCACTTTCCCTTGGTTTCCAGTCTTTCTCTTTTGATAACCAAGCTACTCTCTTCTTGTGTGAGAATTTATGACCCTTGAAAAGAAAAGGGTTTATTCTAACTCTCTGCTCAAAGACATGGGTGGGTCTAGATATACGAAAAATTAAAATATTCGGAAGTTCAGAAATATACAGAGACCAATAAAACAAGAAAATCAGGAACTTGGTGTTTGAGAAATGCAGATAAAAGATCAGGGCAGGGTCAAAGTGAGCTGGGAGCTTGGATAGTAAGTAGACTGGAATTTCTGATGCAGTAATGCTCAGATCTGATTTAGGAAATCACAGGGGGCATTGGTGAAGGATTGTGGTCATTGTAGAATAAGCGGGAAAGAGTTTGAAAAGAAAAAAAAAACTGAGTGTTAGTGGAGAATCTTCCTAAGTAATGGCCCTCACTTCTACCTGAGAGAGGAATTTTGTCAATGCATTGGCCATTTACCTCATCACTGTCATAAAAGAGCAAATAGAAGCAATTTACGGGGCAAGAGGTTTGCTTTGGTAGACAGTGTGAAGAGATGCAGTCCATTGTGGTAGAGAAGGCATGGTGGCGGGGAGTTGCATGGCAGAGGGAGCATGCAGTAGCTGCTGGATGTTTACATGGTGCCAACATGGAATCTGAGAGACGAGTCCGAACAAGAGCCACATGTAATTCAACAGGCCTGGTTCTAACCCTTATCTGCCAGGTAGGTTCCATGTCCAGTTGGTTCCTCAACCTCACAGAACAATGCCACCATCTGGAGACCAAGGATTCAAACATGTAAGTGCCATGTAGAGAAAGTCAAATTCTTTGCCAGGTTAAGTCATAGCCTGGTTCCATTGTGTCACAGCTGCCTGGACCCCGAATACCTGCCTGGCTGAACCTGGGAAAGCAGCTCCCTTAGCATCTTTGTTCATTGGACTACCCTTGAAGCTCAGTCTTCTCAGGCATCCTTTCTTCAGGCAGTCCATTTTCAACTCATTTGAAATTTTATTTATTCTTTGAGAATTTCTTCCATGTATAGTTTGATCATATCTGCTCCTTACTATCCTCTCCTATGCCTCCCTGACCACTCCTGTCCCCACATATCCTTAATTTGCATTATGATATCCTGGAGAGCAAGATGGGTAAGGGCTCGTTACATGGGTGGGGTCTTGCCCTCAACACATCATTTTATTGTACTGGTTCAGATTTCGAGCTTTCTTTTTAATGATACCAATCTCTTTAACAACTCCTAGCATGGTTTGCATCCACTCTAGCCTGTCCACAACTTTATCTATATTCACACCCCAAGATACATGTTTCCATATCATTCTGTCCTGCCTGCCTCTCGCTTTTGATTTCTCATTGTAAACCTTATGAATAATATTGATCAATAACCATGCCAGAGTTTAGATGTTAAGCTGTCTTGAAATTTCTTAAACAACTTAGTCTATTGCTTTTTAATTCTGCCTCGATCGGTATTTCAGGACACAAACAGAACATAGCCTGATTTATTTCCATAACATAACATGAATAGTCTCTAGCTAGCTCCCAATTAAACCCTTATTCCACACACACACACACAAAAAAACTCATGAGTGTTGCCTTTACTGCCTTTGTTAGTCTTTTGGAAGCTACTGTCCTGCCAGAATGCCGCATTAAGTTCTGCTTAGAGTATTCTAATGCTTAACCAGCCTACAGCTCCAACTCCTCCACATTCTTCCTATAAACCAATCAATCCCAAAGGCTTATAAACCATATAGTCAGATTATTACAGCCATTGTCTTACCCTCTGGTACTCATTTTCTATATCTGTTACTCTTCTCCTCGCCATGAAACATCTGACAGAGGAACTAAAGAGAAAACAGGTGTCATTTGTTGTAGCATCTGGCTGGCTCAATGGCAAAGGGGGCATATGACATTTGGTGGTACAGGCCACCAACCAGTTTGCAGAGGTGCTCAGACTGAGTCCCTAAAGTCCTATGTCTGCCTGCTATGTCACACACCCGAAACGTTATACAGTCTTCCCGATAAAGAAGCATTACCAACACAAGGGGGACGCTGACCTAGAGGGTTTGGAGTCTTGGCTTAATCTTTAATATCCGATTTGAATTTTTAAACCCTTTGTCGGAATTTTTTGGCATGTTTTATGAAGGAAAGTATCTGAGTCAGGTGGCGCTGACCACTAGGATCGGAAAGAAAACAGTCTCATATGAGGTGCCGGGAAAGAGCAGTCAACTTTGATCAACGATACAGACAGAAATTGATGAAACTACTCAGGCCTTGGGTTCCAAAGCATGATGTAGGCTTAACCTAAATTTAGTACCTTACACATGATAGATCCTTGATACAGATGTGCAAAGCATGCCTTGGTTGCTGCTTGTTCCATATTTCATCATATTTCCCTGAATACTCTAAGCCAGATTCCCCTCCAAAAAGTAAAGGCATAGCCATCAAGGAAAATAATTGCAAATCCGGAGAGTAACTTTCTGGATAACGATCTTTCCCTTGTAGTTTATTTTGGCATAGGCCATGCCTTTCATGCAGATAGCCACTGTTTACAACCGTTAGCCATGCCTTTCGTGCAGAATGGCTACTGTTTACTACTGTTATCATACTTTCCGGTCTTCACCTCCCTGAGTGCTCTCTTCCTGTTGCTACATACTGCCGTCCCATCAATAGATACCGCTTCCAAGGCTGCCGCGTTCGTTCGTTTTGTTACCGTACTCTTTGTCATTGGCTTTTATACCCTTGGGCATTGTTCAGAGGGAGGAGAGTGATGATGGGCACACGTAGAGAGCTTACCTAATGAGTAGGGATTTGCCAGGAGCTTTTATTGGGATCCCGGTTTCACACTGTTGGGATGCAGGCTGTATCCTTTCGAAACTCAGTCTTGAATTAACACTGTGGCTACAAAGGAAGAAGCCAAGAAGTTTGCACTTGTCTCAACTGTAGCTGTTTATTTAGCTGGGGGAATTTAGTGGGTGGCCCAGTCTTCATGATCAGGAGGAGGAGAGCACGGTTATAAATAGGGTAGAGGATGCTCTCTGGTGAGTGGAAAGCTGCACCGATGGTGCCATTCCTCCAGCTTTATCGCGGAAGATGAATTAGCTCATTAGCTATGCTGGTTTCGAAGAAGTTGTTGTTCTGGCCCTCAGCTGTCAAGCTACTTAATTCAAATCTAAAATTTTACTCTAACAAAAACTCTTCTTGATCTCAGAAACAAAGAACAATAGTAAATGGTACCCAAACCAACATTTTATTTGATTTATTTTAAAGTATGGGCACAGAGAATAGCTGTGACATGTAATAAATGGGAGCTTTATTTTCCTTTACTTTTGATCATATGTGGGGGTGGCAGTCATTACAGCCTCTAATTAATATTTTGGTCCTGCTTTTAATCGGTGGGCTTCCTTATGGAAGAGAAAAGACTTAAGGTCTTTCCTTACCAAAAAAAAAAAAAACTTAATAAAGTGCTCTGTCAATCAACTACTTTTAAAACCAACTGTCTAGCAGTTTGATAAAGTGTGAGTTTGGTTTTTCTCAAGTACAATAGTGGCTAATCACATAGGTATCGCTGCTAAGTTTCTGCTTAAAACCCATAAACAGTCCCTACCCACCGTAAGTGCAACTCAAAGGTTACAGAAGGGACTACGTGATACAGTGACTGGTGGATCACACAGGCTGACTGCAATCCTGGCTCAGCTGCTTCCCAGCTGTGCGGCCTTAGGTACCAGAGTCCCCGTTCTGCAACACGATACACAACGTGAACGCCGGTAAATATTGACACATTCTGCCAATCAAGTGCAAACAACTAAGTTTCAAAGTTTGCCCCAACCACCTGTCCATAAATCCCTGGGCTGTGCCAATCTCACCACAAGGAACACCAGGAAATTGGCCCGAACACAAGTGTGAACTTCTTTGTGTGGTTCGATATATAAAAACGGCCCAGAGAAGGTCTGACCTTGAGAACAAATGGGGAAAAACAGAAGGAAGAAGATGGGGTTGGGAGGAATGGTGGAGAGAAGACTTGAGAAGGAAAAGTGGAACAATCTCAAATGTGAGATTTCACATTCATTCTCAAATGTGGAACGGTCTCAAATGAGCTGCTTTTTGTTGTTCTTGAGAAGAGATATATGGACCTGGTGAATAAACTTTGAAACTTCATCAGCAGAAGATCAGAACTTACACGTGAAGCAGAGGTATTGGCCTGTGGGACGTTTGTCCTGGTCAATTGCCTGATGTCCCTTTTGCTGAGACTGATACACTCAAAAGAGTTATGGACAGGTGACTGGGACAAATTTTGAAACTTTGCTGTTTGCACTAGATTGGCAGAATGTGTAATTATTTACAGGTGGTCAGTAAAGATGTCAGGGTAACACTTTTGGAGGACAAGGGATAGAGTTTAATATTTGAAGGTAGTGTTCAGGTGGCCTGTCCTGGCATTTGTTAGAGGACACAGTACAGCATGTAACACCAGACTGATTGGTTTAAAAATTTATCATTTAGAACATCTTCTCAAATAAAAAATGTTGGAGGTTTGAGAAAACACATTTGGGGAGGACAATAATAAGAATTTTACTGAGATGAAGCTATCCATTTAAAAACCTGAACTGAGACTTTATTAGAAGAGTAACTAAACTTTGAAATAAACACAACAGCTGGATTAAGAGATTAGGGATTTATTGTGATGATGCTGAATGAAATAGTTTTGAGATCAGCATGGTTGTGCATTGGAATAATAAATCAGAGAGAACTAGAATGCATACATAAACCAAAACAATAGTACACATCTTTAATAGGTCATTGCTTTCTCATGATTGATCCCTATTGCTTCTGCTCTAATTAAAGACGATGCAAAACAAAGAGAAATATTATGCATTTATATTGCATTTGAACATCTGCAATAAATTTAATGTAAACTTGTCCTAAGTCCAGTTGCATTGGAACTGCCATGTGTTTCCACTAGAACTCTTCATTCAGACTCGGACAGTCAATCTGCTGTCACTCAGAGCTATGTGTGATTTCTATTATTAAAATATTGTGTCTTCTGGGCATTGCTGTGAATTCTGAAAGTTTGTCTGCTGTGTCTATGTCCTCTATGTTGCCATTGCAGCATTCAAGAACACAATGAAGTCTTCTTTTTTTAATATTTTTTTTATGTTTTGAATATGCTCTGTCCACTAACATAGCTAGCAGCCTCAATTTTAGTTTTATTATCTTCTCGTTGAATCATTAACTACCAGCTTGAAGTTTAGAGATGAAGGGTGACTATCATTCTCTCCCATCCATCTTTTCCCTTTCTTTCCTTAAAATTGGAATTTTGGATCCATGATACTAATAATTCACATTATTATAATTAGATTGCATCGTAATAATAATTATTAATGATATCAGTAGTCCTATTTATTAATATTGCAGTATTGTGTGAACATAAATTTACAGAGAAAAGTATTGAGTGATGAATAATTTGGCTAGTTATTTTACTAATTTCACAATTTCTTATCAAAAGAGTTTTGTATGTTATTGCCTCCTTGTTCCCTCGGATAACAGAGTCTTGTTAGGATGTGGCGAAAGTACATACCTTGGAAACAACACCCTTTCTTCTATTGGCATGGATGACACATACAAAAAATAGGGAAACTTATTTCCTCTTGTTAGCACTCTGGGCAAAACAGCTCTTGTAGAGAAGAGAGCTCCAACAGATGTCAAAGCTCCCATGCTGTCTCCTGGCAGTTTCTCTCCCCCTCAGCAGGTTTTTCCTGGCTCTAGGAGACACTTTGGAGACAATCAGTGTCCTCAGTTTTCTGTCAGCATTAACTAAGCTCTGGGTCATCGTCCTCTCCCTGTCCCCAGTGTGAGCAGAACACTCCACGGCCACATTTTACTCTGCTGCCACTACCCTTCAGCCTGGATGAATAAATCTAGTGGAAGGCTGGCAGGAAGTTTGGCATTCACAGAAAAACAAATTGATATCTGATGCAGTCACGGTAGAAATGTAGCCCAGTGAGAAAGAATGAGTCTTTGGGACTCTTAAAAAAAAATACAAATGCCAATACATTCTAAAGCTGAAGAATCCACTTGAAGTTGCAACAAAATGAAGCGCTTAACTCTCTTGTTGGTCATGCGATTTGTTCTTGGCATTCGAGGAGCCAGGAGGCTCTTGCGGTCTAATCTGGAGAGAGCCACTAACTCCTTGTGTCACCTTGGCAAATGGGTAGTCCTCGTTGGGCTGCAGAGCTCCGTCCAGCTGCTGGATGGGATGAAAGCAAGACCTCACTGAAACCAGATGCTACCTCTCCGAGAAGCTCGCGGCAATAAATAATATCGTATATACTTTGTTCCTGGCGCAAAGACTGAACTGTTATAACCCCCTGTTTTCACTTGCTTCTAAATTTCTGGAAATTTCTCCTTTGGGCTTGAATTTTTCCATGCTTGTCTTCAGCCCAAAACTTTTTTTTTTTTTGGAAAGTTTGACCAATATTTTATTTAGCTGTTTTTCCTGAGTGATAGAGAGTAGGAGCACGGCATTGTTTTTTTTAAAGCATAGTTTAAAATTTTCCTTATATACCTCAAGGAGAAAGAAAAATGACTGAGCTTCTATATTTAAAATATTTACTACTAGTAAAAGAATTTGGTGGATGAAGAAATGGCTCAATGTTAAGAGCACTTGTTGCTCTTCCAGAAGACCTGAGTTTGTTTCCCAGCATGCAGGTCAGGTGCCTCACGACCACCATTACTCCATTTCCAGTGGTCCAATGTCTTTGGTTTCTGCATGCACTATACATGCACGCATGTGCATGCGCTTGCTCTCTCTCTCCCCCTCCCTCCCTCCCTCCCTCCCTCCCTCCCTCCCTCCCTCCCTCCCTCCCTCTCTCTCTCTCTTTCTCTCTCACACACACACACACACACACACACACACACATTTGAAGAATTATAGTATGTTGAAAAATATTAGAAAAGCTTAATCTCAGTATATTCTACTCTTTCAACAAGACCACACATAGTCAGGCAGCATAGAGAGTTTTCAACAATTCTAAACATTCTTTACTGTCTGTTGCCCTTCCCCAGTTACCAAGAAACAATTTGAGAAATCATAATTTGTTACCTTTTATAACCACTTGTTCTGTGCCTGTACACATGACTTCTCAAAAGGTGACATGGTTACATGCTATCACTTTGAAAAGAATAAACTGTTTATTTTGTGTGACCGTCAGAGAACCCATTAGTGTTAATAGTAGATTGTGCATCCCTTCGTGGCCCATATGACGAGTTATATGCTTGTCTGGAGACTTCAATCACACCTACTGTCTCACTGGACCAAAAATTCCATTAGCGTAGGGCCGGTGTCTCTTTCCCTTACTATTGTAAGTGTGGTACTCAATTCAGTACCGAGCACATAGTAGGAACTTTTTGCTGAACAAATTAAATGACTATAGGATATTAATCAGTTTTCTATCACTATAATGAAATAAATGGCATAGGCTACTTATGAACAAGAAGAGGTTTATCTTGGCTCATGTTTCTAGAGGTTCAAGTCCAAGATCAGACAGCCTCGTTGGTTTGGATTGTTGGCAAGGGCAATAAGTCAGAGTACACAACAGGGGTAGATGTTAGAGTAGAGGTTCTGCTCACATCTTATGCCAAGACAGAGAGAAAGGAAAAGATGAAGGTTACAAAATCCCTTTCAAGACCACTGTGCTAATTATATGGAGACTTAACACAAGGCTTTGCCATTTATGGATCCTGGTCATTTCCCAGTATCCCCTCCTTGGCCCAAGTCTTTACATATTGGCCTTTAAGGGAAAATCATCGAAAACATAGCACATCAGTACAATTATTTTTGTTAATTGTTTTTATATCTTTATCCACACAGACATGAGGACACTCAATGAGCATCATCGAGCATCTATCTATTCTTGCCAGTCATTAGTAGGGATGCTGAGAATGAATCTTGGTTCTGTCAGGTCACAGAAAATCTTGAGAAGTTATTCTGTATACATGAAAAAAATAATTGTACTATTTCAACTTCATTACTATACCTGAAATTGAAATATTAGGCAATCAATTGAAAACCAGTCTGAGGGAGCTTTTCAATTTTCGAACATCTATTAAGTGCCTAACTTTTCATAAAGTGCTAAGAAGAGATAAATTAATAAGATAGTCTCAGTCAGGAAGCCATTTATGTTAGCCATGAAAAGAAAGAAAAATCCTATAGTATTTGTTATGCAAAGTGAAAAATAATGAATAGTATGGGGGGAGTCAAGAGCAGGAGAGAGATCATTGAACTAAAAGGCACCTTGGAGCTTGTGCACAGTTGAAGGTTCTGGAAAGCCTCATGATATGGTTAGACAGTTATTTGAAGTTTCTTTTATAGTCACAACCTGTTGCCATGTATTCAGTTCCTTCAACTTCTAGAAACTTGTCAACGCTCCTACTGCTGGAAAATAAACTGAAATGAGGCCTCAGCTTTTACATCAATGGCCCTAATCATTATTACTAACTACATAATACCCCGAAATAACTTGATAGTTTGGCAAACGTGGGTAAATTTGAAGTTCTCAATTTCCTTGCTCTGCCTCAAGTTTCAAGAATAGGTCATAGTGGTTTCTGCATGCGTACAGTTGACAATCTTAGTTAGACTCCCTTGTTCTCGAGCATGAAACTACATGTGGTTAAGGCCAGCATTTTTTCCCAGGATTGAATTGTTATTTTTTCTAGGTCTTTTGGGCACCTGCTAGGTGTAATTTCGACTTTTGCTTCATGAATTAAGATTGTTCATGCTGTGGATTCTGAACTGTTAATAACAGATTTAAAAAAAAAAAAAGTTTTACGGTTTCTCTTGCTAAAGATTTTCGTCTGCCAAAGAGACAATCTGCTTTGAAAGAAGATCACTGAAGACGCTCTTGGCACAAGCCTTTCTTACAGCTTAGGTTGATTTTGATTTAGTTTAGTTTTTTTATTTCCTTGCAACAAGAAAGAAGAGAAGAAATAACCACTTTTTTGTTCATTTTTAAAAAAGGAGATATGTCTTGGGTCAAGGTACTAATTACACAAAACAAACACATGTAAATTAGAGCTACATCTACGTCAATAACCAGAGTAGTTTTGGAAATAGTTTGAGGCAAAAGGTTTGGCATACTCATGGATTCTATTAGCTAATTTAAAAATAATTTTAAGAAGCTTATTGTGTTCTCTAAATTTCAGATATTGGCCGAACAGAAAGGCTAAAGTCATGGTTTTTCCCTACTGGACTTTTTGGGTGTTATTAATTTATAAGCAGGATTTTATGGTGGAGAACACAGGAGGGACCTTTGTACAAAGTTCTGAGCCAAAATAAATATTCCATTGTTCCATGGTTTTGTATTGCACACAGGAAAACATTATTATCATTATTTTATTAAATGGATACAGATTATCCGATTAGTAATAAAAGGCCAGTGGTTAGTTGAGACATTTGGTGCATAAGAGGTGGTAAGTGCTGACTGCCAAATTTCTGTCAACACAAGAAAAAAACATTCATATATCAAAGTATTTTTCTCATTTATTATGTAACAAATTTATGCATGTTAGTACACACCAGCATAAATGTCAAAAATACTTTCCATTTTTAGTAGTCTGTTGAAATACTATCTTTCTGTTTGAAGATTAAAAGGGATCATATGATAGATATATCCAGTTTTAATAGATTTATTTTTCTATTGTTTTATTACATGTTTTCTCTATGTCAGTCATATTGAAATCAACATATATTTAGCTGTAAGGCTGATTTTCTGTTTATCTTCAACCTTTTTATCCTTTTTCCTTTTATTGAAAATAGATTATTTTCTCAAATAATATATCCTGATTATGGTTTTCCCTCTCTCTACTCCTCCCTTCCTATCTAAATTCACTTCCTTTCTGTCTTTCATTAGAAAAGAACAGGATTCTTTTCTTCTTTTTCTTCTTCTTTTTTTGTTTCGTGAGACAGGGTTTCTTTCTTTGTAAAGCTTTGGAGCCTGTCCTGGAACTAGCTCTTGTAGATCAAGCTCTCCTCAAACTCACAGAGATCTGCCTGCTTCTGCCTCCCAAGTGCTTGGATTAAAGGCATGTTCCAGCACCACTTAGCCTAGAAAAGAACAGGATTCTAAGATAAAATAATAAAATATAATAGGATTTTTTAAAAAGCACATCAGAGTTGGACACAACAGACAGATGTTCCGATTTTGGTGTCACTAATCAAAAAGTCACTCTTACCATTCCCAATAGGTATAATTTTCACTGTGCCATGCTGAAAGGGGTTGATGCCATTATGGCTGAAAATTGAAGAACTTTCCTTCCTCTTCTTCCCCCTCCTCTTCTTCTCTTCTTTCAGTGCCCTAATCATTTCTGGATTCTCCTTTCTTCCCAGTTTCCTCCCCTTCTTTCTTAATCTTCCTACTCTTCTTCTTCTTCTTCTTCTTCTTCTTCTTCTTCTTCTTCTTCTTCTTCTTCTTCTTCTTCTTCTTCTTCTTCTTCTTCCTCTTCTTCTTCTTCTCCTCCTCCTCCTTCTCCTCCTCCTCCTTCTCCTCCTCCTCCTCCTTCTCCTCCTCCTCCTCTTCCTCCTCCTCCTCTTCTTCTTCTTTCATTCACACTGTTTCAGCTTTACACAAGCTAACCACGCTCAGCAATGCATTGGTGGTACTAAGACATCCAATCTCAGTTTGTTCTTATGTCTTCTAAAAAGAAGAATAGTTAAATAGAGGTATTATAAGTAAGCAGCTGAAACTAGAAACCAGAAAACCTTTATAAAGGATAATTGAGAATGCTCATATAAATGTATAATTATTTTGGAATAATAAAAGAAGTAAACTTTTTAACATCACTGAATCTCATTCTAAGAAATCTTGACAAGCACTTCTGAATGGATTCTCAATATTTATTATTTGTTAATAGCAGAAAAGGGAAGCTTCTTATGGATAGCCTTAAAATAGGCTCCACAATCATTGAAGGTGGTGACTTTTTGGCTTGTTTTTAGATAGAAACTCAGCTATTCACAGATGTATAACATTTACTTTGGATTGCTATGTCCTTTATAGAGATTCTGCCTTGTGATGTCTTTTATTGTTAATGTGTTACTATTTTATGTCCATCAAAGAAATTTGCTTTATTGGAGCAGAAGGAACAAGACAGTTTGTAGTAAATGGAGGCAGAGATCATGGAGGAGGATCATTGGATGAGACTTTCAGGCCTCAGTAATCACTTTGTCATTTATTCAAAGTGAGATGAGATGATAGTACAATGTGTTAAACCAAGGGATGGTGTGTTCTTTCATTGGTGAGATCAGTTTCCCAACACATCCAGGTAAGAAATGTGAAGATTATTCACAGATTTGAATGGGCTTAAGAAACTAAACAAAATGGAATTAGTGACAGAAATGGTTTGATTTTGAGGAGAATAGAGAAATAAACCAATAACTGCAGTGGCAATGACTGGAATAGTTAGGAGAGAGAGAGTTGTTTTTGTTTGTTTTTCTTTTTAAAAAAACTTTTAGCATGTAGACAGCTCTTGAAAGGCACAATTTAAATATGACTACTGAGATAGTCAACTGTCATTGTTTACTTAGTGTTTGTTGATAGTTTAGTTGGGTATCAAATTCATACTGTGAGTTGATTATTTTCTAACATTTTAAAGGTTATAATCTAGCACCTGTTGTTGCTAAAGAAAACTCTTTTACCCTATCCCTCTGAACCCCCTCTTATTTGAAATACTTTCCTGAGATTTTCTATATTCCAATGCCTTGTAGTACTTTTCAGTGATAAATATAGGCTTTTAATATATAGTTTGGATTCCTTCTTTAGCTTTGTAAAATTAACATTTATAACATTTTCTGTTATTTTTCATAATTGAATTAGATCCTTTCTTTTGGGAACTTTTGTGAGATTTATGTTGGAGATTATCAGTTTATATCCCATTGATGATAACTGCTCATTCAAATGTTTCACAGATAATTACAGTGTTCAGCACAAGGAAGCAGTTCCAAGTATAAACTTTCAGTATCACATTGCCCAGCAGTTCTGGCATTGGTCATATTTTAAAGTTATTTTTAGGTATAATATTTCTCATTGGCTACCCAGTTTTTGAAACCAAGTGAAATATAAAAGCCTAAAAGTATGCTGACATCAGTCTGACAAAATCCAGCTCATTAAAATGTCCTCTCTCATTTTTTATTAATTTATTTTTACATCCCAACCATAGCCTCTTCTCCCTTCCTTCCTCCCACTTCCTCCCCCTTCTCACCTCTGCCCCTCAATGTACCCCCTCCTCCATGATTGCTTAGAAAGAATCAGGCCTCCCATGGGCTTCAGCAAAGCATAGCATACCAAGCTGCCATAAGACCAAGTACTTCCCCCACGTATTCAGACTGCGCAAGGCAATCCATCATGAGGTACAGGTTCCCAAGAGACAGCCAAAGCACTAGAGACAGTCCTTGCTCCTGTTGCCAGGAATCCCACATATGGACCAAAATATACAGCTGTATATGCAGAGTGCCTAGGTCAGTCCCATGCAGCCTCCCTGGGTATTTGTTTAAACTCTTTGAGTTCCCATGAACCATAGTAGTGGTTTCTGTGGGTTTTCCTGCTAGGCTCCTGACTTCCCTGTTTTCTACAATCCCTCCTTCCTCTCCTCAGCAGGACTCCCTTAGCGCAGCCCAGTGTTTGACCCTGGGTCTCTGAATCTGCCTTCACCAGTCACTGGATGATGGCTGGCTTTCCAATCTGATCACAGGGGATGGCCAGTTCAGGCTATGCATTCACTGCTTCGAGTCTTGCTCAAAGTTTCCCTTGCATCAGGCTTCTACCCCACTCCACAAAAGTCCCCTTTCTAGTCATCTCTTTCAGCACCATCCCCTTCATCCACCTCATAACCCTTCAAATTCCCAAGCCCACCAACCCTCAGTCCAACTACGGGATCTCCTCTATTTCCCTTTCCCAGGGAGATCCATGAGTCAACCCCCCACTTGTCCCCTCTTTGTTACCTAGGCTCTCTGTGTGTGGATTGTTTGGGTATCCTTTACTTTATAGCTAAAGCCCACTTATGAGTAAGTATATACCAAGTTTGTCTTTCTGGGTCTGGGTTACCTCACTCGGGATTACTTTTTCTAGTTCCATTCATTTGCCCTCAAATTTCCTGATTTCATTGTTTTTTATTTTACTTCATTTATATAACATTTTTTTCATTTATTTTACAAACCACAACAGTTTCTTCTCCCTTCTCTCCTACCGTTTTCCCCCCAGTAGTACTCCATTGTTTATATGTACCACATTTTCTTTATCCATTCTTCAGTTGAGGGGGCACCTAGGTTCTTCCCAAATTCTCGCTATTGCAAATAAAGCTGTTATGGACATAGCTGAGCAAGTGTCCTTGTGGTATGATTAAGTATCCTTTGGGTATACGCCAAAGAGTGGTATCGCCCAGTCGTGAGGTAGATTGATTCTCAGTTTTCTGAGAAACTACCATACTGATTTCCAAAATGGCTGTACAAGTTTGTACTTTCTCTTTTTCAATTCCTGTTGTTTTTTCATCTCTGGCAAATAATGATGATGTGATCCTTAAAACAAAATATATGCAAATGCAGAAAGAAAAAGGAAGGGGCCATCAACAAAGAGAGGAGTCCAACAAAAGTGACAGCACGTATTTTTTAGACATTTTACAATAAATGTTTAAAAGAGGCCAAGCATGGTGGTGGCACACCTTTAACCCCAGTCCTTAGGGGTCAAAGGCAGGCTGATCTCTGTAAGTTGAAACCACCCTGGTCTACAAAATGAATTCCCAGATAACCAGGGCTACACAGAGAAACCCTGTCTTGGAAAAAAAACAGAAAAACAAACAAAAACAAATGTTTAAAAAACTATTCAGTTCGAGGACAGCCTGGTCTAGAAGAGCTAGTTCCAGGATAGGCTCCAAAGCTACAAAGAAACTCTGTCTTGAAAAAAATAAAAATCTATTCAGTCTCACCAATCCCTAACTGACTACCAATTATAACAATGGCAGATTATAATATCCATTAAATTATCAATCATAAGAGGAAAGAAGATGTGAGCAAGCAACAGTAATACAACAGTGACTGTGAGATATTGAATTGCCCTGTCTGTGTGATAAGAGTGGAGACTGGAACAAATGAACGAGATCAAGAAAAGTCTCACCAATTCTACCTGGCTGTGCAGAAGCAGTGCTTCTGGGAGCACAGCAAACTTCCACCCTCCACCATCCCAGAGAGGTTCACTGCGATGTTTTCCATGTTATTAAAAAACTGGCAACACTATATTGATGCACCTGCAAACATTTCAATTGTCAGATCATAACAAGGAAACTGAGGCCAAATAGACAAACATAGACATTCAAGGTTTCGAGTGAAGAACTGATTGTTCTATTCCATTCTTTAAACATATAAGGAAAAAACATGCCAGTTTTAACTCATTGAATTGAGTTCATAGCCAAAAGATGGGCTGTGGCTCGCAGTTGAAAAATCACTTGCCTACATGGCCAGTAGTAGCTACCACATGAAATACTAACTCATGTGGTCATTAAGTTTTATGTCCTTAGTTTTGTCTATAATGAAGTATGAATGGGAGATACTACTCCTCCATGGAGGAGGTGAATGCTTCCCAGCTTGTGAAGATTTTTTTGTAAGATACAGATCTTTCCACCTTCCAAATACAGCCTGTCATGGATCCCTCAGGGATGCTGAGTGCTGCTCTTAAGTCTTCTCTCCACATCCCTTGCAACTTTGGCAAGCAGATGGGATCTTTCCCATTGGCCCAGCATCTTATTGCAGCACCCCCTGTTACTCAGCCTTTGATATTAGAAATTCATTCTCAGCATATTCAGATAATAGCAATAAAGTTGGGCTGATTTCATTTGGATTACCAAAGAACAAAAGGCCTTTTCTAGCTGGGAGGCAGGAGGGTGGAAATATATCCAGTGTGTACTTTGAAAATTCTAACAAATAATTTTCTAGAAAAATGGGGAGACTATATCTGGAAAGTACTTAGGAGATTCTAACATAAATGAAACAAAACAAGATAAGAAGGGAAAACATTTTATACAAAGCCATTTTAATTTTCTTTATAAATTTTATTAGAAGATCTCATCTCTTCCTCCTCCTTACTCTTTCATCTCTCCACATACATGCACACATATGCTTACTAATTTCCATGTAATCAATTGTTGTCCACTTATAATAAAAAATCAAGGTTGACTCTGTAGACGTGAAAGTCTTGATTTAGCTCATCTTCTTGAAACAAATGCAAAGTTCCCATGTCTACAGTTCTGTTGGAAGCAGAAGGTCTCAGTTTACCCTGTTGACATTATCAGAGTAACAGTTTTGTATTCAAGTGGTTATAGGGAGCCAGGACAGAAACCTAGAAAGGAACAGTCCAGACTGTTTTTAGATGTGCTCTTTCCTATTCTCTTGGTCTAAACACTTTTTTAATTTTATGAAGCCCCTAGTGGCTTGAGATTTGAAAATTTGGTTTAGGGTAACATGGGACAGAATATCATTTATTTTCTTTATTAGACCAAAGTGACATTCTTATCTAACAAGGACTTTGCCTCTGCCAAGTCTAATAATTTCCCCCAGTAAAACTACTGACAAGTTCTAACTATTCCAAATACATCTGGCTTCAACACTGCAGTGGGGTTTATCACTCTCTTAATAAAAAAAAAGGAGAAGTTATTCTTGAAGATTTATAAAAGGGCAGATGCAGACTTTATACACTTATGTGCTCTCCTTTTCTATAAATGTTGGATAGCATTTTAAGTTAAGTTGCTCTACAAGTCTTTTCACTCATTCTCCCTTGTTGTACACTGGAATCTGAAAAGTAAGGAGGAAAGGATTCCCTTCCAATGATACATTCAGAAGACCGAGGTCTGCATAGTAATCCTCATCATCCCAATCTAATAGGAGATGGAAAGGAGGTGCTCAATCCCCCAAATCACGTGCCACTTCTACTCATGACTTGATAGCCAGGACATAGTCATGTGACCACGGTTAGCTACAAGGTTGTCTGTGAAATGTGTTTAACTGGACCCTGTTGCTAATTCAAAGTAGAAAATGTACTTAAGAATGGCAACCAGTAACATACTTAAAGCGTATTGCATTAATCTGATGAATAGTCATTTGTATGTTTAGTCAGAAGGTATATCTATGTTGTTTCGTGTGTGTGTGTGTGTGTGTGTGTGTGTGTGTGTGTGTGTGAACATGAATTGTAAAGAGTTAGGAAAGCAGTCAAGTCTAAATAAGAATGATGGCTAGGACATGGGCATTTCCAACAGAAAAGGTAATGAAAATAGATTCAAAAAATAACTGAAAAGATAACTTGGAGAGATGAAATGGGCAATGAAATGGGATCTAGAGAAAGCCTCTAGAAAAGACCTCCACTTCTGACACGTAGTACAAACTTGACAGCCAGTTAGTTATCGGTACCCAAGTTTTGTTTTACAAATGTGCTTTAGAGGTATCTACTATGCTGTCAGTTTCTGTGTGTCCAAAACAATTTCAAACAAATTAATGACAGAAAAATCACTGGAATTCTCAATGCTGGTTATTGTTAATTATTCAATGGAATGCTCTCTCTGGGCTGGTTTATCCTAAAGGAGTTTGAATACATTCATTACATGTCACGAAATGGTTCATTTCATACGTACTTCAAAAATCTAGCTATACAAACAGGTCTAATAACCAGCACACTAATTCTGTCAACACTCATGGACCACAGAAATCTTCTTGTGGTAATAGTGTGTACAGGACTGTTGGTTACTCAATGGAATATTCTCCACAGTCTTGTGTGTGGAGTTATTCAGTCCATACTTATTAGGAACCATGATTGGTCCAACTACACGAGTAGTTACAAGAACCATGGCACAATTCCACACCTGGGAAGTCATCCTTTTGTATGTTGTATCACTCATGTATGTAATTCACTAATAGTAATTTGTACCTTATCTTGATTTGTGACCTTTTTCATCTGTGAGAGCTCAATTATATGGTAATTAAAAACTATCCAACAAACAAAGCATGGATGGGATGTGTACATCTGTAACCACAACAGCCAGCAACTAAAGACTGACGCAAGACGATCAAGAGTTTAAGGTCATCCTGGACTACATAACAAACCCTTTCTAGGAAATTTCTTCAAAAAAAAAAAAGAGAGATAAGTAAAATAAATAAAAACATATCTAAGTGCAAGCTTCTTTTCAACGAAATGTTCTTGGATGGTCAGGAACTTTGGTGGCTTGAGATGAAGGAAGAAAGCAATACCTAGGACATGCTAAATGTGTTCTCGTTAGAGACACTGTTACAATGACTAGTTGAATGTCTAAAATAAAATGAAATATTCTAAGATTTCCAATCCATGGTGGTATTTTAGAATTTGTTCTTTCATTTATTTCTTCAGTTAAAAAGTACTCAAATGTTCTGCACTCTGAGTCCTTGGCAAACTCAAGTCCAGTACCAGTGCATTTCTGCTTCTTTGCCCTTGCACTTCTTAGAGGTGTTTCGTCTATCTTGTGTTCCATCTATCTAGATGAGAACCATGGTCTGTCTTGAGTTCTAGCATTCAACTCTCTTCTTAAACATAGTGTGGCATCAGGGAGACGCCAGCTCAGCTTGACCTTCACTGCAGCTGGAATCATCCAAAAATGTTCTGGGCATAGGTCAACAGCTACATCAGATGAAGCAATCATCTGGCAAAATTGATATACTCTTCGAGCACCAGGTGTGTGTGTGAGAGTGGGAGAGACCACAAGATAGAGGGTTATTAATTTATGGAGATTTTTTCGGAGATTTATATACCAAACCAACAACTCCTAGAAGCTAACAGACCATGACAGCCAAGCAATGACCAAGAAACTTCTGTGAAATTCTACCTTCAACCCCAGCTTCTCCACCAGATTTTAACTAAATCTTTCAGATCTTCTTTCAAAGGTAAATGAATGGAAACGAAAATTGAAAAGATTCTTGATATAAATTCTGACAGGAATTATAATGATACCTAACCTTGATTCCAGAAATATCTGGTTTGTATTCCTATATGGTTAGCTTTGATTAAAAGCTCCTAGAGTCAGGTCAGGTCTCCTTTGCTCCCACTGCTTGCTTTTACATTTTTAAAAATGAATTTATGACCTAGCTAAGCTTGGACTATTTTTTCATTGTTGTTATTCTACTTTATTGATTCCTCTTTTACCTAGATTTCCCTGTATCCTTCTTCGATCTAATTCTCCAAATAATTCTTTTCCAAGTGCTGGCGAGGACTGGCAAAGCCTTTGACTGCTTGTTCCTTTCATCACTAAAATGTAATTTGGGCTTCTAAAGTCTATTCATCAAAGGCAGGGCTAGGTTCTTGAGCATTACTCCATTTGTTGAGCTGGTACCATTTGAAAGATTAAACTTTGCATCTGGAAATGCTCCAAGGTCTTAATTCTGCTCCGTGTTTTCCATTCCTGCATTGAATTTACATTGATGAAAACACCCTAACGATCTTGTATACTCAATTTATCTTTCTCTTTCTCTGAAGTCTAAGGGACGGTCATTTTGAAGAAAAGGAAAATAAAGGTTTTGTCCTTCTAGGGTTCGAGCTATAGATCTTTGCCTATTAAATCTGATGTCTTAGGTTTCTTCCTGTCTGGTTGACAATAATCACCTTTCTTTGCCTGCTGTGATAGAATCCATCATTTTCTTATATCCCTCTGAGGCATGCAGGTAAACTTTCAACAGAAGAACATGTTCCCACCACCTCCAAATACCTTTGAAAATACTATCCTGAGGTCTTTGTCTGCTCCAACAATAGTTCATTTAAATCTAGGTTGCTGTGTACTCTGATAGAGAGTAGAGACCCCAAAAGGATCCTCTAAAGAGAGAAGAGAAAATCACTCACTGTACAGGAGAGGTTTATAGAAGCCAGGGCTTCTGTGAAAGTAGAGAAGAAAATCACCCAACTTTACATGGAAAGAGGTAGGCATTGCTGCTAAGAGGCTTCTAATTGAAAAGACCTTGAGCTAAGGTTCAGGGGAAGGAGTGGCCAAGGTGATGGAGTTGGAATAGGAAAGAGAAAAAGGGCCCAGAGATTCAGAGATGGCTTTGTGGACAGAAGAAAGAGAAAGTTTGGAAAAATAGTAAAGAAAGGAAATGACGTGGTAGAACGAGGCCAGATGAGATCACACAGAGCTGGATGTACATTTCTGAGAGTTTGTTATTTATGCTAGAGGGCTTGAAACAGGCAACAGACCTGCTGTGAGAGAAGAGCAAGCGCTGGTTTTTCTGTATGGAAAGTAGATGTTTCCCCACCCACAAGGTTCTAACAGTATTATTTCATCTAGATGTAAGAGTTGATTGGAAGCAAATGCTTCTCTTAGCTTTGTCTACACCTTTGCCATACTTTGAAGAAAACGTCACGGAGAGCTCGATCCACACTGGGAGTGGTGTATACATAGCGAGCCAGCTGAGACAGGAGGGATGGGAGTCCCTGTGTGTCCGTACTTGTTACAGTTTGTTTATGCCCGATGCCTAACCATACATCAGAATATGAGAGTTGATACGTATGGGCCTGGGAATGAGTGTGTCCGGTTGTCCCCTGAAATGCTTCTTGAAAATAATCCAAGTGGCAGGCTAGAGAGAACATAAACACTGAAGCAGCTCATCTGGCCGGGAAGAGGTGACCGGGTGCTCGCCTAACCAAGCTGTAGCCACCTGCAGGGTCTTACATTTCTATTCCCCCACTCTCTGCACCCCTTCCCTCATCTATAGATGGAGACTGTTAACCTAAAATGGTTCTTAGGATTCCATCCCTCTTCCAGGCTCTGTTTTTGATTCTGCCCCCCTCAGTAGTTTTCTTGGGCCTCATCATGACTTTCCTTGACCTCTAATACATTATGATCAATAGGAATTACCAAGGTTCTTTGTCATCAAACAAGTTACATCTTTAAAAAAAATTTAATTTAGTGGCATGGGTAATGATTTTCAATGGAAAAATTCATGATTCATGCTTCTGATGAAAAATAAGTAGAAAGTCATTTACACAACCTCACCAATTCTTCTTTACTTTTTATCCTCTTGATTTTCTGTTTATCTCTCTGGTAGAAGCAGAGTAGAGATTGGATGTGCATTCTGAGGAGACTGAGGAAAAGGCTAAAATGGGAAAGCTGACCTCATCAATTCCACACAATAGTCCATTGTCTTGCAGCTTGAATTTGTGGCGTGAAGTAGAGGTTAAAATTTGGTATAGGCATAAAAGAGTGATTGATTAACTCCTGGGGTGATATAGACAACCCAATGAGGAGAATGATATTTGATTGCGATTTTGAAGGTTAACATCTAACAGCAGCCTGGGAAGCAAGAGAAGACAGTCCATGAGGGTGATTGCTGAAAGTCCAGTGAAGAGACGCGGTAATGGTGTAGGGTGGAGGCAGAAGAAAGCACTATGTTCCAGGGAAAAGCCAGGATGAAAAGAAAAAAACACACCATCTTTCTCAGTGCTAACTTAAATGTGAGAATAAATGAAGAAATCAGCATTCAGCTCGGATAACTGAGTGAACCCTGAACTTACTAAGTAGATAGGAAATTTTAAAAAGAAAAGATAAACCTACTTGACAATTAGATAAAGATTTGGGCCAGGTGTTAATTTTGTTTTGTTTCTAAGTGAACTCAGAAAATAAGATAAGAATCAGGTTGACTCTAGGACTCCACTGAAACCGAGTTCACGAGAACTGAGTGACCCTAAGTCCTGGGAGACAGCAGCACCTGTGTCTGCATTGGGACATTCTTGTTTACAGGTCAGAGAACTTTGTTTCCAGGAAGATTCAAGAGACAGCTCCAGTTCAGGTAGGAGTTGTTTTAGATGCTGACAATCATCCACTTATACTATTTGCCACTGTCTGAAATGTCTCCATTTTGTTAGTCAGCATTTGGGAATCCTGTTCTTTGAACAGCTTCCTGCAGATTATTTTTTTTAGCCTTTAGAAAGTCAATGAAAATTCATTATCGAGACACATTTAGCTATGTCATAAATGTCCAAATCATTCATTTACTCCATTATAATCCTTACTATATTTACCTAGTGCCACGTGTGGAAATTTGGCTTAGAACTTTTGAAGGAGGCAAACATCCAATTGCCACCTTTTGTCAGACCTTGCCCAAGGTTGTGGTGAAGAAAAAGGAATTGATTTTTTAAAAAGTTGTTTTGGAATACCAAAGTAACTGTTAGTTTTGAGCTTCTTCTGCCATCCAGAGCATTTGGATCAATCGGCTTCTTCATTTTAACATATCGCTGTTCACCAGTAACTTCATTGGAAGAGCTTGAAATGTGAAAATTCCATTCAGATCACTTTAATTTGAAAGGAAGAGGAATGGTTTGTTTCTATTAGACAAACTGCAGAATTACAAAATCCACTCAGTGACATTTTGGGTGTCTATCTCTCGGGCTTCCAAGAGACAGTGTGTGAAGAGTGCCAATTCACACTTTGGGTCAACCTGTTGATTCCAGTTCTCCTCATTGTCCATCCAATTTAAAAGAAGTACATTGAGGTCCTTTAATTATAATTTCCTGAGAAATACTGTGATGGGCTCCTCAGAAAGTCAATATAAATCTCTTTGGAATTAAATGTGTAATTCAGGAGGATGAGAAACACGCCCCCCAAGATTGGCACAGTGTGCCACCAAGATAGACAGCCCGTCACCACACAGACCCCAGTCAGTGATAGGTTGCAACCTCAGTTTGGATATACTTTCCTACAGACTTATTCCAGTTTTTAATTCCCACGTTTGGCCTTGAATTGAAATAAAAAGCAAGGCCAACAAACTCATGAAGACACCGTTTTCCATGACGTTTTTCTCGTCTTCCCTTGCACAATCTCATGCAGATCTATGTGTTCAAAAAATCAGTTCTGCCGAGTGGCCCATAGGTAGTCAGACCCCTGTGCCTGATTTACACAAGCCAAAGTCAAGATAAAAGGCCGATGCTCTTGAATAAAATCTTTTTGTTTTCCATTCCTTGCTGTGCTAGAAACAAATTCTATTTCAGCTGACTACTGGGTTTGTTTTTAAAAAGTGAGCTCAGAAAATAAGAATCAGAAGATGGTTTTGTGGCCCTCGAGTTGAAATATAGGAAAATTAATGACCTTAAGATATGAGAGAACATTTCAGTTGTCTTTGTTGAGACATTCTACTTTTCAGGTGTAAGTCTTCTTATCCCAAGAAATTGTAGGAGACAAAACTATATAAAAACTATCTGATTTGTTTGTTGTAGCTCATAACAATTATCAGTATATATTATTGCAAAGTCCCTTTAAGATCCAAATTTCTACATACAGGTAAGATTCAATCGCATATTATCTTCCTGACCAAGGAAGTCAGCCTAGGACTCAATTCTGGACTTTTACAGCCTGTCTTCAATTCCAATTGCTTCTGTAACAGATTACCATAAATGCAGTGGCTTATAATACCCTCTTATTGCTTCACAATTATGTTGATAGCAAAGCACACTGTGGCCCAGTTGGGATCTCCTCTTAGAGTCCCCAAGGAGGGAATGAAGTATCCTAAAAGCAGGGTTATCCCCTGGAAGCTCCTTCCAAGCTCATTGGACTTGTTGACTGATATCAGGTCCTCACTCCTATCAGAGTGTTTCGGTTTCCTTGGTAGACAGCCAGAAGCCAGTCTGTGCTGCCAGGGGCTGTTTGTACCGCACCTCAAGCTAGTCCTCCACCAAAAACAGATAAAGTCCTTCTCAAATTCCTAATTCCTCTGCCCCACACACACACACACACTGCAGTGTCTGACTTCCTCTTCCACTCTCATAAGCTCCTGTGACGGGATAATCTCCTTATTTTCAACAGTTGCTTAGTCACCTTAGTTATCCCTGCGATGTCCCTTGACAGCAGCAGTAAGTAAATCAGTCCGCATTTGACGGAAGAGTTAGGAGGTCTTGGAGGGATTTCACCATCATTGGCTTGCCCAAATGATGTCATCAGTGACATTTTGAAACGCTGCCTGAGTGATTGCTTCTCTACCTGTGGATCTCTTTATCTTGGCCTGCCCAGGTCATCAGTGACATTTGGAAACATTGCCTGAGTGATTTCACCTTTTCCTATGCTATTTTTTTTATCTTGCCATTTCATAGAATAATAATTTTGTTTCCTAATTTTATGTTTGTTATTTCAACCATTTGACACAGAAGATTAATGAAAAGTCAAGTTATGAACGGGGCATAGAGACAAGAGACTCTTCAGTTCTAGGACAGTTTTGTCTGGCTACGTGGCAAGTTTTAGGACAGGCATGAAACCTCATCTCTGAAAACTAAAACAGAAAGAAGCAAAGAAGAAAAAGTTAAGGAAGAGAGAGAGAGAGAGAGAGAGAGAGAGAGAACTACCATACAATTCAGCCATTCAATTCTTGGGTATACACTCAGAAACTTCATAGAGTTATTTCCATATCCATGTTTATTGCTCTTCTATGACAGCAAAGAAATGGAACCAACTTACATGTCTAGCAATTATGAGTGACTAGTAAAAATGGGACACACCTACAAAGAGGAATCTCATTCACTCACCAGTGAGGGAAAAAAGTGAACTCATGAAAAGCTGTAAGAAAGTGGACAAACTTGGACGGTATAATTTTAAGTGAGGGGACCTAAACTCAGAAAAAAAGGAACCCATACGTTCTTTTCTCATATGCAGACCCTAGCCTACAATGTATGCGTATATTCATGTAAACAGCTCTGTGATTATAGTATAGAATATTATAGAAAAGAGACAAAGAGAAGTTCAAGAGGATGGAGTGATAAGAAAAGACAGACCACAGGCAAAAGGACAGGACACAGGAGTCATGAAAGAGGACATAAAGCTACATTTTTGCGGTGCTTTTGGGTTGCTTTAGTTTCAACTCCATCAGTTCTTGGCTTTTTATTTTTTGAGGTAATAAGCAATCAGAAACATAATTGATAATGAAAATGTGAAATCCTAAGAAAAGTTCCATTTGTTTTAAGTGGTCATTGTTCTGTAAAGAAGTTTATGAGATGCATAGAGCTTAGGCCTGGGGAAGTGTTTGAGTGGCTACCTTGATCTAGCTAATCTTAATCTGCTTAATCAGCTTAATCTGGTGGTTTTGCTTGTCAATTAACTAGAATACATTGACTTTATTGAAAATGTATCTTATTGATATTAATGTTATCCAGTTTTTTCTTTTTTAATGTGACTATAAGAAAGTTTAAGGTGATAAATGTGACTTGCATTTCTGTTAAATCAGTGGTTTTCATCCTTCCTAATGCTATGACCCTTTCCTCATGTTGTGGTGACTCACATCCATAAAATTTTTTTGTTACTACTTCATTACTGTAATTTTTTCTACTGTTATGAATAGTAATATAAATACGTGGTATGTGGATATCTGAAATTCAACTCCCAAAAGGGTTGAGACCTACAGGTTGAGAACCATTGTATTAGACTGTTCCAAAACACAGTTATTATTGCAGTCATTAGCAATGAATGGTCTAAGTTCAGGACCCTGTGATCTTAAAGAATGAAGTCATTTGTATGCGGCAATCGTCTTAGTGATGAGACATGACATTGATCTGCCTGTGTTTTCTATCTTTCTGGTATCCAGTCAGTTTAGCCAAAGCAGCTTCTTTCTATTTTTATGTATAGGCTTAAAAGAGGCAAGGTGATGACCCCATGGCATTTAGTGAACATTCAGCCCAGCCTTTAGGCAATGTATTCAAACAAAGGCCAAGTGTTCTTGGAGGCTCCAAGGCAAAGAGGTGACTATGATGTTCCTTGATCAGTACAACTCTTTAATAAACTGCTACATGGGCATTCATGGATTATCACCAATGTTATGAGTTAAGGCCAACATTACTGTGTCAGCTTTAATGCTATCACCATCCTTGACAGCCCTGTGCACGGGAAATAGTAGGATGTCTGCCTCTCTCTGTAATTCCAATCTCAAGTTTACTATTTCTGTTCTTTTTGTTCCTTCTCGTTTTTTTCTTATTCTCTGACCCCACGATCATGTTTTTCGTCCATATAGTTTGCGTGCTGAGAAGTAGACAATATAAAGGCAGGTGTTAGAGATATTGAAAGCCCTTCCAGACCCTGCCCAAACAAAACAGATCTTTGTGAGCCTAGGAGATTCACTTCGTTTTGATATTCTTCTAAACCTCTGTTTTCTCATTCGTTACATGAGGTTCGCATTTGCAGTATTTGTGTGAAGAGTGAAGGAAATAATAAGATGCCCCATGTATTTCTTAAATTAAAAAAATTCTAATGCAGATTCTTTGGTTAAAAGACTGAGTGTTGCACAGCTGCTGTCCCTCCTCCGTGGCGAGTGGAAGAACAGAGAGATAAAGAGCCAGGAATGTCAGGACATGGGTGGCCTTTCATAAATGCCAGGGATTGCACGTGGCTTCTCTCAGAATCGTGGACTGGTACTCGAGGAAGACAGTCAAGGTTGCCTGTTGAGTGACCACCAGGTCACCACTTAAGCAATACTGTGCTGGCACTATAGTGTGCATGACAATAGTTGACTCCTCTCACGATGCTTTTCCTAGAAGAGCTGGTTGCCTCACTCTTAATTTGTTAACTCCCAAGTACTTTACCCGAAAAGAACAGCTCTACCCAGTAAAGTTGAGAAAAACAAGAGATTTCATTTCAAATGTTACCAAAGTAATTCTGTTTCGGAGAAACCTGTGTTTCTGATATTTGCCCAAAGAGGCAGAGACATGTGCATTCCTTAAAGATTTAAAAGCACTTGGGACAGTCTGACTTGCTAAATCACTCCCTGTTAAATAACTGTCTTATCAAGACAGGGAATGCTTTTGTTTGGAGACTTTGTTCAGTGAGAAGTTGCCTCTCATAGTCTATTAACCTCTGCTTATGTGAGCGGAAATGAAGAGCATTTCTGTCTTGGAGCAGAAAAGAAATTCCAATATCTTTAAAGTTGTTTAAATAGTATTCTTCTTGTTCTCTATGTTCTAACAGAGTCATTCGTAATCATCAGCCCTACACAAAAAACCACAAACAGCTAAAGACTAGGGAGAGCTGGAGAAACAGTCTTCTCCAGGGAAAAGCACACCAACTGGCTATCCCAAACCAATGGTCAGCTCCCAGAATACACACACAAGTAACATTGTCCAGACTGAGCAAGTTATATTTAGGAATATATAGGCATATACTTGGATACACATAATAACAATTAATAAAAAAAATGTCATGAATTTGAAAGAGAGCAAGGAGGGATGTATGGGAAGTTTGGAAGAAGGAATGAAAAGGAAGAAGGAAAGAAAGTTATGTATTATAGTCTCAAAAATAAAAGAAAGACATTTCCTAACTCAGAATTTTAAAGGAGTTACTTTAAAAAAGTTACTTTTCTTTGGAAAAGGAGTTACTTTTCTTTGGAAAAAAAGAAAAACCAGGACACTAGTGAGGGGTTTTCTTTTTCAAGTTATGATCTGGGGGAAAGATGGCTTGATCGAGGAAATGGTATAAAGTAGGGGCGCTCTATTCAAGTCAGCACCGCAGAATTGATTTTTCTCTTTATGGAAACATGTCTGCATCGTGAATCCGTGAATGCGCCAAGTAAATAAGTCTGGGTGAGCTGAGGACCCTCTAGACCAGTGATTCTCCACCCTCCTAGTGCTGCGACCCTTTAATACAGTTCCTCATGGTGTGGTGAGCCCCAATCATAAAATTGTTTTCATTGCTACTTTATAGCTGTGATTTTGCTACAATTATGAACTGTAATGTAAATATCTGATATGCAGAATACCTGATATTAGAGTCCTGTGAAGGCCATTTGACCCCCCCCCCCCAAGAGAGATTATAACCCACAGGTTGAGAAGCATTGCTCTAGACTCTAGAATCTAGAAGAGAAACCTTCTGGGAATTCCTTCAATTCCTTCTGGGAAGTTGCTACTAAGTATTAAGTGTACTCAACTGGCTTTAAGTACACTGTCCCTGACAGTATGGAAATTCCTGTCTAAAGAGGATCACCATGTACACCCCCATAAAAAGAGCTCCAAACATCTGGCTGCCAACATGTTCTTTCTGCTTTAAGTCCATAAATGAAGGGGAGGCCTCACCTTCTCTGTGTTCTCCTTACAAGGGTCTCCAGTACAAGCCAACACTCATATTGTTAGACTTTATCTACTCAATGAGCTCTAAAACTCTATACTAAAGAAAATGAATTATCTGAGCCCTGTAAGAACATCAGACAAATTTATTGGCATGCTATATCAAACACCTGGGGTAGTTCCCACACAACTGGAACTCTGTGTAAGAGCTTTAAATTCCCTACATAACTAAACACAAACAGAGCATTCCTGCATAGCCCTAGGAAACACAAGTGACTTAAGTGGGTTTGTCCCTTTTCTGCACCCTCATGTGATGTAAATCTATTTCTTTACCACCGACACAGTCTGCAGTTTCATACAGAACATAAGTTAAGGCCTTGCTCTTGGTCTAATCCATGGGAACAATGTGGTACTATTTTCAGAACTAGAATAATTATAAATTTATTGAAGAATGAAAAACTGATTTGAATAGGCCATTTCATCTAACTTTGAGGGATTTTTAATTTAAAAAAAAAAGTCTTTATACTAAGTAAAGTTGAGTAAAGCCTGGATTTGAACCCATCTTTCTCTGGTTCAAGAATACATTCACATAACTAATTAGCTCAGCCTCTCTGTAGAGGAAGCTGAAGGTAAGATGGCTATGATAATGTCCACAGACCTGGGTATGTATCTCGGAGTGATTATTAACCAAACAGGATCTGCTGACAATGTCATTAGATGAAATCAGATGTCCAGGGTTCACTCCAAAGCTCCCTTAAATTTTATGTTCAAGTCAGCAGATTCCTTAATCTTTGTACCTGATTCTTCACAGAGAGCTAGCCAACGACAGTCACTCTTCCTGCCAGTGATGGGCTAGATCCAGTTTCTACTGGCTTCATATTGGTACCCTAAAATCAGCTTTGGCAGAGGTATTCACAGAGGTTGGCAAAAAGAGATCACGGTCCTTTTTAATTCTAAAGAGACAGTAATGAGGCACTTGCCGCTGCACAGCAAAGGCCTGTGACTCAAAGGTGGACGCCCTGTGGATAGTCACACTTATGGAAGTAAAAGTACCACTCCCTCTAAGCACCTCCTGCAAAACCTTGGGCAAATGTCATCACGCAAAGGCTCCAAAACCTTTGGGTTAACTGTGGGTTCCCATTGGTCTGCATTTGGGAGGACCTCCGAAAATATGCTCCTCATTCTTGTGTTTCTAAAAAGTTTTTAAGTTGCTTATTGATTTGTTACAAAATATGTGCTGTTAGTGCAATGTAAACAAAAATGAGCCATCTTAATGTAAATATAAATATATAAACCAAAAAAAAAATGTATTAACCAGTATTGCCAAATAAAAACCTATTGCACACCACGTGTTTTAAATTTTCAGCTAATCACATTTGGGAATAAGAAATGAATGTTCATTATAGTAACATATTTTAACTGACTCCATGATCTAAATTATAAGTTTAATATTCAGTCAATATAAACATTAAAAATGTATCCATTTTGTAGCAGTTTTTCAAAATCTATATTTAGTTTATCAACTTTAGCTGCCAAGATTTTTATTAAAAATACTTTATCTTAATTTAGATTATAAAATGCACAGCTGGAAAAGTATATTCACCTTCTAACCTTTTCCAAATACGCTTAAGTTCTTAATTAAAGCAATCACTTATGACAAAATGATGTATAAAATTATTTTATTCCTCAGTCACATTAGCCATATCTCAAATGTTGAGTAGGCACTTATGACTGGTGGTAACTTAAGCCAATCAGCCTGGACATAAACAACGTAAGCTTATTTGTTAGGTAGAAATGAGCTCTACTTTATATAGACCACTATCTCAGAACCTTTTTTAGTTATGACTTACAATATGTGTAACTAATGTTCTTATCCTGTAATCCCACTGGATTCCAGAGGAAAGAGCAATCTTAACAAAATTACTGCTTTGTTCTGTATAACTGTGTTTCAGAACACATCAGGATCCATACCTAAGAGTGTTCTCATACCATTTACAAAGATGAGGAATTCCTTTCACCAATTGACTTCATAACATAATGAACTACATAGCTCATGTTTGGGTGATGGTTAGGGTTAGGGGTTAGGGTTATGTAACATGAAGGCTGGCTTGTTGGGGTTTCTGTCCCACCCAGTACCCCACAGCCGGCATACCCCAAGGAAAATCACACACAAGACTCCATAAGATTATAAAGCTGATTGGCCCATTAGGTCAGGCTTCTTATTAGTCCTTGTAACTTATATTAATCCATTATCATTATCTATGTTAGCCACACGGCTCAGTACCTTTCTCGGTGTGACAGCTCACATGTTGCCTCTTCGGTGGTCTAGACAGGAATGGCGGAGGGAGCTTCCTCTTCCATAGCCTTATCCTATTCTCATTGCCCCGCCTCTACTTCCTGTTTGATTGACCCACCTGTACTTCCTGCCTGGCCAATCAGCGTTTTATTAAAATACATGATTGACAGAATACAGACAATTCTCCCACACCAGGGTTAGAGTTAGGGGTTAGTGTTTGGGGTTAAGGTTAGGGGTTAGGATTAGGAGTTAAGGTTAGAGGTTAGTGTTAGATAAACCTGCTGCAATGGCAGTCCCGTAAAGCTAACTTCAGTACAAAATCTTTGATAGTGATTATGATAACTAATTATGACTCAAGTTCATGTATTTCCTTAGCACTATATTTTCTCCCTTTGGTTTAGGGTACATACCTACTTAGGAAAAACAAAAGGAACCATTTTTACTCCATTTTTATTAAATTATTGCCTCTTTCACTTATTTTAATCTTGTTCATCATTACTTAGGCTATTCCATATGTGTGTGTGTGTGTGTGTGTGTGTGTTCATCATGTACCATTGCTATGCAATGGGCTATATGCCATCTTGATTAGCCTAAGAAAACTCTTCGGTTTTCAAATAACAGAGGCACCTTACAACATTTTTCTCAGAACATGTGCCCAATGTTGAACAACACACAACTTTTGCTCTTTTTTTTCTTTAAAAATACCAGGGGCTGGAAGATGGCTCAGTGGATATAGTACTCTCCATGCATGATTAATGGCCTATACTAGGTTCCCTAGAATACACCTAAGAAAGGAGAGAACTGACACCACACAATTGTTCTCTGACCTATAGACATGTGCTGTGACTTGTTCATGTGCACACACACACACACACACACACACACACACACAATTAGTTTTCTAATTGAAAATAAAATTCTAAACTTTTCCTTCGCTCACTAGTGTGAGGGAAATAAATTGACTTAAAACATTTCAGATTATCCCTACCATTAAAATAGTCCTAACATGAACTCTGAATGCAAACTATTCAAATAAATGCTTGGTGCTAATTAGAAGAGGTGATTTGACTATCATTTTGGACAAGGCTTTGCATTTTTCTGCACTGAGTTAATTCAGTTTTGCAACAATTCATTAGTAATACTCACCGACACTGGGAAACACATACTTATTAGTTTATCTACCTGAGGTTTTTGCTGTGCAACATAAACAATTCTATTCCAACTGGACTTTTAAAATCAACTCTTTGTCAATATCAAAAAAGTAAAATTAGGAAAATGATAGTTTGAGGGAACTTCACTATTTCTGATCAATCCTGCCATCATCATGGTGTTTTTCCTGACTTGTTTGGCAGGACTCCAGCCCCAGTTCTTCCTCAACTGTTCCCATGTATTAATATGCTAGCATCACACTTTAAGGAAGTCATTGCCCAGTTTCCTTCAAAATACTTTGAAAAAGTTAGAGGTGGTTAAAGGGCGATGGTTCACCTTGTATGCGCTTAATTATAAACAAGCTATGACTACAGATTGCCTCCCATGTCATTAAGACACATTTTACTATCATTTTTGACAACAATAGGTATTTTTTACAAAATAGTATAGCCTAAGTGTTGAATTTACCTAGGCTTCGTCTCTATACAGTGCTCACAGTCATCGATAGTTTCTTTCCCTTTGGTTGCTGTTCTTGTGCCTTGAAGTTCACACTAGACAACTCCCACATTTCTGGGAGTTGTAACATAAGGGAGCCGGCTTGTTGGGGTTTCCGTCCCACCCGGTACCCCACAGCTGACATACCCCAAGGAAAATCACACACAGGACTCCATAAGGTTATAAACTGATTGGCCCATTAGGTCAGGCTACTTATTAGCTCTTATAACTTATGTTACCCCATTATCCTTATCTACGTTAGCACATGGCTCAGTACCTTTTCCAGCGGGGCAGCTTACATCTTTCCTCTCTGGTGATCTGGGCAGATCTGCGGAGGGAGCTTCCTGCTTTCCAGAATGCTCCCAGTCTCTTTGCTCCACCTCTACTTCCTGTCTGACTTTCCTGCCTATCCTGCCTGTCTGGTCAATCAGCGTTTTATTAAAATATGATTGACATGATACAGACAATTCTCTCTCACCAGGGAGTCTTGTGACTGTGTCAATCACCAAGAAGCCCAAACAATCATGTGACTTTCTCTTCCCCTAAGCAACTCAGATCCCAGCATCCTGACCCCTGCCTGTAGCACTGCTTTTCATTCATGCGTTCATTCTCTCATGTATCGTAGACATGTCTTTCCTGTATTCAGGGCTTTTTAGTATACCTCCTGGTAACTAAAGTAAGACAGCATGAGAAGCAACTTTATCTTTGTTTTTTTTTGTTTTTGTTTTTGTTTTTTTTTTTATTTTATTTTATTTTATTTTTTATTTTTTTTTTAGTAAATTTTATTAAATTATAAAAGTTTCCATTTCCACCCCCCCTCCCAACACCCTCCCACTCCCCCTACTCCCCCTCCTCCTCCCTCTTCGTCCCCCAGGGCGGTCAGGGTTTCCTGCCCTGTGGGAAGTTCCAGTTCCTTCCCCCTCCCTCCAGGTCCAGGAAGGTGAGTGTCCAAACAGACTGGATCCCCAAAATCCATTATATGTAGAGGAAACAGGTCCCAGTGTCATAGTCAATGGCTTTTCAGAAAGACTTCGGGTCAGCCACAGTCAGAGAATCCGGCCAAATTCGGAGAGTCTGGTTAGATCACGTCCTCTTTCAGTCCCAGTCCAACTGGCCTTGGTAAACTCTCATCAGATCTGTTCCCTTGTATCAGTGGGTGATGGCATCCCTCGCAGTACTGACTTCGTTTTTCATGTTCTTCCTCCTTCTGCTCCTCATTTGGACCTCGGGGGGCTCAGTCCCGTGCTGCAATGTGGGTTTCCGACTGTATCGCCATCCTTCGTCAGATGCAGGATCTATGGTGATAAGCAAAATATACATCAGTATGGACATGGGCCACGGCCGATTCAGGCACCCACTCCTCTGTCCAGAGAGCAATCTGGGGGATCTCTCCTTGGACCTGGGATCCCATATATACTCAAGTCTCCTGTAAACCCTAAAATGGGTCCCTTAGTTGAAATATAATCTTCCCTGATCCCTTGTTCATCCTTCCTCCCTCCCCCCCCCATCCCAGGCCACCAAGCTTTCCCCTTTCTTCCCCTACTCCCTTCTCTCTAACCTTCTCCCCTTCCATCGACCCTCCCTCCCCCCCATGCACCCGAGGTTACCTGGGACTCTTGTCTATTTCCTACCTCCTGGTGGATAGCTAAATAATCTTCATCAGGTTCATCTTCTTATTTAGCTGAGAAGCAACTTTATCTTAAGGAAACTTCATTTTTGCTCATGTTATATACACCAAAAGCTGCTTTATATAATTGACAATTCTGTGGTAGTACTGTCCTACCTTGCTAACCCAATCTTGCCTAATAGTCTGGGCAACAATCTCTATGCACTAGTCTCAGAACATTAACTAAACAGCTCAGAATTCATCCCTACACCAGATCATTGGCAATGAGCTTTGGTCTGTACAAGTTTGCAATAGCTGTCTCACTTTCTTTACACATAAAACCTTACCTGTCATTTGGCTCTAAGTTTAAGCTCCTCAACTCTAGCTAATTTCTTTTTCCTACTTTAACTTTCCCTTCTCGGGTAGGCGCCATCTTCTCTCGGTTTAAAGGATGACCTAGTCCTTATAGTTAACAACCGTGGTCTGGATAACTTTTACATTAATTTCTATCATGCTTTCTACAATACCAGCAACCACTAATCATTTCAGAAATACTTGCTCATTTTAATTTTAATGTAGCCTATTACCTTCTTTGCTAGAAGTTGGTTATAATATGATGAGAAGAAATGTCATACCTAACTTCTATCTCTTCTTTTCTGTCTGTTTCCTATGTCATAGCTATGGAATGAAGATCAGTATATCATAACCCTGATTGTGCAATTTGGTCGCATTCTTTGTTGGACAGTCTATAGAATACACCAGCTGGATTATTCTAGTTTTAAAATGGTTCTCCTCAGAGGAAAGCAGGCAAAATGCCTCAGGCACTGAGAATGGAAATGGTGTGAGTTCCATTATGTAAGGAAAAAAAAGCCCACTTTCTCCCTCTTGCTTTGCCAGGAGTCTGTAGCCAAAGAATGAATTAATATCACAAGAAATTTAAATAATGATTTTCCCTAGGAAAATACTGCAAATCTAAAAATTAAATTTGATATATGCCTCTGGGGGAAAAAATGTCTGCCTTTAAATGTGCCTCTTAAAGGGGCACGTTGGATGAACTCCTCTATCTCGAGGTTAATGGATCATTATAAGTTTGGACATTTGGGCAAAGAAAGCTTGAAGAAGGGGAATCTCTCTTTCTGGCATCTGGCACAGTTTAAATTAAATTAATTCCAAACTCTGTGTGGCGACGCAACTCTGACCTCTCCCAACCCCACAGAGACACATGTAGACGTCAGCCAAGACATCTGATCTCGGCTAGAGCTTAGTGTAGAAGAGTCCTGTCACCAAGGAGGTGCCACTTGGAGTCCTGCAAAGCCGGCAGGGACAAGTTCTCAAAGTCAATGGCAAGTTCTCTAGACCGTATCTGCCAAAACATCAATGAAAGGAGAGGGGAGACTAGAGGCTGAAAAAACCGTTAGCTCCTATAGAATGTTTCTTTGACCTCCTGGTTCCTATGCTTAGAGGGTTGCAGGTCTAGTCCTTCTGCAGCGTGCTCCAGGTGATAATGAACTTTTCTGATCTCCCACTGGGGAGAATTGCAACTTTAAATATGCGTGTTTCTGTGATAGAGGTGTGGAAATAGGCGCCTGGCTAATTTTGTTTGGGGGATTTTGGTTTGCTTGCTTTGTTTTGTGACATAAAAATGTGTCATGTGGAGTCACACTTGCCTTCTAAGAGAATTGTAGTAACTCTAGCTCCTTGTTTGGGGGATGTAGGATTCGTGTGCGAGAAGCAGCTTCGGAAAGACTGGGGACGAATGTGATTCTGTGGTGGAACCTACCTAATGTGTGCAGCGCTTCTGGGCTTCAGTCTCTGGTATCTCAGAATGAAGAATGCACAAAAGTCTGAGGACTGGAGAAGATTTGTGTACTAGTTTTCTGACCTAAACTCCACTTGTTTCTGGCACCTGCCTGGTCTCTTTGACACACTTAAAGAAGACCTGACTTCTAAGGCAGGGATGGTGTCTTCTAAGAAGTGCAAACATTTTCATATACTTGAAAAGAAAATAAACAACCTGGGAGTTGAGAATTCACTATCAGAATAGCAGATGGCCAGAGCTTCTGCCCTGACCGTATGTTCTGAGATGGCTAGTTAAATTACCACTACTAAAATTTAGAGTCTGCTTCCTCAGTGTCTTAGGGTTTCTATTGCTGTAGAGAGACACTGTGACCACCACAACTCTTAAAAGGAAAACATTTAATTGGGGTGGCTCACATACAGTTCAGAGATTCAGTCCATTATCCTCATGATAGGCCAGAGCAATGTGCAGGCAGATATAGTGCAGGAGAAGTAGCTGAGTTCTACATCTTGCAGGCCAGAGGAAGTGGTCTGAGTGTCACACTGAGTGAAGCTTGAGCAAAGAGATCTCAAAATCTGCACCCATAAAGAGACAGTTCCTCCAGCAAAGCCACACCTACTTCAACAAGGTCACAGGTCCTTTTGGGGCCATTTTCTTTCAAACCACCACACTCAGTGTGTTCCCTATTTTATATATATATATATATATATGTATATATATATATAATATATATATCCCTATATATTATATATTATATATAATCCCTATATATACATTATATAATCCTTATATATATATATATCCACATGATAGCATTTTCAGTCTATTACATACTTTGTCTAGCCATTTAATGCATTTCTGCTAGAGGCTCCAAACTTATGTTACATGGCCTACATCCTTAGATGTGAGGATAGAGTGCCAGTGATTCATTTTTGCACAGCACATAATACAAAACCAACATCCCATAGTCTTCCACTTAAGAATGAAAATGTGGAGGTCCTAGTAACATCCCCCTTGCTCGAAATCTCCCAGTTAACCATCACATTTGATCCTACCAGAGATCCCAAAGGGCAGTATGTGGCAGGGGAGGGTCAACCACAGGTAGGAAGGTGTGCAGATATATTCAGACCCAAGAAAATCGTCAGTTTGCATAAAGATGTGTTTTCTTAAGTAAAAATGCTTTGAGAACACAGAGTTGAAAGGTTGTCCTCTACCTACAAAGGAAAATGTAAACCATTTGACATTTTATAGCCCTTCAAAATTCCATGGCTGTTCCCTCAGAACCACACCTACAGACCCATGAAAGCAAACATTCTTGCTCATCGTTTCAGCATGTCTGGGGAGAGTAAAAAGAACTATTTCAGTATTGTGAAGTTTGCACAATGGTAAAAATGAAGTTCACAGAGGTGCGGTGACCAGGTGGGCCTCAGGAACTTGTAAATAGGGCAGTTTTATGAAATGCTGGGACTGAGCTTAAAAGTGGTTAGTATTAACTGTCCAACTCAGTGATCATTCTAGAAAGTGTAGAATTTCCAACCAATCAGTACTTCTCTCTAGAGAATCCTGGACGTAAGCACCATAGTTTATTTTTCAAGAGAAGTGTATTTTCTTCAGAAGAAGGTGTGTGCTGACAGAACGCGTTCATTGCTCCCTCGTTCAGTAGACTGAAGGGTTTATAAATGGTAAGAACGACCAGGACTGACTGCTGTTGGTGGACATATTCCCTGGTGTTCTGAGCATACAGTCCTCACAAGATCGAAGCCTATCAGGCCTCTCTTGATGTCTGGAAAGTGCTTCTCGCCTTTCAGCTTCCCTCCAGTTAGGCCTCCCTGCGAAGGCTCATCAGTACAGTGTTTTTAGTATCAATGAAGCCTTTTGGTCCAAAAATGTTTAAGAAATGTTAGGATTCTAGAGGATTGCCTTATTTTCTTCTTTTCTTTTATGGCCTGTCTTTCTCAAAACCCTGCACTGAGCAACTTTTCCTATTCCAGATTAAATTAAAATGAACTATACCCAGCCGTGTGATTGAAGAAGTGTGTGGGGGTCATTTGCTGTGAGGTAATCCTGGGACTGTAGACCAGGACCTGAAAAGCTGCACTGTCCATGCTATTTCCTGAGGCAAACGCTCACAGGACATAGGATTTACTCCAACCTGCTGTGCATTCTCATGAAAAGTATGACAATACCGAAGTCTGAGGCAATGCAAGACTTGCTAAGATTCCTTCCACACATGTCCCATCAGCACGCCCCGGGCTTCACCGGGTTTTGAACGTTGTATTACAACCACAGTCAATCGCCGCTCTGCCTGACTCTGTGCTCCTTCTGATTTGCAGGTCTCACAGGTATGGATCTTTGGCGGGTGCTCTTAACCTTGGCACTGGCGGTCTCCAGCAACACATTTTCTGGAAGCTGGGGTGAGTCCTCCTTTCCTTTTTTCACCTGTGGTGTTAGGGAACAGAGGAAATAGTCTCAATTTTTGGAGCAGCTAGCAGGAAACCTATCTTAGCTTTAAAACCATACACCAGGAGAGCTGCTTTGGGGATGGTTCAGGAGAGCTGTGGCAGTCGATTTGGGCATCTGGTGTTTTCCCACTGGAAATCAACGTTACATAGTTTACTGGGACCATTTATGATGAAGATAAGCCAGGTCTCAGGGGGAGATATTAAAATCTCACCAAAGCATTATAACCTACTAATCACTCAGCTCACCTGTGGCTAAGCATCATGGAGTCTTTTCCAGAGCGTGGAATGCAGTCCTCCTGATCATTTTCTCTGAAAAGGGCAGTTGTGGGTTTCCAACGAGTTTGTTCTCTTGTTCTCTGCTTGGTTTTCATTTGGCTAAGCTATAGCGGAGAGGACACCTGAGCTAGGTGACAGATACCCGTGAGTCATGAACTGCCCTGACTGAATACTTTCCCTTCCCTTTTATATCCTCCGGGCCATCTCAATGTTTTCAGACTCACATGTCATAGCAGAAGCAACAAACAATGAGAGTGGCTGTGGGGTGTTTGCCTGGGGTAAAAAGTGTCCTCACTAAGACATGGGGAACATTTTCCAAAAACTGTCTTGAGCACTTGGCAGTTTTCTTTGCCTGGGTTCCACCTGAGGGCAGGAACAATATGTTTTTTGCCTTGGGGTGGCTCTGGACTCGGTTGTCGCTTTAAAAGTAGCTGACTCCCTTACTCAACACCCAGCTCGTGTTGGAAAACACAGTTTAACAGGCGACTTAACGCCTTAATATGTCCTGCTGACCTTGTGACCAAAAATAAACCGCACAGTAGTGAGCTGCGGACGATGTCAAGAGGAGCCTAGAAGGGGGGAACGGATGGAATGTGTTATTTTATTTCTTAAGGCGATTCCAAAATATTTATAGCGAAGAAGTCATGATTGTTTGAAATATTTTTGGGTCTCTCTGGTGCTCTAATGTCAACATTATGCGAGGCAGACGTGGGGAGAATGGCGAGCTTCACTTCAGCAGCTTTCCCATGGCTGCTTTTAGACCCTGGGTCTGAGCCAAAGCATTACAGCTCGGATCCTCTGCCGGGCCAAAGTCGTGGCGGTTTCATCTCTCCTTTCTTCACTAAGGTGACTTTCAGTCCGTGGGGCAAGGCTTGAGGAACTTTAAAGCCCAACAAGTGAAAAGGATCACATAAGAGACTTTCAAAAGTCTTATGATTGAGAAAGGCATCCCAGACTCGGAGATAAGAGCTCGAACTGTTTCCCAGCCTAGAGAATTTCCACGGCCCACTCAACAGTTTAAACATTCGAGCAGCCTTCCAGTTCATAGAGTGAAGGCCAAAAATAAAATAGTGGCTTATTTTAAATAAATTTCATTGTTTATATTTATGGTACACAATGTTAAAAGGTGTGTGTGTGTGTGTGTGTGTTTGTGCGCGCGCATAATTACCCATTTTCTCTGTGGCAAAAGGAGCCATGATCTACTTCAGCAGAAATCCTGAAGATAATAAATCTGTCTTTTGCTACAGTCCTTTTGGGGCCATTAAGATACTGGCCATGTTAATACTACATATTTACTACTTTGTATGAATAGCAGTTTACCATGCCCAAATCTGGCAACCACTGTTCTTTCTATGCATTTGGCCTTTTCTTTTTAAAATTTCACATCAATGTAATCATGTAGGTTTTTCTTTCTGTGTCTGACCTATTTTACTTAGACGGATGTCCTGTAGGTCCACTCACACTGTGGCAAGATCTCCAGTCTTAAGCCTGTTCTGTTTCCTGTCTTGACCGTAATGCTGCAGTGAATGCAAGAATGGAGCCCCATATACTAAGTGGTGATTTTAACAGCCAGGTCCAAAACTAGCTGCTCAAGTTTCTTTCTAATAATTTTTGTTGGCTTGGAGAAAGAACAGTAAGAAAATATGTTATATTTACCAGTTCTTCTATATAAGAAATAATTTAGCAGAGAAGCATTTCTCTCTTTTTTTTTCTTGTTAAATCTAAGCAAATTAAAATATTTAAGTATTCCAGAAAATTTCTTTAAAATGGCATGTGGGTAGGGTATATTGATTGCTTAAGAGGATATAGAAAAGCATGTTTAAGCATGCTCATCCACACTGGCTTCTGTATTTTTCTGCCACTACCTAATAGATTCAGTCAGACTTAGCACACGACATAACATGGGTCGTGATCTCAGATGGCATTCATGGACCATGTGTTCCTTTTTTTTTTCAGATCTGATTCAGATAATTTAATTTTCAATTTCCTTCTCTTAATATAAAGCAGACTAAAAATCTAGGTGGAGAACTAAGAGAAAGCATAGTTTTATGATTCATTCTTTATTGTTGTTTGCTCAGTATAATATGTGTCACTACTGAGTTAGTTATTGTGAAGAAATCACTTGAAAAAGGGGATCTTCCTGGGACCTAGATTGAAGATGATAGGTCTGTTTGGTAAGGGAATGTTGACTCTTCAACCTTTAAGCAGGGCTTTACTTGTTTGGGCAAATACATAACTAGAAATACACTAGGTCTGAAAGGATTTTTCTAATTAAATATAATTGCTCCATGGAAAACTTAATAGGAACCAAACATTAAACAATATCATCATTGTACTTTTTAAAATGTTGTAATAGTGTGTGTGGTGTTTTTTTTTCTCACTCATACTTAATATGAGGCTCTATATCTCCTCCTCAGTGCAAGTTATTTATCCCTGTGGAGAATTTCTTCTCCCATCATCATTAAGAATAGTCAAGGTTGTCTCATTGTTAGAAGGCTTTCCCAGGTTGCTCTGTCCACTGGCTGCACCTGGATACTGCTGCTGAGAAGTGTCCGTAAAGAGCTGATGGATATAGGAAATGCCCATTATAACGTGTGTCGTCTATCATTGTAGATCCCTCAGTCAGCAGTTCAGTGTTCCCTTGGGTTTCACAGAAGCCTCGGGTAGAGGTAACCAAATCCTTGCTGTGCAGAGAAGCTCTGTTTCGCTAGGCCATGAGGAGCTTCTGGAAATGATCGAGGGACTGGCACTTTAATGTCTAGCTTTTATAATGAAGACAAATCATCAAGATTCTCTGAACAACAACTCAAAGCAAACTTGGAATCATTAAGTCACCAAGTTCGGTGCATAGACATCTCTTCAGCCATTCCTGATTTTAAATCTTGAATTTAGGGCTATAAAGAATACAAGGTAAGTCTTCAGGAATTATCCTAAGTTTGTAGATTAGGTAATTATACTGAAAATTAGAGTGTCAGCTCTGTATATGAACTGTGGAAATGATCATTCTACATAGCAGTAGCAATGAACACAGAAAATAGTTCATCCGGTGGCCAACTTATACAATGTTCAGTGCATAGTATATGCATTTAAAAATCAATAAATATCTACTGAGCACTTCCTTTGTAAATAAGAGAGAAGTCATTTGACAAATCACACTGTACATGAGCATGCTGTTTATATCTGCTTCTCTTGAAAGTAGACTTAAGGTAGTCAATTTCAGTCAAATTACACACAGTCTACAGGGCTTCATGGGTAAAAACAGGACTTGCCAGGCCTTGAAAAATTGGCAATGTATGGAAAGGAAGAAAAGGTATATGCCAAATCCATCAGATGAAAATCATTCTCAAAGTTGTAAGCAGGTCAGTCAAAACAAAAGTATTAACCATGGGATGGAACATTAGTTATGTGTGTTTGATATTTATAGACTGCATATGTACTATTTAGGTATGATAAGTTTAATATGTATATATACAGAAATATACAATAAATATCTATTAATACAACTTACAGGCAAAGTTCATAATTTACATCTTTAACTCTAGCTAGAGCTTCTATAAAACATGTTGCGTCTTTCTCTATCATTTAAGAGAAAAAAACTTACCTAGAATGATCTCTTATGTTTTGAAGGAAGCAGGATTCACTAAGACATGTTCTCTTTGTATTTCTGAGCATTCTTAATAAGCACATGCAGAATGACCCAATGCTTGTTTGGAAGATTCTGCTGCTCTTATTGTTCAACAGGAAATAATTGCACAGTGGGGGGGATTTTAGTTTTTAAACAAACTCTACCCCCACTACAGTTGAAGCTCCACATGGCCATTAGAGATTGCCAAGACATACTGGATATGTTTCAAAAAAGTATTGGAGTCACAGTTGAAGCTGATAAACATTAAAGGGTGTCCCTTTAATCATTGTCAAAGAAAGAGTAATTTAAATCTTTGGTTTCTTGCTGAAGTGAGCGAGGAAGCCACAGACATTTCAAATGCTGCTTTCTTGACAGTCATCCAAGGCAAGAAGAGTCTCGTAATGTGTCTAATGTCATGGCCCATGTCCAAGTACATCAACAATACTGTGTCACCTTGACCTCCTTGATACCACAAACTGACTTTGAGACTGGATTTCAGCATGCTGGAGCAAGCCAGGTGACTCTAGATGGTGCCAGTAAGAAAAATAAGCACAAATATTTATAAACAATGGCACCAAATAGACTTTCAATATTTTTTTAATACTTTTTGGATTCAAAGAGGAAATTATAACTCATATTCCTGACTTCAAGAAGCCCACAATTTACAGAAGATGAAACAGATGTAAACATAACTCAGTTGTGAGTCCCCTTGGCTCTTACAGAGTTTTAAGATAGATAAAAATACTATTAAGGTTTCACCTGGGAAATGATACTAGCGATGAGAATAAATTGAAAGGTATGAGTGTAGAAGAACCAGATTAAAAATAGGTCAAAAGAGAGATGGTCTAAATATGATAGGATGGTAAAAAAAAAGATAGATGGAACATGATCAGAAAAATATTAAGGAAGTGCTAACTCCAGTACTTATGATTTAACTAGCATATAGACTTTAGCTTTGAGAACTATCAAAACACAAACTTTAAGAACTCTCAGTATATTCTTACTCCATCCAGTTCTAAGTTCCACACATTTAACTAAATACTCTTAACAAACCATTGGCTCACTTTAATAAAGTGGAGTCAGGAAGGGCAGGTCAGCCTTCAAACAGTGAAGTGTAGGGGCTACAGGGAGTACTATTCTGCATGGGAACGGAGGAAGCTGGGGAGAGGACAGAGTGCCTTTAACACCTTTGCTTGGCATCCTTTCTCTGAACTCCTCTTACCTGTGCCTAGCCCAGCTCCTATGACCATCTTAATCACCTGTGCATATGGCTGTCACATGGCAAACACTACCATTGAGTGACAAGTACACTTCTGTACTTTACACAGTACAAGACAAAGGACTGGACTCTCTTTCCATGGAAGTCTTTAGGCATTCATTACTGTATCCCCAAGACCTTGGCCAACTCTCAAACATTCTCTCATGGCAGCGTACGGACTTACCTCATAGAATGCAATAAAAAAACAAGCAGGATGTTTTGAGAAACATAAAACTTTGCACTGGACAGAATCTGAGAAGTTGGCTAGGTTTCCATGGTATCTGATTCAGCCCTATGAAGAGGTTGGGAGTACAGGTGATTAAGCTTGTGTCTCAACTAATTAGTAAGTAGGCCCAGGACCACTCATGAGTAGTTCAGGAGACCGTGACACGTCATCGTTCCATTCATTGACCCTGGATCCTGGTTTTCCCAAGACAAGAGCTTGTACATATTTACAAATCCCCACACCACCTTGATTCATTCAGTAACCAAAAGTGCCTCCTTTCATGAATTGACGGGAAAGAGGCTGCCATAAATTAATAGGTGTCGAGTACCTGCGAAGTGTAGATGTTCATGAGCACACCTGGCGATCTGCCTGTGGCTAGAGGCTGATCCAGTTCCAGCTCTGCAGAAGCCCATGCTAGCTTGGACTCATTCAGCCAGGACCCCTCAATTGTAGAACACATAGGAGGACCCTCCGAGAACCATCTCACTGTTTTCTAATCTGTGGTTGGTGTTTTAACTTTCTCCTGCTCCCCTGTCCTCCTCCTCTTCCTCCCCCCCCTCCTCCTCCTTTATCTTCTTCTCTGTTGAGGCTAATGTTGTGGTTTCCCCATGGATGACTTGAGTTTTAACCTTAAACCCCATGTGATGAAGAACTGTAGGCTTAGCAAAGCCATCAAAAAAGGTGCCTTTGCAGCTTGGCTTTGAGTCCTTGCACCTAACTTATCTTCAGGCGGTCTCCAGCATCCACAATCCCAAGAACAACGCTCCTTTTTCAGAGTGCAGGACCTGCAGTTCTATATTATCTTTTCCTGCAATACTAGCTTGCATGTTTACACAATGCTCTCAACATCGTCTCCAAAGTAAGAGCAACACTTCCTCACTGTCTACAGTAGAGATGTAGGGATCAATGCTACCTGAAATCCGATCGCTCAATTGATCAGCCAAACAGAATATTCCTTGGTTTCTTGTATGGAGACCACCATACAGACAAGACATTCTGAGGCTTAGAGAACTTTATCAACTGCCTGTCAGGGAGAGTTTTCTTTGATCTCTTTTTATTCCTCCAAATGACTCCAAATGAATCAGCATAATTTCATCCAATGCATTTACCCGAAGTCTCTGGTTCTGGTTCTGTGACAATGTATGGTCTTCAGCCTTTAGTGTCTTGACATTAGCTCCATTATCTTTCCATGGCATGTACGAGAGTTGGTGGCCAATGTCTCAAACACTAGAAAAGTGTTTCAAAATGCTTTTTCAGAATCTCTTACCAAGAAATGGGGGTGGGAAGATGTGTGTACGGAGATTGGTATGTGTTCTGTGCCCATTTTCTAAATGAAGTTGTAATGCCATCTGTACTTCAAGTTGTTGAACTTAAAATAAATAGCTTCAAATGGCTGATATTATGGCACCACATACCCTATGCACAAAGCATTATCAATGTGGAAGTCACTAGGCCTTTGGCTATATAACTACTGCTCCTCATCCCTCTGTCTCATCCTCTGGCATTCTAATGACTATAATTATTTATTTGTTGGTTAATGAGTGAATCAGCATTAAAATCCTGACCTGGCCTTTCTCCAGTCCTGTCCCACAACTGTCCCTGATACTTTGAATGGCCAGATATAAGAAGGATGTAGGTTAAACTGGAATTCCCTTTCAGTAGGAAGGGTCTAAAATTAACTGTCCCACAGTTGAAACAAGGACTTAGAGCTTTTTCCTGAACCTGGGATGGTTTTATTTAGGTTTTATTTACTGATTACTATGCCTGATGCCACCAGGACCATAATTTTGCCCCAACCATTAATAACCCTGAGCACGATGTCCTTGCTAAATTCTGCCATCACCTTTCCAGGTCACTGATCTCTGTACTCTCTCAGCACACCAATCATTGGCCAACACCTTTACTGAGTGAACTGGCCACCCAACACTTTCACCCTGATACAACCTTTATCTATGTCCCACCTACCTGATAAGTCTACTCAAATATTGACAGACACAGATAGAAGACCTGAAGATCCCAAATCAAAGTTTTCATCGACCTTTTGGACATTGAACTGGAAATCACACAAGACCCTGACTGGGAATTCTATAAATACATAAATCAGTCTTCAACCTTCTTAGCATGCCTCCCTAATTTTCTAGTAAGAAATGTGAAACTCTCCGGGTTCAAAGTAAATAAGATATCAGAAAAACTTTAACTTCTTCATCGCTAAATGTGAAAATGAAGTGGCATGTCCCCTTTAATTTTTAACCTTGCAAATGTATGAAAAGAGAAAGAATGCTTTGACATCGGGCTTTCGGATAGGGGTGTGCCTTGTGTAATATATTGACCTTAATGAGGTGAGAATTGGTGTTTTATCATGCCAAAGGTTGGGAAAGCTTGGCTTCCCCAGAAAGAAATGAGAAGAAAATGAATGAGAGATATAATTGATTTTAACTTTAAAAACCCATGAGGGCAATTGTTTATTCTAGAAAAGGAACTCATTCACCAACCTAAATTTTAGCATGTGCCGTCATTTCTCCTCCACCCTCCATTGACCCGTAGCTCCTTTGCATATTCTTCTTAGCATTAGCTATGATCAAAGGACGTGCTGTAGAAGGGGAGGAGCCTAGGAAAGAGGTTGAATGACATCACCTCAGTAGCATCACCCTGAGTCAAGCAGTCTGGCCTGGCCAACTTGTTTAGGGTAGCTTCTAAGTGGTCCTCAACCTTGCTAACGCTGTGACCCTTTAATATATTCCTTGTGCTATGGTGACTCCCAATTATAAATTATTTTTGTTGCTACTTCACAACTGTAATTTTGCTACTGTGATGAACCATAATGCAAATATCTGTGTTTTCTGAGGGTCGTGGGCAAATCCTGTAAACGGATTGTTCAACCCACCAAAAGGGTCGCAACCCACAGATTGAGAACCCCTGCGTAGACTATAGCAAAGTACCTAAGGTGCCATGCTCAGAGGACACTGGACAGGTGGGCAAACCGGTGTATCATGAGCCATGGGTTTTCTTTGTTGGCGAGACCAGCACCACATTTTCTGGATGTTCACTCTGAAGTTCACAAGTGTGGTTGCCTATCTCTGTAGCCATTAACATTAGCCTTAGTTTCCAAAATTTCCTGCATAATTGAATGGTTTCTATTAGGCCTGTACTAGCATAAATTTAAATTGCACGCCTGTGTTTGACTTGCATGTTTACTTATGCCCTAGCGTTTACAGTACCTCTGCTGGAAGCCAAAAACAGTCGCTGGTAATTGGATGCTTGTACGCTCTTCCTCCATTGTCTTTGTCCGTTGACTTGTTGAAAGCTTTAAGTAAGTCATTTCCCTCCTGTGTAGCAGATGGGTAAGCTGAGGCCCAGAGAATGTAATAAAATGTTCTAGAGGATGCTGTCCTTTGCCATCTCTGCACACACAGATTTCTCTGTGGCTGACACTCCCAATACCTAGAACTTTTCTCCTCATCTGCTGCCTTCAGGCTACACGAGCCACATGCCCCTACTTCTGCTCCTGCCCCTGCCCCTGCACCTAGGGAGTGGAGAGTGTCTGAGAGTGTGTATCCATGGGGCCACCATTAGCCACCAGCAGAGGATCATCTGCACAGCTCCCTAGGGGATTATCCAGATACAGTCTTCTCCCACCTCACCAAGGGACAGCGCTTGGTCTTACACTCTTGTTTGTTTGTTTGCTTGTTTGTTTGTTTTTAAGACAGGGTTTCTCTGTAGCTTTGGAGTCTGTCCTGGAATTAGCTCTTGTAGACCAGGCTGGCCTCAAACTCACAAAGATCTGCCTGCCTTTGCCTACCAAGTGCTGGGATTAAAGGCATGCGCCACCACCGCCTGGCTCGGTATTACACTCTTAAGTGCTCTGGTGAGCAGTTGCTCTTAAGTAGGAGTGTGAACAGGCAGGTGTCTGTGTGTGCCTCTGTGTAGAAGACAAGGTCAACCTCCATTAGTGTCCTTCCTCTGGATCTGCTCACCATTGCTGAAGCAGGGTCTATCACTGGGGACCTCCAACCTGAAAACACTAGGCTGGGCTAGTTGACCAGATAACCCCAGGGGTCTGCCTGTCTCCTCCTCTCTAGCATTGGGATTACAAGTGTGCACTTCTATGCCTTTTTTAAAATTCTTTCCCTTTTTTGAGATTATACTATAATTAAATCACCCCCTTCCTTTTCCTCCCTTCAAACATATCCCACATAACCCTTCTCATTCTCTTCCAAATCCATGGCCTCTTTTAGTGTGAGTGCTGCGGATTGAACTTACGCCCCAAGCTTTTACGACAAGTGCTTTGTTAGCTATCTCTTCGGCTCTTAATACAGTTTCTTATATCATATTTGCACGCAAATATTTGTCTCAGTGCTGTTTTTGAGGGGGGACTTAATATAAAAACTGTGCATGGATCATACGTGGTATTCAGGTACAAATCTGATAGATGTCAGCTATAATCATACCCAGGTAGAAAGGGTTGCTAAGTCAGGCAAGGTTGGGGTTATGGGTAGATGTGCATAATTCACCTTTGAAAGTGTTCTGGGGTCCCATCCTTTCCAAGCAAAGCTCCCTCTAACACTTGCTTTGATTTTACACGGTGGGTTTCTATATAAGATTTATTTCTAACAAGCAATTCAAGAGTTTTTTAAGGATGAAAACTAAAAAACTAATGAACAAGATAATAGCTGGGGGCCTTTTCTTCTTGATCTATACTGTGGGGATTGCTGTTCTCTGGGGCCCCTGAGTTACTGCTAAAGACTAACCGCTGTACAAAGACCCAAATATGTTACTCCACTGTGTATAATCAGGAAATAATTCTTATCAACAATAGGAAAATGTTCAGGTGTGACATATGAAAGATTTCTGGGTGATCCTTCATCGATCCCTACATGATTTCAGCTCCGACACCTTCTGCCTACTGCCCCACACTCATGTATGGCTTGCTTCGAAGCAAAAGATGGAACTAATTTCTTCACATTTTAGCTATGAGTCTTTAAAGAAAACATCTGGCATTTAAATTCATTCATTATTTTCCAGTTATCTCAGGATCCTTTATTGAGAAAGTCGAATCTGTAAATTTTCTAGAAGAGCTCGTATAGTTCCCCCCCACACACCCAGATGTGAATGTCTGGGTGCTAGCTACAGCCGTGTGTCTTTTCTAAAAAAGCTAGACATTCATTTTGGTCAGGAATTAGGAATCAAACCCCAAACTAATCATTTCCCCGTCTTCTGGTTTTTTTGTGTATGTGTGTGAGAGAGATGACTCACTAAAAATCTCGTCTTTTATGGCACCTTAACTATTTTCTTATAAAAGAGACTCAACCAGAACTATATTTTAGGCAAGAACTCATAAAACAGATGATTGCAATAGACTCAGAAATCTGTATGAGAATTTCATGTCCTTCCTGGACATTGCTGTGATCTTAGGTCAGATAGGTTTTCTGGGGTGGTAGATGTTTCATGCATTATAGCTTATTAACAACATCCATGATTTCTAGACACTAGATTCAGTAATACTTTCTAACAAGCTCTAACCCCCCCCCAAATGCCTTCACACATTGTTAAGTGTCCCCCGGCATGTGGGGCATAAAAAAAAATTCTACTTGAAAACAACTCGTCTAGCTACAATGGCTGCATGTTAAACTGACTCTCCCAGGATTGCTACATATCAACTGAGATGAAACAGGTCTAGGAGCTTTTTAAAGTAAGGCAAATATTTATACACACAGTCACAGTGCCTCCATTATCTTCTCCCAGGTTCATTTGTTCTTTTATTTATCTAAGATCTCTTTTTTTTTTTTTTTTTTGCAAACAGGTGCTAAAACCCCATAAGTTTGCCTTTAAGAGGACAAAGGTTTCCAGCTAAATGGGTCACATTGAAAGAGGACATCATATGAGCTTCTCCATAGTGAATGTATGCATATAATGTATACAAAATGTTGTGAGTGTCCGGAGAAAAAAAGGCTACTTCTACAGCAGACAAGGGAAACGCAGCTGGGCCATACAATTAAAGCTGAACACAGGAGCGCAGGAATTAGCAGCTGGTGGCAGCTGATGCCCTTTCATGCAATGCCACAAATTTGTGCAGCTTTTTGTCCAAGGTGTTTGTAGCGTGTGCTGACAGTTAGTGTCCCACGCCGCTTAAAGTCTTAGCACTTTTCGAGGCCATTCTTAGCATGGGATCCAATCTGAACGAGCAGCTTCACCCTTGGAGCTTTTCAAGGACAGTTGCAATTTTCCCCTTTTTTCAGAATACCTCGTCCAATATCAGACAAAAATAAAAAGAGAAAACCAATACAAAACAATCTAGCCAGTTTCCTTAGCCATAAAATAAACATCAGGGACTTCAGGGACTCTACTAGGTCAAAGAGACACTCAGTTCCAAGTGTCGTCTTCAAACGGAAGTAATGTGTGTGTTTTCGTTTTGTTGACCCAGAAAAGAAACACCGGGAACACCTGCTTGCAAACTCTGAACCTGGTTCTCTTCATAGAGCCAGGAATATGTCAGCCTTGGTCATAAGAAAATTAACTCGACTGTCACAGAGGAGCCAGAACTTCCAGACATCATTCCGTTGTGCTTTACATGAAATAGCCCATGACCAGGAAATTCCACATAAAAGATGGTGTGCTGGGTGGGACCGCATTTAGGTTGAAGACTAGGGGATTACTCCCCTAACGCTCCTGTGAGGCTTGACCAATTCTGGGGTCAAGAGGGACTCATTGGCTGCACAGAGCTGGAGTTCTTAGCTTTAGGCTGTGCTACGCTAATGGTTCTGATTCGCATTTGCTTGAGAAACTCACCATTCAGGCCTGTCACTCACGCCTGTTTATAAGGAATGCAGCAACTTAAAACACCAGTTAGCAAATCCCCGTGAATGTGTAGTCACATCTGAGGGATCCCAACAAATGCTTCCTGTCATTTGTCCCTCGACAGTCTCACGATTTAAAGCCTGGTGGACCACACTGACAGACATCTGCGAGTGTTTATTAAAAGGAGCGTGGGAGGTATAATAACTGCAAAGCCAACTGTTGAAACTAATATTAATTGATGTGAGATTGCATGTCACCAATCTTAAGACTTGCTCTTTACCAGCAGAGAAATCAACCGGCCATACTTAAGGTTCGATGCGTACAGAGCATTTCACATGCTGAGCTGGCATATACCTTTGAAATGAGCAAGCCACAGTGGGTTTTGAGCTCCGTGAGTGAAGCAAATAGCAGCCAGGGGGATATTTTGGCAGGTCCAGCTACTTGTGAAAATTTCCCATTATTTTCAAATTATTATACAGCATACCTCCCAAACGCATCCTTGGGTTCAACCAATCATAGGTCAAAAACACCCTCATTTGTTCCAGTGTTGAGAATCAAACCCTTTGGATTTGCATATCTTAATCTGGTACCCTATTCTTGAGCCATTACACCTATACTAAGTGCACAGACTTTTTCTTCTGAGTATTGATTTCTTCTTTTCTTTATTTTCTCAAATCTCAAAGAACAGTAGGCACATGATGCTGGGTAACGTAAGTGATATTAAGCTCTGGCTATGTGCAAATACTGTACCCCTTAATACAAGGGGCTGGAGCCTGAATGAACTTTGGCATGAGGACAGTCCCCACACAGGTACCAAGGGGCAGTGCACATATAGAAGAATAGATAGATTTTCCATGTGTAGCCTTTGTGTAGCAGCGGACTCTGAAACACTAATCTGTGATGGGAGGTAACTTGTCTTCAGTGTCTCTAACTTGAAAAGGACCATACTTTTTGTAAAGATGCCAGGACTTAATACGTTCAACAAATAATTTTGAGCCCTTACTAACTTCCGTAGCATTCTATGTAATTATAATGACTCAGTGAGTAAAAGTTTTAAGACAAAAATAAAACCCTGTAGTCAGGGAGCGTCCTTGAGTGAAGCGTGGAAGGATGCGAAATGGACGTCCAGATGATGTGGACAATAAGCCGCAAACATAATAAGTAATTAAATTGCCTAGTATTTTAGAAGGGCTAGAAGGCTGCAGAAAGCAGCCCATAGTTTATTCATCTCATTGAATACAGAAGCTGATCTTGACCGTTTCATGCCAATCCCCCAAGGCTGAGATGTTAGAATCCAGTTAAACAGCGTCAGAATGAACCTCGCTGACACAAAGAGCAGATCTGGTAGGAAACGAGGAACAAGCGTGACATCCGCAGTGGATAGGGGAGTTCATATTCAGAGGAGTCAATGGGTTACCCAGCATTCACCACGGTTATAGGCAGGGCCGGGACCAAAGCACCGCCTCTAGCTGTGTGTAGGTTAGCCTTTGACAGAAAGAGCCAGTGGGACCTATTTGAAGATCTTGAAACCTTGCAAAGTAAGAAATGCCATCTGCTTGTCTCACCACAGACTCCCATCAAGAGAAAGAGTTAAGGCGTACGTTTCAGGTTGAGACAACATTAGGAAATCAGTATGTTCTCTGGTGTGATAAAATTTTGTCCCTTGATCCATCATCCCTCACCTTGTAAACAACTGGAACATTGCCGTCATTCTTAGAGTTCTACTCGGGTATTTGACAAAGGGATGAATTCTAACTAGAATTGAGACCTCACTAAGCCTTGGAATGGAGTACAATAAAAAGTCCGAAGTTGTTACTCATGCCCCCACCAGCGGAAGGCAGCCTTGCTGGAACTTGCTTCCCTCTGCCATCAGCGGGGTCAAGAATCTTTCTACCCACAGGTTTATGGCGTGAATTAAAACGTTCAGAGAGGCCATGCCTGGCACAGTACTCCGAAATCTATAAATTGCAAACCACTATGGCAACTTTAGTAACGTCTGCCCTTTCTTTCTCAAAAAAAAAAAAAAAAAAAAACCCAAATTACAAGAGACAAGTTTGAAGATTTCTTAAACATATAGTGTGTTCACGTAGTCAGTCTGTTTATACTTGAAGAGACCCCAGAGTTCCTGTTTAGGATCGACTTTAGCTGCTCTTAGAATAAGGGATAATAATTTGGGGATAATTCCTAAGCCCCAAACTTACAGATACTGGAAAAGAAGAGAGATTCTCTGAAGTCTGCAAGGTGTGTGTGTGTGTGTGTGTGTTTCTGTGTGTGTGTGTGTCTGTGTGCTTGTGTATGTGCATGTATGTCTGTGTCTGTGTGTGCCTATGTATATGATTGTGTGTATGTGTCTGTCTGTCTCAGTATATGTGCATGTAAAACGCCAAACATAGTGCAAGGGCTGCTTTGATAAAGACCTTCTGTGTCTTCTTCCTGACGCTGAGCTCCTTCAGTCCTCCAGGACTACACTTAGAAACAGAAACCCAGTAGTGACAAGACTCACTGTCCCCATTCAGTCAACTTACCCGTTGACTCCCTTTGCACTCAACCTTGGCGGCCACTGTCACCAACTATCAGCGCTAATCCCTTTTGACAGCCTCTCCTTTCCACCTGCTGCCCTCTAGTGGAGGTGCTGACAAGAAGCAAAATAGCAGAACCGAAATAACTGGCTGGTTCACACAGGTCACCACAGGCCCCCACTGGATGTCACCGACCATAGTTATGCCAGGAATTGTTAGGACTGCCTCAAGCTGTTTAGACACCATTGGCACACAAGTTCCTGGCGTCTATCCATGAACTTCTTTCCAGGCTTCAGAGACCTGTCTTCAAGATTACCCTGACTCTCTTTTCTCCCTCCTCCTCGTCCTGTTCTTCTTCTTTTTTCTAACATTAACCTAAATTATACTCTCTTGAAAAACAAAATAGTTCTTCATCTACCTTCTCGACATTTAGATTTTGTAATCTTGGGGGAAAATTAAAAGCTGTGGGGTTTCTTTCCTCTCAGTCACCATGTGATGAGGTGAAAGAGACTCACCGGAGCTGAGCTTTGCCAGTGTGAAGGGCTCTTAGTTGATGTAATGTCCTTGCATCCTTCCTAGAACTCCTGCGATCCTGGAGTGGTCTTTTCTCATCCTGGAGGCAATGAAATTAAATGGCCTTAAAAGGTCATGGAATATCACACAGAAAGTGGGAAAACTCGAGCTGCAATGCAACCTGGCTAGACAAAGTCCCTCCTGTATTGCTTTAAGGTTTCCATATAGTGTTCAACGGTTGTTTCGTCTTCTACTTAGTAATATGAAAATAATACATGGGAAAATGAAATTTAGTCCCACAGAATCGTTCTTACTATATTTATGATTTTTTTAAAAAAACAGCTTTCCTATTAGTTAATGTTTAACGATTATCTGGTCTCTGGACAATTCCCAGCCCTTGACTTAATACTCCTAGATCCAGAATTGTTTAGCAAGTATAGTGGGGGTAGCTTTGGATGGGAGGTTAAAAACAGCAAAAGCCACACAGCTGGTGCAGTTGATCACAAGGTAGGTGCCATGTTCTCCTGCAAGCTTTGGGGAAACCAAATAGCTAACCTGTTATAACCAGCAGAGCAGAGCCACAATAAAGCCCTGATACAAATGATGTGTGTGCCTTTGTCCACCCCTCCCCCACTCCCAGATCATAGGTGACTGCCAGCCACCTTGAGCTTACCCTTCTTAGTGTGTGATGGTCTTTTTTATGTTCTTCTTTTATTAGCTTATTTCAGTAATATCTTAAAGCACATAAACAATGTGAAGTTTCTTTGACTAATTTCTCTTGAATTACAGCTATGCAGCATTATTTTTATTAGCAGACTCTCTTACAATTTCTTCAGCTTCTTTTTAAGTTTTTTTAGATGTATAGATTTTATTTTATAAGTTTTTGTCTGCACATATGGATGTGACTACACGTATGCCCAGGGCCTGAGAAGGTCAGAAGAGGGTGTCAGATCCCCTGGAATTGGAGTTATGGGTAGTTGAGCCATGGTGTGGGTATTGGGAATTGAACTCAAGTCCTCTGAAACAGCAGCACACACTCCTAACTGCAGAGGGAACTCTGCAGCCCTCACCTCTTCAACTTTTGCCTGTAATGCAAGGCGGGGATGGGGGGCGGTGTCTCTGGATGATACAACTCTGTGGAGAGAGGGCAATTTCCTACAGGATCTGGGTCCACTCTTTGCTCTCTGTGTGAGTGGTGTAGTAAGGAAAGAGTCATAGCGAGAAGCAGGATTCCAGCTCTTTGCCTTCTTGTTTCTTCTAAACATTGTTATCTGCTAGGTAGATACATTTCCAGGAGCTCCCAGTGCAGCTGGGGAAAAAAAGCCAGTGTTGGCTTACATGCGTACCTCTGCAGAGCAGACCCATCCAAAGACTACTAAGGCCTTCCCTAGTCCTCATACTGTTTGGTGCAATAGTTGAGGTTCCTGAAGAACTAAAATTAGAAAACCGTGACTCGAGTCCGCTTTGCCCCTGGTTTGAGTGAATGCTGCTTTTCCTTTTCTCGTGGCACTTAGCTCGAAGGATTCCTCCAGGCTCATCCTCATTGTCTCTCCCTTGGTTTCGAAGCTCATAGTCCATCAGCAATGCCAAAATGTCACAGCTATAAGGGTTCACAGTTAAGCCTGTTATTTAAAAGCAAAGAAAATAGACCCGTACAAACACTGGCGCTGTATTTTATTTTACATGTGTTAGTCTGAGTTTGAACTTTCCGGGGGCTGAAAGCTGAGTTCCAAGCAACCTGTATTCTTTTACCCTGTTCCCTAGCCTTTCATTCTCTTTCCATAACAAAACCGTAGGTTTTATAAGGTGTACAAAGAATAGCCACAGACCTTTGCAGCAGTTTTTAGTCTGTTACTGTTTTCACGGTTGTTTTGCTTTTATATCAGCATTATAAGAGCAGCCACTAATTTCCCAGATTTTAATCCCTTTGAAGGTTCAAGATGCCAAAGAATGGATGTAGCTCTATTTTTATTTTTTTAAAAAAGAAATTGTAAATAAATACACAAAAGTGTATTTTCTTTTAACAAACCTAAAAAGATAAAGGGTAGGGGAAGCTTGTAAGTCTGAGAGGAACGTTATCTAAGGTACGAAAATCAGTGCTGACGCCGTGAGTGTCACCAATGGCTGTGCAGTGTGTAGAGCCGACGCTGGCTCAGGGAGTAGGCTGGATTCCACTCTGGTCACGCTGACCTCGGGGAAGTGACTTCACCTCTCCACATCTCAGTTTCCTTATTTGTGAAGGGGAATAATTGTATACTTAACACAAACAGTTATTGAGAGGATTAAATGTTAATACATATAAAGAAACCACAGTCTCACAGTTCTAAGATGTCCGGGAGCCTGCTTCCCTTTCCTCTTCCTCAGCCTTCTCTGACGGCATCGTGTCTGCCTTTCCAGCTCACACTCCTCTCCGATCTCTCCTGCTCCTAACTTGTGAATAACCCACGGAAGTCTTTAAGGGAAGAGGGGCATATGTTTCAGGCTTCGGGATGGTTAAAAATATTTTCCAACTGGAGTCACCATGTCCAATGATGATGGGCTTTATGGCAAAAGACAGCTCTTTTCTTTTAACTTTATGAGGCATCGTTGAATGGGTGGGTTTTATTTTTCAAAAGGATAGAAATTAGCCCTACACAATTAATGGCTGTTGAGTACTGAGAAAGGAAGAATCTGTCTTCCCTAGGGAAAAGTCCCCTGACAGGTCATCTAACACACACACATATATATGAACACATATATATATGAGCAATAATTAATGAGCCCAGCAGGTTATTTACATATATATGTATGTATGTATGTATGTTTGTGCGACAACAATAATTAAAGAATAAGAGGCCATGAATTTGAGGAGTTGGGATGTGGGAGGGCATAGAGGAAGAGCATAAATTATGTAAATTTATAATATAATATATAGTATTATATATTATATATAATATATATTATGTGTATTATATTATATATAATATAATATATAAGTAACTATGTATAAAATTCTCAAAGTATAAATTTAAAATTTTTTAATTTTAAAATCAATTGGCCCTGTTATTTAAAAAAAGGAACCACTGGGATAGAAAGGATGAACACTCTGGGGATTTCATACCCGCTGTTAGGCAACAGTTGTCCTCATCAGTTCAGGGACACAGTGCCCACGTCTTGTACAGGTGATGCCCATGAAAGCGTAATGAAAAGCAGCATGCCAAAACAGAGCCATCCTTCTGGACGGCAGTGTGTTTGGACTGATGTTCCGGACTCTCTACTCTTCTACCCTCCTAACCAGGCTCCACTGACCTCACAGCTTCCCTCTTGCCAAGCTGTAAAGGACATCTGAACCAGAGGACCGGGACTCCAGCCAAAGCTGGTAAAGGTGAAGAATGCATGACTATAAAAAGCCCAAACATGTGGCATTGGATATAGCACATAAGGTTTTTTTTATTTTTTTGGAGAAATGGTTTTTTAAGTAGCATGGAAAAGTTCAAGGGTCAAAATATTTAATTATCAGAGACTTGAAATCAGTCATTCCTAACACTGAGATTCCTTTCTCAGTACTCAACAGCCATTAATTGTGTAGGGCTAACATTCATCTATACCAAAAGAGGGTGGAGCCTGAATAGAAGTGCACCTACTAGTCTTATTTTTTCTTATGAAGTTATTTATACATTTTTAGTGTTTTTTTTAAAGAATCACTTTTATCTGAAATACAGTACATTGAGTATGTATCTATATTTTAGAAAGAACAGAAAGAAAATGCATAAGACAATCCATTTAGAAGATTTATACGTTCTCAGGGCTATCCAAGTAGAGATGGTGTAGAAATGGGAACGTCTAAGAATCCTATTGAAAAGGCTTCCTTATCTCAACCCATTACTGACGAGTGAGAGGAGGCTGAAGACAAGGAGAGAAGGAACAAAGCAGGGAGGGAGGGAGGGAGGGAGGGAGGGAGGGAGAGAGGGAGGGAGGGAGGGAGGGAGGAAGATAATCTTAACATGTTTCTGGCGTGACTGTCTTGACTGTTCCTTGCCAAAGCCAGCAGGGATCCGATTTCTGGTCCAGAACCCCCAAGACTAAAGAGTAAGGGAAAGACAGATAGTGACCATAGTCTTTTAACTTAGCGGTCTAGACTTCTCTGTCTTCCTTCTGGAACTCTGTACAAGCACAGCCGTTTTATCTTTTGCATGGTCCCTAGAGCTTTGCTTCTTTCCCTTCCGTAAGAGAATATGTACTCTGGGGATGTCTTTCCATTGCTCTTAGCATTTTTTTTCTTAAGAAATTAAGATATTACTTATTCTCACGAATCCTTTCCTTGGCACAAAGTCCACAAACTAACCAAAGTATGTGAGGTGCTTGCACAAGTTGAACCACATGCTTCCCCTCAGTCTGAAACCTGAGGTTGTGTCTTCTCCCCACCAACTCTCCATCACTCCACTTTGTAGACATCTTTTCTTCTTGCCAGGCATCTGTGTCTGTCAGAAAGGACAGAGTCTGGAAAATGAAAATTCTTATACTAAAATGTAGATTGTTAAAATGTGGTAATTTGCTTTCTTCTTTGAAGTTTTTTTTTCAAAGTGAGAATAATGCTTTGAATGAAATCACTCTGAAACAGATCCTGCAGGCATCAGGGGAGCTTCTGAAAGAGCGTTTACCCGCTGTGGGTCAGCCAGTGTCATGTGGCTATAAGAAGAGGTTTTTTGAATTTTGTCATTTTTTGGTTTTGTCGATTTTTTAATTTAGACATAGGATCTCATATTTCCTCCAAACTAAATTGTATTTTGTTCATTGATCAGAGAAAAGAAACTGGAAAGTCTGCACTATTTCATGACAGAATTAGCATAGTATGTCTTTTATTTCATACCAAAACCTTTAGAAAAACAATTACAGACCATTTTGCCGCCTACAGTGAAAGCCTATGACGGAGAGTCTCCTTGGTTCTGTAGTCAATTTCTCAATCATTTTTCACCATCAGTGAATTCACTTAACTTCATGATTATTCAGGCCACCATAATATACTTAGTTCACAGTATATGATAAGATATGGTGTTGTCTGTTTCCCTGAAATTGAGAAGTATTCCATGTCAACACTTCACTGAACAATTATCCAATAATCCATCTATCTAAGGAAAGGAAGGGCATTTCCTGTCAGGGTTTGTTCTCAGCAGAGCCCTGTGGGCGCCCAGTGACCTGCTGTTTCCCTTCCAGGCACACAGGAACAATCCAACAATTCGTAGTAAAAAACGTTGCTCAGAATTCAGGTCAAAGGCCTAGGTTTAAGAGCTAACCTTTTATATCAATTCCATCATTGACGTATCTCTTCCCTTGTGTTCTTCAAAAGTCAACAGAAATCATCAACGTATCGGTCTGTTGATATTCTCAGTGTCTGGGACGAAACCCACCAGGTCTTGAATAGTTGAACATATCATTAGCTCTGACACCGTGCTCCAGAAATCGCTTGACTTACTATTCTGCGTTATCCTCACACGACTGTGCTCAGTAAGAAAACGTTTCTGTTACCAGGGCTGGGGAGATGGCTCAGTGGTTCGCAGTACTTGTTGTTCTAAAGGAGCCAGGCTCAGTTCCTACAGCCACATCAGGTGGCTCACAATGGCCTGTCACCCCGGTTCTGGGAGATCTGATGTCACCTGGCCTTCAGTGGCACCTGGACTCACACAGTGCACATAAACCCACATAAGCATACACAAAAACACATAAAAATATGTAAATAAATCTTTGAAAAAATAAAACACTTTTTCTCTGTTAGCCCTTTCTTTCCTGTGTTAAATATTTTTTTTACTTTCATATAATTTCAGAATTTTTATGAGAAGAGACAAAATTTGGCTTGATAATGACCTTTTAAACAGAAAGTCTGTGAATAATAATTGATGTTCTGTTTATTTTATCAATAATCTATATAGCATGTGTGTAGGAAGGAGAGAGAGAGACTTTAGTAGCAACTTGGTCTTTGCCTTCCAGTGTCCTCTGAGTATCTAGGTTATTTGTATAGGGTGTAGAGTGAGGTAGCACCCATGTGTAAGATTTAAGGTAGAAACAAAACAAATCCTTGAGTATTCTTGAACTAAATAATAAGTCTTAAAATTGCAATCTGGATTTAATGGATAAGCAAACCCCAGTGAGACAGAGGCTATTACCTTTGAGTGGAGGAGAGTGGCAATGAGAGAACCAGAGGGAAAGAGGGACAGATGGAGGCGAAACCACTTGCAAAAGACTCTGGGTCCAAGTCAATAGGAGGTAATTGAAAAGTTGGAGAACAGGAAGGCAACAGTAATGATATGGTTCTCCTGGCCACAAACGTTACTTGGGAGCATGCTGCTGCCCAGCTGGCATCAGCTTAGCTTCGCTAAAGAGGAGGCTGGAGAGGGACACTGAAAAGGTGAGAATAAACAAGAAATACTCTGCACCCTCACTTTCAGCTGGGCCCGTGCCATGTGGATCTCCTGTTCTGAACACACGCCGCTCTTAAGGTAAAAACTACTCGCAAGCGTGAGGTTTCAAATAATGAAAACCTATTCCGCAACAGTCTATCTGCAGCCATTTAGAAACCTAAGACTAGGTAGGGAGGAAGGAGAAGAGCTGCTGTGGAGCCAAGTGTTTTAAACTGGTGTTTTCTACCCGGCTCCTAGAGAGTTTTTTTTTAAAAAAAAAAAAAAAAAAAGTTTCTCCCTTCCAGTGAGCTTTCTTGTGGCATGGAGAATGCCACCATGTCAGCATCATGGTGGAGATACAAATTAAGACACTGAAAATATCACTCGGTATTCAAGAGTTACTGTATCCCCCAAAAATGAACACAGATTTTTATCACATATTCAGACTGTAACTGCAGAATGAGAAATAGAGTCTCTATTACAATCAATTATTCCAGCACCTTGGTATTTAAATTCTTCTGTGACAAATGTGACTAAGGGCAGCATAAAATGAACTAATTATGACATTAAACAGAGTTACAAATAGCAATTGATACACATTTATTGGTGTTCTAGCAGGTGACTGCTAACAGATCTGCAGGTCTGGAAGTACGTTGTGTGTGCCTACAAGTGCTCAGGCAGCCCACAGCTGGAGTGAAGTGCCCACTTGAATGAAATCTTCATTCCCTATTACATTTCTCTATCCAATTCTGTGTGTTAGGAAGCTGGGCTTGATCCCCCTGGTCTAAGCCTAGCGACCCGTTTTCCAGTTCTGCCCAGGAAAATGCAAGCAGGCAAGAATGCACTGTTGGCCACCCACCTCACAGTCTCTAGGAGGGAGTGCTGAGAGGAAGCATTCCACATTAGGCAAATGCACATTTCTGCAATCAAGAAAAAAAAAAAAAAAAACACTTGAGTCCAATCGTCTACCCTTAGCTGGAGCTGATGGAAAAGAATGCAGGGAACTCTGGGAGTTTAAGTGGCTTTGGCAGGAGAGGAAACAGCTGTAACCCTGTCAAGGGTTGTCTGTGGGAGTCAGAGCAGCTGCTGGCACTGTCAAGAATGCCTAGAAATGGGGAAGGCGCTTGCAGCCTTTGGTCAAAGCCACTAGGCTCAGGAAGTGAACTCTCGACCTTGTGTGAGGCATCCAGCTTTCACGGACCGCCTTCTGTCGTTCTTCAGACCAATTATTTCTTGTAGAACCAGAAGATAGGATGCTTCAGTTTTGAACAATTCCTCTTTGGTTCATACAAAGATGTACCTACACAGATACAACCAGGAGGGGTGGGAAGTAAGGAAGGGAGCTTCAAAATCATGGCAAAGGCTGTTCCAGTAAACCTTAGGTATGCTTCAGAGTAAGCCGGACAGTTGAGAAGGATGTTTAATGCATCAAAGGCCTTCAAAACTTTTTGAAGCTCCTTATCCCATCTCCACACATTGTGCTTATCCACCCAGTTCAGCAACCCCCACTATCTATCCCCTTTGTCTGGGCTTCCCTCTGCAACTTCCTCACCAGGCTTACCCATCCTGAAATAGCTCCACACCTGTCTTCAAGACCTATTAAACCTTAGCTGCTGGGAGGGAGGGGGGAAGAGTCAGGATGGCCTGGGAATTCTGAGTGTGACAGATAATTCTCTCAAGGGTGAGCACATTTTAAATATGCTTCATCCAAATGAGTGCATCTCTAGTGGTAAAATCTATTTTCTCTATGAATGAGAGCTTCTTCCCTTAGGCTCCCTAGGTAATTCTCTCTCTCTCTCTCTGTCTCTCTCTCTCTCTGTCTCTCTCTCTCTCTGTCTCTCTCTCTCTCTCTCTCTCTCACCCAATCCCCTCCCATACATGCATACAAGGAAAGCCCCAAGTGACAGGGTTAAAAGAAACTGCTTAATCTATTTTGAAAAGGGTGGTCGCTCTCCCTGAAGAATGAAATAGTTTCTATGAGTCTCTGTGGAAGGTTAAGTCATTGCCCACTGAAAATCCTGGCTTCTACCCTCAAGATTTTAACATAAATTTGTGGTTTAGAAGCAATCAATGATAGGGACATCATTCTCATAAAATGTTGATTAATTATGCAGGCATTATTTATTGTTACCAAATAACAGATATTGTTAAAATTATTTATGATAACACTGGACTTCAGCATTCAACTATGAGATCCCTGCAGTGCCATCTTATAGCTATAAATGGCTGTGTCAATAACCATACCCCATGTTTGTATAGCATCTGAGAAACGGTTTTATAAACATAGGCAATTAATGAACACCTACTTAAGAGGTAGATAGTTTTGGGCTTTGTTTTGTTTGAATTTCTTCTTTTCTTGAGAATGCAAAATATGAAGTTGTCCCTTTCAAGTGCTTATGTAAAAATACTAATATCAGACTCCCTGTTTTCTCATAAACAAATATAGTCAGCTGCTGTGGTAAGCATTTACACAGCTCACCTACAAGGAAGCCCCAGGTTGAGCACTGAGCAGCCTAAGAACAATGTAGCATGGGTACAGATATTCTGCTTCTTATGTGGGTCTGAAATCTCAGATCCACAGACTTGCCTTCCCATAGAGGCCAAGCTGTGTTAAAGAGCCACAGAACAAGTGGCTAGATGGCAAATATTTCCGAAGGCAGTGCCCTGGAATGCAGAGACTGGGATAGGAATGTGCAGTGAGACCAACCGGACTGCACACACTTCTCATTTGTGGCAGAATTCCCTTGGCTGGAAATAGGCGGAGACTTCAGATATTTAATCTAAATGCTGCTTGCTTCCTTTTGATTTGAATAGGGCGCTGACTACTCTTGAAGATCTGAAATGGTGAGCACTTCCTAACTGAAGGCTCAGCTGCCAGTTTCTAAAGCACAGACTTGAAATTGAAAGGTGAAAAGGGAATAAAGCCAATAAGTTTAGCTTAGAATGGGGGACTATGTATAATATCTGTCCACCCACACAGTTGCCATATTGTAGCTGATCCTTCATACATGTATGGAAAAGATCTCTCCAGTACCCAATCTTCTTGCTTGTATTTGATTTGGAAACTCTTACTGCAATTTTTCTGTATAGATTTTTGTGTGTATGTTTATGTAAAATTTACGTGTGTACAACACACATAAATGGTGTGTGTGTGTGTGTGTGTGTGTTTGTGTGTGTGTGTATAGAGTGTACACTTGCCCAATCATATGTATGTAGAGGCCAGAGGTTGACATTGGGGCTAGGTATCTTACTCTATTGCTCTCTTCATTGTTTTTGAAATCGGGTCTCTCACTGAACTCACGATCTAGGGAGACTGATTGGTCACTGATCCACTCACCTCTGGCCCCCAGTACTGGGATTACAGGCATGTGCCTCTCTACTAGCTTTTGCGTGGTTCTAGGAGCTGAGCTTATGTCCTCATGCTTACTGAGCAAACATTTTGCCCACGGAGTTGTCTCCCCAGCTGCTAAATAGCTCCTTATGAAATTTGTCAATGTTCTGGCAGTACTGCCCTCACCAAAACATCTCATGTCTACATATATTCTGTCACTTCCGCCTTCTTCAGTCCTAGACCATAAGTTCTTAAACTTTGTAAATGGGACCCTTAGAGCAGCCCCCAAATCTCCTTCTGACACTTTTATTGCCTCAGATGTTAGATAATGCTGAGAGGCCGCATGGGGTCTTGACTCCGAGTCACTTCACTCTCGGTGGTGCGATGATTCCCACACTAGTTGATGGAGCCGCTGGTTTGGGAAACACAATTTAAACTTGAATATCATTCACTTTTCCATTACTTTTCGCCATGCTTCATATGCTTTCCTTTTCTCTTTTCTTTTTCCCCTTTTCTTCCAGCTGTGACTATAAGTAACATTAACATCATTACCAATGAAGTATTTAAAGCTAGATTTATTCTCTTAGTCAGTGGTGTCTTGGTGCCAACTGTGGCTTATCTGGAACCACCTTGGTAACAAAGCCCTCGAGCATTGTGACTTCCAGAACTTTGTCTATACTTACAAAGTGTGTACAAAGTGGTCCCCAGAGGTATTTTTGTCTCAGGGTCCCTTCATGTATGCTTTAAAAATTGTCAAAGATAAAAGCAAAAGATTTGTTTGCATTGACTTTAGTTATTACTATTTACTGTTTTATATATAAAGGCAGAAGATATTAAAATAGTGCATCCCGTTAGCTGTGAGGGTGATGATGTCTTTGAATGCCGTAAAGCATCTGAAAACTCCACAGTACTCTCGGGAAAGAAAAATAAAGAGAAAAATGATGTCTGATGTTATAATAATAATAGCTTGACTTTGTGAACTTGCTAGAATAAAACACGCATAACTCAATCTTTAACACATGGAATCCAAGATCTAAAGTAAACACTAATGGGAGATGCTGAATTCTCACTTAAGAGTGCTTCCAGGGGGACAGAGAGGTGGGGGGGGGGGGGCGGAAAAGCTGGGATGCACTCATTAACCACTTGGTTTTGCCTAACCTCTTAGTAAGAAGCCTAGACAATTGTTACTATGGATTAGCCTTTTTAAAGGGGAAGCTCTATAGAATGTGTCACTGCAATCTCAGCAGTGGTTTGGAGCTCACTGCTCCCTTTGAAATGGTCCATGGATGAAGTGGACCTATTGATGCCTACTGCTACAGTAAACAACACTTCTTAGACTCTGGAATGTTCTTCTCTTATGATTGTTGCAAATCTTTTATCTGTTCTTTCTAGCCTGCTTTGGACAGAGGAATAGAAGAGCTGAGAATCCAGTTCATATTTTTTTTATTGAATAGGGCCCAACCGTGTGATTTATAGTTGCAACTTTTCTTGCTATTGTCATCTTCCTTGGAAGTTATTTGTCCTTTGATTTATGGTTTGTTATATATGCTTCTTAATGTGTTTTTTGTTTGTTACTCTTCAATGAATAAATTAGTGAGAAGGAGATGGGAACCAGCTGAGAGGGTTTGCTGGAGTATCTGGCCTGGTACCAGTGAAGCAGAGTAGCTGTATAATGTTTCATTAATGAAATAGATCTTAAGTGGAGATTAGGAGAGGACGTGGGTTGATGGAGACATGGGTGTTCCTTTAGATGAGTGATTGGCTCTAGGGTAAGTGCAGTTGTGGAGTGGGTGAGAGATGTGCTAAGCGTGGTAAGGAGATCTGTCTGACTGCAGTACCAGGGGTGACTGCCTTATTATCGTTTTGTTTGATTGAAGAGACAACTGGGTATAAGGCTATGGAGTAGCAGTTACCAATTGAGGCAGGATTCTCATTTCCATTTGTAAATTGGAAGGGAGAAAATGGACAGTCTGGAGACCAGTTAGGAGGCTGTTCTTGTGGTCTGGAAGGAAGTAGGTGAAAGAAAGCAGGTGAAGGTAGAAAGATTAGTCAGGTGTTAGCTCATTTGAGTTCATCTTAATTTCCTACAGCAGAGACTTATTGGCTGCTCACCAGGTCTGCATTTGTCATCGTTGCCTGGGATATTCCCGCTTAGCATTTTTGGTTGTATACCAGCACCTCTCCTTGGTATGTTAATGAAACTGGACACCACAGTTCAAGCTGAACAGAACTGATCACCTGTAACATTGAAATAGAAAGCTCCCATGGTCCTTTGCGGGAATCCATCTCCTTTTGTTGGATGCCAACTTGTAGAAAGGTGAATCTTGAACAAACAAGTCCTTAGCTCGTAACTTTCTAATTTCTCTTTAATGGTGTCTACTGAGCATCACACACCACTCTACTTGTAATCAGTTCTATTTCAGCCTGGAATGCCTAGGAGTTTGACTGACGTTATTTAGGACAAAGAAGAGGCTTGGTTTGAGTGGCTGAATGAGCTCTGGGAGCAGGGGGCAGACCGTTCACTCAAGGCTAGTGAATGAGGAAGGTTTCAGAGGCGCTTCGCTCAATACTTAACTATTGGGTAGGCCTCCTGCAGCATTTGCTCATTTCCATAAAGTTCCCACCTTGCCAACATGACTAAAAGTAAAGTTGGGTGTGGTCCACCACTACGTAGTATTTTCAGCAGTTTGACATCATAGACAAAAACAGCTTCAAAAGCGCAGATAAAAATTAAATTTGGTAAAATGAGTGTGGGGTGTTCGATTTGTAAGAATTGCTTTTAATGACATTGAATTTTAAGTGGATATAGTGTAGTTTTGAAAGAAGGCTTTGATTTAATCAGTACCTCAGAAGATTACTGAAGGTATAACCGCTAGGTGACTTGAACTGGTGAGAGCCAGCCTCTCATACTACTAGGAAGAAGGCCTAGTTCCGGAAGCATTTGTTTCTTTCAAGAAAGGCATCAGTACTGATGTTTTTAGGTCCAAACACCAGGGTTCAGAAAACACCAAGTCTCAGAACACTAGAACTACCATCAAATGCTTCCAAATGGCCAGCAAAAAGGTCACCCTGACAGAATTATGAATTGACCTCCGTAGTTTCCTGGGGTTCAGATTCCAGTATCCTTGGGTATCAGCCAGCATCATTTCCAGGTACTAGAAGGCCCAACTTTCTGCACTTTCCAAGAGGCTGGGAGGCACTGAGGGTAGAATATCTTTGGCAGAAGACATCTGGAGACCTTCCAGTTCCCCTTCCCAGCACTAAGTGGAAAGTCCAGAGGCATATTACCAAGGACTCTACCACCTGTGCAGGATTTCCCAAGGAACTTTCGAGACAACATGAAATTTTATCTTGGAAGAATTCAAATAGAAGATAGTCAGGATGAAGAAAGCAGGGAAGGGGGAGGGTGAATGATCATAGCTCAGAAGCAGACCAAAGAAAAGTTCAGAGAAGAAAAAGAAATGTTCCCAAATTAGATTGTTAACGATGTCTAACGATGAAATCGCATCTTTAATGATGTGTAGAGTCCACTGACCCAGCAGCTATGATGTGCAGAGCTACGAGAGGGAGGCATTCCTGGTAAAGAAAGCAAGCAAGACAGAGTGTAGGAATGTGAAGGACAGAGTATTTAGGAATCGTCCAGTGACTTCCTGGATACCTCGGTAGTGGACCGAGAGAAGTTAGAAATAAGAAGAGTTAGGTTAGTTAGGGAATTTTGCATCATTCTAGGGAATTTCTTCTTCTCGTTTTCGGCATAAAGAGTCCTTACACTGAGGAGAGTTTTGTTCTTGAGGAAATTAGGAAAGCATCCCCAGACCCCACTCCCTTAGGGGAACATGATTGAAGTTCCCCTAAGGGAGTTGATACTTGGGCAGCTGATTTTTTTTAAGGCTGTCTCTTGGTTCGATTAGCCTTGAGTGAACAGGACTTGTCTGTAACTTGTTCTTAAAGGCGATGAGGTCATAGTTCATAAACCTGTCAAAGAAAACTTCAAAGGAGAGGGTGCAAATAAATTATGTCTTCATGATGATCATCACCAATATAAAGTAGTCATAACAAAAGTTAGTCTCCCTTTTTCTGAATAGAAAATTTAAAAAGTAGTATGCCTTTAATCAATAGAATTAAAATGTGATTATTGAAATAAATGCCATTGCCCAGGTTAAAATATATATAAGACCCTGAAACTTTCTTTAAATTTGCATATTAAATTTACCAGAGATTCCTTTTTTCTTATGGTTCTAAATTTTCTTTCTTATCATTAAGAAAGCTCTGTGTACAGGTTGGCATATTTGAAAAGATACATATTTCTTTATAAAAAATAACCAGCTACTTGAAAAGATCTTAACCAGAAAAAAAAATTAAATAGACATGTCAATGGGATTTAGAAATAAATGAGAAATATGAAAAATATCTGCAGACAGGCACTTCTCAGGAGAGCGCTACTTCATTTAAAACTCAAATTATAGAGCGTTGTTTCATAGCCCTGCGGGAAGAAAAAGCCCTAGCAAGTCCAGTTCCTTTGCATAACCACCACGAGGGGCAGTGGACAAAGTTATTCTGTAAGAGATAAACAGCGTTAATGCAGCCTTGATTGGTGAGTCAGAGTCCTTGGAAGACATGACTTGTTGAGACAGGTTAAACTGGGCTCCTTGACTCCAGCCTCATCTCAAGCTTGCTGCAAGATGTCATACAGGCTGAAATTGGAAAAGTCAGCCAACTTCCAAATGTTCTGCTGGAATTGGCCCCCAGGGCCTGTGAACCAGAGAGATCTTATCACTGGGGTCATAAATACAGGCTCCCCAGCCAAGTCCAGCATACAGGTGTGTTTTGTTTGGCTCACACAGAATTTTTTCTAACGAATTTGAATTAGATATTGTTTAAAATTTGAAGTATTAACAATAAAGCAACATTCTCCTCTCGGCTTTTTCTTTGACTAATTGGGCCGGCTTGAGCCTCGATTCTTTAAACTGTTGACTAGAGCTAAGTAGCTGCTACTCCTTTTAAGTGAGGAAAGTGTTCTGGTCTTTTCCACAACCCCTTTCCCTGGATACTGTGGCTTCAGTAGGCTGAGGGCACACTTAAACACTGATTAACCAGTCTTGTACCAGCTCTTCCCTCACTCCAGGATAGTCCCAGAGCTTGAAGCCACAAGGCTAGGCTCTAGGCTTTCAGTTGCAGACTTGTGGAAAGGCTCAGAATGTCCCAGGGAAAAGCCTAGGAAGGCAGTTTGGAGAATGGAGCACTTAGAGAAGGGCTAATAGCTTTCTTGTCAGCTAACATAGAAATACTATGGAGAGGTAAGAGAAAATTGTCTCAGATGGGGTATTCCAGGAAATTGGACTCTGAGATGGAAATTAACATGTGTTTATTAACAAGTGTCTTTGGGATTAGTACATGGAAGATAAACTGAACAACTGAGAGTGAACCTCAGCTGTCTCCATAAAGCACTCTGGAGCCATGAAGTACCCTTATGATGCTTCCCCTAAGTCCAAGATGGAGATCCATTCTATTCAACTGCTTGGCACATTGAACATAGGGAGAATCTTGTCATTGAGAGTGGCCGTCATTTACCACTGAAGCAATTCCTCAAGAGCACGGGAAATTGAAAGTTATGCCTAGAGTACCTCCAATACCAACAAACCTTCTTTAAAAGGCTCTAGATAGCACATGAGAGTGGCCACATGGCCAGCAGATGTACTAGAGACAACATATTAATATCGAAACAATCCCAAAATGTAGACGGACTTTCTTTTCTGCCACCAGCCCCATATAATGACATGGAGACTTCTTAATAATTATGAAAGCTTGGCCTTTAGCTTACATTTGTCTCAACTAGATCTTATAACTTAAATTAATCCATTTATATTAATCTCTACTCTGTCACATGGTGTTGCCTCTCTTTCATCTTGAACCTCCTGTTTCTTCGCTATGTCTCCTGGTGTCTCCCCATCTCTTCTTCCCAGAATCCTCTCTGTGCCTAGAAGTGCCACCTATACCTCCTCTCTAGCTATTGGCCATTTAGCTCTTTATTAAACCAATCAGAAGGTGCCTTGGTAAAGCCACATCTCCACAGTGTACAAAAAGATTATTCCACAACACCAGAAGCATTGGCATGACCCTGTTCTTCAGTGTGCCCCAGGCTGTCCTCAAACTCTCTGAACTGCTTCTTAACAAAGCAAGCTCCAGTCCAAAAAATAGCAGATGATGCTACATCAGTCTCCATCCATACAACACTGACCTGTTTTAAAAACATCCTCACTCAGTGTTTTCTCCTGTTGCCATTCTGTGCCCATGCCTTGACATCTATCCTTAACGTGCCTAGTAACCTCAGAAAGGAATAGATTTTGAGAAAGACTGGAATCTTCTTCTGTACAAAATCTATAGTTCTGCTGAGTTTGCCACACAATGAATCATGACATGCCTTAAACCATGGCTTATATAATTGTTAGTGCACCATTTCTTTTACATATTTATTTCATTTTTAATCTATTTATGATGTCATGGAAGTTATAAAAATCATACTCCGGAGCTTTAGAGATAATGGCTTCCCAGGGATTTTAAGGACCTTGCCTCATTAATAGATATATTTTTCTAAGTGGATATCAAGTACTTGTCCCAAATAAGAAACTAAATTCAAAACACATCTTAAGCTTATTTTTTTCTCCAAAGTCTCATTAAATTATCAGTGCAAATGGAATTTTCCTATTACTTCCCTGCCTCTCTCATCCCTGACATGATTAAGATCATTAATTGCTGAAGTTGACTCTGATTTATTTTAATTTGCTGTCAGATTAAGGAGTATAATTCACTAGTCCATAGGTGTCAGACACTAAAGGACCTGCTACTATTTCCATGGCACTGATTCTTCTCTTCCGTGCCTCCCACTCAGCCATTCATTCATCTCATAAACACTGATGTAATTCTATATATAAATACTACGTGCCATTGTTGTAAAGATGTTCAGAGCCAAATTTCTTCTTCTTTAGCCTGAGAATTTTAAATATATAAAAAGAAAGAGAAAAGGAGACTGCTGTAGGAGTCTTCCTGATGGTTTATGGTGTATGTAAGTTTTACCCCCCAAAATAAATACCCCCTTAAAACATAATTGGTGTAGGATTGATTCGCCATTAGGAGACCAATTTGAGAATGTAAAAATAAATCTGGTGGGAATAACAACTTAAACAATTTCTCCTATACCTAATTTATTTAGTGGATTGTATTTTCTTTAATTTATATTTTTTAGGCAGAGTCTCACTATGTAGGCCTGGTTAGCCTATAACCAATGTATTGATCAGGTTGGCCTTAAATTCACAGAGGTCTGCCCATCTCTGCCTCCTAAGTGCTGAAATTAAAGGCACATGTCACTAGGCCTGTCTGTATTTCCTTAATTATTTGTATTATTATCTATATTATTATGTACATACATGAGTACAGTACAAACATGAGTATAGTACATACATGAGAGGTTTATAGTTAATAAAGCCAAACAAATTACTATCTCCTTAGTCACCTTCTAGTAAGGAAAATCTCTTAGCAAATTTCCAGTGTAAAATATATTAATGTGTGTATGTGTGCACACAAAAACACACATGTGCACGCTCACATGTCCTTGTTCATGCCATGGTGCACATGCCAAGGGCAAGGGGAAGTTTGCAGGAGTCATCCTCTCCTTAAGCCACAAGACTACTGGGATTTAGTCTCTTAACCTAACTTTTGATGAACTTCTCTGCTGATTTGTTTTAAAGCTATTATTATGTGCTTCTGATCCTTCATTCCTGCTGAGAGTTTTTTTATCTTTTCTGTCTTGGTTGAAATCACATTTGTCCATACACTTCTCTCTTGACATGGGAAAGGACCTTTTGGCACATATTTTAAATTCTCTGCTGGACAAGTTATTCATCATTTCCCTAAGGAAATCTATGGTCAGTGTCCATAGACTTGCTGTGCTACTTTCTTGAAACATAATTTTCTTATTTCTTCATTTTCCTTGATTGCTTTCTGTTTAGTTTGGGCATATAAGATAAAATAGTTGCCGTCCTCAAACTTGTCAGCCTGGCTGTGCAGTAGGTGAACCTCACTGATAAACCTAGACAGAAATTCTCGGTACCACTCAGACTTATTGTGTTCATTCAAATCAGCATTTTAATTTTTGGTGACCCTCATTGGTCCCCTGAGGTAGAGAAGATCAAAGTTTCTCCATTGAAAAGCAACTAGAATAGAGGGTAATATATACATAGTCCACTTCACTCTCTCATTCAAAAACGTCAGCAGCTGGAGTCCCCCACACCCTTCGCTAAGCCTAGAAGAGGCCGTGTGGCAGATGTCCCCACTTGCTTTAACAGCACATGTGTTATAAGCCCCTTAGAAATCCTTCCATCACTCCTGGGGCCTCTGAATGGTAGGGTCTATCAGCTCTCAGGGACAAGTGGGCTTACTGGAGGCATGATTCTCTCTTTGAAACCAGCTAGGGGAAGGAACTATGATGGGACATGTCCACATGCCTGTTCAGACTCTCACAATTGCCTTGTCTGTCAACTCCCAGGTGCAGGCTAATAACAAGCCTGACCCATGGGCAACAGCTGGTGTAGCTATGATTTTAGGTGTGCAGTCACTCACCTTCCATGGGGAAAGTAGGAGCTGTGTCTTTTGCCTGCTTGCCCTGTGCTGAGCAGACAGAAGACCTTCTGGTATATTCTTGCAACTACTTAAAACCAGCTGTTTGTTCTCTGTGCTCCTGGGGCAATCATGAATACCAAGCTCCAATGGTTCCCAGACCTGGGCTATTTAGAAACCAGTCCCTTAAGTGGAAACTGGAAGAGTTGGGTATTTAAAGTACGGGTAAATTCCATCCAAGGAGAAGCTGAGAAATTGCTTGTGTCCCTGAAGCGAACTGGGAAATTGGGGCTTTCTTCAAAATTGTGAAGTACCATGCCCAGGGTGGTATTTTGTTTTGTTTTGTTGTTTTGTTTTTTTGTTTTGTTTTGTTTTGCCAAAGGCTAAGAAAGATATAGTCACCAAAATACTCAGTTGCTCTTATTATAATTATGAGAACATAGTCTAATCGGAAATTTTTTAATATATGCATATAAAATAACATCAAAATAACAAGGCAGTATAGTCAATTGCTAATATTGTGACAGGATATAAATGAGGTTAGGACTTCAAACACTGAAAAGGATCCCAGGAGATGAGAATGTTAGGGAAACATGAATGAAAACAAAAGTGCTTGATCTGGGCATGGAAAACGTGACTTGAATTTCAAATGACAAAAAGAGGGCCATCCTAGTAATAGTAACAGTAATGAGAACAGGGAACATAAATGGGGGAAGAACAGAAGCCTTATGTTGGCAAAAACTAATACTGTTCTCCTGAGAATTCCGGGGGTTGAAAGCGTACACCTCCATTTACTTTGAAGATTCCTGTCAATGTGAGAATGGCAGAAATCTTTATTATTTTACAGTTAGGTTTATTAACTTTCTTAATTATACCTTGTGATTATTCAAACTGCCTACAAGCAACCTACAAGAGCCACAAGAGTTGGAATTCCAGTCTGAACTTGGAAATCTCCATCGTCTGGCAGTGGGATGTCTGTAAATCCCTTCATCGTGAACTCTGATTTTCTTCTCATCGATCTGACTGCTATTGTAGACATAAAATTATACTAGAGAAAATGAAAATTCCGTCCTGATCATAAGAATATAAAGTCAGTATTTTCTTTTGCTTTCCACGCAACCATATTTATGTAAGATATCTTAAAATAAAAGATAAAATGGAATTCATTTTTATATCATGGATTTAGACTTGTTTACTAACTAAAAGGTAATTGTTCATCAGTGCATTTTATACTGGAAACAGCAACTGTCAGGTTTCCCTGAAATGTACTAGCAAGCTCCATCTACTAGCTTATTTAATGCAATTTTTCTAGAGCAGAAGCATAAACTATTGCCTATTTTATAAAGACTCTGTCACTTAGAGGAAAGATAAACATTTTACGACTAACAGAGACATAAATGAGATGTCTGTTGGTCAAAATGTAAAGTATATTTCTTTTGTGCATTGATGTTAAATATATATATTATATATATATATATATATATACATATATATATGAAAACTGTTGTTTGTCATGTAGTATCCAGTGCAAAGCCCTAAGTCCTCACTTTCTTAACCCTCGGGTTTACAAAGATGGTACATTTCAGAGAGAAGTTGCATTATGTAAATAAAACAAGGCTTTGATGAGATGAGGCATGGTACCATGTGCTCTGCACTTTTTCCCGAGCGTCCATTGCTGAAATTCTACTTTCACTTCTACTTCCGGAGTGGTAAATAGGTGCAGTCAGCGTGGTGCAGCTGTTAATAACTGAGGAGAGGGAGCAAATGGTTGCTTTACTTTCATCAAATCCTGCATGTGCTTAGCCCACGCCTCTGCTTGTGCAAGGAGCCATCAAAGCAACAGGAGATTTTTATTTGACTGTTCTTTACCAAAAGCTTACTCTAACGCTTCATGAATAGCTTACACTAAAAATAACTCCACCATTGAGTGTCAGGCATCTTAGAAGTGTGAAGAGATCAATACTTGACAATAGTATTATAAAATAGCATTCAGACAGTATTTGAATCAATTGAGTCAAATTCTAGGTTCCAGAGCTGAAAGCTTTCTTAAACACGTCTATTCTGAAGCATGTTAGTTAGAGTCTTTGAGCAAGAACATCCCAGTGAAAGTCCCTTGATGTTTTGATGTCTCAGACAGACAGATCCTGAGGCAAGGGACAAAACAGATGTTGTCACCAAGGTCTAAAACTTGAGCAATGTATTATCATCCCACGCTTTATTTCCGTTCAGCTTTTAAATTGCTTGGTTTTGAATACTACCAATCAGCATTTATGGAATCAAAATTCAACTTAACTCTGTTTATCATTCTGGGTCTAGGAAGAAAAAGATGGTAAATGCAAAGGACCTGGTTGAGAACACACGCACACACACACGCACATGCACACACACATACATATACACATACACACACACACATGCACACGCACATACGTACACACATGCACATGCACACACACACACATACATGCATACTCTCACTGATATTATCAGCTTACAAAGAGGTTGAAAGAATTAAGAAAATCAGCCTGGAATGGTGAACGTTGCTAACAGTTAGTTGAGCACTCTCCTGTCTCCAGATCTGATAGACCACAGCAATTCAGAGACTTGAGAAAACTCTGAACAGTGCAAAGGGAGCCATCATGGAGGAGCATAGTGTTTTCTGGAATCAGAGAGAGTCATGGGCCTGCAGATGCCTAGCAATAGGTCCCAGTGGCTAACCTCCACTGACAGTGGGGATGCCTAGAGCTCTGGGTGATGCTGTCTGCAGAGACCAGTCTCCTGCATCACAAACCAGGCTAAAGAAGGATGCAAACTGGAGCTAGGACAGCAAATGGGGAGAAACTAGAAGACTTGCTGCATGGATTATTATTTTTCATGTCGCATAGGCTAGCCCAGTTTCCTTCCATTGTTTTCGGTTGAAGCCCTCACGCTCTCTTACTTAACTCAGCCTGTTAGCCAATTCATCAGTGTGCTCAAAGAACAATGGGGGAGAGATACATTAGTGAATCCCCTGGATAACTTGTCCATTGGTTAAGTAAATACTTAATTGAAGAAAAAACTATGAATATACTTAAACCGTTTTTAAATGTCTATCTAAATGGTCAGTGATTATACCTAAATGGTCAGTGATTATACCTGACTTTGCAGTTTGACTTTGATGGGAAGCATAGTCTGAGGTGCTGTTTTGTTTAACATGGTTCACTAAAGGCAAGTAGCTGTTCCAGGACAGCCAGGGCTACACAGAGAAGCCCTGTGTGGACAAAAACAAAAACAAATGAGCAAAAGACAAACAGCTCTGAAGAGAGGCTTTGGTTGGGAAAGTTCCCACTTTCAAATTCCCATCCAGCGTCCACCTTGATTGATACAGCCAGATTTGATTGGCAGTCAGTTACTGAGACTTTGGTGTAGACTGGGCCAGGAAGAACCATGAACTCACGCAGGTGACTCTACAGCTGAGACAATCTTTAAGTGACCTAAGATTCTTAAAGCAGTGCTTCCTTCCTAGAGGTGAAATTTGGGTCAATATCGCAGCACCCATTATACCTTCTGCATTAATCAGGCTTCTATAGAGGAACAGAACTGATAGAATGAACTCATATAAGAAAGGGATTTATTAGAATGGCTTCCAGGCTGTGGTTCAAGTAGTTCAACGGTGGCTGTCTACCAATGGAAAGTTCAAGGATCTAGTAGTTGCTCAGTCCAGAGGTTGGATGTCTCAGCTGGCCTTAAGTATACATAGGAATCCCAAAGAAGCAGGCCCTAATGCCAGTAAAGGCATGAGCGTGCTAGAGAGAACAAGAGCAAGCAGGCAAGAGAGAGCAAGTATCCTTCTTGCATGTCCTCTATATAAGTTCCCAGGAGGAGTGGCCCAGATTAAAGTGGCTTTTCCCACCTCAAAGATCCAAATTAGGAGTTGGTCTTCCCACTTCAAATGATTGAATTAAGAAAAAAAAATCCTTCACTGGTATGCCCAGACATTTTTTACTTTTAGTTAATTCCATATGTAGTCAAGCAACTAAGAATAGGCATCACAAGTCCACCCTTATCAGTTTGACACTCAATCATATCTCCTTATGTCAGTCTTAATTTGCAAATGAAAACAATAGTTAGGTCACAATTATGCCCACCAGGGTATCACTATCCCTTGTACAACTACAAATGAGTTAAAAATTTAGAAGAGGTGGCAATGTCTATTGAGGGACATTCCTTTAGTACCTCAAATATGATAACCACTGATAGTCTCTTAATTGATGTTGCATTGCATAATGAGAAACGAAGGAAAGAAAACACAAATATCTGTACTAACACATTCTTAACAAAATATGACAGAAACACTCATATCAATTACAATCCTTATTTCTGAAACTGATCTAGTGGACTTAGCTGCTATCTATAAGTTCCTTCCTTTACTACCCATTCCATATTCTGCCCCCCTCAGCAAACACCTCCACAGATCTTGGACCTTTTTTAAGGGAATGACCCATACATACCTTCATTCCTGCAGGGTCTGTGCCTAGATTAGGTTGTTGTAGTTTCCCGTTGACTTTAATCACATGACGTGATGGCACCAAGAGATGCCCTAAAGGATCTCCTGCTTACCTGTCATAATCTTTCTTCCCTCTATTGTAGAGAGGCAATCCAATTCCCGCTTGGTAATCTAGATGAATCAACCCTCCTAACAGCACTGTTCCTTTCTTTGTCTGTTAGCTTTAAGGCGTAGGAAGCCCACAGTGGCCAATGGAAAGTCTGACCTTCCAGTTCCGTGGATTGTTTATGTCTCCTGGCAGGAGTACTTCCCACTCTGGAATCAAAACTTCTAGGCCAGTAGAACTTAAGGTCATGGGAACAGGAAGCAAAAAAATTTTTCTAGTGGGTCATTAGGCATTATTATGAGTGGAACTATTCCCTTTTCAGCACCTTATTTCCTGGACCTGTGGATCCTGGCTATGGGGGAAACCATATCATTTCTTGGTTATTTAGAGCTTATATGACCTTCTGGAGAACCCCATCCCAGCCCTTCAGGCTGTTTCCACCTAATTGGCACCATAATTGTGTCTTCAAAAGGCCATTCCATTTTTCTATCAAGCCAGCTGCTTCAGGGTGGTGGGGAACATGATAAGACCAGTGGATTCCATGATTCTGGGCCCACGGTCACACATCTCTGGCTATGAAGTGAGTTCTTTGGTCAGAAACAATACTGTGTGAGATGCAATGGTGGTGAAATAGGCATTCTGGAAGTCCACGGATGGTGGTTTTGGTAGAAGTATTATGTGTAGGAAAGGAAACTCCATAACCAGAATAAGTATTTACTTTAGTAAGGACAGAACATTCTCCTTTCTATGGAGGATGTGGTTCAACCTGCCATCAAGTCACTGACCAGTCACCCCAGGGAATGGTGCCCCATCTGGGGCATATCTCTGTTGCTGGCACGTCTGGCACTCAGCAGCAGCTGTAGCTGTGTTATCTTTGCTTAGTGGAAGTCTCTACAGTCGAGTCCATGTATAACCTCCGACTCTGCCACCAAGGCCACTTTGTTTATGGGTCCATTGGGCAATGGCAGACTGGCTTGGGAAGAGACTGACTGTCTTCAGAATGGATCATGCTATCTACTTGATTATTGAACTCCTCTTCAGCTAATGTCATCTGTTGATGAGCACTTCCATTCTTCTCCCATTTGGAGAGATCTAGCCACAAACTTCTTCCCCAGATGTTTTGCTCACCATTTTCCAGTCGTGCTCTTTCAGTCCCTGGCCTTTTAGCCCATCTATTGGCCACAGCACATGAATCAGTGAACAATCACACATCTGGTCATTTCTCCTTTCTAAAAATATATGATCAGGTGTGCTGCCCAAAATTCTACACACTGTGAGAATTACCCTTCACTGGTGTCTTGTGGGATTGTCCCAGAAAGGTGTTTAATTTAGATACAGCTCTCCCCTTCTTGGTGGTGCCTGCATAACATACAGAACCGTCAGTAAACCCAGGCCCTAGTCTTCTCTTCCCCAGTAAGCCAATCACAGGGCATATCCTAGGAGGCCTCTTTCCAGTAACATACTTTCCTTAGATATTTTAGAAAATAAATTTCTCTGGGTTTTGAAAAGGTTATCTTATTTTAAAAGGGTAGAGCATTAGTATTTGTTAGGAATCAGGATAGCCCCCAGGGCGTAACCCTCCCACACATTAAAAAAAATTACAGTTAAGTTTAGTTCTTTGTCAACCCGTGGGTGAGGTCTGGAGGTTTTGTTTGCTTGGAGCTTTCACTGGCAAATATTAATCTCTTCCAACTCCCAGAAATGCCTAGAAGCCAAACGAGAAAAGTTGTCTTAAATGCAACTGTTCATGAATTACTTTTTGTTTTGCTGGTTTTTGTGCAAGATGAGGCCAGTAATAGTCTCCTGTTGTTCCTATTGCTTCATATGGATTCTGAAAAGGATATTAAAAAATATAAGGAATACTAAAATGTTTGAGAGAGACCACTTTAATTTTGTCTATCTTCTGATGCTGTAACAATATCTCAGAGAAGTTCATTTATGAAAATTCTGGAGGCAGACAGAGGTTCTGAGATCAGGCATCTCTGTCTGGTGAGGGTCTTGGCATGTGCTGACTTCCCACAGATGAGCTCACAAAAGAGGAACGCACCTATGTGTGGAAAAGATAAAACACAAAGGGTAGCTAGAGAAAGAGAATTTCTGAATAAAGGCAGTCAAAATGCACAAGTGTAGAACACAAACTTAAATACAGAAAATTTAAAGATTGTTCAAGAGGACAATGGAAAGTAAAAGAAAAGGCTCTGAGTGATGAGGCCAGCCATAGTATTCCAGCGTCAGACATCCCACCCCCACCCATTGGCATGAACACCACTGAGTGTGAACCCCTCCAAGTCCTTGAGACTCTCCCAGTGTGTGTACTCCATTCTTAGAAGGAAAACAAGGCCAAGTGATTCCTAAAGTCATAATACGGTGCTCTCTGGTCTCCTCTACATTCAGCAAGTTCTTGACTAAGAAAAATTATTTCGTTTAGTCAAAATGTTGTGATCCTAAGAATGTTAGGTTTGGTTGTTGTGCTAGCTTGGACTTTCTGAGATATGAACCTGCAGGATACTTACTGGCGTATTAGGTATATGACATATTTATTAGGAGAAATGCCTGGGAGAGAAGAGGTGGGAGCTAGAGGAGAATGGACTACAAATTCAATCTCTATGGAGTAGAGAAAAAAAACAGAAAAAGAGAAAGAAGGCTACAAGAAAGGGAAGAGGAAGAGAGGGAAAGTCTTAGCAGAGATCTGCTAAGAAAACTTCAGCAAGCTTGACAGTCTTCATCTCAAAGTCAGTGGGTAGAAGACTCTTCAGTCTCCTGGGATTGGGCTTGTCTTTGTCTCTATCATGACAAGTCACTGGATGAATGACTTTAGAGTGTGGAAGCTTTTCTTTAGCCACAGGAGACCTAAGACATACATTTTTCTTGGCTACAGAGGTATGAGAACTTGTTTGGGGCAATGGACTTGCAGTAGATTTGGAGAAGTCCTGATGAAGTCATTTATGTGGCATCTAGTGGACAGTTTGAGCATGTGAATCTTTTCAGTGCCTTGGCCCTTGCCATTAGATACAGTACACCTTGGGCTTGTTGTAATAGCCCCATTGGTTCATGGACTTACACAACTGGTTTAAACTTACGCTCAAAAGATATGGCTATTGCATCTTAATTCTTAAAAAAATCAAGTTTACTAGCCTAAAGATCAAAGTAGCTATAATCTACACATCTTTCCACTTTAATTTTACATTTGCCCTGGGTTTCAACTACTTTGCCATTCCCTGGCTCTTACTCATCTGAGATTGGTCTTTTTGCTCATACTATTCTTTCCAATTGAAATTAATCAATCAACATACATTCCCTGTGCCCTTTCCAGGGCCAAGCACTGTACTTAGAACTCAGTGTGTGCTCCAGAGCAAGACAAATGTCACCTCAGCCTTAGGGGATTTTGAATCTACTAAAGGAGCAACTGTCAGTTCACAAGTTGTGTGGAACCACACAAACGGTAGAACAGGGTACCTTACAGACTAGCAGAGAAGGGATTGGTTTTTGTAATCAGGAAAGAATATGGATTATGAAGGGATAGTTACATAAGAGCAGAAGCCCTTCCAATACAAATTTCATCATCTTCAAAATATCACCATAATCTCCCACAGTCTTTCCTTTCTTCATTGACCATGACCATCTTAGCCTGTTATTATGCACATTTTGCACAACACATATGTATGCATAAACATGCTCTAGTGTTTATCTATTATATTGTACGACCTTGGAATATTCAATATATGTGCGATTCGCCTCTGAATCTGGTATGACATTTAGGATGACACTATCTGCTAACCTGCATCAAACGCTCATCACATTAATAACTACTGTCCTACTCTGCGCAGTGGCCCTTCTGACATTTGAATGTAGAAGGAATGAGAGATTGCATGTGAGAGGGGCAAGTAGCATTGCACATGCCCGTAAGCCCGAGCTTCTGTTGCCACCTTCCCCATACCACTTCTGTTGAGGATCTTAACCCTCAAGGTGGGATTCTGCATGTGTATCATCTATTTGGTAATCCATCATAGCACATCTGTCAGATTTAGGAAGAAAGCCTCACTGAATGATAGATCAGCTAGTACTCTGAGATGGTTCTTCAGAGACAGTTACCACTTCCAGAGTCTAACTGATTGTTCTATCCAGTTAGCATGTAATGTTTCAAAGCTGGTTTGAAAATGTTCTTTACCTTAAAACAGGGGTCACTATCTCTCATTCTTCCAGTCCAAAACTTGGGAAAATACACACCAACCTTAACTCTTAACTGGAGTGTGCACACACATGTTTAAAAGAACAAAGTGAATACTAGTCACACAACTTCCATATTTATTTTTACAATTTGGATAGTTCCCAGAAACAGATAGTTATGTTTTAAATACGGGACAGAAATCAACCAACATCAGCTTCAGAATGCTTTTTAACATGTTCCTTACTTTTTTTCACATTTCAGCAATGTAATATTCAATTTATTTCAAACCTAAAAATTTCAATTGTACATTACATATTTGACTTCTACCAAATTTAAGCTTATGTTCATCTTTTGACCAAGAGATACCTCTTGGCACTGGTTTTTGAAGAACTTTAAAATTCTTCCCTGTCTCTGTTCCCTCTCCATTATTTTCCATTCTCCAAGTGTGCCCCTCCACTCCCAAACACACACACACACACACACACACACACACACACACACACACACACACAATTTCCTGGTCTTTAAAAAACATTTTTAGAAACAGAGAAGCTTCTTTTTTAATCGATTAATCAATTAACAATGTAGAAACACATACATGTCTATTTCCATTTTTTATTTTTAACTGAGTTTTAATTAATAACTTATAAACAGAAAGCTTCAAAGACAACATATGAAGTACATACTCCTGCATCCCGGACTCTCACTTATAAACTAATGTCACACTTCTGTCTGACTGCTTTCAGACTTCTCCATACCCCTAAGTTTTGCTTTAGAACTGAGAAATTAGGTGACAAATGAATAATAGATAAGGGATCTAGGGGGAAATGAAAAATGGAAAAAGAACATTATGTGATTCCTTTTAAGGTCAAATGACTGAAGTCATCAAATGGAGATGTTGTGTTTGACGTCCAGAGAACCTGGAACACGTACACACAGAAAGCGTTTCTGTACAAAACAGTAAAGAAATTCCAATTAGACCTATCCCAAAAGTAGTTCAGGGGCAAAGACATAGCCTTTCCATAGTGTTGTGATTCACAGGAAAAGAAAAATAATAAAAGATAATCAATTTAACCCTCTGGGAAGGTGAGCTCTACCATTGATTTGAGCTAGAGTCATAGCCATTATATCTTTCAGAAATGATCTCAGTAGGCATGTTGGGAAATCCAATTGTTTTTCCATAACTTAATAATTTTAATAATTAATAAGTAAACTTTCAGACATGGCAGATTAATATTGAAAATGCTTTGAAACTTTTCTTTGGTTCCTGCATAAAGCACACCCACATAGGTAGACATAAAACTCCCTGCTGGTATTTTGTTTTGCAAAATGTTTTTAAAAGCATCCTTGAATGGAAGCCAGGAATGTGTAATAACTGACTTCATAGTGAACACTGGATGGTGATTCACTCAAGCATTAGCTGGAAATGGGGAAGAATGAGTCAGATGGGAAGATCATTCTGGGGAGAGTTTTTTACTAGCCACTGGGTTCTGATTTCTAGACCGTGAGATCTTTGCGGTCATGTGGTTTGGGGCTTTTGTTTGTGTTTTGGTTTTGGTTTTGAGATAGCATCTCATTACGTGTCTCTGATTGCCTAGAGCTTGCTGTGTAGATGCACTGGCCTCAAGTTCACAAAGAGCTGCCGGATTCTGCTTCCTGAGTGCTGGGATTAAAGGCAGTTACGTGGGGTTGTATTAAAATGTTTTGTTTGTGTTAACTTAAAGGATTTATTGCTTTTTGTTGTCAATTCCTGTTTCAGTTTGGGATGTGGGGGGGGGAGGGGGAGAGAGAGATGTGTGAGCGTGATGTATGTGAGTATGTGTGTGTGGTGTCTGTGTGTGGTGTGTATATATGTATGCATGTGTGCTGTGCATATCCATGCATGGTCTTGTGCGTGTAGGTGTGTATGCAATTTTCCACCATACCTGTGCCTGTATGTATGTAGGGGTGTGTGAGTATGTGTGTATGTTTGTGTCTCTTTGTCTCTGTGTGTGCGTATCTGTGCATGTTCATCTGTGTTCAGTGTGCATGGATATCCATAAGACAATCTCAGGTAATTTTCCTCAGTGACAACCACCATGTGGTTGTGTATGTGTGTGTGTGTGTGTGTGTGTGTGTGTGTGTGTGTGTGTGTGAGAGAGAGAGAGAGAGAGAGAGAGAGAGAGAGAGAGAGACTGGAACTCATGAAGTAAGCTGTGTTGGCTGGTTAGCAGGGCCCAGAAATCTTCATGTCTCTACTTCTTCAGCACAGAGAGAGAGAGAGAGAGAGAGAGAGAGAGAGAGAGAGAGAGAGAGAGAGAGAGATTCTGGAACTCATCACGAAGTAGGCTGTGTTGGCTGGGCAGCAGGGCCCAGGAATTTTCATGTCTCTACCTCTCCAGCACTGAAATCAAAAGTCATACCCAGGCTTTCACATAAGAACTAGGAATAGAATCAGATCCTAATGCTTGCAAAATAAGCTCTTTAATGACTGAGGTATCTCCTGTTATTTATTTTATAATTTATTAATAGTATAAGACTGTTGGCTATTCAAACTAATTGCTGCTCTGTTGAATGAGGATTTAGGAAGCCCTTTGTCTTTCCTGGGTTAACTTAGAATGTCCTTGCTTGCAGTGTAACAATTTTTTTTTTTTTTTGTAAGAGACCATGCACCCTCTGACTGCATGATCTTGTCGGTCACACACAGTGCTGTTTGCCACAGCCCTTGTTCAGATTCTCTCAACCTACTGAGCATGCCACGCAGCCGCTTAAACTTTACCCACCATTTATAGAAGCTTAAAATATATACCTGTAAATTAAGCTTCATTTACTATCAAAATCACTCTCAAATTGTTCTTTCTATGGTGAAATTACATTCTTTTGCGGTTATTTCAGATAGAGCTGTTTCAAAGTCTAAGTGAAGGCATGATATCATGTATGACTGTGACCTGTTGGCATTTCTCTTCTCCAGCACATACCAATTCAACCTCCAGAGACCCTGCAAGTATAGGTCTCCCAGCTGCTTCAGTGTTCAGACATCCCATCCTTGATCTAGGCAGGACTATTGGGCAATGTTGTGGAAAGATCATAGTGTACTTTCTCGTTCTGACTCACCCTGGCTGTTGTGCCACGGTATATATGCTTCTGGATGTCTTCAGTAAGCCGTACTCCACTTGAGAATGCAGACTTGTTTTGTAATTTTGGTTCTCAGTGTAATAGTCCATGTTTCTTAAGTTGCTTCACCTATGCTTGATGATTGATGGGATACAAGAGTCATATGATAAACATCTTTTTTTAAAAAATGAGCACACTGTTTAGTATAAGAAACCATCTGGTGTTCTCATCCCCGAAAACATATACATATAAGTAACATTATATGTATTGAGGTTGCATTTGTATATGTAAGAATATGTGATATATACACACATATATGTAACATATATAACATATTGTGTACACATAGTTGCTAGACACACATATATGTGTGTATGTATATATATATAAAAATATATATAATGTTACATATATAACAATTAAAGGAAAAGAAGCCATGGATTTGAATGAGGAAAAAGAGATTTACAAGGGAGGGGTTGGAGAGGAGAAATGGAAATGTGGAAACGATGCAATTATATTAAAATCTCAAAAAATTATTTTAAAAATTCCATCTTTATATTATCTTTATGAAGCAACTGAGATCAGCTTTCTTTCGTGATGTCTGCTAAATTTATTTTAGTGATTCCAGCAGATATGGTAATAAAGTACTTTAAGCTGAAAAAAATGAGCAAATCGAGTATTTTCCTTGGTAGAACACAATACCAGGTACCATTATGAAAAACCACATAATTTGGAACACACTGTTTCAGAAACAGGAAGAGAAAACACTGGCAAATTATTGAAGGAATTTGACATTATCTTGAAGACAAAATGAGCCTTCAAATTTGATTCTTAAAAATAGACAAAAGTAGGACTGAATTAACAAACACCATCAAATGTGGAAAAGATGCGCGATGTTAATACATTCTGTTTTTCTTCCTTGATCAACCTTACAGGGTTGAGAGTCAGGGGTGCTGAGAATGAAGTGGATTATTTGTAATTGACAAATATCCCAATCCTTGACCTACTACAATTAGGAGCATGTGAAAAGGCCTGTCGAGGTGTTAAATAAATTGACATTACACAGTGCAAATTGTTAGCCCAACTGCAAATTTTATTAGCCGAATTGAATTTTCACACATCTGTTAACTTTTCAAAACTACTTGTAACCAAGCTCAGAAGATGTCTCTGTGTCTGGAATAAACAGTTCATAACAGCATTTGGGATCGGAACCAAATGCCGGCCTCTCATTCCTCAAATTACAGCTTAGCCCAGCTCAGAAAGTCCCTCCAAACATGGGTTAGTAAAATTGACAGCATAAATTTAGAAACAGAAAGCAACTGCACTTTGTTCCCAACAGAAGGGAACTGAACCTTTTCCTACTGCAAGTCTGTCGTGGGCCGAATGTTCCTGACTCCTACTGCCCCCCTTTTAGTATTGACTGGGAGGTGGGTTTTGTTTTGTTTCGTAAAATACAGTGTCTATGAGAAATACAAGGATACAGCCTCGATTTGAACAGGAGAAAAGGAAAAGGGCAAAAAATGCCACCTAGAAAGGTGCTTCTCAGTCTTTATGTCACCTGTGAACACGTGGTGAGCTTCTGATGCTGAGGTCTGCAGTGCTGTCTGAGAGTCTCCATCTCTAACATGTGTCTGGGTGGTACTGATGCTGCAAGCCTCACATTACACCACTTCAAGCAACAAGCTCACAAGACATGAAGAGAGAAAGAGAGAGGAGGGGGAGGAAGGGAGAGAAAGAGAGAGAGAGAGAGAGAGAGAGAGAGAGAGAGAGAGAGTCACATTGATGTTCTACTCTAGATTTTATTTCCAAGGAAATAGTGACTAAGCGTACTGCCTTTCAACACTTTTTCAGTCACTTAGTATGAGCGAAAGGTGAAAATTAGTCAATTAACACGAGGCAGGAGACTTTCTTAGTGTATTAATTTGTGCTTTGTTCTTGCCAAGTCTTTTGATTCTCTTGGCTCCAGGCACTCGGCAATGCTAAAACGGTACTTTTCATCACTGGGTTTATTTTCAAATAGTAGGAGAGAACCCTTCATCTTTGGAGTTAAGAAGAGTTAGGGTCTTGGGAATAAGATGTCCAAAGACCTTCTCTTGACAAAAAATTAGGAAATGGAGGTGTAGTGCTCACTAAAGCGGAATATGCCCCCAGTGTGGTGAGACTAGAGGAGGCTAAGAATCAAACCTGAATCAGCTTCTGGGAATTTCAATCATATGTCATTCTCTGCATCCTGAAGACACGCAGAAACTTCCTATCTGTTTCTCGGGAACTTTAAAGGAATTTTAAATATGAACATTTTTTTTCTTTTCTTTTCCAAGACAGGGTTTCTCTGTAGCTTTGGAGCCTGTCCTGGAACTAGCTCTTGTAGACCAGGCTGGCCTCAAACTCATAGCGATCTGCCTGCCTCTGCCTCCCGAGTGCTGGGATTAAAGGCATGCGCCACCACTGCCCAGCTAAATGAACATTTTTAAAATGCCCTTAGAAGATTTAAGGTCTATAGCAGCATATTCTAAAGAGAAAATGAGGATTTCTACACCCACTCCCCGAACATTCTCAATGAGCTTTGCAATCTTGTGTTTTCTTGTTGTGGATTACAAAAACTGTGCTCTCACGTCACTGATTAAAGACGCTTTCAGAAGAAGCGTGAAGTACCTCTGCCAGTTTTCAAGCATCTTAGGAGCCATCAAGTCCTAAACTCAAGAGCTCCCAGGGGTCTTTGCTCTTGAGTTCTGCTCCCTGACTACTCTGCAACAGCTAAACTTGACAATCCTATCATGACTTTTTCTTTAGCCCTAACTTTGTAAAACACTAGACATTTAGAAAACAAAATACTCACTGCTAATGTTTTAGTGGAATGAGTAAAACTGGTTTTTGTTGTTACGAAACAGGTTGAAGGAAGATGTTTTCAAGCATTGTACATATATCATCTAACTATCTTGAGTTGGATTTTGCCAGTTACAGACAAAGATTAATTAAGGTTAAGATCAAGAAAAGGGAGGTTACCTTTCAAAGTTTCATGCACTTGTGGAAATTTGAAAAAATTTCAAACAAAGAAAGTTTTAGTTAAAAAAAAAGCATGTGACTATAAATTTCAATATTTCTAGACTATGTGTGTCTATTGTAAAACTTCCACAGAGGGCAGTGATGAAAATTAATGTTCTAGAAGCTCTTGATAGATTTTTTGGAAAAAAGAAAGTACTATAAATGATTTACACTCCAATTTGACTTGTAGAGTTTTGCGGGGCCTTGGTGTCTTCCGGAGCTGTTGTGCTCTTGTGTGCCGCCCACACTTGTGTCTCGCGCGCCTGCTTGTGAAGTCATCTTAGTGGTAAACTGTAAATAAAGATTTTTATTCCATGTCCTCTCACCAACGTTTTGCAGAAAAATCACTGAAAGAAAGCTTAAGGGGTTCAAGTAGAAACATAAAATGTGAGGAACTGTCAAAGTGGAGCCCATTATCAAGACAGGTGTTCTGGAAGAAATTAAGGACAGGTTTTGGCGAGGTGAGTGTTAAGTTGGGAGTGTAGCCCCCAGCCCCTTGCATCCATCCCAGCCCCCAGGCCTGAGAGTTATATTGGTCTGGACTCCAAATCCCAGCATGCAAGGTCCTCACCCCTCCCTGGGGGTGGGGGTCAGGACCACTCCCACAGGGTATTTAAGTGAGATCCCAAAGGAGAAACAAGTGGTTTCCTCCATCTCCCCCCACTGGTAGCATTTGCAGCCTCCTGGTTCCCCATCAGGGCCACCCAAGAGCGCAGGAATCCCATTACACCTGGATATTTTTTTAATTTGGCTTGTTGTGCTTTGGCTTGATTGGGATTTTTGCATTGGCAGAGAGTTCGTGTTAGGAAAAATTCCTAACATCGGACTGTCCTAGATAGTTTTATGTCAGCTTGACATAAACTAGAGTCATCAGAGAGAAGGGAGCCTCAATTGAGAAAATGCCTCCACAAGTTGAAGTTGTGGGCAAGCCTGTAGGGCATTTTCTTAATTAGTGATTGATAGAGGAAAGACCAACCCATTGTGGGTGGTGCCATTCCTGGGATGGGTGGTCCTAGATCCTATAAGAAAGCAGGCTGATCAAGTAGTGTAAAGAAAACCAGTAAGTAGCACTCCTCCTTGGTCTCAGCATCAACTCCTGCCTCCAGGTCCCTGCCCTGCTTGAGTTCCTGTCCTAACTTCCTTTAATGATGAACTGTGATAGGCAAGCATGAGGAGAATAAACCGTTCCCTCCACACGTTGCTTTGGTCATGGTGTTTCATCACATCAATAGTTTTTAGCACAACAGAAAGAATAGAAATTAAAAGCTTTAAGGGGAGAGAAAACAGGACACAGAGAGAGAGAATGGAAAGTGTGCTATATTGTCTGAAGCATGTGTTAGAGAAGAAATTGGAGGAAAGGAAGTTCTTTCTAAAGAAACACCAAGCAAGAACACAGACTTCACTACAGACTGGCGTTGCTTGAGTCCATAGCAAAGGCATGGTAGATGTGGTGGTTTGAATGTACTTAGGCCCCATAAGCTCAGAGGAAGTGGCGCTATTAGGAGGTGTGACGTTGTTGGAGTAGGTGTGGCCTTCTTGGAGGAAGTGTGTCACTGTGGAAGCTGGCTTTGAGGTCTCATATATGCTCAAGGCATGACCAGTATCTCGGTTCACTTCCTGTTACCTGGGGGATCAAGATGTAGCTCCTTCTCCTCAGCTTCTTCTCCAGCATCCCGTCTGCCTGCAGACCCCTATGTCCCACCATGATGATAATGAACTGAACCTCTGAACTGTAAGCTAACCCTAATTAAATGTTTTCCTTTGTAAGAGTTGCTGTGGTCATGATGTCTCTTCATAGCAATAGAAAATCTAACTAGGAACAATAGGATAAAAATGGCACTTTCGAATGAAGGCTAATGCAGCAGGAATACAAAGAATGAGCTGGAATCCCTATACAGAGTGTAAACAACAGGAAACTTGGAAATAAGGAGCGGGAGAGGAAATGGATCCAGTAAAGACTGGTAAGAGTGAAGGTAGGCAGGACATGAGTCTAAAAACACTTCAAAGAATGAGTCGAACGTATGTGCTAACACCTGGGGAGAAAAGGAGACATAAACAAGCCACAGGCTTTAAGTCAGAGACAGAAAATAATGGTCATGCACCATTGCTAGACCATAGATGAAAGACACTACCTTCTCTGTTTAAATACAGATTTTATTAGTAAATGTGCTTTGTACATACTGATGGGTTTCACGGAGGTATTTACTTACAATCATATCACATTCTTTGATGCTATTTCTCTCTACTCTTTCTTTCCACTGGTTTCAAATTGCCAGTTCTTTGTACTTAAAGATTCTGCTTTTGCATCCCACTGACCAAATTAGCAAGCATTTCTCTAAATCAAACTTAAAGGAACTATCATAGCTTTTCTAGAAAAGTATTTACAGTTGTATCTTTAGAATGCATAATTTTTGGCTCTTAAAGTTGTTGCAGATAAGAGAGTATGGACAAAATAGATGAGAACCTCATTACTATATGCTCCAAGGCATCATCCATATGTGTATTCATCTAATAAATATTTATAGATATCTGTCCTACATTAAAAAAATGAATATTTTGGTTTTCAGACATTATATTCTGATAAAGAGAAGATAGTATACACACAACAAAAGTAAATAGTTAAAACACCTTAACACGAAGATAAATTAGGACTGTGGAGAATAGAAACATTAGAAGTGACTAGGAAAGTCTCTGAAGTTGTTTGGTAGGATCAAGTTTCCCTGGGAAGGTGTGGTTTGAGCCTAATCCTGAACTAGTAACACAAAGGTCGCTCACAAACTAGAAGTAGCAATAGCTAAAGATGGAATAAGCTTGGCACATTTAAGGGTTGGTCCTAACACCATAAAGAGATTGGCACAGAATGTAGAACAATAGATGGGGGCCCATTTTGACATGCATCAGCCAAAAAGAGGGCAAATAACAGAAGCATAATTCAAGCTGACTTCAGTAGTAAGTAAATCAACATATTCGAATAACTGAGCAACCAGAGGAGGGACAGTCTAAAGGACTGTCTAAGTGAAGGTGTTCAGATTCAGTTCCTAAAAGCTGTTTTGCCTTTGACCTCTTGAGTGTATCAGTTTCACCTTCAGGGCTGGGGTGAAATCTGTGAGTCAGACAGACTACACTATCCTGTGTAGCTGTTTTTCCTTTAAGCTTTCCTGGAGCAGCATCTCCATCATGTTACATCCCAAAGGAGGATGGGAATATCCTCAGCCCAGTTGCATCTATTGAGTAGTAAGTTGACTCAGCTTCTTTGAGACAAAGTAAGGTTAGATGAGGGATAACTGGCTAAACACAGCTAGGATTCTATAAAGAAGAAGAAAGGGGGATAAAACTGATAATTCAAAATGATAGGACGCAAGCAAAGAGACAAATCATAGGGGGCAATATAAAGCTGTTTTTTTTTCTTTTCAAAGAGGTTATTTTTCTAGTTTTAACTTCATCATATTTTTTCTTTTGTGGTATATAAGTAAATGAAAAATATAATTGATAGTGAGCATACACAACCCTAAATGAAACTCCGTTGCTTCAGAATGGCCATGCTAACTACACAGAGGTTTACTGAGATGTGTAGAGTTTGGGACTGGGCATATGTTTGAGTAGTTTCATTAATCCAGCTGTGCGATGCTTTTATTTGTGAGTGAACCAGAACAGAGTGACTTTATTTAAAAGAAAGAGGAGGAGGAAGAGGGCAAGGAAGACTAGATAAGTTGTGACGGTGTGGCCATGAGAGGACATAGAAAGCCAGTGGATAATTTTTAGACAATCAAGTATAATCTGGGTAATACTTTAAATTAGTTTTAATATTTTGGGGATTAATTTAGTGAAGAAAAGGGTGTATGCATGAGAAACAGTAAGGAAACCACTTGAAAGCCTTGGCTGCAGGACCTGGGCACACAGGATGTGCAGAGAAGTCAATGTTTTGAGATGGAAATGACATAACTCGTTAGTGGAGTAAATGAGGTGCTGGGAGTTAGGGAAGGTGAAGAGAAAAAGATGATACTGGCTTTGGTTTTAATGCCCGAGCAGATGACGAAGGATCGGCAGGGATATTGCAGTACCGAGAAGGAACGGGTTCCGCTAGGGTACTCGGGTTTTGTGTTAGGATAGATACCAATCAGACATCAATCACATGAAGAAACTGAAGAGACCGAGTAGAGTCTAAAACTTAATGGAGATAATTAAACTAAACAGAAATTTGACTCCACCAATAGCTAGGTGACATTAAAGCTATTAGACATGAGGAGAGTCATTTTTCAGGAGAAACAATAGATAAAGTAGCAGAGAGAAGAGTTCCATGACAGGTTAATATTTAAGGGACAGGGAAAAAGGGTCTCCGGAGAAGGAGACCATGAAGAGCAGTGCAGCGGGGGGCAGAAGGAAAGCCAGCAATCACGAATTGTGAAAGCTAAGCAAAGCTTCTAGTTTTAGGGAGTAATCTCCTAGATGAGGTGCATCTGAGTTGTTGAGAAGTACAAAAATTGAAATGGCACCATTAGATTTGACAAGAACCTGTTTCAAAGATGAGAACAGTCAGAAGCACCAAATGAGGAAGATTCCGAAGAGAACGGAAACCTCTGAGTTAGAGACAGCCATTCAGACAAGAATGTTAAAATCTAGGAGTGGCAGAGAAATTACCATGAGTGAAACTCTTTACAAGCCAAAATAATATGTACTTTAGGCATGAGTTGTGTTCTTTCGAAGATGCTCATCTTTAGAAAGAGAAACAACGTACTGTGATTCTTGTTTAAAATTATGCCCGGGTCCTGGGTGTTCTGCCTTCTACAGAGCTCTTTTTGCTGTGTTCTCACTTTCTTATAAGGGCATTAGGCAGTTCAGAAATTCCAACATAGGCTTACAGGCTAACAGAAACTTCTTGATACTCCAGGAATGAGAGACTAGCAGCTTGGGCTACAACCTAGTGCTGGATGTTGACAGAAGAGAATGTGTTGAGATGAACTGACATCATTTATTGCCAAGTAAGGAGTTGAAAGTTCGGAAAAGTAAGGAAGAAATATGACACCGTTGCAGTTTGACTGTTCATGCATATTATTTTAGTTGCTCTTCAGTTACATTAACTGCGACCAGGAAATACATATACAATTTGATACATTATCCTACATTTAAATTATGGAGGTCCTAAGTCATCCTTTACTCGCTCTAACCAAAGGTGTCTTTGTGTGCCTTTAAGCTTGCATCCACCAGAAAGTAGAGCAGGATTCAGTTCTTCAGGAGTTGCCCCTCACCCTCTATCTTCCTCTTCACCTTCTGGCCTCAGTACAATGAAAACTCTGTTCTGAACTTGGCTTGCTGCTCCTTTAGCCACATTGAACCAAGGAACTTTTAAAGCTATACACTGCCCTTGTCCTGCCAAAAGCCTATGGGCAGGGTGCCCCCTCTGGGCTGACACAAAGAGACATTGTGCCAGACATTGATGGTCAGAGAAGCCAGTCACATATGGATTATCAATAAGGCTTTTGATTTTGTTCATAACATATCATCAACAAATTAAATGTCATTCAAACAAGGAAAACAAAACTCGTGTTCTAGATTTTAACACTTTGTCTGCCTTAGAACTGCAAAGATATATGACTACTTTTCTATTTACTGTATCCCTTCCAGGAAGAAAATGGCCTAAAAAGAAAAAAAAATAAGCCCAGTTTAATTTCACATTTAAATAACAGTTTGTGGTCTGATGGACTGTTTCTATTTTAATTTTAATTGTTAATATAAAGTTAGATTTTTATTTAAGGCACAATACCATACAGGATGCCAGAAGGTTCAGAAAGGAAAAAACAAACTTTAAAAAGAAAAGAACCTGGTCGCATCAGGCCCAGATGTGTGTTCACAGTGCGCCATGACGTTGCCTTCCACTTACTTTGGGCAGAGTTTCCATTTTCTACTACAAGATTGCATGGCTGTCACTTCCCTTGAAGCCACAAAGCAGATTTTCAACAATTCTCTTTTAAAATTCGCACTCAGAAAGTGAATGTAAATGCTGTAAATGTTTGAGAGAGGCTTTTTAAAGCTTGCTGTCATTTTGCTACAAGTGTGACACATCTAGAAAGCGTTCACACCAGAGCGAGAGAGATGGCTCAGGGGTTAAGGGCACTGCTTGCTCTTCTAGAGGACCCCGGTTCGATTTCCATCATGCACATTGCTGCTCACAACCATCTGTGAATCCAGTCCATGGGGATCCAACTCCCTCTCTGGCCACGTCAGGCACCAGGTATACACATGGTACACAGGTACACATGCAGGTAAAACAAACATGCAGGCAAAATACCCATACACATTAAACAGAACCTATCCGCTAAGGTGTTTGTTTCCTTTACAAGTAATAATAAGTAGACAATACCAGGCAGATATTAATTTTAAAAGAGGATATTAGAACAAAAGGTAGGATAGTCGTTGTGTTAAAAATTTTGGTTGATGGTCTACTGTGTGCAGGGGTCAGAGAGGTTAAAATATGGTTCTTTCAACAAGCTGAAATGCAATCTAGGGGGTAAGAATACATGCACTGCAGATGAAACAGTGCAACCAACAACACAGAACAGCACCCATGCTGTCGATGAATGAATAGCACGGATATTAGTAGTATTCATTCACAGTATCAAACTCAACATGTGCCTGGATTTCGGCTGAGCACTTTCATCTCATTTTCTCAATTATTAACTCTCCTCCATAAATGAGAATTGTCTCTGATCGTTCCATTCTAGGGAAAGCAAGGTAGATAACAGAAGGTAGGCAAAGACCTAAAGCCAGGAGTGTGCTGTACAGCAACCAAATTCCTTGGTCTCGGACTAAGGATACTTCTGGAGAAACAGAGAGAAGAGCATCTTGGGACCTGTGTTAATCAACTCACTCCCTTTGCGCCTACTAGGTATTATTCAGTAAGTATATGTTGGACACACATGCTCCACTGGTCTGTGTCTATATCACAAGCAAAGTGCCCAGCCTAAAAGGACTTAATTAAAACCATAAACCACATGGCCTTGAGCTCATTCCCAGCATCTCCCATTTCACAACTGCTGCAGTAAAGGAACGAAGCAGGATGCTCACACCACAGTGGGAGTCTGTCTGCGTTCGATCTCGTTGGAGTCCATTTCATGGACTCTGATGTATTTAATTGTCCACAAAGCCATCTTCTGGCTGCAAGCAGACCTGGCCTCCGGCATCTCTGCAACCGCAAGTACTGTCCTCCCATTACCCCCTCTGCTCATGTCACACAATCCTCTGCTATCTCCCCAGATCCATTTCAGGACCTATATATTTCCTTGGCCTGGAATGTTGTCTCACAAAATATCTGTGGCTCATTACCAGACTCTGATCTATGGTGGGGGGTTTTGTCTCTGTGTTACTATTCTGAACTCCGACCTGGAATGATATTGCATACCTGCTTGCTTCTCTCCTTAACCCCCCATCACACATGCAATGAAGCATGGGTCCAAGGTGGCTGAGTTCCATCTGCTCTCTACCATGGTGCGCCCAGCTTCTGGGGACAGAGGCCAACACCCTGAGCCCCTTCACAGCGATTCTAGTTCAGCAACGCTTTCTCTAGCTCAGAAATATCTATTTCCCAAGGGAACAGGAGCTTGCTCGAGAACTTCTGGGTAGAAATTGACAAGCAGAGCCTAGAAACCAGAGGCAGGGTGGCAGCAACCCAGACGAACCTGTTTATGAAAGATGACTGCGCCCAGAGGGGGGAAGACACACCTAAAAACTTCTGTCAAAGTATATTCTTTCTTAAGACAGCCTTGACAAACTGGGCTTCTGCTTGTCTCTGGATCTGAAGATCCAGTCATCTGTCAATCATTTTCCAGGAACCAAGAGTTGCCATTGCAAACAAGGATCCGGCACCTCGGTGTTGTAAGACCACTGCTCTAGGGAAAATATATCCATCGCCACCAATAAAAGGAGTAAAGAGGCCTAGCAGCCCAGTTACTATGTCTTCCCTCCACTTTGAAAGCTTGGGATAGTAAAGTGGGATGAAATCTCATGAAAGCTACTTGAAATATGCCCTTGCCCCAGCCTTAACAGCTCATGACCCAAATTTATTACAAGACCTAATGATAAACTTTACATAATTTCTTTTTTGTGTAGGCTGAGACTTCAGAGACCATAAAAGTGATGGTAAATTCAGAACACTAACCAAGTCATAATGCCTTGCGACATGCCCTGACACTGAGAACACTCAATAAATGTGTGACTATGTACTACACACTCACACTATTTAAAGAATTGCACAGGGACTATGACAGACCAAAGGGGGAATGAGGATGAGACATGTGAGACAGTCCTCATCTTCAGTCTGTGAGGGGTGTTTTTATTGGACAAGTCTGATAGCTAAAGTATAAGAAATAGCAAATGCCATAGTCCGAATGATTTTTTTTAAGTGTTGTGGAAATACAAAGAATGAAGAGATTGTATTCCAACTGAAACAAACAAGTCTTCTTAGAGGAGAAGATAATCACACTGATACTGAAAAGTAGGTGGAATTTGCCTAGCATTCAACAGAAGTGGGCCCTAACATGCATCCAGTTCCAGTTTTCATTGTGTAAATAGCCCCACTCTGGATGACTTCAAGTTAAAGACATGATGTCACTGAACACAGAGCTGGGGAGGGCCACTGTCCATGAGTCATCAGCTTAATTAACTGAGGTTTCCGCCTAATTAAATCTGCCTTTCTCCGCCATTTGCAGTGGATGAATTAAGATGTACTAGAAGCACCTCAGACAACATTGAAGAGAAGGACCGTTTCTGTCCTCCACACACTTCAGTGCACTTTTGTCATATTCCCTTGGTTTATTTTTCTGCTCACATTTCACTGACTGTCCTTCCAGGGGTTGATCTTGACCCAGTGCCAACTTGTGATTCCCTTTGTTGCTTTCTGCATGGCTGTGATTGATGTGGGTTCCTGTTATTACATGGCATACCTCTTTGCTTGTTTCTGTGGCCTAGGGTTCACACCCCTGCTGTTCTTCATAATGAAAAGCAGCTTTGGAGGTGGCACAGCTGGGTAGGATGCTCCCCAGCTCTTGGTAGCCATGGCAAGGGAAAGCCAGGTAAATTGCAAGGGGGCTTTTCACAAGGAAAATGAATGCTGGGCCTCAGCTAGCCCACAGCTCCCTTCTACAAAGTCTCCTTGAAATTTCTCTGATTGCAAGGTGGTTCCTCTTCATTTTCCTTGTGGAAAACACACACATAAACACACACAGACACGTGTGTGTGCACAGGCACACACACACCCCACCACCACCGCTAGGTGCTTTTCAAAATTACCTATACTATATAATGCAACAAACTCTAGTTGAAAAATCAGACTCCAGTATCTGTCTTTAATCGCAAGCAGGTGTCCTTGGTTTGTGCAGAAGCTATGTCGGGGGGATATTTGTGAATCCCCAAACAGAGCACTGAAGATAGAAAAAGGGATACACAAAGCTTGAAGTTAGACAGGAAAGTTTCCCATTAGTCCCTTCTACAGGAGATAAATCCCAAGCCCGGGAGAATGAAGGTCTGGGTTCTGGTTTCCTGCCAGCCCAGTCAGTCACAGAATTCACATAAAGCAAAGTGACTGCGGCTGATCTATGCAAGCATATGTGTCTTTCCCCTGCTCTGCTTTCCCTTCCAAATGTCTTATGTAGTATCTGGCTATCTAGTAGCTTCTTTGTTTTTCTGGTATGAAACTACAATGTTGCTTCAAGCCTGCCTCTTTTGTCTGTTTAACTCTCTGTCTCCTGGGCCCTGTGGTTCACTGCCCAAGTACAGAAGAGATGCGCAGCTTCACGGAGACGCGGAGATGTCATACCGTCCTTGCAAAAGGCTTTGGTTCAGGTTACACATGCTTCTTCAGAGTTGCCAACAACCATAATGAATGCATATAAGATGATGCACCTTCATTCGGAGAAACTATGGGTGGGGGGGGGTCAATTAATTTAATGAGCCACAAAGAGGAAGAAATTCTAGCTTAAACCATGATGGAGTTTGGGGCACCAAGGACCAAGAGGGAAACTGTAGCCGTAAAATCCGCCTGGTACCACCTGCTGCCAGGGATAGGGAGGAGGCCTGGCTCAGAGGGTGCCAGACACCTTATCTGGTTCCTCGTAAACCAACTCCTGAGGGCATTTTTGCTCAAATGCTCATCAACCCGGCCCTATCAATGTGCCTTCTAGGATTTCTGAAGCCTTCGTATAAGTCAGTGCAATCATTTATCAAATTCCTTTTAATGAGCACAGGGTGGGGCACAGCATAGGGCAGCCCTAAAAGTGGACCCAGGAGCGGCACTTGTAGAGTTTGCCCCATGCATCTTGTTACAAGATTTCCTGGAAGTGGAGAGGGTGAGCGGAAATGATAAACCTTGTCATAGGACGTTGTCTTGCCCCTGCTGACCAATGCCTCAGGGATGCTATAAATCAGTGCCGTGGCCTATAGAGGTCATAAATGCCATAGCCATCGTGATGATTTGGTAAGTTTGAGAAAGAGTAGAGGAAGTAAAATTAGTATCTAGCTCCCATTCAAATCCATACTCTAATCTATAATTGCTAAGACCAGCTATTTAACTTCCTGATTTAAATAACTCAGAGAGCAAACCCCTCACTTACCATGTGTAACTTACAACAGCTCTACAGACGGTTGTAGTTAAAGTTAAGTGGAGGGAAAATCATAAAGCAACCAGTGCCTGGTACGGTGCCTAAGTGCATTCTAAGCATATTAGAAATTTGGAATGTTTGAAGTGCCTTGCACTTTTAATATTCCCATCACATCAACCCCTTCAGGGTCGCGGGGTGGTCTGAGACATTGTCCAGACAGTGAATTTGATAGTGAGCCTTTTGCAAGTGCAAACTGCAAGGAGAAAAGTACTCATTTGGCAATGGAGGTTATAATTTGCCAAAGAAGAAAAGAGCATGGGTCTGAAGGGTTTCAGAGGTTGAGATCTAAGAAGGAAAATTTTATAGACTATTATCAAGAAATAAATGGGCTTCATAAAAATGGAAAAGTCCTCAACAAATTTGATAGTTTCCAAATGGAGATCCTACTTCTAGAACGTTTGATTCCCTTGTGGCCGCACACAAACGTTTAAAGCATCCGTAGTTTTACAAATTACATTACTCTACTAGGCAGCACCTGCTGTGCTCCTAACAGCTCATAAAGCAATTAAAGCAATAATCTTGACCCCGAGGAATTCATTGTGTACCCTTGAACACAAGCAAACAGGCCATGGCAGCAAGGGATGGAAACATAGTATCGACAGCTGGACAGCTGCTCGGTGGAAAACAATTTACTTGCCCGAGGGAGGAAACAAACCCTCTCAAGGGACATCTTGAGATGAGCATTTCATGACAGTTACAGCATCATCATTAGCATTAGCATACATTAACAGTAATGCAATAGTTCTCATTACCCAGCCCTTACTTTGTAGTAGGCCCCCTCTGTCCTGCTGTGCATGGATTGACTTCCATCATTGTATAAAAGGGTTATCATACGAAGTATGAAGTACTATGCTTCCCTTACTGTGTCTCCACCATGGGGGACTGGTTATAACTGCCATTCTTATACAAGTGGCAAATTACAGTATTTGCCAGAACCTTAATCCTCCCACTTTGGCTCCCTTAATAATACTAGAGTTGGAGAACTAGGGTGGAGTGTGTTTAGTCTCAGACTGAATTGCTCACCTAGATGAATTTCTATCCTATACTCCACTGATACCACATCCGCAAAGTCCTTTAGGGAGGGAAAATCTACTAACAACATGTAGTGTATAGGAATACGTAAGCAGAGTGCTTGGGTTTATGGCTGCATACTGTGCTGAAGAAAGCGTCCGAACTCAGGTTCCAATAGAAAGGCAATGCCAGGTTGTCCGTGGGAAAAGGCATGCTCCACTGTGAAGGCGGTGCCTACTAATAAGAATGACAACAACAACAGGAAGAATAACATATAGTAACTACTTGAAGAAAATTGTTTGTATGTAGGAGTTGGCTTAACCCCTTATACAGAAACAGAAAGACTCCTGATTGACAGGCATAGACAGAGGTCCAGATGCATGCTTCATTTGAAAAGTGCAAGCAGAGAAAGTACAGTAGTGAAGGGTATTCTACTGCTGGATCTCCGAGTGGGAACCTGTTCTTGAGCACGTCCAGCAGGAGGCGCTCAACCTCAAAACCCAAGAAATCCGTAGCTGCTTAGTGATTGCAGAATCAAAATGTCTTTCAGCAAGATCGTTCCCAAGGTGTGCCTGATTCTATCCCCAACCCAGCATATCGCAACTCATATGCTTAATCCATGGCGAGTGCATTACAGTTTTATATTTCTAGGTATGTCTTTGCCGCAGCAGACATTTGCAGTAGTGTTCTTGACTCAATTGCATTTGTCCTTCGTCACCATTGCTTATTGTCTTAAACTTGTCAGCTGTCTCATTTTTCCCCAAGAAGCTTGTTAGGAGGGTACCATATTGCACTCCAAGTCCTTGGACACTCCCTTTACAGAGTCTTGCCCCCCAAATAAAAGAAAGAAAAGGAAAGGGAGGGAAGGAGGGAGGGAGGGAGGGAGGGAGGGAGGGAGGGAGGGAGGGAGGAAGGAAGGAAGGAAGGAAGGAAGGAAGGACGGAAGGAAGGAAGGAAGGAAGGAAGGAAGGAAGGAAGGAAGGAAGGAAGGGAGGGAGAAGAAAAGAAAGACAGAGAGAGACAGAGAGAAGGAAAAAGAGAAACAGAAAGGAGAAAAAGAGAAAACTGCCATGGGCCTGTTGAGGCCAGGAGCTGTTGCTTGTTCCTTAATTTTAAAAATTCCAGTACCTAAAGGTCCCTTTAAAATGTTTATTGATCCCATTGAGTTAGATAATAAGTTGAATTCCTGCAGATCATAACCAAAACCCCTGTGTGGTCGCCTCATTAATTGCTATGACTGTCAGAGTTTGTGGTCTCTGCTTACGCTCTTCCTTTTGTTTGCCTTTTCCTTACCGGTCAGAACGCAGAGACACTGGGTACATGACTTTGACACTAATTAAAATTGATGGGTAAGCGTGACACTTCCATTTGCTAAGGCAGCATGTAGTGTGCTACATTTGTAACCAGCTTCCCCTTGGCACTGACAGAAGACTGTGGTCTTTCCCCTAGAAGGTCAATTGTTCTTTTTATATCTCGATTCGCTGCACGGTATAGAGTGTGTTGGCTCAGTAAAGCTTTTGCTTGATGAGAATGTCACTTAGTGTACCACAGAGGGGGTGACACTAGATGTCTCTGTGAGAAGTCAGGGAATCCAAGGCTCCCCAAGATTTTCCAGAACAGCCGTTTGGCTCAGATTCTACTTGTGGCCTCAGGACTGACCTACACAGTCTGCTCCAATCATCTTCTTGGGAAACCTGTCAACATTGCTGCTAATAACTGGACTTAATGATATTGTCATAAAAGACAACTTTTACTTGCTACTCATATTAAAACTTGATGCTTAGTACATTGTTTATTCTGGGATATATAGCAAATAGTTAAAATTTGTTACAATCAGTTATGAGAGTAAATAAGTTCAATAAATGAAAAACTATAAAATTTCAGAAGTAAATAGGAACTTTGAAAACCAATAGACATGCAATTTAAAATAGTATAATAACAGTTTAAAACTGATTGATTCACCAGAGAAAATTCAAATCTTTCTTTTAGTATCTTTAGTGATAATGCCCAGATACCACCCCCCAAATTCTACTCATATTAGAATTCTGTGTTCAAAGGAAAGCCTTCACTCTATCTACTAGATTTTTACATTATTTCAGCAAATACAATGGCTGCTTCTTACCAGCCAGATAAGCGGGGAGAGGTCATAAAAACATTCAACAGAAAGGACCTCAAGAAGCAGGTGGACTAAACTCACCAGGGCTGAAGTTCAGAGCGATGGGAGTGTGCCATCTCGCTGCCCACTTGATCTTTGTTTTCTTTTTCTTTCCTGTGTTTTACGAAAGACAAAGTTCTCAGTGTGTGCCCTTTTATTTAAGCACTAAGACAATATTATCAGTTGTCTGAGAGGATACAGGAAAAACAAACACGGTGTCTCTGACCACACCCTTGGAAGCAGAATTCTTTGGTGCCCTTTGGTCACCAAAACGTTATGTGTGAGAACACACTTGGCTAATACTTAGGGGAGAGGGTCCATCTTATAGAACAATTCAGTTCTCACGCTGCCAACCTGAAGGTACTGTCACATCCCATAGGTTGACATCTCAGTCCCACAAAACTGTCTCCCACTTCAGATAACCAGTGTGTGTAATATACTATACTTCTGAAAGACTTCTTAGCTATCAATTATAAATATGCTACAGTTCTGAAAGAATTTAGGTTTTTAATTAGATTTGAAAAATTTGCTATGCTAACTCACAGAACTCAGACAAGCATTCATTAATGATTTTAGTTTATTACCAAGGGTCTCACAAAGGACACAGATGATGAGGTGTTGTATTAATAAGCTTCTGCTACTGTAACAAGTACCTGAAACAATCAACTTATATAGAGAAAAGGTCTTCCTTTGACCCACATCTTTGGAGTTTTCATACCATCAGTAGCTGGCCCCACTGCTTTGGAGCCTATGAAATGGAGGACGCTCTAGCAGCACGTGAAGAGACTACTTTCTTTACCTCAGGGCTGGGAAAGGACTAAGGGTCCAGCATCCATTCTAAATCCACTCTTCCCCCAATGATGGGAAGACCCTCCCAACTCACCTCAGCTCTTGAATTCCCACCACTTCCAACTAGTGTCAGTCTGAGGAACAAAGTTTTAACACATAGGCCCTTGGAATATGATTGACATCCACACTGTAGCATATGAAGAATGTGAGGGAGGGCTGAGGAAGTCTCTGGTATCCTCTACGGAAGCCCCTGTGCCCTTTGAGGAAGCCCAGGTGTCCTCTAGGCATCTCTAGGTTGTCTGCTAACTGAAGCTTCCTGAACTCTGACCTTTAATTTTTTCCTTTTCTTTCTTTGTGAATGCTGCATTCTTTACTACATTTATTAAACTACTGCCCATTGATGATGAACTTAACCGTTAGTCCCTTTCTCTCTTCAAAAGGCTTCAGATAACACTGGAAAAAAAAAATATGTCAGTTCTGTAATGATGCCTTGATTTTTCCTGTGCCGGTTCCCACTCTAAGGGAGGAAGTCCCCAGCCATCAGTCAACCCATTGACCTATAAAAAAAAAAAAACTCATCACTGAGTATTGCAAATATTTTTAAGAATTTATATGTCAAAATACAGTAGGAAGACTAAACGTCAATTTAGCCATATCATGGGTAGCTTCCCTGGCTTTTATTTAAATCTCAGTGTTTGGTGTGCCCTGGTGGTAATGAGAGATTATCTATCCAGTCCTATTGCACTATTTTCCACCAAGACCAGACAGCAGTGTATTCCTTTTGTAGCTGGGCATTTGCAAAGCAACTCAGCTAGAAAGACGATCTTACTGCTCACTTTCCATTTTTGCCTACTTCCCCGCACCCTGCTCCTAGTTGCGTGCATTATAATGACTGACTTATTGTCCATTTTTTTCCTTCAAAAATCTCCCGTGTCTCCCTTTTTCAATTGTGTACTTCTCCTTGCTCTTTTCCCAAAGCCTAAGAATGTTCACGCTTATTATCATTTCCAAAAATAAACTTTTCTTTTTTAAAAAAATAACTTGAGTTTTGTGATTTTAAAAAAATAAAAATAAACTTGTGTTCCCTGTCATACGCACAAGGGAGAGTTGAGTTTAGACTCAAGTGATAGATGGAGGAATTGTTTTCATTGCTCTCTGTTGTGTCTGGGCGTGGGACCAGAAGTAACGGCAACCAAAAGGCTTCCATTTGCTCTGCCTTTACAAGCTCTTTTCAGTGCACAGAGACAATTTTAATTTTCATGGGAGTTCTTGCATGGGAGCTGGTTATCCAAAAAGGACGCTGTAACAGGGTCACAGCAGATGATGTTTCTACGAGGTTGGCTAATGATTTTCTTCTTTTTCTTTTCCAGTTACACCAGTTACTCTTGGCAGAGCTTCTCCAATTCTGCAAAGAATTATTCCAGACCTGGGGACAAGTAAGAATTCCTGTCGTTTTACTAACTTGCTCTGATGGTTTCCATATGTTAGTATAATTCAAGCGACTACCCTTTCTCTGTTGGGGATACTGGTAACAGGAAAAGTGACAGAATTAAAATTTTATAAGCAAAAAGTATTTTTCAGGATTTATCATTCAGTTTCTCTATAGAGTTCTTTCTTCGTTTTTCTGTTTTGCTTATGCTTACAGGTTATGTGTAGCCAAGCTTACAGAGAGGAAAGGATTTATTGTGAATCAGCAGTAATTTGTTGAATTTAGAAAATTGTCTTGTTTTACAAATCCTTTTGTAACATTATTATTGTTGTTTGGAAGTATTATATAATGTTAGCATTGGCAAAAGATAGAATTTGTCTCTCCAACCAAATTTCATTGTACCTCAAAATGCCGCCTTCATACGAGCTGTCTATTCTCTTTTAAATGCACCACACACACCCTTGTGTCTTTTGATGATCTCCTCTTTATCCACAAGCTTGAACTCCATCTTCAACTCATGGGAAAGGTTCCACAAATCCTCTAGGCCCAGTTTTCCTACCTTCTTTTTTACTATGGAACTTTGTCCAATGTTCCGTGATACCATTTACCTCCTGTAATTCTGATTATTTATACATTGTTGTGTGTGTTGGAGAAGGCCTCTTGTTGGTTCCTGGCTGCCTGGCAAGCTTAGACCTGAAATAATCACACAGAAACTGTATTGATTAAATCATTGCTTGGCCCATTAGGTCTAGCTTCTTTTGGACTAAATTTTACATTAATTTAACCCATTTCTACTAATCTGTATATCACCATGTGGCTGTGGCTTACTGAATAAAGTTCCCAGTGTCTATCTCCAGCTCCATGGCTTCTTTCTGAGTCTGCCCTTCTTTCTCCCAGCATTCAGTTTCAACAGTTTGTCTCTACCAGCGGCTCCTCTCTAACTCTGCCTACCTCCTCCCATATGATAGGCATAGCCAGTTTCTTTATTCATTAACCAATAAAAGCAACACATAGACAGAAGGACCTCCCACACCAGTGTGTATCTGTGGTCACCTTCATCAGTGGAATAGCCACTGGTAAGTTTTGGGTACTGGGATCCAAAGTCCTCAACACCAATCATGCTGTTTTAATGTGTACATTAGCATAGTGTATAAGATTCAATGGATTATATGGGCTACACAAATAAATTATATGGAGCTTTAAGTCAATGGTTATGTTTTATGCTCCTTCTAACTCCTTTATGTCACCAAAATTTGTGATCTCCTAGTAGGAGCTTATTTAGTTAGATTCTAGGGATAGATTTTCTTTATTTGGGAAAGTATATACTAGAGCCCATTTCATGCAAAAATAAAATAAAAGGAAGAGAAAGGGCATACCTAATTAACTTTAAGCTGTTGCTCTTATTGTTTATAATTGCAACATCATAGAACTATAGTTTGAATTTTATGAGTAAATCGCACAGCAAATTGGTAATGTGCAGTTTAAATGTCATTCTTTGGGAAGTGACACTAAGTGAGGACTGATAATATGTTCAGTAAATGTCATCTATTTGTCATTTGTGCCCAACTGTAAACCCTTCATAACTTTCCTGTTTCAGAAGGCTCAAACATGTTCTCTGCTCCCCAAGAAGCATAAGAGTTGCAGAAGAAGGGGCAGTTTGGGTTACATTTGGGTTATCCGGCAACTTTTTATTCAGTAAATGATATCATCTATTGTTGTTTTCTATAAGAAAGGAGGGCAGGGTCAATTAATAATATTTACTGATGGCATATATAACACATCGGAACCTACATGTGAACACATCTCTACACATGAACAGTACACACTGCTCTCTGTTCTCCCTTCAACTGACCAACATGGCTTCCCCAAGCCATTTCCTCTACCAACTCACAAGGTCTGAGGAGCTTAACCGTCGTGTCTTGTCAAAATTCAAGGTTTGATTAGACTGATGAATGCCTGTCACTTTGAATGGAATCATTTCCTGTTTGTGGTGAGGAAGAAAGCTAGCTAATTATTGCTCAGATCTGGTAAATCAAGCATCCTAATAGCCTCATACACAGAAAGATCCAATCCTTTTGCATTTTTCTTTATCAAACTTTATCTTCCTTTTATCCTAGAGATGTTTTGAGAAAGTAAGCCCTGTGCTAACCGATGTTTGTATCAGTGGACATAAGCCATACAAAATACACAGGGGCAGCTTATTCAGGATAGACAGAACCAAATGTTCACATCAACTTACCATGTTTAGTACACTCTGCCATAAACACTTAAGTATCATGTACACTGACACTGAAATCTACACCATGCAAAAATACTAGCCTGATCCTAGCAAAGACCTTATTTTTCTAGTGAAGTAGCTTTACCTGTCATGCAAGTGTTCAGCATAAAATACACTAAGAGCACAATTGATAATTCTATGTGCAAGTTTATAAACTCTCAGATTGGAAACAGTGCCCCATAAAAGGAAAATAAAATAAACTAAAAACTCTCTCAAAGATTTGACAAACTTTAAGTCAAATGTATAAGATTTAATTAAACATGTGGAGTGAAAGTTTTATAGGATCGTGTATCCTCCTGAGGAAACTGTCCCCCTCATTTTAAAAAGCCATCTTTTAACTAAATATTTATTCCGTGACCTCTCACAGGCATGTGCAAAGACTAAATGATTTCTCACAGGGGTAGGTGGAGGCTTATCTCCAAGGTGATCCCAGATCCTGTCAGGCTGACAGTGCGCACCAACCATCACACCAGGATGACACTAAGCATTCAAGAGATTTAGCAGCACCAATTTTAAGCTCTTTTCTATCCAGTCTAGTATGCCCCAGTGTTTATTGTGGTATTCTAGAAAAACAGAACCAAATATATTTACATATATGAGTGTATGTAGATATTTATATATTATATCATATCATATTATATTCATAATAAACAGTGAAGGTTCTATCACTGCCATGAGTCCACATCAGAAGATGGAAGTGATGCCCAACACAGATTGTAGCAGCAACAACAGCACTCACGCATGCCAAGTGGGGCCTGATACACACTGTTCTCTTCTCCTTACAGCTTTGCTCCTCTGGGGCCCCCACACCCACACCCTTTTGGGAAGTGTTACCCACTTTTAGGAAAGTACTTTCTTCCTTATCGCCTTTCACACACGTCAGTCTTCTCTATGCACCTTCATACACGCTCCTAGATGTGTATTCTGCTCTCATGTATCTCAGTCTGCTCAAGTTAAGGTTCACAATGAGCCACCACAACCCCCATATTTCCATTCCTGGCATCCTTGCATGATCATATCCCCTTCGCCAGAAGCTACCTCATTCCTCCTGGTATAGAACAGTCCATCATGATTTTTTTTTATCCTTTAGGCATGTTTTAGATATTACGCTATACAAAACTTTTCCTAATCTTCCCAGGTATATACATACTTCATCTTGGAATCTCTGTGATTCTCTTTCTCTCAAAGAGAAGTCATATAATGCAGATTAAGAATTCACTCTCTGAAGTGGACAGCATGGCCTTAAGTCCCTCATCTGTGGCTTATGCCTTACATGATAATGTTTATTCATTGCTTTTTTTGTGCCTTGTGTCTCTTTTTAGGTATTATAATGACATTTTTATCTTATTAATGTGTTGCTTGAGGATTTCATACATGAACATGTTATATTTTAATCAAATCTATTCTATTCCCTCTAGCTCCTTGTGTACTCTTCCAACCACCACTCTTCCCTGCCAGCTTCATGTACTGTCTTTGAAACTCCATGTCCTCTTAGTATTGCCAGTATGTGCATGGCTGTAGTTCATCCACTGGAACATGGGCAGCCTGTCAGGGGTGCATCTGAGAAAAATTAACTCTTCTAACTCTTCTTCCATCAGCCACCAGTTTCCAGAGGCTCCTCAGATAGTATAAAACTTCATGAGCCCTTCCCCACCCTATGCTGGAACTATGTCTGCCTCAGTCTTGTCCAGGTCTTGTGCATGCCATCATATGTGTTGTGAGATCTTGTGTGCAACAACCATAACATGTCTGTCCAAAAAATATTATCTCCCTGCAGCCATTCTCTACCTCTTGCTCTAACAATCTTTCCTTCTCCTCTTGCTTCCACCATAATCCCTGATCCCTCGGTGATGGGAATAGGATACAGATGTCTCTTTAGTACTGAGCACTTTACAGTTTCCTGTCCACCACACACTGGCTTGACATGGATTTCTGTACTAAGCACCATCTACTGCAGAAAGAGGTTGCTCCAACGAGGCTTGAGAGCTGCTGTAATCTACAGATATAAAGACAAGTGTTTAGGGTCATTTAATTCCAGGTTCATTTAGCAGAAGTGCTTCTAAATGGAGATTTAATAATACCCAACTCAGAAAGTTCTTATAAAGATTATATTTAAGCAGAAGTTTCTAGACCTTTTCTAAACTTAGATGGTATATAGTGTACACTCTTGTGGCTCTTATTTTAGTCCAACATATATCAGATTGAACACTGTGTAACTTTCTCCAATCAACTCTACCATATGTAATAAGATCATCATTGGTTCAGCCTAATATAAACTTTCGTGAATTTTCTATCCCCTATTAGTAAACTGTACCACCTAAGATTTGGGGTGGTATCTTATAAATCCTTGTATCTTTCCGTTCCTGTAAGTATTTAGGACATGCTGAGATCTTAGTAAATAGTTGAATTTTACACTTGAAAGAAATGTAGACAAAATGGTTCCCCAAACACTTATGTCCTCTCTCGCTGCTTCAATTTCCATCCTGTTCTTCACTGGTCAATCATAAACAAGGAGGACTGCACATAAAGGTAGACATTTATCTCATCCATTGCTAAGTGTACTTAGAATCTTTCCTAAAAGCCTTCTGCTGGGCTCTCAAATAGGGTAATAGAGCTAGAGTCACAGTCCGATATTGGTGCATGTTATAGAAGATCTCTATAGAACCACTGTTGTATCCGGATATTACTTCAGCTCCTGCTCACAGTCTATCACTGCCCCAGCAAATGCCAACCACCCTCTTAGCTTCAAGCACTGCTTTTTATTGAATAATTTCAATGTTCAGAACTCATTGCCTTACCTGCAAATGAAAATTTAGCTCCCTCCAAAAGAGTCACACTGGGGAACAGGCTACTCTTAGCGTTGGCTGCATGCCCAGCCATAGATAGATGGCCAACAGGAAACAAATGCAGAGGCGTCTTTGAAGTTTTTGTCTCATAATGTTCTGTTGGGGCATATCCTCTTTTTTAAAAAAAATATCTTTTTTATTATTTGTATTTTTTCTTCTCTCTTTTTAATGTATAGGCCCTTTGTGGGTATTTTATAGTTCCCAATTTAGTGTTTTTATAGGATTCCTGAGTGTTTGAACAAATGGTTCTCTGCATCTATATCTGTTTCCTGAGCCTTTTCCTGGGCTCCTTTCCTCGTGTTTATTTGGTTTATACTATTCTGATGTGTTAGTTTTTGTTTTATTTTATTTTATTATTATCCCTTAGAAGCTTATTTGTTTCCTAATGAGAGACAGAGAGGGGAAGGATCCGGGTGGGAGTGGAGAGGAACTGAGAGCAGTAAAGAGAGTAGTAAAATAACAAATATGTAGCCAGGACATATTATGTGAGAAAAAAATATTTTCAATAAAAGGAAGAAATACCCCCATTGCCTGATAGTAGAGCTAAATGAGGTACAGCATACAGGAAGTGTGGCTCTGCCCAGTGTGTATTCCTCTGTTCCAAGGGACTTGAGCTCCGGGCACACACTGGAAAGCAGAACTGACTAGGTTCTGACATCGAAGCTGACAGTGAATTCTTGACAGTCTACTTGTTTATAAAAGATCCAGTCAGCGAGTCAGTAAGTAAACATGGATTCCGTTGATGGTTTATAAGGAGACAGCGTTTATATTGGCTCGCGTTCTAGAACCCAAATGAGTGGTAAGCTCTTCCTGACTCACATGCAGCCCTAATCTCCAGACGATGCCAAGGAGTCTAGTGGTGATTTCCAGCCCTCTTCCTTGCTTTTCAGAAGCAGCAGGCAGGCAGGTAGAACTGTGTACTTTATATAAGGAAAAGGGGAGCACAGAGATGATGACTTACTGGGCACTCCTAGCAGACCAGCAGAGAGTGAAGAAGATGCTGGGACAGGGCTGGGTGTCTGCTCCTAGTAGAGCAAAACAAAGAATAAAGCCTGGTGTAGTGAGGTTTGTCTGTAACCCAGCTCTTGGGAAGTGGCAGCATGAAGGTCGGTAGTTCAAGACCAGCCTCAGTTACATAACAAGTCAAGGTGAGCCTGAGCTGTGTGAGATCAACTCAGGAAGAAGGAAAAAGATTAGACAACTCTTCAAACAGCCACATCAACAATCACTTCGCAGTGACTCTTTTCCAACCTTAAATACCCAGATAGAGACCCCAATTATCCTGACACGCAGGTCAGAACTTTGCTACAGACTGTGCTCTTTTCACGTGGAGTACATGGAAAATAACGGCTCTTCACGAGATAAATACCCAGTCATAACATTTTTTAAATGTTCCTTTGATTTCTTAACTCTTTATTTACCCTTTACTTTTAAGAAACCTGGTCCCCCTTTCTGCACATGCTTCAGCTACTGATAATGAAACCTCTAAAATGGAGGTCCTTTTGCTGATACACACATTGTGTTTCTTTTTGGGCGGGGGGGGGGGGAGGGATTTAAAACAAATAGAAAGTAATAACACTTTCCTTTAGAAGTCTGCTGAGTATGTTTAAGCACTTCCCTGAGAATTGCCGCGTGCCTGCGTGTATTCTATATAAAGACGCCAGCATAGTTTTTCTGCCGGAGTATAGCGCGCATGCGTGCTCAGGGATAAACTCCAAAATAAACATTCTCTCACCCTAGATGGCCCCAGTAGGTGGTGAGCGCTCTTGAGCGACTCCAGGAAGTTTAGCAGCCCGCAGCTGGTTACAACCTTGTGGTCTGGCCTGAAGCCTATTCATTTGCTGATTAGTTAATTCCACTGCTTCAAACCCAATTCTTTAATCACCAAAGAGCCCCAGATTCTCAATGGTAGATGCCGATTACGTATCACCAGGATAGAACATCAACAGCTCTCATTCCAGAAAGGCCCTTGGTCTGTAGAGCTCCTATGGATGATAAACAGGGTTCTTAAGGTCATATGTAGTTATGCGTTGAAGGAAAAATATTGACTCTTCCTTAGGAAGGTCATGTATTTTTTACAAGTTAATCTCAATGTTTACTGTGAAAGAAGAATCTATAGTGCACATTTTTTTTTGAAAGATGCACGGACTTAATGAAGAGTCGAAGCAAAAGTACCAGGATTACTTTTCAAGTGATTGGGTACCTAGTGGCAAGCACGCAATGTGAGCCAAATATGCACATGAACCAAAACCACTCAAGAGTTGATTGATTTCTAAATAGAGTGCTTGTAACTGAGTAAAGAGGCTTTATGTCTTTTTTTTTTAAGCTGTGTAAATGTATGACTTCTTGGATATATATTTTCACATGATCCACAATATATAGTATATATTGGTTAACCGCAAGACAAGTATTTTCTGCAGTGTTTCTTAGCAATCTAAAAATTTGATCTTTTCTTGTGCACATTTGAGCCCTTTCGACTGGGGATTTTTGTACACATGAGTTGAGCTGGGAGTCTATACTCTTCTCTGTCGTGTAGATGTTTGATTTCCCCAGAATCATTTGAAGTTTTAGTAAAATTTACTTGTCCCTAGAAGGGAAGGGTAAATACAGTCAAGAAGTCTGTGTTATATTTGAGAGAAATGTTATCAATATGAAATAGCAACAATAATGAAAGTATCAGTCTTATAAAGAATGTATTTACCTACCATTCACAACATGTGTTACAAGATAAGTTACTTCAGGTTTTCTTTTCTTTCGGTCAACAATTATTTAAACTAGAGGCTCCAAACTAACCCTCAGACCAGATGCATATTCTGTAAAGAAGTTCTGTTGGAACACAGCTGTGTCCATTTGTTTCAGCTTTACTATGACTCAATGATCTTCAGGATCATTAAGATACAAAGCATAGGCCATGAGCCTAAAATATGTCCTATTGAAAGACTCTCACTCGAGCCTCGGGATGACGTGAACACCCCCCCCCCCCCAGTAACTCACGAGAGACCGTCCTTGCTGAAATCACATGAGGTTTAATGACAAGACGACAAGACGACAAGACCAGTGCACTGGGGCCGAGACTCATAACCCACGCAGGGGAAGAGTTCGACCTCGAGTGACTGGGAGTAGTTTTTATAGGAAGAAACCACACAGCCCAGTAATCCGAAAAGGGGGGCAGGGAGGATGTCACAGAAAACTCTGAAAATTCCAGTGATGATTACAAGGGGGCAACTCCCTGCCTCTCAAGATCATTCTCAAGGTCGTAATCAGCTAGTTCCTATACCAATGATAATTACTAGGGGGTGATAATTACTAGGGGGAATCTCTCTGTTTCTCAAGATTACAATCTACCTTTATCTTCAGCTAATTCCTGAAACCCTGAAATTGGTTAATCCTAGATTTCTGATTCTTCTTTTCCTGCTAGATTTTTGGCTCTGTTTTCCTGCTAGGGGGATCTGGATTTATCCAGGTCTTTCACTATCTGTCCCCTTAAGAAATTGCACCATCTCCTATCCAAAACATATAAATGATTCTTCTTTTGGTGTGGCATTTTATGAGGCTAATCACCCGTTTTATGTAGGTAGTCATCTTTTAGTTTCATGTAAAAAAAAAAAAAAAGTGTCTTCAGTTTGGTAACGCGTTAATGAAGAAGCCCAGAGAAGCAGCTCCAACCCGGCTGACTTGCTTGCATGTCTCCACAGGGCTGCTCCTTGATTCTGTAAAATGTTTATCACAGTGTTTGGCACCTGGGAAATACTGACCTGGTTCTGCCTTCTCTGTTAGAAATGGTCGCTAGGGATAAAAGAGATAAGACTTTCCGGCGCAGCTAAATGCTCTGCCATTGTAACACCCTTTCTCTGTTTGTAAAATGGAAAGTCCATCCCTGACTGTAGAGACCTCAGTCCAAAGCTCCTTTCTCAGAGCCTTCAGAAGATTTACTGCACAGACAAAGCATGTGTCCTTCACTGAGGTACTCTAAGCTGTTAATGCATGTTGAGTGAAGACTGTCATTTTCTTCCGTGATGGAACAACTGAAAAGTTGCCCGTGCTCTAGTAAACAACCCCCACTCATGTTCGTGCCAGCAACCCTGATTAAGCTCTATGGATGAAAAAAAAAACAAACAAAAGCTGAGAAGCGTCATCAAAATAGGGAAAGGCTTGTTGGTAAAGGGGGATCGGATAGGAGAGAAAAGGGAGGGAGAGAGGGTGGTATGGAGTAAAAATGATCCAAATTCAGGATACTCATGTATGAAATTGTCCGAGTGAGAAAAAGGAAGAGGATCGTATGTGCAGAGAGTTGGGAGGCTCTGGGAGGGAAAAGAATATTATGAAAATACATTGTATGAAAATCTAATTTTACAAGAAAGGAAGAAAGGGGCAAAGGAAGTGGGAGGTTTCAATCCAACGCTGACTGAGTGAAATGGTATGAGAGAGAGGTTGGATACATCTACGTCACTCATCAGCATCAAAACTTTCCTTTTATTCACTCAGGCTGATAAGCAAAGGACAACTCTAATGTAGGTTAGATTCAAGTTCCATGAGATTTCTGTTTTGTTCTTGCTGGTTACTTAGCAAGGATGTCTTTGAAGGATGTCTGGCTCATAGTGGATACAAACAAAGTGTGTCTGTCATGTAGAAATGAGTGGATCTGTAGAATAAACACGCACTGTAATTGGGTGAGTGGTAATATTGTATGTTCACATCCTAGGAGAAAAATTACTGTCCTGAAATTCTGCAAACTGGCAAGAGAAGCTTAGCCATAACCTGCACAGTAAGGCAGACCAAGTGATGGAACCCTGAGATCCACAGTCCCCACCAGCATGCTAACCCCACAGTCTTGCCCACCCTTGACTTTCAAATCAAGAGTCATTGTGGTGTCAGACTGGCAATCATGTGGGCACCTCTTCATTTGAGATTTAGGACTTTTAGGGTTTTATTTTCCCTTTTAGTTTCTTGGTATCTGAAACTGTTGCTAGAAAACCGTTTCAGGACTGTGATTCTTTCATGAGTATGTATTTCAGCTACCAACAGCAGCGGTGGATGGATCCCTTAAAATGAAACAAATCCACCCCTTTTAGTACACTGTAAACATAGCCTTAGCTTTAACTATAATTATAGTGTGTGGGTGATGCTGCTGAAAAAAATGCTGTAATTATGGCATTATGGTTGAGAACCATCTGAATAGAAAACACTGAGCTTCCTTGTGCACAGCTTAAGATGCCATCATGGCCTTCTTCAGTATGAGCAAGACTGATTAGCCCATCACTACAAAAGCGTTGGAGTATGTTAATAACACGAGATCAGGGGCCAGAGTAAAATTACAAGGAGCAGGTTGCCTTTGTTTAACTTTCCTGTACTCCCATGAATCTTATGCAAAGGTCAAATGTAGAGCAGGGGAGCTTGCTGACTTGAACGGCACATGAATGACATCACAGGCAGAAACAAGCCTGGAAGACCAGCGCCCTAGCTTGCTTTGCTCCTGTCTCCTAGCAAGAGAACTTTTCAGAGGTTGATGGACTGCTGTCTTAAAGTTTGTTTCCCTGCATACAGTTTTCTTTCCTCTTCAACAGACAGAGCCAGTGGCTCTAGATGTTATGACATCTTCTATAGTGATGGATCTTGACTGTGTTCTTTCTAATACCAAATTCATTAGTCAGGTCATTGAAACATAAGTTTAAATTTGATTCACATGATTTATCTCAATTTAAATAGATATTTATACATTATATATATATATATATATATATATATATATATATATATATATATAGAGAGAGAGAGAGAGAGAGAGAGAGAGAGAGAGAGATTTACAGTAACAACAACAAAATGTTTTAAAATAAAAAGAGCATTGGCCTGGAGAACCTGACCCATCACTTCAAAGGCATGTACTGTTGGACACCTGTTTATTATCAGCAGAGGAATATTTGTGTTTTCATTCCACCTTCCTGTGCATGGGTGTAGCAAAGGCACATGCGTGCCTTCTAAGCAATGACGGAATCTGTGAAACACAGTAATCTGGGGTTAGCTGTCACAGCATAGGGAATTGTGGGTGATTCCAATTGGTGAATCAGGTTTGCAGGGAATTTCTGACACATAAACAGGTATTTAGGGTGTTCTCTGAAGTAAAGGTGGACATGGTCAGTCATTATGCATGTCGGGAGTATGCGTATATAGGTTTTGGACTATAAAGGGGAAATAACTTGTTTCCTTGGCTTTCTCTTTATTCCAGGATTTTACTACAGCCCTATTCATGCCTGCACATCAGATTCCTCACTCTTCCCTGTTAATATTGAAATATGAGACTTCATTTTCCTTCTTATTCTACTTTCTTGTATCTCTGCTTTAGAACATAAGGAAGAGAGAGGGAATAACAGAAAAGGGAAGGGAGGAAAAGGGGAAAAGGCAGAAATATGTAGAGAGGAGGGGAGGGGATATGCCCAAAGCCATTAAAAGAGAGCAATTTAAATATTGTAAAGAAATTATGTATCTGTAAAATAACACCAATGATTAAAAATAAATAAACAAAAAAATCCTAATTAATGAACTTGAGGAAAAAGTCTGGGATGAAACTAATACTCAAAGAAAAATACTTAGCAAAAGAGATTTTAAAAGTGTAGTCACGCATTGTTTAACAATGGAGACACATCCTGAAATGCGTTATTTGGTGCTTTACTCAACATGAGACCCTAAGACAGTTTGCACATGTAAAGTCACTGCCACCATACAGACAGTTAGTCACTGGCTGAAGCATCAGCAGGTAGAACATGACCTTGATGTTTGCCAAGCCATGAAGTCCCACTGAAGAAGTGGCAAAGCCTTCTAAAACAGACAGTTTCTTCCCTGTGAAGGACTCTTGGCCACAGATATTTGGAAATTTGTCACTTGTTCTGTGAGCTTTATTTCCTACTTTAGCTCAAGGACATCCTCGCTCTCATACACTAAAGAATACGCGGGATAATTTCACAGGAGATGAAACGATTCATCAGAACCAGCTACATTGATTAAATATGAAAAGCGTGCTCTTAGGCACAGAGCAGGCTGATTTATACAGCACTTTGAAAGCAAAATAGTCGACTCAATGATCAACAATGAATGCAACAAGAAAACTGGGCTGGGAGGACAAAACAAAGCCCTGAAAATCCAATTTACTTTGATAGACAGTCAACCATCAGGTGAATTCTTTCAAGAAATGTAGATTTCAGTTGAAAAAGTATTTACAAGTAGGAGATTTTAAAGTCTTAAAGGGCCCAAGGTTAAAGAGGGTCACTTGTCTAAGTCCTCTTTGTGGAGATTTGACTGGGAAACAAATGAAGATGTTTAATAAAGGTGATGTGTTTGCCTGACATCTCTATCCTGGTCAAAAGACCCTGCCTGGGTTTCAGCCTTCAACCTACAAGTGAATGGGGGTGGGTATTGATAGAAGGCCTACTTATGACTGTAAAATATCCAGTGTCCCGGGGAAGCCAGGTGTGATGGTGCACACCTTTAAATCCAGCACTGGAGGGGCAGAGGCAGGTGGATTCTGTGAGTTTTTGAAAATGGGTCTCAGAAAAGCCAAGGCTGCATCATTGTAAAAGTCTGTTTCAAAAACAATCAAGAGAGAAACGAAATTTGGGCTGAACAGATGGTTCAGCAATTAAGAGTGCACGCTACACTTGCAGAGGTCCTGAGTTTGAGTCTCATGACTATCTATAACTCCAGTTCCAGGCCATCTGACACCCTCTTCTAGCATATGCTGTTACCAGCACTAAACATTTACACCCCCACACAAGCATACATAGCATATGCAAGGTTAAAGATAAAATAATTGTTTGGATTTTTAAAGTCCTGGGGAGCAGACAGAGGAAGGTAGAGAGGTTGAAAGAATGAAGATATAGCTCTCAGATCCACAGTGGTTGCTGAAACGTGCCAGAAGCTATTGTCCCCATCTTAGCAGACCGCGGTATTACTCAAAGTCACGTAAGAAGGCGTATTAATTTATTGAGTCATGTTACAAAAAGCAATAGTAACAATGAAGTGCTTGTATTTTGTTCATTTTGCCAGTTATCTGCAGTTGCCTTGGGAATTTGCAAGCAAGGACAAGAACACAGCCAGTCACGGATAATGAAAATATTTGTTCCAAAATTTTTCTTGCATTATTAAATGATACTGGGTTGGGACCGAAAAATAACAAGATTTATTTTCTTTAATGCATCATGAATGAAGTTAAAAAGAATTTCCAAAGAAGAACTTTAAAAATCACTTGAGTCATTATGATACTGCTGAATGTGTTCCCTTTTAAAAATCACATTATTTAAGAGTGTGAGACTGAATTATAGCTTGTATGACTTAATAATCAAATAAGATCACTGCTAGCATTGGAACAAAATCTGTGACTTTAGTGACTGTAATGTACAATACGAGGAAGCCTGCCTCTTTGAAATACCTTTGGGGGACTCTAAAGTGGGTTCTCCAAACAAGCATGGAATATAGCTTGTTCTTGATTTTATATTTTCCTTATGTACAAATAACCATACTTTTAGCACGTTTACTTTCTAGCACCACCGTCCTCTTCCCCACTCTTCCCTCACTGAACATCCTTCTTACCCCAGCCACACCCCTACTGCTTTCCTCTCCCCCCCCCCTCGTGCATATGAGAGATTCAATTTAAGCCTAGTTCTTTTCCCTCATTTGTCTCTATTACCTCCTCACTACCCCCTCTTTGTTGGAGACATGAGTTTTTGCAACCATTTTGGAAACTAAGTTTTCTGTAAAGAAGACACTGAAAATCTCGGTACTATATAAAAGAGTTAGCCCACTCCAGTGTATTCGCTCATGAGTGACCATCACCATGAAGTCAGCACACCGTGAAGACTCCTGCATATTCATGTCTAACACTATTGTACACAATAGCCAAGATATAACCAGCCTCAGTGCCCATCACAGATGAAGGATGGATTCATATCATTTATAAAAAAAATAGATAACATTGGAAATTGCCATATTAACCAAAAAAATCCAAGTTCAAAAAGAGAAGTATCATGTTTTCTCAAATAAGCAAAGTCTCAAAAGTATGTGTATGAAGAGATATATAGATGTACATATGACAATGAAGTAGAAGGTGTGTGGAGTGAAGCAGGTGTGTGCTACAGCTTTTACTTGGACATTTATAAAGTCATTAGTTGCAAACTATAAACTCCAACATGACCTTAAAGTTTGAAGGATTCTAGACCTTAATTGAGACAACATGAAGTGAACCATCTAAATCTGTGCCGTGGGAATTTTGCTGAGAAGGAAATGAAGCTGTTGGATGGAAGAAAAGATGAAGATAGCAATAACAAGTTCTACCTGATCTCTTCACCTGAGCATGAAGGACCCAGAGAGTAATCCCGGGAGGATTTCAGGGATGTTGACAAGGTTTGAGCCCGTGTAGTTAAATAAAAAGATCACGGTGTTCATGTTCTCCTAAGACATCGCATCCAAAACAGAGGCTCTAATTATTTGTAGCTGTTGAACCTTAACTACCTTCAAATTCCACACAAACTCCTTTTTAATCTTTGCATTGCCTTCTCCGTGTCTTGTATGTAAGAAGAATGCCAGAGAGCCTCCATTTTCTCAAGGCTGGGCTTACTTGTAAGTGGATACCCAGTGAAACCTGACAACGAAGGAGGGATTTCCCTGGGTGCTGACCTGCTGTGTGTGGAGCCTCACCCAGGAGCTCTAAGTGGGCAGACACTCAAGGGCCAAAAAAGGTCTCTCTCTTAGATGGACTACAGGGCACACTGGGACAAACAGGTCCGCTCTCACTGTCTCCCTCTGCTCTTCAGGCTCTACCTAGTCCCCTTATTTCATCTGTCCAATAACTTGGAGGGAGAAGAGGGGATTACTATAAAAAATATGGATGGTGTTTTTTATTAAAATGGAAAAGCCATTTTATTTGGTAAACTTATAGTCTCACTTCCATGTGATTTCTCTATGCTAAGGTTGTAATATATTTGCCTCATTCTTGTGTTAAATTTCTGGTTCCAAAGCTATCCAAAAAACACAAAATATAAATACACTATTTTAAATTCTACAAGATATTTTGGGCATGATTCACTGTAGTTTACATTTAGGGACATGTAGATGCTACTTTTTTCTACTTTGTAAACCACAAGGCGTGGGAGGCTAGAAGAAAGTTTAAATTTTGAACTTGATGAATTGCTCACTATAAAAATTAAGTGAAATATTGTCTCTACCCCATCTTGAGATTAAATGAAAGTACTAGAATTTATATCACATTATTTGTAAAAATTATAGTAAATTGCAACCTTTCAAATGTTTATATATTGAACTTGAGGGTTGCGGCCTTTAAAAATAAAACTGACATAGCAACTATAGCATGAATTTCAAAATTGCAGACTATATTTCATGGGGCAAACACTCACTTGTGGTAGAGCTAGGATTCAGATGGAGACTCTGGTCTGATTGTAAAGACCATGCTTTTATTCTTTCTCATTTTCTTACCCTGTAATTTCAAGAATCTAACATGTATCTTAGTGTCATTCATATCACAGAGGCTGGAGTAAGTTCCTATATCAGGAAAGCATTGAGGTATTCCAATTGATAAAACACCAGCAGAACTATTATCTGATGCAAACCTGTAAGACGTTTTGTACGTGTTGAAAAGGAGCAAGAAACAGATTTACCTCAGAACTCACTGTTGGAAAAAAATGTTTATCATCACAGTTGTTTGGCCATGTGCTGTTCTGAACACTTTCCAACAGCTAGGAGTCCTAATAAGCCTCCAAGGAAGATGCTGTTTTCCATATCTAACGCAAGTCTAGACTAGGGCCAGGGAAGAGAAGTGACTTGTCCAAAGTATTCAAACCCAGGCACTCTAACGCAGAGATTCCCAGTCTGGGCTGCTATGCTCCACAGTCTCTCTGTCTGCTCCTGCTGTAGAAACCGTCATCTAGACACACATAGTGGTAGGAAGTTGAAAATGTGAGCCTTGAGGTAGAACTTCCAAGAAATGATGCTCCCCATCTTTGGGTCCAGGTTATCTTATCTTCTTGATCAAGGTCTTCGAACCAAATTCCCTCTGATACTCTTGATGAGAGGACTGACCAAGATAATACACCAAAAGGATCACCATAATGCATAGCGAATTACAGTACCCATTATCCGTTCCCTGAAAAAAAAAAAGAATTAACTTTAGGGTGTAAATTGTGGTAACCAAATTTTCTAGGTGTGAGGTGATAAATATTTGCTAAACCAGCACTATTTTGAACTTTGCTCACAATAATTCTGTAAGTTTACTCTTGCTATATGCATTTCGTTGATCTGGAGGAAACTCAGCTTGTGGGATTGAAGACTGGTTTTCTGAAATTGTGTAAAGAGGGATTCACACTCGGGGTGTACACACCCAGAACCCCCATTCCTTCTCTGTTTTTCTAAAAACTGGTTTTGCCCATGCGGTCCTCATTCCTGGATGAAGAGGCATGAGTAAACGTCACGGGAGAAAAAGTGCTGTTCACCTCGGGCAGTGCTTTTCGGGCATACTAGCTAATGTAATTCAGCTGCATTGGCACAGGGAATAACAGCCACACTGAGCCTTGGTGCTCAGATCCGCCTGAATCTGTAAACAAAGCTGCATTTAAAATTACAACATGGGAAGAGACCCCAGGCATCTGTGTTGGTGTCAGAAGTGGCCACTGTTGCTCCAAATCCAAAGATACTGTTCTTGAATCAGTCATAGGTTATGGCTCTCTGGAGACAGGGGTATGAAGCCTTCTCTGCCAGTGGAAATGTGAAATTCAACAGCTGATCTGAACATTTGCTGCTGTTGACATTCTATAAAATGTCCCCTGAAACAGGAACTCTATGTTCTAGTCCAAATTAAGTGACTGTTTTCCTGTTTGTTGACCTACCGCTTCAAGGTTACTAAGTCATCAGCTTAGAAAGGTTCATTATGCTCCCCTGTTCTAACAAAATGCCTGGTTTCTACTAATGGCCCAAGAAAATAGCTTATATTCCCTTCATGTCATACGCATTAGCCTCTCTCTCTCTCTCTCCCAATCTTCTCTATATTTTTACTTCTTCTCCTCAACCATTTACTAATATTACCCTGAATTTAGAGCCATACAGGTAGATAAAGCAGTAGATAAAGCAGTTGAAAACTCACCGATGAATTCCAGAGATCTGGTTTGAATCCCATGTCTTCTTCTTTCTAGTTCTATGAAGATAAGACATTAAACTTCTCAAAGACTCAATCATGCATCCTTAAGTGGGAATAACCTTGATTCCTTCTGTAGTTATTTTGAACTGAGTGTCTTCAGTTCTTCAGTGCTTCCAACGCACTCAACGACGTGTAGGAACGACCCAGCCGCCATGTAGGCAGACACATCTCAAAGACACACACACACGTCTATTTCAAAAGAAAGATTCAAAGTCTCTCTTCTAATGCATCCAGTTCCAGTGTTTAATTCCCTTTATAGCCACAAGTTGCTTTACAGCGTACAACTTAAATCTTTACAGCCTTTGTCTCATACCATAACGTGAATTTAATTACCATTCAATTGTGAATATCTGCTGACTTGACACAAGCAATGGGACCTCTGGCCATGACTTGCCTCCTTTTCCAACTAGCAGACTGCACATTTCGCCTGAGAGTACAGACTGAAAACCACACAAATCAAGAAGAGGCATTAAAAACAAAGATCCCCATGCTGTCTACCAGCTAGAGCAATTCAGTGGGTCTGGGGTGGAGCCCACATGCCCAGTGATGAGCAAACGAACTCCTCTGCTGATTCTGGCTTAAAACTCCCAGGCCCACATGTCAAGCATTGGCTCACAGGAAGGGCATAGATTTTGTCTAGTCGCGTTTATATAAGCATTACTATCAATAACAAAGTGCTGCAAAGAGAAGATTTCAGGTGTGGTGGAACACACCTTTAATTCTAGCACTCAGGAGGCAGAGGTAGTCAGACTTTTGAGAATTTGAGGTCAGCCTGGTGGTCTACATGGTGAGTTATGGGGACATCCAGGCATGCATAGTGAGACTCTCTCCCCAAAAGGAAAGGAAAGAAGGGAGAAAGGGGGGAGGAATGAACCAAAAGAAAGGCAGTGTGCAAGAAAATCATCAGAGTCATAGAAACCCCTCATCCAAAAGGGAAATTCTCCATGTGTCTATTTCATAACAGCAAGCTGATTTCCTCATACCTGTACAAAACTTTTACTTAAGCCATTCCTTATATAGCTCAGAATACTGAGACAATTTTAAGAATTCTTTTACTTAATCGGACAAGATTCCATGGTAAGAAAAGTGTTTGGCTCGCACTAGAGTATTGCTCTGTTTTGATGCCTGCTCCCTTCCTGTATACATAGCTACATCTTATCTGATGGGCAGGTACCTCCTTTTTAATATTTCCTGTAACTTTGCTTCCAACAGAGCAGTCCTTTAAGGACGAAGGTGTCTGGAGCATTATAAGGGGATACAAATCTCAACTCTATATCTTGGCTCTATTCACATAAGTGTATGCTTGGCGATCTAGGGAAAGTTTAGAAGCCAAAAAGAATAAAATAGTAATTTTTAAATAACAAATTGACAGTCTATTTTCTGTAGCGATGCTATTGTTTCTACATGGTAGGGCTCCAAAAATATTCATGTCGGAAGCTCAACAGCCAGTATGGCAGCATCATGAGGTGGTGGATTTAAAAGGCTGGGTTCAGTATAACGTTCTTAGGTTACTGGGATTCATTGACTTTGGAATGGAATCATAATTCATTCCCAAGAAAGGTGTTCATTTAAAAAAAAAAAAAAGGTGTGGCACTAACTCCCCAGTTTCTCTGGCTTCCTGTGTTACCATGAGAGCTCTCGCACTCTCACTCCCAACCTTGTCTTGTCATCCACCATGAAGCCCTCACCAAAGCTCAGCAGAAGTCAAAGCCTTGATCCTGAATCTCAGAATTGCAAGATAAATAAACTTCTTTTCTTCGTAAATTTCCCAGCCTCTGATGTTTTGTAATAATGATGGAAAGTCAGATAGTCTCTCTGTCTCTTGCTTCATTTTACTTATTTACCTATAAATATATTAATCTATCATAAGTCACAAAAAATTTGGATTCTGTATCCCATTAGTAAAAATACTTTAACATATAGTCACAGTTTACATGTTCACAAGCTTAGAAACTGCGTACACTTAGTGTGTGTGTGTGTGTATTTAATCATAAGACTTATATAAAAATAAATTTCATAGAGTGATAATATAGCGAAGTGATAGAGAGCTTCCCTAGCATGTACAAGGCCCTGAATTCAACTGATATCACAATTGATATGCACATGTATATATATTTAAAATTTGTATATAGTTGAACAAAATAATATTCTGGAATGTGTTTAATATTTATTAGATTCGAATGCTTCTTGCAATGCACGTTAATAAGTTTAGTTATTTGGGAAGGGAGATTCTCATTTAGTGGTTTGTAAAATAGCAATTTGAAGGCTGAGTCTGTATCTCATTTATCCGTGTGTTATTTCAAAGGCATTGCGATTACCCATCAAGTCAGAGGTTCATCCAGAGTAAGAATAGGAGTCGATCTTTATTTCTTCCAAGTCAATTCTGACTTAGAGGTTAACTTCCCATCAGATGTGCCTGGAGCTCATGAGAGCTTCTTTTGCAAAAGCTCCCAATCAGCTGCTTTCTGATTGTTAATGGACATGCATTGTCAGTTCAATTTAATTCAAGTATCTTTGCATGAATCTTCTTAGGCTATTTATGTGTTCCAAAACATTAATAGCTGAACAACATTATATCCCTTAAATCTCTGGACCCTTTAAATCAGCCAAGAAGAGCCTGAAAAGCTTCCGTTATGTGAGGAGATTCCGTTATGTGAGGAGCTGATTCTATGAACAAGCACTCTGAATCATGACCCTCCCACTTTTCTGCGAAATTCCTCTCATAGAAAATGTGACACACACATACGTAGGCTAAGTGAAGATTCTGTGTGAGTCTGATTCTCAGTATTAGAAATCATTATTTTTTTTCTGTGTGAGATAAATAGCACATAAAATACATTTTAAAATTTTCTTCCTGTCCCGTAATGATGGATCGCCTGACATAACCACCTTAAGACACTAGGTAATGTTTTGGGTCCCTATGGATGAATGTGGCATTGACTCTAATTTTAATTTCTAATATCTCTGTTGCCAGTATTCACAGCCAGTCTTTGCTGACATTTTCTTCTGTCCTATGACTCTGGGGCATATCCTGCAATACGCCTCCTTAAACCTCACTTTTCATGCCTGTCCATTCCCTGTTCCTGATTGTTACTCTCCCTCCTATAGCCAGGGAAAACATTCTTGAAATGCATAGCCCATTGCCATGCGTCCCCCAAGAATCAGCAGTCGCCTAATTCCAAGCTGTAGCTATCTACCACCCTCAGGTTTTAAGGGGCAACCTTGGTAAAGAAAGCTGATGGGAGGAGCTGTGACTTGATCATGCGTGTTTGAGAGTATCAAAGAATTAATCCCCTTGGAAACTTTATTCAGGCAGCATTAGACCCAAACTGTCAGTTTCATTTTGTTTCCAATCTGCCCTTCTACTGTCTTTATACCTAAATACCTATTTGCTGCCACCTAGTGTATTGAAATATGCTGGTTACATGTGGGGTTTGAACTCACTGGATATTATTGAAATATGCTGGTTACATGTGGGGTTTGAACTCACTGGATATTGGAATATTACTACCCAGAGAGATTCTTCGTTTGGGGTTTCTCATAAGCTTTCAATTTATTATTGTGATCCTCAGCATTGTCATAACTTTCTGTCATACAACCGAGGGCTCAGGAACAAGGCAAGCTCTGTAAGTTGTACCCTTATGTCTAAAAGAGGACATTGGGCTTTGCAACTCTTCGATATGCAGTATAAAAGAGCAACATTCAAGGGGTCATCTCAAACCAGAAGCCATAATTTTCACTTTATGACCTTTGGCCGTAGTTAGGAGTGAGCAGAGATCCTGACTTGAAAAAGGAAGAATCAAATACAGCCATAATTTTATTTCGTCTTTTCTTGAGCATTGTCAGTGGACTGTTGTCTACCAACATATAAGACACTCACAAATACACATCCAGTCTCTTCACCTACAATGGACATTCAGAAGTGGACCATAGTAAATAACCGATTCCCTAAACTTTCCTCTTATTTTTTGTCTCCCTGTTTTCTCATCAGAACCTCGCTATGATGTTGTCTAAGTATACTATAGCTTAGAGCAATGCTTCTCTTTATTTACACAACACTATGTAGTGTTTCTAATATATATCAAAATGTTTCCTTTGGAGTTGTCTTATGAGTCTTTTTTCCCTAGTCAGTCAAGTTTCTTGAGGCTGGGATAATCTTCAGTCTCTCATTTCTGTGAGGAAATCTGGCACATCCTTGAGGACAATGCATATGTTTCTCATAATGAGTATGTTTTCCCCATAGTTTAACACACATAAGGGTTAAATGTAGGACGTTTTCAGATCAAGAGCAAGATTCAGTTTCTAGGCTCTGTGCTCCCCAGCTATCTAGCAGCTCACACATGCCAATAAGTCTTTGAACTTCATGCCAAAAAAACAAAAACAAAAACTGAAAACCCTACAGCTCAGCGTACCATATGGGGAGAAAAGCTTTGATCTGAGACAACTGTGGCTTCACATCTAGCTTTACTATTTACTGCATCTGTGTTTTGCCTCGAAATTATCTGACCCCTCAGAAGCTCAGCAGCAGCTTCTTAGCCATAGTTGAGGATCATAGCACGAACACACCACATTCCACACACAAGAAGCATGTAGATGAAATGACAAGGCACATGCTAGGAGTGCGACACATAGTAGGAACTTAATATCTTTTAAAAGACCTTTATGCATTGCTTCAGTAAATGCTTTTAGTTACATTTGAGAAACTAGGCTGAAGAGCTGGCTCAATTGGTAAAGCGCTTGTCATGCAAGCATGAGAACCCATGGGGCAGCGGCATGCATCTGGAATACTCGGGAGTCTCGTGGGTCATCTCTCCTGGTGTAAGCAGTGATGAACAACAAAGAAAGTTGTCTCAAATAAGGCAGAACATGAGTACATGTACAGTGGTATATTACTTGTGTTTTAATAAATAAAGCTGGCCTGAAGATCAGCGAAGAAAAGCAGCCAAGCCACTGGAGAGCTCTTACCTCTCTGAAATCTTCAGGCTGAAAGAGAGTAAGTTACTGTCTCTTCTGGCCTTATAGTCCTCCCTAGTGCTGGGGTTAAAGGTGTGCACCACCATTGCCTGACCTATATGGCTGACTAGTGTCTGCTTTGCACAGACCAGCTTTATTTCAGGCAATTTATTTCAGGCAAGCTTTATTTATTAAAACACAAATAATATGCCACTACACTTACACATAAACATACATACACACACACACATACACACACACACACACCATACACACACAAAATGTTTTTCAGTTACTCAGATTAGAAGTAATCAGAGCACTATATTGTGTGATTCATGTGGAAACTGTTCTCCCCAGATGTGATGTTGTTGCCCAAGAAAAGAATTCTGGGAATGTGGAGACATTTGGTAGCAATGCAGAGAGAGAAAGGAGTGCTCCTAGCATCTAACAGGCAGAGAGTAGGAGTTAAATATTAAATATCCCAAGTGCACAGGAAGGCTCTAAGAACAAAGATTACCTAGTCTAAAATGCCAATTGTACAGAGGTGTAAAAATTTTGTTAGCTTCTAGGCACTTGACCCAAATTTGTTTAACATCCTGACTAGACACGGAGAGAAAACAAGCTTTCACTGTGGTTAGCTGTGAAGAGCTCCACCTTGTCTAGGACTCAGATTCTAATTATGGGGCATTTTTTATGCTAAAATCAAATAAAGCTTTGCTGTGTTTCAATTTTTTCCTTGAAGTTCAATTCCCAGGATCTACTAATGCACTGGAAATGTGTTCGCGCTCCTCGGTCCTGGTAGTAGTTGTTTGCTGAAGACCAGCCATGCCTCAGTGACTGTAAAGAATGGGTTTAATACTGCCAGCAAGTTGTACAGTTGGGACCCAAGTTCAAATCCCACTGCCTTGCATACAGGCTTGTGGTCTTTCCAGGCTGATATCAATGAAGCACTCTATGGGCAGTTGTAACTTTCTGCCAAAGCGACTATGGCTCTTCTCTTTCAACAATATAGAGCTCGAGCCTGTATCTGCATCTGTAGGCTCTGCATCCCAGAATCTAAGACTAAGTTCCATGACTACCACAGCTTCTGCAGCTGAATTCTCAGGACCGTACATAATAGGACGACAACATGAGAACCCCTGACAGACAGCTGTGAGCTTGCATTTCTGCTCCCCACAAATGGAAGCTAAGGCCTGACCGATCTTCTTGATAGTGACCAAACCAGTCATGGACAGCAGATAGTCATGGTGACATGCATGCTGTCATCCTCTGAAGGCTGCACAGGCCGTTTTACATCCTCGGTACCTGGAGTTGCCTCCCCTGCTTTCCCAGGTTTCAGTGCATGCTGCTTCACCTTGCTAATCCGACCCATATTTGGCTTATTTTTCCCAAGACTCGGTACTTGAGAGAACTTTCAATATAAACACTCGAGAAATTCATTGTTGTACTAGTATAATACAGAAGTTCATTGTTCTAATCAGTGATCCTCAACTCGTCACAATCACCTGGGGCACTTCAACAATACCAATATTCAGACATCACCCCAATCTAATTAAATTAGTCCTCCAAAGATTTTGTTTACCACTCCAAGTGATTATAATATGCTGCCAGAATTGAGACCCACTAGTCCAATTGGAAAGAGCCACAGTCAGGTGCCCAATTCATGAGTCTCAATCTTTTTTTCTTTTGGGGAGGAGGTATTTTTTAGATTATAATTATAACATTTCTCTCTTCGCCTTCCTCTTTCAAAACCCTCACATTACCCCTTTCCACTCTCCTTCAAATTCATGGCCTCTTTTTTCATTAATTATTATGATTGCATATATATGTGTGTGCATTCAATATACATAATATTATATTAAATTTATAAATATATTCATATTAATATATTAATTGATATATTAATACAAATTATATAGGAATTAATATATTATATACATTAGGAATATATGTATTCCTAAATATAACCTGTTCTGTCTGTATCATGCTAGTTGAATGTGTGTTTTCAGGGCTGACTATTTGGCACTAAACAACTACTTGGTAAGCTCTTCTCTGGGGAAGACCACTCTCCTGCCCGCAGCTTTCCTCAGTTGCCTATTATTCTCTGTGTCATGTTGAGGTCTCATAGGCTTTTCCCCATTCACTTAGGCAAGCCCACTGTTTAGCGCATGCTTGGGCAGTCATATTGGTTTGATGGGTATATCTTCTGACATTACTAGGAGACACAATCTCTCAGCAAGCTCCCTGATCCTCATCTCTTCTCCAATGCTCTCTGAGCCTTGGATATGGAGGTGTTTTGTAGATGTATTTACTGGAACTGGGGTTCATAACTGCATTTTGGTTGGCTATCGATGTCTGAACTGGTCTTTATCTGTTGCAACTAGAATCTTCCTTGATGAGAAATAACGACTACACTGAATATAAGTATCCAAGGACATATATAAGGACATATGGATATGAAGACAGATGTTTATGGAGTGTTGTTAGGGATTATTCTGACTTAGTAAAGAAGTGGTTGTAGATTCTCCTCCAGTAACCATGACTTCATTAGTACGGAGAAATCCAGGACCAGGCATGGTTTCCCTCTTGTTGAGTGGGTCTTCAGTCCAATCGAGAGCTGTAAGTCACTGCCAAAGTAAGTGTGCCACTACTGCACTTTTAGGGTTATGTCCCAGGCTGGTCAATGATGTTGTTCATGTCACAGTTGTGGGGTTCCCTGGTGCCCTCTGCTATCATGAAAGCTAGTCCCATGAGTTCCAATCTTAATGTACAGAGAGAGATGGTCAAAGAGCATTCTAGAATGCCGATCTTAAACTAGTAGGTACAGAAGTAACCAAACCTAACAACTAGCATGCCACTTACTAGTGATGTTTGGCTAGTAAATGCCATCTGCTTAGCCTTCATCTCAGGAAACTAGATAGAGCCATTTTCTCCAGCCTCCCTCTTCTTTGAAACCTTCCTCTACTCTTCAGTACACTAACCTTCAGCTCTTAGTAACCATTTCATTCTGTTTCCTAAAGCTATCATTGCCTTTAACTGCCTTTATTCTTAGCTACTTCTGCATCTGGACGTACATCATTTTATCTGCATGCTTATGGCCCTTCCACAGCAGAACTCACACATAGTGTTATTTTTGTGATTCTCAGTGCAACTTCAGAGTACCTTGCGCACTTACATGCATACATGCCTCTGAATTAATTGAAACTTTGAACATCTGACATGTATTGTCCCAAAATATCCAATAGTCTTGAAAGTGCCAAACGTTTTTTCTATGTTAAATAAAAAGCAAAAAGGGGGGGTAAGAGAGATTGAAGCTTTAGATACGTATGTGTTTATTTCATTTTGTGTGCATATTTAAATTTTAGAAAAGTATTCTGTGCTCTGTGCTGTGGCTTGTTTGGAACAAGGCAGGACTGACACTGGTCCAGACTGTTTGCCACGCCCACAGCCCCATGCATTGTTCACATCTCTAATAGTTTCCAGCGTCACGCTCCAGTCATGGCCAAATATCCACTGGGAAGGAAACAGAACTTTATTGGAGAACTTGTGGCTGAGAACCATCAAGTATGGCTCAAACACCTTGTTACACCAATATATACCTGAAAGTATTTTAAGCATAATTTTAGTAGCACACACATAAGGTAATGGCTATCTGTTTTTTTTTGAGGAATATAATTTTTAAGAATTGAAAGAAAAATATTTTCTTCTTTGTGATATAAGGTCATGTCTAAGTATATGTATCTTTGTAGTTGCCAGATTGCTACTTTTTTTTTCCAAGACAGGGTTTCTCTGTAACTTTTGAGCCTATCCTGGAACTAGCTCTTGTAACTAGGCTGACCTTAAACTCACAGAGATCCATCTGCCTCTGCCTCCCAAGTACTGGAATTAAAGGCATGTGTCACTACCACCAAGTCAAGAATGGTCATCCTTTTTATACTGTAGAAGTATGCTGTCCATATAAAGCAATTTTTAAATATGAGTGTGTACATAGTAACTCAAGTAGACAGTGATAGGAATTCCACCAAGCAAGAGAATGGACAAAGGGCAGAAATTACTAAGAAACAGTGACTCATGGTTTTTCCCCCGCAGGAATTTATCCCAACCTCTTTATGTAAAATATTCTGTCTGGTTTGCCATATGAGCTAAATATACTGCCTCAGGAAGTTATGGTTATTAATCTAATGCCTACCCATAAAGAATCACTCACTGGTTGTTGAGTGATGCACAAATGAACGCATGTAGCTCTACCTTAAAACCAAAAACTTTTGGTGTGCTGTCTTAGTTTAGCTTTTGTTGCTGTGATTTAAAAAAAATACCCTAAAAATAGCAATTTAGGAAAGAAAGGGTCTATTTTAATTCATAATTCCTGGCTATAATCCATCAGTACAGGGAGCCAAGCCAACAAGCACTTGAAGCAGCCGGTCAGGAGCCGGGAGGAATAAATACAAACCTGTGGTCTTCTAGCTTTCTGCACACTCACGTGTTCCAGGTCTCCCCACCAGGAGATGGCACCACCCACAGTGGGCAGGTCTTTTAGCTCCAATGAACAAAACCAAGTTAATCCTCCACAGGCCAAGCTAATCTAGATAGGCCCTAGTGAGACTTTCCAGGTGAAACTAGATTGTGCTGACAATTAAAACCATCACGTGTGTGCATTACAGAAGTGTGCTCCTCGTGTTTGGAACTTTAAGCCAATGAGGTTACATAAAAGGGTGGGTCATTGTCATTCAGAATTGATGTCCTCAACAAAACGATAAGGAATGGTGACTAATTTGCCCACTGCTTTCCTCTGGCAATAAAGCTCCCTTGGACTTGAGATTCCAAGATTTCGGTGACATCAACTTCATATTGGCAAAGGCATTGCCACACTTGCAAGCTTGTACTGTGATAATTCCCACACTTCTTTCTCCCATCATTCCTGGTTAAGAACTTGACATGTGAAATCCAGGCCTGAGACTCCAGTGGTAGCAAACAGAATACCTTCTAATGCTCAGAAAGGCAATGATGATACGACCTAGTTGTTCCTAAATTAACTATCAAATGCTACCTATGAAAGCCACTGGTGAACATTGAAAACTCCAGTGCCCAAACAATTAAATTGTTGACCCATAAACTGCCAACTAAAATGGAATTTTAAAGGATGGAGCATGAGCATCAATATCTGCTTTGAACATGTATTATTTCTGTCTGTGAATTCTTCACTGGGAATTTTAATCTAATGGTACCAGACAACCCCACTTCTATATTACACTAGTGCTTCATTAAAGTTCCACTAAGGAACTTTGCAAGGTTCTAGCAGTGCTTTTTGTACAGTGAATTACAAAATTCTGTTCCCAGGACAGTGGAGACCCAATTTAATAACATCAAAAGATAAGAAGAAAACTCAAGTTATCTCATAATTAATGAACTTTATAACTTCTTATCTTATATATTTTACGCAGGTATTTTGTTAAGGGGAATAGATTTTAATTCATTCTGAACTTTGTCTAACCATTGTCATGCTCTAATTCTAGAATATTTCCAATTCTTCATCAAACAATCCTGTACCCTGTTAGCAGTCAATCCCATTTACCCATTTGCCTCACTCTCTGGTAACCATTAACATTTTTGTCTATGAATCTGACTATTCTTAATGCTGTATATGGACACTATAGCAGGCAATGCTTTGTTCCAGGCTGCTTTCACAAGACAAAACGTTTTCAGATTCCATCTACCTTGTACCATATATTGTTACTTTATTAATTTATATTATTAAGTAATATTATATGTGTTTCCTACCATGTATTCTTTTTTCATTCACCAGTTGATAAACATTTGGATTGTTCCTACTCTTGAGGCTATTTTATTTCATTCTCCTATGGACATACTTATCTTGTATGTATTTGTATGTATTTTTGTATTTTGTATGACATACATATTTTTGTATGACTATGTTTTCATCCTTTTGGACATAATATCCCTAGGAGCAGTATTGATGGGTTGTACAGTAAGCCTGTTTGTAGCTTTAAGACAGTTTCTCATTATGTGGTGGCAACTGACCTCAAACTCACAGCCCTACTTCAGTCTCTCAAGTGTTGGGATTACAAGTATGTGCCACTGTGCCCAACCTTGTATTTAGTTTTTTTGAAAAATCATCAAATTGGTTTTCCACAGTGGCTATGCTACTTCACATCTCTGCCAGAAGTCTCCAATTCTTTAGATATTAATCATTTACTATGTTTGCTAGTATAAGCTTTGCCCTAATCTACTAGAAAATAAATTTATCATAAGTCAGTGCTAATTTTGCACTTGTCTTTGAAAATTGTCTTTGAGAAAAAGCATACTAGGCAATATATTTTTTATTTCTTTTTATTTGTTTTTTATTAGATTTTTTTCTTTGACAATTGTATTAATGTTGTGTTAGTTGATGTTACTATTGCTCTTATGAAACATCATGATCAAAGCCGCTTGGAAAGGGAAGGTTCAACTGGAGAATACTTCCACCAAAGGAACTCAGGACAGGAAATCAAACAGGGCAGGAAACCTGGAGGTGGGAGCTGATGCAGAGGCTGTGGAGGGGTGCTGCTTACTGGCTTGCTCATCCTGTTAGCATATAGAAACCAGGATCACCATCCCAGGGATGGTTCCACCCACATGATCTGGGCCCACCCCCATCAATCACTAATTAAGAAGCCTGGTCTTATGCAGGCATTTTTAAATTAAGTTCCCCCTTTCAGATAACTCTAGTTTGTGTCAAATTGACATAAAAGTAGCCAGTACACATGTATATAATGCTTTCTAATTACTCTCTCCCCCTGCCCATTCTTTCCTATCGTCCATCAACCCTATCAACACTATTCTTCCTAATAGTTGCCTTTCTCATATTTATCTTTTCCCCATCATCTCTCCCATCCCACTACCTCATCTCTGCTTACACCTTTCCGCCTTTAATAGCCCCCTCTTTTCTTTCATATGACTTATGTTCTACTATCCATCTTCCCTTAAGCATTCCTTGCCCGACAGTTCCTTTCTGGTTTCTTGGTTTCTACAAGTACTCCAAGTTAAACACATAAATCTAAACAACAAAGCCAGTACACCATATGATCGAGAAATGCAGTGTTTGTCTTTCTGTGTCTGGATTACCTCACTCATCTTAATTTTTCCAGTTCTATGCACTTCCCTGAAAATTTCATTTTCTTTACAGCTGAATAAGTTTCCATGGTGTATACACACCACATTATCATTAGCCATACATCAGTTAATGGACACATAAGCTGACTTTGTTTTAAAATACATTTTTTTTAAAAAAAAATAAAAGTATAGTAATTCTACTAGTATTTTCTCAGTATGTTCTTCTGTAAGGCCATAAGTTATGTGTATTAAAAGTATGTTCTTATTTTCATCTTCCCAACGATTAGTATTTTGGGAAGTTGTATATACCTTGATAGATCCCTTCTCCAGACAGGAAAAAAAAAGAATGCCAAAGAAATAATGCCCTCACCTTCTCAGCCAAGAAGTATGCTAGTTGGGAATCTTGAATATCCCTCAAAATCTCATTTGTTAGAGGCTTTATTCACAAAGGGAGGCCATAGAACCTTAAGAAGTTGGGCTTGCCCACTGAGGTATTGATAGTATAGCAGAAGCCAGAGGCCTTGAGCCAGACCAATGGCTCAAGTAATGAACACTTGCAAGTAAAGATGTATGAACTAGAGGGTATACTATGTGACTCTCTGTGACACACTACAGCTTCCATAATGAGGTTTTTATATATTTATTTTATTTTATCTTCTTTTATTTTGTTTTGAGGGGGAAGGTTGCAAGGGCAGAGGGAAGATACAAAGGGATGGGGAGATGAGTAGGTTTGGGGTACATGAAGTGAAATTCACAAAGAATCAATAAAAATAAAAAATGTGGGACATGGTGGAAGATCTTTAGGTCACTAGGAGCTTGTCAATAAAGAACAGTGACTTTGCCCATTACTTCTTTCTTTTCTTTGTTTCTTAGCAATGAGTTAAGCAGATTTGCTTTGCCACATATGCCCTTCAGCATATTCCTAATATTCCACCTCTCCACAGACACAAGGGAATGGGCCCAATTAGTCATGGTTTGACTTCCAAAAGGTTAAGCCAAAATAATTTTTCCTCTTTACAATTTTTATCTTGGATATTTTACTGTAGAGACAGAAAGATGACTAACCCACAGTCCTTTTCACAGAACTGATAGGATAAAAAACTGAACTCTAGAACAAAAGAAATACTTTGAAACTTTAAACAGAGAGACTATGGCACTCTGTCCACGGTGATGAAATATAATAATGTGAGAGCCATTAATAAATAAATGCACCAGACAAATGCCATGGAGAAGTAAAGTAAAGACGTGATTCCGCCTGAGCACTGGAAATTAGAGTAAACTGACTTTGGCTGCAATTACTAAAAGAACTAAACAATGAAAGAATGCTCTGAAAACAAAAATCAAGTTACGAAAAACTGAATGACTCCTGTGAGCAGCACAGCCCTTGGTCTCCCAGTGTGGTCCTGAAATAACCTGTCAGTGCGGCCTGTGTAAGAACTTTTCTACGATACAACCAAGTTCAGTGACTTGGTATTCAAGGCCCATGGACCTTCAGCTGGAGCCTTCAATGGAAGTCAACTTTACAACCATTTTGGTGACCCAGGAGTTTACTTTTCAAATCTCACTATATTTGAATTCAAAATAATGATTTTTTAAAAAATAAAGTTAACTAGAGATTTTATAGGCTCTGCTTTTCAATTCCAAACAAATACCTAAGATTTTACAGCTGCATCTTCTCAATTTTGTAGAGAAAATCTAGTATGAGTGTGAATTACTTACATTCAGTATTTTCTACTAGAAAATACTATATTAGCTGTTTACCAGTACCATTACAGTTTAGAGCCTTTTTACTAAAAGCCCACACCGTGCTTTCAATCTTAGTATCTGTAGTTTCATTATTATTTGGCAGCTCCATAGATTTAAATCCAAAATGTCTACCAGAGCTTTTCAAATTCATTCTTTGTCATTATATTATCTATGAGCAGTTTAGTTGCAGATTTACTTGTAGCATTTTAATCGGCCAATATTCCTCAAAGACAGAATATTTACTGAAACAGAACTTCAACTCTCCTGAATAGAGAAATCAGGGAATATCTCCAGCTCCAAACGGGAAGTGGTATGCACACTTCAGAAGGGTGTTTGACCAAAAAAGCAGAGCTTTGAGTGAGCAGACTCCAGCAGGATGAGCACGGAGCGCATCCCTGTAGATGCACAGTGTCGAGCTGCTCGGTAGCAGGCACCAGCTGCTCAGTAAATCCACTGTCCCTTGGCACTGAGCACAGGCAGAGCAAGAATTTTAGGCTTCATTTTCTTTCAAAAAGTAAAATACTAAATCAAAATTTCAACCAGACAGTCCATCCTGACTAGACTGACTTTGGGTAGGAGCTGAACCACTTGTTTGTACTACTGGTTGGTAAGACAACTTGGACTCACACAATCTGAGTTCTGCACTCTTCCTTTCTCACCTGGTTTTCCTGAAATGAGTATTGCCAACAGCTCAATAAAGCTCCTGCTCTGGTTCCCGGGTGCCTGTCACCAAGCATCAGGTGATATTGTAAACATCCCAGAGACCTTTTGAAAGCCAGTTCAACAGTATCTGGATGAATTGCTGGTAATTCTCCCCCCATATGCTTCTTCACACATTTGATACATTCTTTTCCAATGGATTCTCAGAAATACAGAGAGAAAGCATTGGCTTAGAACCCTGTTTTAATGTAAATCATAATAATATAGCAATATTTCCCAGTTATCCAGAACTCAGACTTCAAAAGCTGAAAATATAGAGGGCCCAACAGAAAAACTATCTCGCAACAGTGAGGGTAAAGCCAACTCTATCCCATACACACTTCATATACCAGATGCCCTCACTTGTCACACCTAGTGCCCGTGGACCTTAATTACATGGTTTCACAGTAACCATGATAGCAAATAGACATGATAACAGGATGAATTTCAGGCTTAACAATGGCCGTGATTTTCTACACCAACAGTCAATGCTTCATAAGGTGATTATCACAATTGACATAAAAGTTGCAGTCACAGTGAACATTTATGGAATGCTTATTTTGTATCAAGCACTATTCCAAGAGCTTTGCTCATTTACTGTGTTAGCTCACTTAATCTTTACAATGACTCTGTGACAATCTCCTTTAACCAATATCCTCATTTAACTAACTAAAAGGGTTTAAATAATCTGATTAAGATTTTACAGACTGTATGCGGTGGCAGTGAATATAGAACCTGGGTGACTGGGACCAAAACTGAAGTTGCCAGTCTCTACCTAGCATCCGCGAGTTGCTTTCTGCTAGTTTCCATTGGTTGTCAAGAGGACCCCCCGCCAAGATAAAGAATTGTTCATATTTTGAATAAATAATGCCATTCTAGTGGAATGTATGGGACCTCTATAAAGCTTCTGTGAAAGCATGGGTGTCCCCAGCTAAAGTGAAGCTCCTTAGTCGAGACTGGCCTCCCCAGCAGTCCTGACAGTCACAGCACAGCTCACCATGGTGATTCCTGATCCCCATGCAGTCACTCTAAAGGCCCCATGTCATCAGAAAAGTTTTATTAAAGGTAACATAGATCTTAATACAAATTAGAAAAAAAAAATTCACAAATAGATCTAAGTCATGTGCCCGCAAAGAAAGCATTCTTGCCTTGTTTTGAAAGAATTAGAAGGCAAAATTAATTTTTAACTTTTGTAGAAGGATTATTAGTTTGGTAAGTATTACTTCTTAAACAGAAGTGGGAAGCCATTAGTAAATCAAGGTTGCAAGCAGCATTGTACATATGTATATAGTGTGTATATGTGTATTTATATGACTATATACAGTCAGAATTTATTAAATACAGTGAGAATCATAGTTGTGAGATTTTCATTTTATATAAGTATACATATAGGAGACATACATAAGTCATATATATGGGGAAGTTATGTAAAGACATCTTCTTCCCGGGGATCACTTCTTAAAACTTTGAAAGCCACAGATGAAATGATTGAGAATAAAGACTTTGAGGCATAACTGCTTGGTGGCAATTAGGGCTGTACCAATAGCAAGGTGACCTTTATACTCTTATTTTACTTCTCTGCACCTCAGTTTCCACATCTACAAAATGGTGACAATAAGAGCATCTTCTTCTTGTGCAAGACAGTAGCTGTCGCCTGACCCTCAAGAACACTCAATGACTATTACGTTCTCACTTCCCCCCTTCCGTTCCACCACTAACCTAAATGAGGACCTTGTAAAACAACGACACTGCGTGCAGTCATTTCTTTCTATCATCATGGTATTATGATGCTAAATATATACTCATCAAATCTTTAAGAATCACGTGTGTTCTGTTCTTCACTGCTGCCTGACCCAGATAGGAAGGCTAAATATATACTTGCTCTTCAATCACTGACACATGTGTGCTGATCATCACCCAAGCCCTGTGGAGCACAGATAAGGAAGTGGAAGATCTCTCAGCTGGAACCACCATCTCTTGTTTATTACTTGTAGAAGGGACATTACAATTTCACCACACTTGGCCTTCACCTGTGTGCTTATGCAATCCTCACAACATATGAGACCTTTTCAGCTGACAGTATTTCCTCATTTGGCTTACTTTCTGCAGTAATAATTTCTTCTGGAGAGCAGGGAAGCTGACTGACTGCATATACAGGATCCTTTTCAGACCCCTGGTCTACCATAATGATCCAGAGTCATTTGGTCTGTGTGTTTTTATGACTGTAGTATTTTCTTCCTCAATTTTCATGCTTTATTACCATACACACTGAGTTGGTATTTACTCAACCATTACTTACAATTTTTCAGCATTTAGAATGGAAGCCATATATCAAAGTTATTTATTTATATTTTCTTTTTGTGATGCTGAGAATCTTTTTCAGGGCCTCACACATATTAGTCAAGGCACTATCACTGAGAGCCAGCCCTAAAACCATTTTTTTTTCAAGTGTATCTTTGTACAAGTTTAATTTGGTGATTTTTTTTCTTGATCGTGTTAAGGAATGTTATATTTTTATTGAAAATAAAAACTTTTTTATACAATATATTCACATCACAGTCTCCCCTTCCCTCATCTCCTTCCAGATCCTCCCCACCATCCAACTCCGTGCCTCTTTTCTGTCTCTCTTTAGAAAACAAACAGGAAATAAAAACATTAACAAGAACAGAATTTTTAAAAATAAAACATGAAAAACACATACATACCTGCAATGCCACCACCCCCCCCAAAAAAACCCCACAACATTGGAAACATAATATACAGGTAAAAGATTGGCAAGGGGAAAAATGCCCAAGCAAAGCAATATGAGATGAGAAAAGTCCCCCCCAAAAGCCATCGAGTTAATTTGGGGCTGGCCATCTATTGCTGGACGGGGAGTTTCTTTTAAGTATAGGTTGTATACTCAGTGAGACTCCATTGAAGAAATCAGTTTTCCCTTGCAAACAGTTGTGGATTGGAGATCGTTTCTTGGTTACCATTGGGACTGTATCCACTTTTCCCTCTCAGCGTTGGGACCTCATCTGGCTTAGACCTGTGCAGGCCCTGCCCGTGCTGTCCTAGTCTCTGTGAGTTCATATGTGTGTCAGTCCTGTGGTGTCAGGAAGACACTGTTTCCTTGGCATCATCCATGCCCTTATAATCTTTCTGTCTCCTCTTCTGCATAGCTCTCTGAGCCCTGAAGGTAAGGATTTAGTGAAGGTATTCATATTATAACTGAATATTCCAACGTCTCTCACTCTGCACTTTTTCCATTGCGAGTTTCTGTATTAGTTTCTATCTACTGCAGGGGGGATGAGCTTCTCTGCTGATGGCTGAGTGAGATGCTGATCTGCAGGTGTAGCAGAATATTATTAGGAGTTATTTTATAACTATGCTCCTTTAATGGAGCAATAGTATACAATTTTCTCCTGGGTCTATAATCTATCTATTCTCAGGTTCTTGACCATTCATGTCACCCATACAGTATAAAACATGGGTTCCATCTCATGGAATGGGCCTTGGATCATGCTACTGAACAATTCATATATATGTATGAATATATATACATGCATGCTACTGAACATGTTCACATGTACATGTATACACACATGCATACAAACACACACACACACACACACACACACACACACACACACCACACACAAAGCCTCCAGAGAAGAAATACGTATGATATTTCAAGATATTTGAGTACAAGTAGTGTTAATGCTAAAGTTTCTTCAGAATGTGGGACATCTTCCTTTGTACAAGTAGGAATTAATCTGGGGACAAAGATGGAACTCTTATCTATTGCAATGTTCTTTTCAAGGATGATTTCAAAGGAAATACCACCTTTAGGCTTACTCGCTCCTTAGGACCTTTCCCTCTCTGTCCATTATCTCACTTCTAGTCCTAGGCATCCTTCCCAAATGAACTACCTGTCCCCAAATCCCTTTCTCGAGCACTGTCTTAAATGGGCCCTAAGGAATAATGCTGGAAATGAAGGCACATCTGTTTGACTTCGGAATTGATGACCGACAGCAGCCAGCAATAGATGCGGAGATGATGAGCCAGGAAGACATTTCCAAATGTTAGCATCACCTCCTAGATAGCGAATAAGCTGGCTTTATCCCAGCAGTTACCCTTCTAATTCAATGCATGGCTTTTCTCCTTATTCTACAGGGTCTCCTGGGCAGCCTCAATTCACCAAGTGCCGTTCACCGGAACTGGAGACATTTTCATGCTACTGGACAGTAGGAGACTATCAAGACTTAAAGATCCCGGGATCGGTCCAGGTGTTCTATGCTAGAAGGTGAAGGCTTCATGCCCTTCTGACTTTTCTCCATTATTTTGTCAGTGTGAATGGAATGGAGAATAGGAGTGGGGTGATTCAGATTATGAGTGAGAGAATGTGGGCATGCCTGTGCACATATGCACATGTGTAATTAGGCTTGAGCAATACTGGGACTGAGGACATCTCAGGAGGAACCTCTCTTATGCAGCGTTTTAAATCAGCGAAAGAAATGAAGTGAGAGGAACTGCGTACGTATGAGGGACATCTGTGGAGGCAAAGGAAATTAAAAGTGAGGTGTCCTGCAGTCATGTTGGCAAGTCTGAGAATCCGAAGAGCCTGCACAGATGGCGTGAGACTGAAAACTTAGGAGGGTGATACGGGGAGGGGTCACAGTGATACTCAGAGACAGCACCAGTGCTTGTAGGCCACAGAAAAACACTGAATTCTTCTTTGTGTTTTGAAAAACCTCCATTTGTTTTCTACAGAACAGACCATTGTCTTAAATTAATTAAACTAAATGAGGGAACTTGATCTTGCATTTTTACCCACAGTCCTCTAGACTGACACCAGACAAGGAGAACAAGCATCTAGAAATCCGGTCCTCACGCAGTACTTAAGTTTCATCCCCCTGAAATTTCTTCCTTTTCTCTTCTACCACTTTTAATACACACAGTAAAAGTATACTTCATGGCATGCACTGTGATATTTGAAAATACCTATATGATGTGTAGTTATCCAACCAAAACAACTGTTGTATCTATCACACTGGACATTTATCATTCCTTTGTGTTGGGACCATCCAAAATCTTCTATACTAGATATTTTGAAATACGTAATTAATCATTGGCAATTACAATTAATTACCCTGCTGTGCCACAGAACAAAACTGCACCTTTCACCTTTTCAAATGATAAACACTTTCTTGTCTCTTCTCTTCCACACAAACCCCAAGGGAAGTCCTAAGGGCAACTGCAGGTTAGCTAGGCGACTTGGCCTTAGACTCTCGTCCACAAATCTGAGAATGACACTTTGTACCCCATGGATGACAGGACGGGAAGAAAAACGTATGGGGCAGTTAGTCAGAGCCAGTCTCCATCCGCCCATCCTGACTTCAGCCCTTGCTCACCGAGTGACAGAAAATTAGTCAAGCTGGGCAGAGCTCTGCCTCTTCACTCCTAGGAAGCTGATAATAGATGTAGCTCTTAGTTTTCTATGATGGTTTTCCTTAGATAGAAAAATATGGCATTCAAAAACAGTGCATTCTCATAGTAAGTATACAATAAATAAATAGATAGATAGATAGATAGATAGATAAACAAACAAATATTTTCTTACTATTTAAAATAATAATGATATAGAGTCCAGATTCCAGAGCTATAATAATAATTATTGATTCCTTATGGCTTGTGATTATTGGTAGACTATAACTATTGGTAGACTTTCTAATGCCTACCTAAGTGTTTGATTTACCAATAATAAAAAACTGTAAGTGAATAACCAAGACTGGCCCTATACACCTTTTAGTTATGAGAGGCATCACAGAACACCCCACCCCTGAAGGTATACAGAGATGAGGCAGTTTGGCCACAAATACACCACTTATTCACTTTGAGGTTGATACTGTAGAGAGTTATGGCTCAGTAGAGGCGGATAGACAGATGGATAGGTTCAGACATGAAGGTACGGTGTTTGGGAACACTATTCAATATGTGTGAACTGATTCTGTTATTTCTAAAATGAAAAGGAAGAGAAACCCACAATATGTCATTTTTATACCTTGCTTGGGCAGCTCAGACAATTAGTCTTCAGAACAATGAGAAACTTTTATATAGTCACCATTGACCAAACTGATATGAGAAACAATAGGACAATATCCTGAACTGGTTCCACCCTTGGACGATGGCTTTTCCACCCTCCTCATAGTCACCTAACTTAATTGGAAGCCAAAAGATAAATTCAGAGATATGAAGCCCTCACACACATACTGTCTCTTGCTTTCTTCCATCAGAGCCACGGTAATCTCTCCGCAGGTCTCCCCCCACTCCCATCCCCACATCCACCCCATCCCCATCCTCCCAGGATCCCAGTCTGCACTCAGCCTGGAAACTAACAAGGATTCTGCTGCAAGTGTGACCAGAGGAAGGGAAACTCGCAGATATGCTCAGAAAAGCATCCTTGTATTATCCCTAGTAGAACCTAGAATCTCAAGAGAAAAATATACAACCCTACACACACACACACACACACACACACACACACACACACACACACACACCATGAATACAAACTCATAACCAAGTGCCAACCCATAACTCCCCAAATCAGGATTTTGTGTTTTCTCTACAAAAATATAAATGCTTTGAATATTCTAGCCAAACCACATAAGCCCTCAGTTCTGTTAATCTGAGAGGGGTACAGTTGAGAGTTAGGAGATCAGGATGAAGCCACACTGACCCGTGGATTCTCAGCACCCACTTACCCAGAAACAATGGCACAGAGGGCACTTCCAACTCGGGTTATTGTTTCTGAGTGATCCTTCCTAGGCAACTCCTGAAACTATAGAACCACGCCTCTCATCCCTGACTCACGACATGGCAGCATGCTTTCAATCCTGTGGAGGCAGCACACACACACACACACACACACACACACACACACCAGGGAATGTGGTGGTGTGACCAGCCTTCAGTTCACTGGGCTGTTCTTGGAATCCAAAGCACACAAGAGTCTAAGCACGCAGAGCTGTCAGCAAGGCAGAAGGGCACGAGCACTCGTGTTCTGGTTGGACCCGAGCCTAGCCAGGTAAGCTGGCAGAGATGTCCTCAGCTTATGAAAGCAGCTGATTCAGAGCAGACTCTGAAGGCCTGTGATGGAGATGTGGCCAAATCCAGCCTCTGCACTGGAAGGGGACCCAGCATGAGTGCAAATCAGAGGCGGTACAAAGCGACAAGGGCGGCAGAGCTTTTGGAAGACGTCACGGGAGCCTGCTGGAGGTGCCCATATCAACCTCGCTGTTTTAATCGTTTTATTTTACCATTTACTTTAAAGAGAATGTTTTGTATCATCGCACTTTCTCCTAAAGAATTTGAGACTCAATTTACCGGGGTGTAGGACAATGACTAATCTGGCTCCTTTGTCTGAGGGGGTGGGCTGGATTTGTTCCGCCCCAAAGTTTATTTTGCCAGAGAGAGGTGGGATGTGTGTCTTTGTGGGTTCAAGGACTCCAGATGATCCAGTGGCTCTTGGTAGAAGGATCTGGTCATGGTGGTTAATGGTTGGCATCCCTAAGTTAGAATTATTTAAAGTGTGTGAGCCCAGAATCTGGTTTATTTTTATGACTTTTCCACTCTTTATTTTTACTCCAATCCAAGCCTTGAGGGAGAAAATACTGCTTTCACTCTCTGTTTTTATTTTATTTATTTATTTATGTGCTGTTTTTATTTTTAACGACATCTCCTATGGTCCTCATTTGTGTCACGAGGTAGTCTGGGAGCAAACCTGAAGAGTTTCCCTTTGAGGGCTAAGAAGAGTTAAGTAGCTTTCTTAGACCGTGTTATGTCATGTATAGAAAGGGAAGACAGGTACTTCATGTGTCATAAGATTATTTATTTGGCTTTTAGATTTACTAGCTTAAGAGATACACTTTAGTCGGGTTTGGTGGCATGCCTTTAGTCCTGCACTCGGGAAGCAGAGGCTAGCAGATCTCTGAGCTCAAGGCCAACCTGGTCTACAAAACAAGTTCTGAGACAGCCAGGGCTACATAGAGAAACCCTGTCTCAAAAAGACAAAAGCAAGTGGGTGTGTGGTTGGGGGACCCGAGGTTGATAGTTGTGTTTTGAACTAGCTATCCCTGATCTGCCCTGCTTCACATCCAAATTAACTCTTGTAAGTGCTGTGTCCTATGGAGCTAATGGATTTAGAAAACCTAACCAGGGGGTTACACATACACTTTTCAGAACAGGGCTCCTTACATTACCAAAGTCCAGAAACTGTGAAGCATGGCAGAGCTGGATGGTCCCTTACAATAAAGGCAGACCTGCTGACGGCGGGCTACCCTGAATCTTGGCACCATCCTAAGACTCACTGTTTTTAAATTGACACCATTGGTTACATAATACCAATATACTTGATAACGTCTCTGATATTATATGAATGCCTAATTTTCTGGGCAATTTTTGGTAAAACTTTTTAATTCACTTAGTTTGAATGCCAAGATTAAGCAAAAATGCATCCACTCAGGGAGTCACCTGTCCCTGATCTTTTGCTGTCACACCAGACACGACGCATGCGCATACAAAAAGACGCCTTGTCCTTCCTTCCTCCTTTCTCCATTTACTTTCCCTATTAGGGATGAATCTCCTTTTCATCTAAAGACATGCAGCTTTTAAGACTCCCAATTAGAATGCGAGCAACCGTTTGCTGGCTCCAGTTCACTGCCGTTTTAATCCGAAGTGTGTACAAACAGCTGAGCAGCAGCTGTCTCTGCGGCCCCTCTAAATCTCTAGCGCCAAACACGGAGCCTGAGAAGCAGCTGTGAAGAAGGAAATGTAAAGTGTCTTCTGGGCTTCTCATCCCTTCCTTCCAGGCCACGCCTTCCTCCGGGCCCGTGTTCTCATTCATTGCCATCGCTGCCAACACCGCCCTGCAGTGGGAAAGGCTCAAACAGCCCCATCTTGTGGCATCTGCACCTACACAGTCACTACTGTCCATGTGTGTGTGCGTGTGTGCGTGTGTGCGTGTGTGCGTGTGTGCGTGTGTGCGCGTGTGCGCGTGTGCGCGTGTGTGCGTGTGTGCGTGCGTGCGTGCGTGTGTGCGCGTGTGTGCGTGTGTGCGTGCGCGTGTGCGCGTGTGCGCGTGTGCGCGTGTGCGCGCGTGTGTGTGTGTGTGTGTGTGTGTGTGTGTGTGTGTGTGATGTAGAGGGCAGAATTTGATGGCAGGTGTCATCTTCAGTTGCTTGCCACCTCTTATTTTTTAACGATCGAGTCCCTCACTGAATCTGGAGCCTTGACTATTGGCTAGGGTAGCTGACCAAGCATGCCAGAGGGATGCTCCTGTCTCTACCACCGCAGTGTGTGGATTTCATGTGCTCTCCTTCTTACCCAGCATTTCCGTGGGTTCTTGCAGGGCTCTCTGTGTTTGTTCAGCAAGCACTTTAGCAGCTGAAGCAAGTCGTCAGGCCCTGCTTTAACCTCCATTCTTAATCAAAGGTTCCCTGACTGTGTGTCTTCCTCACCTAGAAACCCTCTTCTCACCTGAAACTGCCCAGTAAATAAAACAGAGACAGCGAATTACCCAGCTTATGTTTGTCAATCATCTCACCACTTTGGCAAATACGTGAGAAACAATTTGAAGGAGGAGAGGTTAACTTTACCCACAGATGCAAAGGGTTTAGTCCACGGTCTCCTGAATATGATACTATGGGCCTGTGGGAAGGCAATACATCATGGTGGCAATAGAAGAGGCTACTTGGCTCATGCTGTCAAGGAAGAAGAGAGCCGGACACGGAGGGAGTGGGACTAGTAAGACGATAACCCTCTGCAATGTCACACCCCAGTGACCTGCTTCCTCCAATCAGCCCTCCCTTCTGTTTTCTACCGTTCCCAATAATCCCATCAACTCATGACTCCATCAGTGAATAAGCCATTGATTGGGTCACTAAGGACTGATTGGATCCATCAGCTGGGAACCCACATCATATACACCCAATAAACCGATGCTTTATTTTAGTACATATAGGCTCCTGACAATATTCAGACACTAGTTAACACTGTCTGTAGATGTGATGCTTCTACATCTACAGCCGAAGGGGTACAGCTGATATGTTGCCTTTTTATGTCATGAGATATTTGTGTCTTGGCTTTTCTGAATCTGGCTGTTGGACACCTCACTTTGACTAAAGCTGCGGCATAATTTGGAGAATGATTAATCCTTTTTTTACCCTCCATTTCAGAATCGCTCATGAATGGACCCAGGAATGGAAAGAATGCCCTGACTATGTCACTGCTGGAGAAAATAGCTGTTACTTCAACTCATCGTACACCTCCATCTGGATACCCTACTGCATCAAGCTAACTACAAATGGCGATTTGTTGGACCAAAAGTGTTTCACTGTTGATGAAATAGGTAAGCCACAGGTTTGTTTCACTTGGCAGGACTTTAGAATAAATATAAAGGAAGCCCCAACTTCCAAGTACAATCAAGTGGAGAGACTTTGTGTTTTCAGATATATGGAGCCTGTCTCATGGGAGTCTAAAAGGACAGAGGAAAATTAACTGACTGTAGCTTAAGAAAATCTGGTAGGCGAGCTAGAGAGATACACAGTGGCTAAGACCACTGGCTACTCTCCAGAGGACTCTGGTTTGTTTCCCATCATCCATGTAGCAGCTAACAACCATCCTGAGTCTAGGGCAGAAGTTCTCAACCTTTCTGATGCTGTGACCCTATAATAGAGTGCCTCATGTTGTGGTGACTCCCCAACCATAAAATTATTTTTATTACTACTTCATAATTACAATTTTGCTTCTATTGTGAATCATGATGTAAATATTTGTGTTTTCCAACCTATCCTAGGCAACCTCTGTGACAGGGTCATTCAACCCCCAAAGGGGCCACTACCCACAGGTTGAGAACCACTTGTCTAGGGGTATCTGATACTTTCATCTGGTCTCTGAACACAAAATATACAGTGCACAGACCTGCACACAGACAAAACACCAATACTAATAAAATAAATAAATAAATTTTAAAGTTAAAAAAAGAAACCTGGTAGTAAATGCTATGAAGAAATGGATCAGGGTCTGAGGAATGGCTCGGTAGTTAAGAGAACTTGATGCTCTTTTCAGAGGACTCGTCACCCACATGTGTTTCACAACCACCTAGAACTCAGTTTCAGGAATCTTTTTCTGACCTCTGTGGCACCAGGTATGCCCCTGGTGAATATACATACAAGCAGGCAAGTAACATAAAATAAAAATAAATTTGAAAAAAATCTAATTAGAAAAGAAAAAAATCCATCCTTTCCTTTACAAAGTCTAACCCTGAACAGAATTCTTGTTGCCACAACAAGGCACTAACTCAACGTACTCTTAATTTTTCTTTAATTTTTGACAAGGTTTTCCTATTCAGATATACTGAAGAATGTTGACCTTTGACCTCTATCATTGTTAATCAAAGCCTAGATTGCCTTGATCACAAAACAAAATAACCATAGACTTTAGCATTAACCAAACAGCTACAATCAGGCCAAAGTCATGTTTATAGGATTTCAAACAAACACTGATGGAAAACACAAGGAAGCAAGTCAAAGAGCCATACGGATGATGCATTGCCCTTCCTGGGCACATGAAGAGGAACTGAAACAAGCAACCATGACTGAGATGTCCGTGTTTACAGCATTATAGTGTAAACAGCAAGAAGCAAGGAAGCACTGAAAGACTTTCAGTAGCTGACCTTAGTGCTGCAGAATCTAACCGCAAGAGCCCATTTGTTTCTCACGGAATTCCTGCCCCTTCTCTCAGACTAACGTGGTTTCTTAGGCAGCGGCGAACTGAAAGAGAGCAGGAAATGTGACTGAATGCTGCAGACAGAAGCAAGCAAAACCTGCAAGGCTGCCTTCCAGAGAGAAGGTTGAGAAAACTGCAAGAAGCAGAAAAGGTTGCCTGGTGGGTTGTCAAGGCTGCTTTTTATTAAATGGCCTCCCCCAGCTGCAGCGCTGATGCTAAGTGAGGGAATGGGTGGGTGAGTTGTAAGGTGTCTTGCTTAGAGTTTCTATTCCTGTGAAAAGACACCATGACCATGGCAACTCTTATAAAGAAAAATATTTACTTGAGGTGAGGGCTCACAGTTCATAAGTTCAGTCTGTTATCATCACAGTGGGAGCATGGCAGTGTGCAGGCAGACATGGTGCTGGAGAAGTAGCTCAGAGTCCTACATCTTGATGGCAACAGGAAATGGTGTCTCACTGCGAGTTATCCTGAGCATATATGGGACCTCAAAGCCCGCCCCACAGGGACACCCTTCCTCCAACAAGGATATACCTACTTCAACAAAGTCACCCCTCCTAATAGTGTCACTCACTATGAGCTTATGGGGCCAATTACACTCAAACTACAGCATAAGGATACTAGTTAAAGATTCACGCTCTGCCCCTGTCTCTGACAATAGCAAGCCTTACATAGCTGACTCTCACTGAGCTCCTGCATGTTTGCTGACTAGACTATATGATACAGTCAAGCAGTGGGATAGGGAGGTCCCAAACTAATTGCAGGACAATGTGCCACAACACAGTCTAGCAGTTCCTTGACTTGAGGGGTTTAGATGCATAAAAAACAAGGTAGTTGATCAAATGCATAAATAGCCTACTATGTCTGTGAGATGAAGAGGAGCCAGCTGAACCAAACTGTGACAGTTCAGTTATAAAGTATGTGACACCAAGTGTCACAGGCCTTCCCAAAACTACTCTATTCTAATGGTGACAAAAGAAAAAAAAATGGTTATGGACTCAAGAGCAATTGCATAGGTCTAGCACCCCCTTGAAAATTCACCATTGGCTTTGTGTACCTCACAAAAAAGTTGGGCTTGGTCTTACTGCCAAAAGTAACATTCCCATGTCTTTAAAAAAGTACATTACTATGTCTTATATAATCATCATAAGAGATAGGCTCTATTATGAACCCCATTTTATAGATAATGCAACTGAGACTCGGGACTGTTAAATAATGGCATCAAGGTAAAATATGATAGCAGATAAGGTGTTATTTTAACCTACCACCAGTATGTTTTAGTGTTTCTGAGAAATTGACTTTGCCACTCGTGGTTGATAGGTTGGAGAAGGACAAACTAGAGACAGAGCTGTTAAAAGACTGAAGTCAGGTGAAAGATGATTTTAAAAAATCACAACAGTATCACAAAAGAAAAAGGAAGAGAAACTGAGTGAAAAGGCAAAGTCTATAGTAAGCTTGGTATGTTCTGAGAAAGGATGTCAGTGGCCGGAACCCATAGTTGACTCGTGTATTGAGCATCTATTATTCCTCACAGGGCTGTTCTTTGGATTTAGATGAAATGATAGATTAGTTAGATGCTTGTCATTCATTCAGCAAATATTGTACCCTTACCTTAGTCAGACAGCATTTCATATGATGAAAAAGAAAATGTCTTTCTAGCAGAGTTGAATCCCAGTAAGGGTGGAAAGAGTCGGAGCCATGGAGAAATTCAGGGAACAAGCACCGAGTGTGGGAGAGGCTGCAGTGTTATGTAGGATCATCAGGATTGGCTCCCCTGAGGAAGGGGCAGCTGAGTAAAGAACGCTTCTGTTTCTGAGAGAAAAGTATTTCATCAGGAAGGCATGGACAACCATCCTGAGATACTAGCATGCCTTCCTCACAAAGAAAGCACAGGCATCAGAAATCAGGAGAGCTAATGCAGACTGGGAAGGAAGGGGAGTGGAAGAGACAAGATTTGATAGAGTTATTTTCAGGCTCTTGTAATAACTGTGGCTTTCATCTGGAGTGAGATAGAAAACCCTGGAAGGTTTTTGGTGATTACTGAATGCCCTAACTTAAGAGATAAGGGAATCGTTGTGTCTGTGGAACTGGTGATTGTGTGGAGAACAGATTGAAAGAAAGGGGCAAAGACCTAAAGGAGACAACATGGAAGAGACCAACACAGTGAAAAGTGATAATTCTCTTTCATAGAGAAGCTGACATAATCTGTTCATAGCATGACAATTCTTCCAATGAAAGTTATAGATCGGATCTAAGGCACAAAAGAGAATTGGGAAGCTTTTATAAATATTTTAAAAGTAAAACAGAACATTTTTATATTAAAAATGTTACTCTGTTATAAAATATAATCTAATAATGTGAATTTCTGGAAGAATTAAGAGTGCAGTTGAAAGAAATGAAAGAATTTGGTCTCTAAAAAAGGCAAGCCATTAATATCAAGTGCTTCTCTGGGGACTGGTTCTCCTTTGAATTCACAGTGCAACCCGATCCACCCATTGGCCTCAACTGGACTTTACTGAACATCAGTTTGACCGGGATTCATGGAGACGTCCAAGTGAGATGGCAGCCACCACCCAGCGCAGACATCCGGAAGGGCTGGATAGCTCTGGAGTATGAAGTTCAATTCAAAGAAGTAAACGAAACTAAGTGGAAAGTGGTAAGAATCACTACATCCTATACTTGGACATTTCTTCTTCCTAATTCAGTAGTCACTTCCTTAATTGTGATAATATTTTCTTCCACCTAATACCACGTGCCAAGCTATGTGCCCTACAACTCATTATTAGAGGAAAACTGATATAATCATTAAATTAATATCTTAAAAGTCTATATGACAAAAAAATGCTGATGTGGATCTTCCATGTAGATCTATGAAAGACTATAGGGTGAAGAAAATCATTTCCCTAGTCATCTTTGGTATTCAGTTTACCCATAGCGCAAGGTCACACACTAACCATGCTGCTATCTTTAGAGATGAGGCTGAACAGTAGGATCACGATCAAGGTCAATAGTAGGTGATGACCAAATGTCTGCCCATGATTTTAACTGCTGCTACTCATTAGACCTCTATTAATATCTGTTCTTAGGTCTCTCCAGGAGAGAGACATAGAGAAGGAATTTACCTCATAGGGGTTTCAAAAAGATGCTTCGTTACATACCTCAGGGAAAATAAGTTAAGAGGTCCCAACATAGGTGAGCAGAAAGCAAGTTGGCCCCTGAACTTTTCACTTCTCTGCCAAGAGCATGGGAACTCGGCACTGAGATAAACTGCGCATGGCACACAACAAGAAGGGAAACAGGATTACCATGCCATTCCAAATATAACTAATTCTAAATCAGTCTAACCACAACCACAGCCCTGGCCAAGATAAGCAATTTCTGGGTAGACATGAGATTGTACCCAGCACCCTGGCAGGACTCACTCCCCAAATGTTGAGACATGAGGCCCTGTCCTTCCGTGTAGCACCAAAATGAAGTTAATTTTGTCAACAGCAGAGAGTACAATTTGTCTGCTTCAAACAGTTACTTGTCTTCAAGGTTCTTTTTTTTTCCTGAATCATTTTAATTTAGGTATCTGGTTTATAAGTTGGTACCAGAAAGGGGTTGGTTGGGTGTTAAGTCAAACAAGACTTTCTAAATCTGAATCATAATCAAACATTTATTCAACAACAAGGTACAGGAGCAACTACTTTACCCAAGGAACCAAGGGCATCTGAGGTTTTCAAACTGGAATCATTTACCTCTGAGGGTTCTTGAGACCATTCCAAAGGAGCATATAAGGTCAATGCTAATTCCACAATATATACTATAATAATATTTCTATTCCATCATGCAAAGACAGTGGTAAGGAAACTGCTGATTCTTGGCATGAGTCGAGGCAGCGGTCCCATTGTTTGCTGATAGCCACTATATTCTTCATCATTGTGAAGTTCACAGTAAAGGGTAGGAGCAGTTTCATAGGCGTCTCTGCTTAAATCTCAACCTTTGGATCCGTCACTGTCTAAGTATCTGTGCGGCACATAAAGAGAACACGCAGTGCCTTTCTACATTCCAAAGTCATGATGGAGCAAAACACTTAAAGAACTGATTCAACAGCTGAACTAGCAACTCTTTTGCATGAAACACAAATTTTACATGAAGAGCAACAGATATACTAGTAGATCATTATTCATATCTGACTTGTCAAACGTTTCTCAAGAAGTTTACATTTCCAGTAAACATATAACAATGTTTGCACCTATGGCCAATTTTAACTCCCGGGAGATATGTAAAAGTTTTCAAATGTGTATCTATGAGTTTGATAGCCTTCCAAACATATGAAGACTTTATTCCAAAAAGATCCATGGTGATATTAGAAAAAATGGTGGTTTTATGTTATATAATAAAATCTGTGAAAACTTCCAAAGTCTACATCTTAGTGAACTGATATACTAGATAAAATAGTTTTTCAAATATTCTGAGAATAATTGTACTAATTATCATTATTATTTATCTTGTCAATGATGTTTTGAAATGTTTATACAAGGTATGATAGTAGAGCAATTAATTTTATGTATTCTTTCACATATTTTTTTAACTGACAGTTTAAAATCTGCTCTCTTGTATATCAGTAGAATTCAGATTTACTAACTTCAGATTCTAAGACGGTGGTTCTTAACCTTCTGAATACTGCGACATTTTAATGCAGTTCCTCATGCTTGACTCCCCAACCATAAAGTTATTTTTTATTACTACTTCATAACTGTAGTTTTGCTACTGTTATGAATCATGATGTACAAACCTATGTTTTCCAGTGGTCTTAGGTGACCCCTATGAAAGGGTCATTTGGTCCCCAAAGAGATTGTTACCTACAGGTTGAGAACTGTTGTTCTAAGCTGGTCAAGTATTTTTGACCAGTATTTTTGACCTCAGTATTTTTCTCCAATACTGCTGTCTGGGGGACCAGCCTCCAACAGCACAGGGCTTTGACAGGAATTCGTGGAGTTGGCGACTCTAAACTTTTCTATCTGCGGAGGATTAGGGAAAAGGGCATTCACAAACTCTCTTGGTGTTTTCCTTCTTTATTCCTTCTCTTCTTTATTCTCTGTCCCTTTATTCTCTCTCCTTCTATACCATGCTGTTTTATAGCTTTTATACCCCAACAGAATCGTCCAAGCAATACAAGAGTCAAAACAGTTATAATCCATTTTTCTCAAGTGAATGATTATAGTTAAAAACATGTTTTTCATCCCCCCACATGATTAAACATTTTATGTATTACAGGTGAAAAACAAATTATCCCAAGAAAGAACTCACATACATTCATACCCAAGCAACTTGTTATAGATTGACCATGTGGCAAAGATGTTCTTGTCAGGTCTTCTACTGGCAAGCTGCATTTTGCAGTTACAAAGAAAGGGCCAATTACTTTATTACTTATTTGAAAGGTAATCTTATAAGGAATCTTCAAAAATCACAAACCTAAACATTCATAAATGAAAAAGAATCAGTCAGCTCTACTTTAAATCTTTAGGGTGCATATCTATTCATTAATATTTTTTATATCAGGAGACTGAGGACATAAATTGGTATAAGGAACTAATCAACACCTTTGGTCATCAATCAAATCAAATCAAAGCAAGGGAGAATATGTCAATCAGCTAGTAATAATCGGGCTGCTTTGTTCTTGTTTCCTGACCTCAAAGAGTTCCTCATTCAACTCTGTGCCTTTTTAAAACTTTAAATTGTCTTCTAGGGTTTTTCACCTCAACGTTATTTATCAAAAACATCGTAGTCTAACTTTGTTGTTTTCAAAGCTTTGTTTCAGCTGTGGTGCATTCCGAGCCCTGTGAACACATCTCCCAACATTAAGGTTAAAAGAACTTAAACTAGCTGGACTATTGAGACTCACCTGTTAGTAGTTAACTTGAGGTACAATTCTTGCAACTCCGTAGGTGAGACTCACAGATCCTGGTTGTGAAATAGTCTTGCATTTATCATTATTCAACAAAATTCTGTGTAAGCTATTATTACTATTATTAAATTAGACAGTACAGCGTAGGGAGGGGTCATTTCTGAACAATTCCACAGGTAAAAATGCCCAGTAGAATGGGATATTTCCAAGAGATAAACACACTAGATTATAAGCAGTGGAGATCTTCCCACATCCACTTACCCCCTGCTAGATACCAGAGAAAGAGAGCCACAGTAAACATATAAAGGCACAGCAGAAGCAAAAGACATTTTGGGGTCTGCAGTCCCATGACCTTGCCTAAACGAGATTGGCCCATCAGAGGATTCCCTTCTTCTGGGCTGACACCTGGAACTTCAATTGCAATTCGCTGCCCCTCTGGCATGGCCCACAGCACTCCAATCTGATTTTTTTTATTTTTTTCACTAACATCTCATCAACCTCCAAACCTGTAGATCCTGGTATCACAGAGGTGATCGACTTCTGAGCTCACTTTTGAGGATTCCACATATAATTGAGATCATGTGGAATTTGTCTTTCTATGCCTGTTTTATTGTATCTGAAATATTCTATTGTCATCCATATTGGAAAAAATATTCAGTAAGGATCATAGTTTTTCATTCCCTTCATATCCCATTTTCTCATCCTTTTATCCATCAATGGATCCAAGCTGATCCGTATTTTGGCTATTGCAAGTAATACTACAATTATCATGAGCCGGCAAATATATCTTCAACATACTGATTTTACTTTGACTATAAAACCATTAGTGAAATAGCTAGATCATATGATAACTCTACTTTTTATTATTTGTGTAACCTCTATATGCTCTTTAATCTTTGCTGTCCCCATTTTCATCTCTACGAACAAGTTAGGAAAGTCATCAGAAGTCCTACCCTCCTGTGAATGCTTGGAGTAACTTGCCTGCAAAGATAAGCCCACTGATAGCAGTATAAATGGTATGGGAGTAACTAGTTTCTGGTTAGAGTTAAAGCCTTCTCCACAAGGTGGAATCCATGCCTGACATCATTAACCGAGCCAGATTAACACAGCTGGCTAGGTTATGCATCCTGGAGAAGAACCTAGTACCGTTATTCTTCTAAATGGACACAGTAACTAACTGCCGCCCCCCAAGTTATTATCATTCTTCCCATAGATTAATACACCTCTTGGCCCTCATCAGAGAAGCTTCTTTTTTCAATAGATAATGACTAATACAGAGAACCACAATCCATCAACATGCAGAAGATACAAGACAGCAGAGCATTCAACTCTGAATAGAACATCCATATATCCTACCCCTTCCTCCCAAGATTTAAAGATTACTGAGGAAGAAGGAAAAGGAATATTAGCAGAGTCTAATGATGCCTATAAGGAAACTATTTGCTGGTCATGACAATGCAATTACACAAGGGAGCTCCTAGCACCAGGGATGCATGAAGCAAAAAGCTAACACAGTATCATGCCAACAAAAATTCCACTATGGATGGGGAGAGGTTCATGAGGTACCCCCCCATCTGAGAAGCTGTTGGAGACTGTTGGAGCTGTTGGCTGCTGGGAAAGGGACAGTCAGTGTTCTTCAGGGATGTGAGACCTGAGAGACTAGCCACGTTCCAGCAAGTGGTCCCACACCTATGCACATAGAAACAGTAAATAGACTGAGTATTTTGAGAGAGAGAGAGAGAGAGAGAGAGAGAGAGAGAGAGAGAGTTGGGAGGGAAAAGTGGTGGAGATTAAGAATAGAATAGAATGTGGGTTTGATCAAAACACAGGTATTTATGAATGTTAAATAAAATTGTTCTCATTTTTATTAGCTGATTCTCAGCCGTTAATGGCCAAATAAACCTTTTTCTGTTGGAAAGGTGGAGTATTGCATGTTTTCTATCAACAGGAACATGAAAGCATGTTGAACGCCACCTGCTACGTGTTTGACTTTAAGGAAAGCATCATAATGACATGGATCTTGGGTCCAACTCTCTGAAAGCAATGCCTAATTGGCTAACCCTCTACTCTCACTTCCTTTCTCTGGGGACAGGGTATCCTAACTTTAAAAACTGTGAAATGTTGATGCTCAATGCCCAGAGTCTCCAGTGACTTTCTGTTATATTCATTTTCCTGGGGTAAATGTGATCCTCTAGATATGATACCAATGACAGATCAATAAAACTATTCCACCTAAATCCAACTTACCATACCAGTGAGTTTATTGCGTGCTGAAAGGAGAATAGATGAGGTTCACCTACAGGAGTGTGGATGACACCAATGCGCCTACACTCGCAGGGTAACCGCCACAGCACATGACTCATGAAAGTGACATCTCAGCTACTCCCTTCCCAGCTTGAAAGAGGCTAAGGTGATTGGTTCCTCTTCCCAGAGATACTGTGTACATAACCCTTGTAAAAGGCCTTGTGAATCACCTAGGCTTCATGAACTCCCAGCCTTCTGAGTTTTGCGTACTTCCTAAGTCTGAAAACCTCCTTTCAGGAGATAATGTTTCCATTCAGAGGAAATAGCTACGCTGCACTTTCCTACACAGATTCTAGAAAAACAGACTTTTCTGAGGTAGATTTAAGACTTCTGGCATAAATAAAGTGTGTAGCTGTTCCCAGTAAAATTATTGACATTTTAAAACAACTATAGTATTTCTAGAATTATTTCAAATTCTGTGATTATTAATAAATGACTACCAAGATTTTCCAGAGAATATATATTCTACAGATATATAATCTACTTGTGGCCTTTGAGGTGTGGAAATTTGGAGTTTCCTGTTCTAATATATTGCTCTATACAAAACCGTAAAGTCCCAGAGAAGTAGGTAAAATATTTGTACTCCTCTTGATAACTCTGCCATGCTCAAGTCTGTTATAACTTAATCTTAGTGGACTATCTCATGACCCAATGCAAAGACATAACCTTATTTCTTTAAGCAAATATGTACCTTTGAGATTATACTAAGAGAAATTTGAGGATTGGTATTATTATTTTAACAAAATTATTATTCTTTTAACAAAATTATTCTTTACATAGCTTGTCTCAGTTTAATATTATTATTTAATATTATTTAATAGCCAACTCCCTCTGGACATGTTAAAATACTACTCTAAAAATAGTAACCCCGTGTGAGGAGAAAAGGGAAAACACTTGCATTTGTGCTTTGAGTGACTGGTACCTGAGGCAGTATGTCTTTATATTTTGTTTTGAAAGACGGGCCCTTTATGGTCAACATCAGTTCCACTCTACTCGTTGAGACTGGAAAAGGAATATGAAGTGCGCGTGAGATCCAGACAACGGAACGTGGAGAAGTACAGCGACTTCAGTGACGTGCTCTACATAACATTTCCTCAGATGAACGCAGTGACATGTGAAGAAGGTAGAGCGGGGGGGGGGGGGGGGGTAGGGGTGGGAGTTAAATTGCCGCTAGCATGACTTTTGGTGAATAGCAACTAACATGTGCCTACACGGTTAGTATATTGTCTAGGTCAGTATACCCTAGTTTCATGTATCAGGGGCAAGACATTGAAGTCACACTATCTGTAGAAGATGTATGCATTGGAAAAAATACAAACAAAAGGAGGGACTGGAGAGATGGTTCAGTGGTTAAGAGCACTTCCTGTTCTTCCTCAGGACCCAAGTTCAATTCCCAGCACCCACATCAAGAGATTGACAACCACCTGTAACATCAGCTCCAGAAGATCCGCCATCTCTAGCCCTTGCTGGCGCCTGCACTCAGATGCATGCATACACATAATTAAAAATAATAAAGACAATTACAAGGAAATAACAAAAGGATTCCGTTTCCAAATTATTTGATTTAGGAAAGGTCCCAGGGCAGGTGAAAACTCAGACAGAGGAATAAGGTGGTTGTTTGTTCCTGAACAGTAGAATTCTAAGGGAGTATTTTTTTTCCTTTGTATATTTCTTTTTTATCTAGATTTTCAAATTTTTCTGCGATGTGTTTGTTTTGCATTTGTAACTGGAAGAACCAAGGTTACCTAAAGTTTGGAGACAAAACAGTAGTGCTTGTGGATTTGGGGAAGCACAGGTGTGGTGTGCATACTTAGAGAAAGCCCAGCAAGCCATGTGTTTGTTAGTCATATTCGTGGGGCGCATGAAGCGTTTGGAAATTCTACACAGGAGAAACACAGAGATGACTCGGGATTTCTAGCTGTAGTTAGCTTCTGCCTTCGTGGAAAGAATATGGGGAACTAACCTTGAGGTAACTAGGGGCTATTTAGTCATAAGGAAAGAGATGGAGGTTTCACAGACAAATTCTCCCAAGGCTCATAAAGCATACCAATATCTGAACAACCTCAGTACAATGTATATAAGCAGTTTTAAAGCCATAAAAACTGTTCTATGTACCTAGGTATATCATGGTTACTCTGCCCTCACAATGTTGGTACAGCCTCAACATGGAAACTAAAAAATTATCATTACAGCTTAAAATATCAATTGAGCTTTATTTACCTAGGTTTCACAAGCAACAATTTCTTCTTGGCAAAGAAGCTTTGGTGATATTCCTTAGATATTTGAAAATATGAAAATATTACAGTTTTGACTTTTTTGCAACCTATTTGAAACATGTGGTTTTGGTTTTGAATTTTTCCTTTTCAATAATAATGTAGTTTTGAAATTGTAATATGATTATATCATTTCCCCTTCCTTTTCCTTCCTCCAACACTCCCGTGATGCCACCACCATCACTGCCACCTCAATTTCTCTCATATTTTTTACCTCTTTTGTTTTTTTTGTTTGTTTTTGCTGTTGTTGTTGTTTTTGAGACAGGGTTTCTCTGTGCAGCTCTGGCTTTCCTGGAACTCACTTTGTAGATCAGGCTAGCCTTGAATTCCCAGAGATCCACCTGCCTCTGAGTCCCAAGTGCTGGGATTAAAGATGTGTAACATCATTCCTAGTGACCTCTTTCTTTAAATGATTTTAAGTACACACATACACACACACACACACACACACACACCACTTCTGTATGTGCGTGTGTGTGTGTATGCATGCGTGCATGTGTGTGTTTTAATCTAAAGGGATTTACATTTACAGTGGACAAGCACATTGTATCCTTAAAAAAGAAAAACAGCCCAGATTTATCTACCATGTTTCCATGGTTATCAAGAAAAACACTAACTTGGTCATATGAATTCAGATTAACAAATGTTTTCATGTGGGAAAGGGCAGTGCAATGTAATCTTTGCTTCAATTATTCATAGCTCTGTTAGTGAAATATTCTTTCCTGTTTTAGATTTCCGGTTTCCATGGTTCCTAATTATTATCTTTGGAATATTTGGAGTAGCAGTGATGTTATTTGTAGTGATTTTTTCAAAACAGCAAAGGTAGGTGGAAACACTCTAATATGTTTTTTTAAGTTCTGATGTCCTTGTGCACTCCCATGTGTTGTGTCAAAATTTCCCGTGTAGAACCCTGACTGCTCTTAGGACTGGAGAGGGAGGAGGAGAGGGAGTGGGGGGAATGGGAGGGTATTAGGAGGAGGGGGAGGGGAGGAAGTGGAAATTTTTATAAATAAATAAATAAATAAATAAATAAATAAATAAATAAATTTTTAAAAAATTCCCTTGTAGAGTAGCAGGTAATATTTTAATTAACCCAGAAAATTTAATTTCTGGTTTTGCCTTCACCACACCTATACTCAGTCTGTAGTGTTCACCTTAGAAAATAGATGGTTTAGATCAGGATGTCGTGTAGCACACTAAAAGGTTTGCAGTAGTGCCTGTGCGTATGTTGACAGCACTTCCTTATCTGAAGAGCTCTCCAAAGCTGCTCAACAAGTCACCTCTTCACATCAGGACCCCACAGTACCCCTGGGCGTTGAGCAGAATCTGCTGCCATCATCATGTACAATCTCATTGAAACAACAAACTGAACCCACCTGGACACTTCATTCTAAGAAACTTTCTCAAGCTTTTTCATAAGGTGTTGGTTTCAAATAAATTTTGGTTCCATTTAAATTATTTGCTCATCCATGGTTTTCCATTTTACCTATGTTTGTAAATTCAGTCAAAATTCCTTCCAACTTTTTAAGAAATTCTATTTTGCAGTCTTCTGGAGTCCAGAGAGCTGAGTACAACTATTCAACCCCGGCTGTCTGAGCTAGTTATACCATTCATCCCCTCTGACAGTCTACACTTTTGTGTGCAACGTCATCTTTTAAAGCCATTCCAACAATAAAATATCATTTTTCCTCTTGAAAATTTAGATTACAGAAAACTTTTTTGCAACATGCAGGAAAAAAAATATTGGTTTATTTGCCCTTTTTTACATTAAGATATTTTTAGAATATCATGAGATGATGAGCCTCTTTTTAGGACAAATATGACTACTACTTTCAAGATTCCCAGGACTCAATTGGTCTTTGCACTGTAAGTCCTGCATCCTGGAAATCCTTCAGTTTGGGGCCACCAATAGTCGGTTGCTCTATTTAAATTCAAATCAAGTCCTTCAGCTGAAGTCTAGAGGTATCAGTGACTCAAAATGAAGTGTAGGAATATATGGTTTGGGCTTTCAGTTGTTGCAACAATCCAAAGTTCTCAAACCTCAAAGTTAGCCATCCTCAAAACAGAATTCTACTAGAAATAACTCAGGTAATACTAGCACACTCTTGAATGCCAAGAATACTAAAAGATTACAATTGAATGACCTCTATTTTCAGTCATGTTTTATGTAAATTTTTATGATGTAAATGAGGGGGAACGCAAAACTCAGTGCATAATTTCATTTTGAACTTATCTTATTTTTAGCCACATTCTTGTTTTATGAAAACATCTACTACAATTGAAACAACAGTGTTTTCAGTTGTTTGAGAAAAATAGATATATCTTGAGAATTTTAAGTGTGAACTTGAATAATGCCAACAAGAATCAGATTAATGGATTTGATTAATTATTCTATAGAACTAGTGAAATTTCAAAATTTGTATGAAATTGTAGTAAACAAAATTGCTATGTATATGAAGCCATTCTTAACACTAGTTATTCATTTCAGGTCATGAAGGCCAAGAAAAGATGTGAGATTTTCTAACTATATTAGCTTAAAAATATGTGAAACAAACTATCACCCTCTCAATAAATTGGATTTTAAATATATTACATATATATTCAAAATCATACATAAATGTGTATATATGTGTGAATATATGTGTATATATTTATATGCATTAATATATTATACACATCAATTTGTTGCTATTATAATATTAATGATTAATATTATATAATATATGTTGCTTATAATTATATCATATGATGTCATATAACATATTTTAATTATAATAGTTAATAATATAATAAGTGTTATATAATATATTACAAATATTATACATCCATATATTGTGCATATATGTATATATATACATATTAGCCTCTATTTTGCTTTGTTTGCTCATACTGATTGATTTTTAACTTCTGATTCTCCTGCCTCTACCATTCTGTGGTGCTAAGAATTCAACCCAGGGCTCTATGCATGCTAAAGAAACATTATACCAACAGTGTTCAGTCATCACCTCTAACTAAAAGAATATTTTGTTTTCTTGTTGTTATGGTGAGGTTAGGAGATAAAGAAATGGGTTTCACTGAATGTTTCCATGCATATACATCATCATGTCTCTTATTTCCTCCTATTGCCCTCCCTCTCCAAACTCTTCTCCTTGCTGGTCCTCTTCTTCCTCCCTCCTGCTTTCTGCATATATATCACATTATCTTGCCTATTCTCTACATTCCCTTGCACCTCTTCCTCGTCTCTCTGAGTCTCCTTTTCTCTTTTGTTTCCTACATATATAGATATATGGAGAAATTTAAATCTCCATTCCGTATCTGAGTGAGAACATGGTAGCTTTTGTTTTTCTGTATCTGCCTTATTTCATGGAACCTAACAGTCTCCCGATTCATCCACCTTACCGCAAGTGTGATTTTATTTCCACTATGGCAGAATATAGATAAATATGTGCACCACACTTGCTAAGAGTATATTTTCTATAAATAACGAAGCTCTAAACAAACTGTAATGCTCAGTCAAAATCAGCAAATTGTAAAATCCATTTGAAATCCTTTGCACTCCTGCTCTCCTGTGATAACTTGAGTTTTTGTAGAAAAGAATCAATTTCTTTCATTTTCCTACAGAAACCTTTATTGCTACCCAAATTTACATGCAATAAAAGCAGAAAATGATAGGAAATAGCACCAACTGGGACAAAACTAACACACAGTTCCAACATTAGAATGCTCCAGGTCTTGCTCAGAATCCCAGGGATATCAAAGGCTCCAGGATCAATGTATCTTTCAAGTTTGTGAAAGAAGTTTACCCTGTTATAATCCAGATAATTAAAAGTAAAGGGAGGCAAAGTTCATATTGACTTTTGTATTTGAATTAAGTGAATTTGGACATACTTTCAGCCCAGGCTCTTTTTCCTCTGTGCTTGTTCCCACTCTATGGCCGACCCAGCCCTTAGCTACTGATTAGTGAAAGAAAGAGCTGCATTTCCATACAGCAGAAGTGAGACTGAAAGACCGTAGATCCACAGTGTACTTTTGGTTTCTATTTTGGAGTGAGGATTTTGCTATAAAGTATGAGACGTTGTGAGACTCCTAACAATGGGAGGGGGTGTGTCTCTGACTCTTTCCCTGCTCTTGAGACTCTTTTGCTCTTATTAGGTTGCCTGGGCCAGCCTCCATTTGAGAACTTTCACCTTGTCTTATTGTATCTTGTTTTGTCCTGTTTGGCTATGTCTCTTGGACGCCTGCTCTTTTCTGAAGAGAAAACAGAGGGGGAATTGACCTAGGGGAGATGGGAGTTGGGGGCCGGGGAGCAGGGTGGAGGAGTGGAAGAAGGGTAAACTATGGTTGGGATGTAGTGTATGAGACAAGAATCTGATTTCAACAACAACAAAAAAATGAGCCTTCTGGCTTAGCACTGAATGTTGAGATGTGTAATAAACTAGGCCAATCTCCCTTTGTCGAGCATGATCTGAAGTAGAGAGCCATCTCTCCCATTAGAGGAGATACACAGCGTACCAGCATGACCATTCCTCTTAATAATAACACTGCAACCCACCCGGCTCATTGATTTACACTACCAGCTTGGACCCTTAGGGTTTGGGGGTCTCTGTGGTTTAATGTCATCACAATTACAGAAGCCACTAACATTTGCAAAAATAGATCATGTTCTTCATAAGGGAAACATGTCACAAAATCAAACATTAGCCATTTGGGAATATTTGTTTCATCTAATTGAGGTTACTTTGCATTTTTATATATTTGAAAACTTAAAGTATGCATTTATAGACCAAACAACAAAGCAGCATGGCATAGGGCAAACAGCCTGTCTTTGGAGCAGTCATTCTGGGCCTGAGCAGCAGCCCAACCAATGTCCTATGTATGATGGGAGTGCACAGACAATATCATCTCTATAGTCAGACTTTCTTTGGACCTCCAGCTCCCAGATAATGACATGGAGACTTTTTATTAATTGCAAAAGTTTGGCCTTAGCTTAGGCTTATTACCAACTAACTCTTAAAACTTAAATTAACCTGTTTATATTAATCCACGTTCTGCTACGTTACCTCTCCTCCACATTGTACATCTGCCTTCCTCCACATCTCATGGGTGAATTTTTGCCTCTCTAAATCTCCCGAGTTCCTCTCTTTCCCTGGAAGTCCCACCTATCCTCTCCTGCCTAGCTATTGGCCATTCAACTCCATTATTAAACCAATCAGAAGGTGCCTTAGGCAGGAGAGGTAAAACAAAGACATCTTTACACAGTGTGATCAAATATCCCACAACACATCTCCCTTTCTGGTAGTTGTAAGGATTAGATGAATTGCTTGATGCAGGAGTCAATCCTCTTGTTCTATAAACAATCATAGGGTAAGGTTTTAAACTCTAGGGGCCATATCTGTATCACAACCACTCAGTTTCCCCACTGAAGTATGGAAACACCAGAGTTCACAGTGTTAGCTTTAAGGCAAAAACTTCAGTTATGCTAGCAATAAATAGATGGTTTATTCTAATATGTTCAAGCAGCTTCCATGTACTAAGTAATAGAATCTCAATAAGACACAAAATCTATAGAATAATCATTAAAATTAATTATTCTAGGGACTAGAGAAGTGACTCAGCAGTTAAGAGTACATACTTCTCTTGTAGAGAACCTATGTTCAATTCCCAGCACCACCTAGGGTGGCTCACATCTGCTTCTAACTCCAGCCCCCGGGGATCTGAAGCCCTCTTTTTGGCTCGCTTGGCACTCACTCATCTGTGGAGTATATTCAGGGAGACACATAACATAGATCTTAAGGGGAGTGCATGAAAGGGGTTCAAGAGAGGACAACTAGGGGAAGCTGGAGGAAAGTGAGGAAAGGGAAACGTGATGTAATTCAATTTCAATTAAAAACATTAAAAATAAATCTTTTCTCCAAAGAAAAAATAATCTCAATATTTGAAGGAGAAACTGTAAATACATCATAGTATTAGGTATATAAATCTGTCCTAGTTAGAAATAGTTCAGATTAGTCTGTCCTATTTTAAATGATCCATTCAATGTCAGTCTGGTTAGAAGTCATCTTCAATGTTTTATGGTTGCTATGGACTGTGCAGTGCTAGCTTAGTCCCCCACCCCCACACTCTTTTTCAAGGGTGAAAATGACTTTGGTTTCACTTTATGGACTAGTTTGTTTGTTTCTTGGTGCTGTGTGCTTTAAAGGTATCCTATTTACGAGTTACTTGGAAGTTGGCTCTAGACAGAGTTATATTCCTCACAGTCAAATATTAAAATTGGCTATTCATCAAAAGTGCTAAGCAAAAAGAAAATAAATAGAAGAAACCATATTTTACTGAAATAAAGGCTTTTTATAATGTTTTTCTCCTGTACTTTTTGTCACCAACTGTTTAATACTTTCCCTCTCTTTCTCATAGAACATGTAATCTTTAAGATCTGTAAAAATAATACTTTATTTGTTTTCAAGGATTAAGATGCTGATTTTACCCCCAGTCCCGGTTCCAAAGATTAAAGGAATTGATCCAGATCTTCTCAAGGTAATTAACTCTAAGCCGTGGGTCATTCAGTTAAGTAACACCTGAAGAACACTGTCCTCTGTTGAGAGGGTTTGGGTTGTTTGTTTGGTTATTGTTTTTGGTTTGGTTTTGTTTTCTTTTAGCAAGCTCAATACATCCTATGAACATTATTTAATTGTTTTGAGTTGTTTTTCATAGGTCTCCATTTTCTGTCTGTTTCCTAGGAAGGCAAACTGGAGGAGGTGAACACCATCTTGGGCGTTCATGACAACTACAAACCTGACTTCTACAATGATGATTCCTGGGTCGAATTCATTGAGCTAGATATCGATGACGCAGATGAAAAGAGTGACGGGTCAGACACAGACAGACTTCTAAGCAAAGCCCACGAGAAATCACTCAACATCCTTGGGGCAAACGACGATGATTCTGGGCGCACCAGCTGTTATGACCCTGACATTTTGGACACTGATTTCCACACCAGTGACATGTGTGATGGTACCTCAGAGTTGGCTCAGCCACAGCAGTTAAAAGAGGAAGCCGATCTCTTGTGCCTTGACCAGAAGAATCTGAAGTACTCGTCTTACGGTGCTTCCCTTGGCTCTCTGCACCCCTGCATTACCCTAACTGCAGAAGACAAACCACAGCCACTTGTGAGCGGTGAAACTGAATCAGCCCACCAACCTGCCTCTACAACGATAAGCAATCCTGCTTCACTGGCAAACATCGACTTTTATGCCCAAGTAAGCGACATTACACCAGCAGGCAGTGTAGTCCTTTCGCCAGGCCAAAAGATGAAGGCAGGGATAGCCCAGTGCAACTCGCAGCCACGGCCAGAAGTGGCTGCGCCCTGCCAAGAAAATCATAGCATGAACAGTGCCTACTTCTGTGAGTCAGATGCCAAAAAGTGCATCGCTGTGGCCCCTCACTCGGAGGTCACGTCATGTGTAAAGCCAAGCTTTAACCAGGAGGACATTTACATCACCACAGAAAGCCTTACCACTACTGCCCGGATGGAGACCGCAGAGCTTGCTCAGGATGCCGAGATGCCTGTCCCAGACTACACCACTGTCCACACCGTGCAGTCTCCAAGGGGCCTTATACTCAACGCAACCGCTTTGCGTTTGCCTGAGAAAAAGAAGTTCCTCTCCTCGTGTGGCTATGTGAGCACAGACCAACTGAACAAGATCATGCAGTAGCCTTTCCGATCTTAAGAGCAAACAAATGGCAGGGCATGAATGCCTAAACCAAAACCAGGTTTTAAATCTGTGCTGGGAGAGTGAGATGGTGTGTGTGGATTCTAAAATACTTTTTCTGGAAATGTTGAAACATTATCATAAAGTGGAAAATCAAGAATACTTAATCAGTTAGATACTCCCATTGTGAATTATGAATACTTTAAAGAATCGTCTCTAATACTGCTTAGTGGCAGTGATTGTCTGTATTGTGGGTCTTAATTTTGTGATACTAAGCATTAAATAGTTATGGTTTTCATGTACGTAAATCATGCTTTTTGAAAAAGCAAAACAATCAGGTGGCTTTTGCAGTTCAGGAAATTGAATGCAGATTATATAGCACAGGCTAATTTCTTTTTCTTTTTTAAATAACTGGGAACTAAAATTCTAGGCGAGAAGGTAAGGCTAGTTTGGATAGGTAAAACACTTATTTTGACAAAAGAAATTGATAAAGATATTTTTAATAATTTACACTTTAAGCATGGCTATTTTATAATATACCACACACATATTGTAGTTCACATGATTCATCCAAGGATGTTAGAAACTACAGTGTAAAGAATAATGCTTTGGTCAATGAACCGAAAGAAAAACAAACAAGTTAGATTTTTACAAAGCCCTTTTTTATAACTCCCAAAATTTCTTAAATCTAAAATGTCCAATAACCTGCATTATTGGAACGAATTCATTTTAAAGGTTTAAATGGATATTTTTTAATTGATGAAACAAAATTTTTATACAGATCAACATATCACACACCCAACAATAACAGACATGAGAGTTACAAAAAAACCACTTTCTTCACCAAATTTAAGTTCAAACCACAGGGCTCCACGCTAAGAGAAGCAGAAGGGACAGTGGTCCCCATCGGTCAGGTTGTGGAAGAGCTGCGGACACACGTGGCGTGGGGTTTTGAGAGCCCAGGGGTTGGGAGAAGAAGGCTCCCACACCTGGGCAGCACTGTCTCTTCAAACACAACTTGGTTTTTGCAGGACCCTAAGAATTAATTCGTACGAAAGGAAAGTCACCTGTTGAAGCACAATGGATAAAGCTAACCAGGGAACAGAACAGAAAACTGAAGGCCTAGATCTTTGTTTCACAGCCAGGCACATACTTCTAACTCATGGGGGAAAAGGGACAGAATAAATGAGTTTCCCGTCACAAAGGACAACTGAGAATCAATTAAACAAGTAGCAGAAACTTTGTCATCAAACCGTTTATAAGGTGTATTTTAAATAGTAAGAAAGGACTCATCACTTCTTATTTACCCCCAGGAAGATTAGTCTCAGACAAGGTAGAAAAACAGCCGATATAAAAATCACTCTTGGACTCCCAAATAACATAAACATAGTTCTTTCAGTTAGCCCCCCCAAGAAGATGTGTGAGAGAAAGAAGACTCTCAGCCCACTGAAGAATACATCTCATTTTAAAGTATTTTTTAGAAGCTTGAAACTTTAAAGTTACCTTTAATTTTAATGGTATTTACCATTTTGCTCAGACCTTTGTAGGGAAACGGGCTTAATGTTTAGTGGTTTTAAATTCTCCTTCATGCAGGAGAGACAGTGACAATCTAGCATTGGGTGTTTACGGTTCACTGTGTTAATTACTTGGTAATTGATTTTAATAGATCTTTCTGCTACCTTGCTGCTATGGTTTCTCCAATGGCTACATGATTTAGTTCATATGAAATATCATCAACTCAGAATCTATTCAGCTTAAAGACGTGTGTTTTGATGAACTATCTTACCATTTCACCATAGGCTGACCATGTTTCTCTAGCCAAAATTAGCTAAATACCTCAATCAGTCCCAGAATGTCAGTTTTGGTACTCTGCTGGTCACACAGCCATTATTCACAGTATGACTAGTTGTGTCCAGCAGTCTGTATTTAACTTCCTTTTATGTCTGTGGATTTTCCCCTTCAAAGTTCAATAAATTTATTTTCTTGGATTTCTGATCGTGTGTTCCTGATAACCCCAAAATGAAAGCACCCCAACTCAGGTTGAGACCCGCACAGTAAAGGACTTGGCAGAGTTAGCATAAATAACAGTGGGTGGTGGCTCACAAAGGAGCAGAGGGGCAGGGGGTGACTAAGATACTCTTTGTCTTGTATGGACTGTGTCCTCTCTTGAGACTACGACTTCATGTGGACAGAGACCTACATGCTTCGAACACATCCTAACAGTTAAACGGTGAGTTCAAGCTGATGTAAAGTCTGTGGGTAACGGAAAGAGGGGGAAGGTTGGCATTCTCTCTGAGCTACATTGCTAGCTTGAGCTAGTAACTTCTCCTGGTCAAAATGATCTCCTTCTGGTAAGTCACGTGGGAATGGGTTGCAAACTACAAAGTCTAGAGATACACCATACTTTAGACTTCAGTAGGACTCCTGTAGCCAAGCAGATGCCATGTGGGAGACAGAGGAGGTGATGCTTCCAGAACTGTAAAAAGAGCTATAAATGCCACTGGAGGAAAAACTTCCAGGCCTGGGCACCCCTTCCCTCGCCCTGAGATTCTATCCCTTGCAAATAAGCTGTCACTTGGGGAAGGAAAGGAAGTGAAATCCCCGCTGGGCAGCTGCACAACCAGCTGCTACATGGACTGTTGCCAATGTTGTGGTTCTGGAGCCGAAAGCTTGCTGCTACACATGAGGACCAAGTGTGCTCTGTGATTCTGTGACCATCTGGTTGCTTGTTTGAGCTAAAACAGTCCTCCCCCAACCCAGATGTATTTGGAAACATTTGTCATTTCTTGAACAAAGTTTGTGGTTCCTAGCTCTACGTTCTTGCCCCTGCCCCTTTCTCAGCAGGAAAATCTCCACATATCAAATGTCTTTCAAAATCCTTCTTCAACCAAGGTTCAGTTCAAATGCCATCATGAAATTGATCCTCCAATTGCCTCCAGCCTTACTTAAGTGATCTTTCTCTCCTCTGAGCCATTTTTTCATGGCGTTTATCATTCCTCGCCCTTTAGTTTGCCTGGAAGTCATTTAGCATAGGGTTACTTACATACATGTCCTGAAAGCTCCTGATCCTAAAATGTTTTTAAATGAATAATTTTAAAGCAAAACAAGTTTAGGAAACCGCCATGACACATTTTTTTTAGATTTTTAAACATTAAAAAAATAAGCTTAACACATTATTTTCTAATTTTCTTAAAGATGAACTACATCACATAGGTCAGTGATGTGGTGGTTCAATTCCAGGCCACTGTGAAAGTCACTATTACAATGAAGGAACTCACAAGGGGTTTTTTTGTTTATTTTGGTTTTTGGTTTTTGGTTTCCCAGTGTATCTAGCAAGCTACTGATACTATGCTATGCTCTATTGAGTGGGCAGGAGTGTTACTTCTTAAAAATGCATACACATTAAAAAAATGATTTTATTTGCTTCATTACCATCTGAGCCTTCAGCAAATCATATCTTTCTTCTGGTTGGGTGTCCTGCCTTGATACTGATGGCTGATTTACCAGAGCGGTGGTTGAGGAAGGTTGGAGTGTCTGTGCCAGTTTCTGGCATCAAAGCAACAATGAATTCTTCCACACAATTCTCTGTGGTGTGTCATGTTCTCTGACAGAATTTCACCGACAGAACTTCTTTTAAATTCGGAATTAGTCCTCTTAAGTCATATTGGTGCCCTATAACTGAGTTTGCATTACATGCTAAATCTGCTGTTCTTGCTTTACAGGGTAGGGAAGAAGATGGCAACTCGAGAGAGTACTTTCTTCCTGGATTTTTTAAAATTTATTGTTTGAGAATTTCATACACAAATAATGTGTTTTCGTCAAATCCACCCTCTACCCCTTTAACTTCCCTTTATCTCCCAGCCATTTTCCCCTCCCAACTTGACAAACTCATTTTAAACCCACCAAGTCCATTTAGTGTTGTCATTATGAGTACAGTTTCATCTGTAGGAATACAGGCAGTGTACTGGACAGCCACATCCCTGAAGTAAACTGACAATTCCCTCTCCGAGCAACCGTCACAGGAAAGAACTTTATTTTCTTATCCACCAGCAGCTCCACACACATTAAAACTTAAGCAACTCACATCTCCGAGCTCAACTTCTACCTCTGGCTCCGTGACTGTTTTACCACGTCTGTGATTTCTTCCTCCGCTGAAGTCTTAAACCTTTCAAAGTATCACATGAAGACTGGAAACAACTTCTTTCAAATTTCTATTAATTTTGACATTTTTACTTCCTCCCATAAATCATAAATGTTATTTGAATCTAGATTGTGAATGTTTTCTGGAAGATTCTTGGTTTACTTTGCCCACATCGACCAGAGGACTCCTTACTTATAGTCATTATCTCTGACTTTCTGAAAAGAATTGGCATTGTGTTCATAGGCACGCAATCAACAAGAATCCCATTGTCATCTCCAGACGGGCTCTTTAATAACCAGATGCATTGTCAACAAAGAGCAAGATTTAACATTTTTAATAAACTGCTAATTTTTATGTATATTATCATTAGTAGTATACATTCAGTATATGTATTAACATGGTCTCATTATATCTATTAATGGGGTTCATATAATATTTTAATGCATACATTCAACATGTATTTATTTACCCATCCCTCTTCCTCCCTAACCTCTGCTGACCACAAATTTGCATTTGGGACTTAAAATTTTTCCACTTAAGAAAGAATATATGAGATTTATGTTTTTATGTCTAAATTATTTTATTTACATCATTTTAGAAACATTGGTGGAACCTGAAGTCATTATTTTTTGGTCAGTTTATTATAACAAATTCATTAAAATGAACATTACACAGCTAGATTAAGGAAGCCACTCAAACAAACATTTACTATGTCCCAAACTTTATGCATCTCAGTGGACTTCTGGAAAATTAGAGTACATATTAGAATACAAATGTTTACCTGCGACGATGATGCAGTTCTTTTCTCTTCCTGAGTTTGGGTGGCTTTGCTAATATTGTATTTTCTAAGTCCATGCCTTTTCAGTCAAATTTAATCTTTCTTTGCAGCTGAATAATACTCTTTTGTGTATCTGCCAAATCTTCATTAGACATTCATCTGTTGATGAACACCAAAATGGGATCCATTTCCTCATCATCATAAATTAAGCAACAATAAATGTGGAAGTGCAAATAGCTCTGTCGTAGCAAACAGAATTCTTGAGGTATATGCCCAGGAATTAAGCAATTGGATCATATGATAGTGCTATTGGCCACTTTGGTTGCTTCTTTTGAAACCCTGGAAAGACCTTGCATACTACTAGATTGATAGAACTGGTATCATGAAAATGACCATACTACCATACCTAAGTTAAAGATGTAATGCACTACCCATCAACATTCCAGAGTCACACCTCACAGATCTAGAAGAAACAATCTAAGAAATCATATGAAATTTCAAAAAAATGAAATCAATCTTAAAGAGTAAAGACATAGCTGTTAGTATCACAAAACCTGAAATGATACCATAAAGCTATCGCAATAAAGATAACCTGGTACTGGCATAGAAACTAATAGGTGGACAAGTAGAAAAGTCATAGAATGCAGAAATAAGCTGATAAACCTATGGCTTTTTGGGAAAAGGAGGCAAATGCATTCAGGGAGACATGATAACCTATTAAACATGGCACTGGCAAACCGATAGGCCCCTGCAGAAGGATGAAATTAGATTCAGATATTTTACCTTGTACAAAAATCAATTTGACGTGAACAAAAGATCTAAAGGGAAAGAATGGAGCAAGAAGGGTTAAATTTGGGCGAGGGACTGGAGGGTATGGTAGAGAATGAAATGTTGGGAGGGATAACACTAAAGACCTTTAAAAAAAAGGCAATTGAAAATCTACAACTGTAGAAGGTTCCTAAATACATATTCCTACATATTATATATGTACACGTATATAATGTACATATATGAAAATGAACTAAAATAAACTTACCCTGTATTAAGACAACAATGCCCCTCCTAGATGGTACTGAAAGGCCTAGTGACAGGGAAAAAAATTACTTTTTGGAGTTGTTGGCCACCCACCGAGGTCTCATAGACCTCCAAATTTCACAGGCCATTGCCATTGCTCTTGGTTAAACTCCAGAACTTGGTGGTAAGACTCAGTTGCCGAAGCTACCACAAACTTGAATCATGAACATGCCAAACTCAAGGTAGTATGAACTTCTAAACTTCATCCATACTGGCTAGCTTTTATGGTAGTGGAAGGTACTATGCAAGTTAGTGGAAGAGAAAGGTAATCATCATACTCAGCTATGACCCCTGAATGGTACAATAGTGGCTCATCTGGTGAAACGTGCCCACTGGTGCAGTAATGACATCAACATCATAGGAGTACCAACCACTTTCTGATTGGATTTCAGTTTCACTTCACAAGATGAAATCTGTACCTCGTACCATTATCAGGATAAGAACCTATGGCTTGATAAGTCATGGGCCTTAAGGGAGAACTTGCTATTTGCCACATGGACATAGTATTAAACAGTTCCCAATGATGAAACTCATAGACCAATGTATATCTCAATCCTCATCTGAGAAGCTTCTGTTTGCAGTAGATGGTAATTAAACAGTGGGAAGAGAAAGTCGGGGAACCTGGCTTCTGAAGAATTTAAAACCCCAAAGCCTACCCCCCCCCGCAATAAATGTTTCCTCTAACAATACCACACTTACTCCCCCAACAAAGCCACACCTCCTAATCCCTGTCAAATAGCACCACTTCCTAATGACTAAGCATTCAAATGTATGAAGGCCATTCTGAGAAGAAAAGGTCACAAAATTAAGAGGGAGGGAGGCGTATAGTGGTGAACTGATGTAAATATAATAATACTTTTGCATGAAATCCTCAAAAAACGTTATAAGAAAACAAAAGGAATATGTGTCGAGATATTGTGATTGGCTAGGACTTTCTGAATAAAACTTCAAAATCCAGGAATTAGCCCCAAGTACCAACAGACAAAATAAAAAAAAAAAAAACTAAAAGTTTTGCATAGGATTCTGGAAAGACCATTCAGTGGTTAAGAGCACTGGCTGCTCTTCCATGGGAACCACAATGTATTCCCAGCACCCACACGGCAGCTACAGTTCCAGGGGATCCAAAGCCCCTCCTGAACTCTGTGGGCACTGCACGCACATGGTGCACAGACATACGTGCAGTAAAAGCACCCATACACATAAAATACAAATAAATAAATCTTTCTTTAAAGTTTCTGCATCACAGTAAAATATTTTAAAGGTTTGTCCTGAGCAGCAATTCTCAACAGTGAGCTTAACATCCTCCATAAATCATATGATAAGCACATGTACTGTCTGGGGTTTATTATTCCATTTATAAAGTAAGCGCACTTCAAATTTAGTACGATTCTAACAGATTCTTCATAATAGTAAATGTATACTGTCATAGAATTAAAGCAACCAGCTACAGTCCCTCCAGCAAAACATCTGTGTTGCCCTTTGACACTGTGAAGGTGGGCACTGATTTATGCTCAGTAGTTATGACAGTCCTAGGTGACATCTCTCAAAATAAAGCAGTCTTGTGTACATTTAATATTTGTTACTTAATGTAGCTACCTTCATCAGTTATCTGGGAGCTTCTGGATGGCTTGCTCCAGTTTCTGTGCCCACACTTGCCACTTCTCTTGTACACTCGTTCTGAAGATGACCCCTTCTCTTCAAACCTCACAAAGATCCTCTGCTGTGCTTCCTGTTCTGCTTCCGTAGCACCCCTCCGCCTTCAAAGGCTCAAAGAGACTCAGGCTTCCTATTTGCACTAGACTTCGCCCCAAGAGAACATTGTGGCTGCTTTGATCTTCTGCGCATAGTGTTCCTGCTTTTTCTGAAACAAAAATAGGACTATTTCATGTTGTCGGCCACATGGAGCTTTTATAAAGTGCTGTCTGTTCACTACTGAGACCTCAGGGTCTTCCCACTACTGCCCACCTCCAGGGCAGCTGCCCCTCCCCTGCTTCAACTCTACTCCACAAGGCAGGGCAAATCAATGCAAACAGTCCCTTCACCTTCACAGCTTGGACAAACATCTGATACCACATAACTAGCTTTTAGCCTATCTTATCTTTTAACATCCCTTTCTCACTAAGTGACATCACTTCTGGATTTGATATAAGGTAAAATATATGCACTTACTTCTTTTACTTAGACTTTTAGACACCACTGAAGAATGATTAATTGGCCTCGAGTTTTTGTTTCTCAGCCTTTTGAATAAGACCAATCTGTAATCATTGGCACAACTTTAGTATCATTGTTTCTTAGGGAATAAGGTGACCTGAGGAAAGGAAGAGGGGGGGAAGAATGTCAGTCGGTGACGCACTTAGCACACAAAGCATTCTTCAGTCAAGTGTACCATTTAATATGGGCCTTGTGTATAGCATCCACAGGCAATTGCAATAGTAATATCAAACATGACTGATCGCAACCCACCATGACAGGTAGACTAGTAATAAAAAGTTTGAAGTGGGAAAATCACCAAGATACGGTACGGAGAGAGACATGAAGGGGGCAGACACTATTGAAAACTGAAATAGATTTGTCTAAGACTGGGTGCTATAAACTTCCAATTCATAAAGCATGCAATAAAGGCAAAATTCATAAACTAGGTCTGACTGCAGTGCTGAAATACCCACTGTTCTGCTCATCATTAACACTTTAGAAAAGCTGTTCTAAAAATAATAACACCCCTGGCACAAAGTAAAATGATAAACTCCAAAGGGATGTGAATTTGAATGAAGCATTTTTATATACTCTCATTAAACTTTTATCCTGCAAAACTTCCTTTTAAAAAGGCAAAACAGCTGTGTGATTAAGGTAACCCAAGAGTCTCCTCATTTCAGCCCAGGTGGATTACTGATCATATGAGGGATGACATCTTTCTAATAAGCTCCTGCCCTTATCCGGGACTTCTGACTTTTTCTGAAGTCTGAAGCTTACAATACTGGGAAATGTTTACATTGCCCTTCATGGGAGGCTCATATTCGCTGTGAAACTGCAGGACAATGCTAATCTGTCACTGCCCAAACAGAAATGATTCATACCTCACTCCTGCCTGCCAAGTTAAAAAAAAAAAATCACCAGATAGAACTTCAGATGTAATAGATTTTTTCATTACAGCCCCAGGAAGCTATCTTTAAAGGAACACACAGAAAGCAATTTTCTATTGATGTTTGTAATAACGTCTATGTGATTGTTCTGCGGGCATTAAGAGATGGCAGCAGCATTTGATAAAGGAATGAAACTCCCTATCAGGAAATTGTTTTCAATTTGTCTTTCCCAGTGGAGTGATACGCAAATATCTGAAGAAGGAAGATGCTTGTTGTTTTTGTTCATATGGCAGCACACAGCCAAACTAGCAGAAGTAAGTGTTCAAAGTAAGCGTTCATAGCTTCACCGCACTGTGAGCTTGCTCTCTCTGCCTTTTGTTGAACAAGTGACCTCTGGGCTTCCTTTTCCTGCCACTTCCTGCCATTACATACTCATCGTCTCTGGAACCGTGGACCAAAATAAACTTTTGATTCTATACGTTGCTTTTGGTCATGCTATTTTGTCAGGGCAGCAGAAAGCTAACTAATACACCTGGCTCCAGCTAAACTTGTATTGTTAATACCTTACTCTACAACGTGATCAGCTTAGGAAACTGGTGAGGACACTAAATTGTTTTTAGAACTTTTAGATTTACTTCAGCAACTAGAGGAGTGAGGTGAAAGTTGAGAGCCAAACTAATATTGCAAATCACATGAATTAGGCTGCAGTCTTGAGATAGCTGATCCTTCAAAGCTGTACACTCTCCACAGAAACAGAACAGCATGCCTTGATCCCCTTAGTGCTTTCACCTTCAGTAGCTTCTAGTACCTTCAAAACTCAATGAATGACTCACTCTTAGGATCCTTATACACATAAGTCTGTGTATTTTTATAGTTGATTAGTGCATGCAAATCAGGTGTTTTGATGGATTCCAGTTTTACTTCGTTAATATAGTGTAGCCCAGTAGTTCATTTCTTCCTTAATGTCTTCTGGGCCATGTCTGAATAAATCGGAAATGAATTCAAAACTAATCATAAAATTTTGTTTTCACAGTTGGAGAGTGTCTGGGTAATAAAACTATAGGCACAACTGTAAAAACAGCATTCCCTTTATAAAGATGAAATAATGGGACGTTCATGTAATTCTCAGACATATTTTGAGTCTACCAAGATTCTTTGAAAAAAACTGCTCATATCTGTAAATTAAAGGGGAAACTTGTGACTCACTCTAAACGAGAAAAATTAAGCTGCCTGATTTATTTGTTCCTTTCATAATATACTGGCTAGTTCCCATTTTGCTCTTCCTGTGTAATGCACCATTAAGAAAAACATATATGTATAAGAAAATAGTCTTTCTTCTCTAAGAAGACAATAGCAAATACAGTAGAAGGGAGAATGTATCAATTTAAAGAGTCCCAGAAATGTCCAAAAAGACTAGCATGTTCTATATAGCAAATAAAGGTAAGACATTTCTAATAAATATCAGCAAATGGCAAAAATGAACAGCACATTTTAGAAGGACCTCAAAAAATGGCTGGTTCCAAAATCTATGATGACATTCCTCATATAGAATGTTTTGCATATGCTAACTTGACACAACCAAGAATTTTAGTATCTATTTCTTTTTTGAGAATTGCACATACAAATTCAGTATTTACGCCATTTCTACCTTCCCTCTCCCCCTCCAACTCCTTCTAAGTCTCCCAACTACCTTTCAAATTATTGAGCTCTTCTTTAATAATTGTTATTACATATATAGTGTGTACACACACAAGCATGCACACGCACACACACGCACACACACACACACACACACACACACACACACCTACAACCTGCTGAGTCCACTTGGTGCTACTTGACTGAATCTATGTTTAGGACTGACCACTTATGAAGAGATAATCTATTATGGAGCTTGTCCCTAAAGAAGATTGATTCGGCCTCTCTTGGTAGCCATTAACTACCTGTAGTTCTTCATCTAGAAGTGGGCCCTTGTGAGATTTTCTCCATCTGCATTGATACGTCACCTGACTTTGTCATTATACAGGTCTTTTGGGGGTGACCATACTCTTAAGATTTCATGGATGATGCTTCCCAGTGATATATATATAAAGACACTGTCTCCCAGCAGACACCTGGGTCCTCTGGATCTCACAGATTTTCTGCTGCCTCTTCCCCAGTGTTCCCCAAGACTTAACTGTAGGGATTGTGTTGTATATGTACCAGTTAGGGTTGGGTACACCACAATCCTCTGCATTTTGAGCCATTGTGAGTCTCTGTAATAGGTCTTCATTTGATTAAAAAAGAAACTTCTTTTAAGAGGAGCAAAGGTTACAATTATCTGTGGGTGCAATTGTTTGGAATGCAGTTAGGAATTATACTGGTTTAGGAAGCAGAGGCAGACAGATCTCTCTGAGTACAAAACCAGTCTGACCGACGGGGCAAGTTCCAGGACTGCCGGGGCTGTTATGTGGAGAATTCTTCTCAAAAAAGAAAGAAAGAAAGAAAGAAAGAAAGAAAGAAAGAAAGAAAGAAAGAAAGAAAGAAAGAAAGAAAGAAAGAAAGGGGGATTTGGAGGGAGAAGGAGAAAGAAAGAAAGAAAGAAAGAAAGAAAGGAAGGAAGGAAGGAAGGAAGGAAGGAAGGAAAGAAAGAAAGAAAGAAAGAAAGAAAGAAAGAAAGAAAGAAAGAAAGAAAAGAAAGAAAGAAGAGGGAGAGAGGGAGGGAGGGAGGGAGGGAGGGAGGGAGGGAGGGAGGGAGGGAGGGAGGGAGGGAGGGAGGGAGAGTTAACACTAATAAGTTCTCCTCTAGGACCCATGTTCTCCCCAGCATGGGTAGTTGGCTAGGTTTATGGAACCAAGTATGAATTTCCTCCTACTGAGCAGAAGCCCAGTTAGACAGCTGTTACCCTTAGTATGCATCATTGCTGATGCCTTATCTGCCTGGTTATTTTCATGGTTTATAGGCTTTATAGATGGGTAGAACTGCTGATTACTCTTCTTCCTTGGCAGCTTGTATAACACTTTCAGATCTAAACTAGGCGGTGGTGGTGCATGCCAGCACTCAAGAGGCAGAGACAAGTGGTTCTCTGTGAGTTTGAGGCCAGCCTGGTCTACAAGAGCTAATTCCAGGACAGGCTCCCGAATCTATAGAGAAACTCTGTCTCAAAAAAACAAATAAACAAACAAAAAATAACACTTTCAAATCTATGAGAGATAATTCTTAGAGAGGAGATTTACAGGTGGGTTCCAAGTTAATACCTTCATGCCGTAAGTATCTTCAGTATTAGAGTGTTGCCTTCAAGTGCTGGGTAACCCAGAACTTTGGCAATACCCTATATTTGGGGAGAGTCTCTTAGAATCCCCTGACCCACAACTAGAAGGGATGTTTCCCATCTGACACTTGGAGTTTTGTTAGCCCATGTCTCTTGGGGAAAATATTATCACCCCAAACTGTGCAAATTCATTTAAACTATAATGTATGTATGTATGTATGTATACACACACAAATTTATATGTGCATACATCTGTGTATACTATATATGTAATTTAGGTAAATATAAAATAATGTTTCTTATGATTTTTGAAACATCTTTAATATTATTTAGTTCTTCTCCCTTCCTCTCCTTCTGTAATAACATCCTCCCCACTTCCCAGTGAGAGTCCCCTTCCCCTCATTTTTCTCACTTGCCTTAATGGCACTCATGTCCTATCTTTCTCTATAAAATCCCTTCCCACACCTCCCCAGGGTCCCTTTTTACTTCCTGGTATCTATGGTTACCCAAGGTTATATACTTACATCTAAAGATTCTACTTTTAAAATCAAATGCTGAACGTAAATCTTGTATCTTTCACTAAAAAAATAATAATTTTTCAGCAGACACACTTTCAACTACTCCTGGCTGGACAACACTGAAAATTATAATTTTTAAACATTTTAAGCAACACTCTACCTGTCTACATTAAAAAATCAGAAAGATCACAAAAATAACTTGATGGTGAAACTCAAAAAATTGGAAAAAATAAGAACAAATCAAACCCAAATCTAGTAGGTGGGAAAAAAAGAATAAAAACCAGAGCAGAAATAAATGAAATAGAAGCAAAGAAAACAAGGCAACGAATCAATGAATGTAAGAGCTGACTCCTTGAGAAGTTAACAAGATCAATAGACCTTTAGCCCCATTAACCAAAAGAAAGAAAGAGAAGACCAAAAATAACCAGAATCAGACATGAACTGAGAAACATTACAACAGGCACTAAAGAAATTCAGAATATTATTAAGGGACATTTTAAAGACCTACACTCCATTAATTTAAAAAAAATCTAAAAAGAAATGGACACATCTCTAGATAGACATGAACCACCAAATTTAAACCAAGAAGAGGTCAACAGCTTAAACAAGCCCTTAAGAAAAAAAGTTGAGAGAGTAATAAAGTCTTTTGACTGAAAAAAAAAATCCCACCCCACAGCAGAATTCTCTCAAGCTTTCAAAACAGATCTATAAGCAGAGCTTCTTAAATTATTCGGGGGGAAAAAAAAGAGAAAAAGGTGGAGTACTTCCAAACTTCTCTGATAGAGCCAGTATTTATTTCTCTAATACCCACGCCAGGTAAAGAGACAACCAAAGAAAGAAAAATGCAGGTCAATATCCTTGATAAAGATGTAAAGATTCCCAATAACCATTAATTTTTAATATTCCTATGTGTTGGTGCTAATATTAAGGAAGCCTTAGCTGAGCAATAGTGAGGACCACATTTCTCCACTTGGATCCAATACTCACGCTTTGCCATTAACACATTTCAAATAATGAAGTATGAATAATCCTATTACCATTTACAAGTCGCTGCTTGACAAAATTTTAATGAAAGTAAATCTTCTATTTCTCATTCAAGACATGTTGCAGCTGATACAGTTTCAACTACTATTAGACAACACTGGAAATCATAATATTTTAGAACACAGGAAGCAAGAAACCCAATCGTCTTTTAAGTGCATAAATTCACTTAATTAGTACAACAACCTTAATGGGTAGAAACTTTTATTAATCTTTCTATACAGATAAAAGAAACTGAAAGATACTGAAAAAAAAATCATTTACCCTAGACACCTAAAGAGTTGAGCTAGAATCTACGTAAGAGTCCATGTCCTAGATCAGTAAGCCAGTAAAACAAATACAAGATGAGAAATTGTATCTGTTAACTGAATCTGGTACTTGGAAAGACCTATAAATCAAAGGAATGAATATGGGTTATTATTTATTTAATCGTGCTGACATATTAACCAAGTATAACTGTGGCTTATTCATGACTTATCCAAACAGTAATTAATTTGGCAGTCGTTGAATGTTGATCCTAAGCACATTAAGAGGCAGTATATGATTGAAGGAACCTAGAATGGCCGGTGGCAGGGGCTCCAGGAGAGGGTACTGACCGTCCACGAGAAGGGCGGACCCATAGTTGAGGGAGCCTGTTTCCCACCCGGAAGAGGACAACAGTCTAGAACGGACCAGACTGACCTCTGTCGCCCAGAGCACGTGGTTGGAGACTGGAATGTGCGCCTTGACAGGTACGTTCCAGTGTCATCCTGGGAGTTCCGAACTCCAGTTTCCATAAGTTCTTTTCCTTACACCACTTCGAAGTGTCCTGAATTTTTAGTATCTTGTCCCATCTGCTTTTCTCACACCCCTGGCCCTCGCCTGCACCCCTGCGTGTCTGTTGGGCCCCGAGGACGCTGGGATGCCTTGGTGGGCCTGAGTCACAGGTTCTGAGGGTGAGTTCTTGGAGAGTTCAGAAGAAAGAAGAAGCGACCCTGAGCCTCACTTCCAAGTACTGGCCAGGACTGGGGAGATGGCAAGTCCTGGGACACAGGACTTTTGGCTTAAAGCCAAAGAAGGAAATAGAACTATTGGCTTAGCCTGTGGCCTCGAAAGACATGAATCATTCTGCTCAGTAGAGAAGTATCGAGCACTGAATCGCCAAATCACAAGGTTCCACCGGGCAAGACCACTTCTGTTAAAAGAATCTGAACCTAGGAAATTGAGGGGAGAGAGCAATTAAGAAATCTAGAAGTGACTGGGCAGTGGTAGTACACACCTTTAATCCCTGCACTCGGGAAGCAGAGGCAGGTGGATCTACTAGTGAGTTCCCGGACAGCCAAGGCTACACAGAGAAACCCTGTCTCGAAAAACATCTAGAAATGGATGTGACAGAGGCAGAAAATAGTAATTAGAATATCAATGTTACGTTTTTGTTTGTCCTGTGATAGAGACTTCTACTCAGTTCTTCGCTGCTGTGTGCCTACCATGCGCACGAGCGTGCGTCCTCGCCAACACACACACACACACACAGGCTTGCTTGTCAAGCAAATGCACTTCCACTAATCAACATCCTCAGTCATAATTACAAGTTATGTATGTTATATGAAGAAAAAGGTGGAGCTAATCTAGGCTCAAATTAAAATACATTTAGTTCAATAATCTAGTTCTAAGGCAGAACAAGTTTTTAAAAATTATTTGAAACATTAGGGACTAAAGAAAAATAAAATTAGAGAGAAGTTTTTAAATCATTCAAATTATCCTCCTCTATTTTAAGTAACAATAACAGCTATTGATATTTTTAACTTTATTCAACAAATAATTTAACTATTTATCATGGAGGGGTCTACTATAATTATTTTTTACCGTAAGAATCAAGTTTTACTAAGGAAGTTTTGTTTTGTTTTGTTTTGTTTCAAGACAGGGTTTCTCTGTGTAGCTTTGGTGCCTGTTCTGGAACTCACTCTGTAGCCCAGGCTGGCCTTGAGCTCACAGAGATCTGCTGGTCTCTACTTCCCAAGTGCTAGGATTAAAGGCGTGCACTACCACTGCCCGGCTAGAATTTTAAATATAATTTTACTCGTGTGATACAGAATTGATAATATTTTACTAGACTGAAAATACATAACCAAAATTCAGATTTCAAAACCATTAAAGCTGCTACTATCAAGTAATAAAAAAGAAGAAAGTGCAATTTCTTGATGGAGTAATGTCAGGCAATGCCCAGTTTAACAACTACATGACCACCAAAAAGGTATTTTGAGTAACTGCTTCAGGAATTTTATCTACTGTTTACGTCCAATATATTGGCTTGTGGTCCTTCCCCAAATCTAGAATACCTGTGCGTCAGATTTGCATTTCACCACCGTTGTCAATTGTGAAAAGTCCAGCGACAAGTGTTTCATACTTTGACATTGTATTAGTCTTGATTCTGTTAAGACACTTTCCCCTCCGACATGTGAAATGCTGCCTGTATTCACTTTCTCCATCCTCTGTGAATGAGTTCACCTGTGGGATTCTGAAGCATGTTTTGTGATTGGTTCCACGGGGTTAAAACTGAAACTTTGTGTTTATTTCAGTTCTTAGGAGTTACTAAAAATTAATCATATCCCAAAAAATGGGAAAAATGGAAAAGCATAGAAATACTGAAACATTTTTGTGAGTAATTATTTTCTATGTATCCTTTATATAATAAACATGCTGCCAAACAAAATATAAAACATATGCAAGCTAACAAGGTATCTGTGGCATAGCATTTAAGAAACGTGTTTAGCATATCAAGTGAGAATGCTTACCTTTAAAGTCACACCTCAGATTGGATAATAGATCAGATTTTAAGTCCAGCCAGACTGATATGCAGAGAGGTGAGTGTTAGGCAGTGGCATTAGAAGATTTTATTAAATATTGGAAACATGTAATTTCTCTACATGTATACATAACCCTACAAATTTTAGGTGTGTTTAGAGAAAATTTGGCAGAGGTGGGTGTGGTAAAGAGTAGAGAAAACAATGCATTTCACTTCTGCTAATACTGAGTGTAACTAAAGTTCTCCAAGTAAAATGGAGCTCAGAGGATAATTAATGTTTGAACTATGACCAGTGTTGTGATACTCTGGGTCTTCCTTAGTATTGTCTGCTCTTCGTTATTTCAGGCATGGCTCAAAGCAATGAAGAAAGTATGAAAAAGATTAGCAATGTGAATCTTGACAAACTGATAGAGGACTTCTCACAGATAGAAAAGGTATGTAAAGACACATACAAGTGGCTGCAGCGAAACAGAAAAGATTTTTTTCAGGGAGAAGGAACTGGGAAGAAAGGGAAATTCATTTTTAAAAAAGTGACCCAGGTCTGGAGAGACTGCTCAGTAGTTAGGAACACTGGCTGCTCTTAAAGACGAGGGTTCAGTTCCCAGCACCTACATGGCAGCTCACAACTGTCTGTAACTTCAATTCCAGAAGATACACCACCTTCCTATGGCATTTAAGGACACTATGCACTCGTGGTACACTTAGATGCAGGTAAAACACTCACCCACATAAAATAAAAATAAGCAAAAGTTTTAATTTTAAGAATATAAGGCAGTGTCTGCATTTGTTTCCATGAGCAGCTATTTCCTTACTGGGAGACCCAAACCTTAAGTTACATTTTTCATTGTCTGACTATTTTTGTAGGCTGTATTTCTTTGTGAGTACTAATAAACTTCGTGTAGTTTAGTCTTCAGACATGAATTAGCTATGTTAGCTAAATAATAAAAGTGTGACCAGGCATGGTGGCACACATAGTTAATTTGCGGATTCTGGAGGCAGAGTGGACTCAGGTGGACCTCAGTTCAAGGACAGCCTGATCTACAAAGCAAGTTCCAGGACAGGCAGAGCAACCCAAGGAAACCATGTCTCAAGAGGAAAAAAGTGTGAAGGCTAAGAATTCATGGGAATGCTGATTTGTTGTCTCCAAATCTCAAAGAATATTATGCCAGAAATTTGAGAACACCAATAAACTTACTTTTTTCCCACTGTATAATATTATAGTAAAATGTATCATTGTTGAATAAACATAGCTTTTAATTTAAAAAATGAGCCAGAGTTGAATAGCAAAAGTGTGTTTTGCTAAATCCTTTCTTATATTTTAAACTTTAATGTTTTGTATATTCTTTGGCAATTTCATACATGTTTGCAATGTTTCTTACTCATATTCAACCCAAACCCTCCTCATATACCGTAGAATATCCCCCAGTACTTTCCCTTCCCACCATCTCATCACTAGCATCCTTCCTCCTCCTCCTCCTCCTCCTCCTCCTCCTCCTCCTCCTCCTTTAATAGCTCACTAAGTCTGGTTAGTGCTTCCTGCGTACATAGGGATGTGACACACCCGACCATCAGTGAGGAAGAGAGCCTCATAGGCCCGTTCCCACTCCGCTGGATTATTGATGGGCTTGATCTTGTACAGGCCGTGGCTATGAGTCGTGAGTACAACAGCTACGGCCTATCCCTGTCCAGAGGACAGCGTTTTACAACTCTCCTATTCCTTCTGCCTCTCTTCCATAATGCCCTTTCTCTTTTTAACTTATTTGTACTAATATATAAAAATGTTCCTATCACAAGGAAACAAGCAGTTGATGCATTTTTGCTAAAGTTAAGGGAATGCCAGAATGTCCACAAACTCTAAAATAGTTTTAATGAAAGTAAAGTAGGTTCATGTTTCAGTCTTACCATGATGATTACTTATAATATGGAACATACATGTATTCAGTTTTTCCCCTCTCCTATCTCTTTTCCTTCTAATAGCCTAAAATTTGGATTTTCTTAGTCCAGAAATTAATATAGCAACAGGGAAAAGAAATAAGTACTCTTGTAAAAAAGGAATCAGTGCCATATGTTTGGACATGAATTAGAAATACATTATCGTATTCTCAAGTGTCTTAAAAGAAATAATTGTTCATTTTTTAATTTGATATAGTATTCTGATATTTAGAATTTTACCTCCTAGAGAAATACATAAATGGTAATACAGATGAAGTAATACAGCGTGAGCTGCGGAAGATAAAAGTGGGGAAGTGAATAGAGGTGCAGGAAGCACAAGATCAATGGTGAATTGATGTACTTGAAGAGTACAAGGAAGCTTATTGTACTGTTAACAACGATCCAAAGAGACATATTCAGAATGCTTCTTTATTGTCTGTAAAAGAGAAATTATAAACAACAAAATTTTCCCTAATAGCAGCTTCAAAAGTAAGACTCAGAATAGCTGTTAAGAGAATGCAGTAGATTTGCGCTTGTGCTATTGTCTCCCAGATAACAGTGCTAAGTGGAGCAGCTAAGTGCAGAACAGATTAAATAGTGTAGTTATGTCATCATAAAGTCATCTGGAAAGAGAAGTTTTAAGACAAAACCTCACTGTCGTCTCCAGGACACTGGGCTCAGAAGATCCTCCTGCATCAGCCTCCAGAGAGGCTGGCTACAGGCATCTACCATTATGCTTGGTAGATGCCTTTGATTGACATGTAATTAAAGGTTAAATAATTGAAAGAAAGGTGCTCAGACTAGGTCATATTTTCCTCTTCTTTGGAACAGGCTGATTTAATATTTTGCCATGCCCCTTTCTCCGAGAGAGAGAGAGAGAGAGAAAGAGAGAGAGAGAGAGAGAGAGAGAGAGAGAGAGAGAGATGCTGGAACTGAAATCCAAGGGGGCCTCATGAATGTTAACATAGCACGTCATCACTGGCCTGCATCACCAACCCTACTGTGTTACTTTTAAAATAGAAAATAGACCAGGAAGTCATAATTGTAGTGAGGGTACTCACTACAGTGACTGCCATGGTGCCCTGCATGTGTGACCTACTTTAAGTGCACATAGAACTTTTAAGATCTTTGTCTGATTGCACTCTTCTTAGCGTAGTTTTAAGAACATGAAAACCTAGAATGAAGGAAGTCGTCTGCTACCAGAGGCTATGCGTGTAAAAAGGGGAATATTGAAGGCTCAGTACACTAGTTTGTTTAAAATTATATCCCATATTCAGTTATTAGACTTTCAGATGTTAAGTGGGTTTTGTTCTTATTTGTCTTCATATTTGTCTTCTTATTTGTCTTAACAAAAGAGTCAAAATAGTGTCATTTATTTTGTGATAACATGCTCCCAATTTCTTCTGCAGAAAATGATAGAAACCACTGGAAAGAACAATCATTTGGAAATTCAGCTGGAGAAGAGTAATAGTTTATTAAAGATAATGCAAACAAAAGAGGCCATGATAAAAGAAGGTCAGTTCTCCACTGCCTAAGGAAATAGTAGTCTAATGAGGGTACTCACTCCAGGGACTGACCTTAGACCCTGTGTGTGTCACCTACCTTAAGTGCTTGTAGTATTTTTCAGACTGTTGTCTCATTGTACTCTTTTAGTATACCTCCAAAATATGTGAGAAACCTAGAATGAAGAAAGTTAAGTCTTCTGCCAGACACTACCTAGGTAACACATGGCATATTGAAGGCTCAGTACAGGTCTATAAAACCAAATGGGGCAAAACTTGATTTCCTATTATGTAAATGTAAGATGGATCACCAGTTTTAAGAGTTTAAAATGGAGCTGTGAGCTGACAAGGTGGCTCAATGGGTAAAGGCACCTGTGGGCAGGTCTAGACCTAGTTTGATTCACAGGATCCACATAGGAAAAAGAAGACCAACTTCCCCAAAATTGCCCTCTAATTTAACACGTCACACTTACATGCACACATGCATATGCACAGACACACAGCAGTAAATGTGAGAACATTTTTTAAATGAAACCATGTGCTTGTATTTTCCTTTTGGGTTTTTTATTTTTATTGCTTCTTTTATTTTTTGAGATTATAATAATATCATTTTCCTCTTCCCTTTCTTCCTCCAAATCCTCCCCGTATCCCTTCTTGCTTTCTTTCAAATGCATAACCTCTTTTTTCATTAATTGTTGTTACATGAATATATGTATATGTGTATACATGTATATTCTCAAATATAACCTGCTTGGTCTGTATAATGTTACTTGTATGTATGTTTTCGGAGCTGACCATTGAGCACATTTATTTTCTTCCTGTGTCTATTGAGAAGCCCTAAATAGCAATGATCCAGTGCCAAGATCTTGTCTTCAAGTACCTTCTCTAATAAAAAGAACTGAGTGAGTGTAGGGTTAGGATTAAATTTGTACTGTAAGACTGAAGTATCTTGTAGTGTCAGAAGAAAGACAATACTCAAACAGAAAAAATAGCCAGGTGTGGTGTTACATTACAGGATTCCAGCACTACTCAGGAAACTAAAGGGGAAGGATTATGAGTTCAGTTCAACTTGGGGGGGGGGGGGTTTCTCATTATAAAACATGTTTTTTAAAAAGTGAAAGAGAAGGCAAGAGCCCATAATGATGGAATTTGTCAAAAACAACTCAGAAATCAACTGAAAGAGCTCTCAATGACCAAAGCTGAAATAATTTCAGCAACAAGAAGAATGGTATTAAATTATACCCATAATGCAAAGCAAATAACCTTAATCAACTTTTATAAATAAATAATAAAGGAAAAAGAGATCTCCCATGTGGCGGAATTCTAAATGACTTCCGTAGATAATTTGTTCTAAATAGGTGGAGCTTGACTCCACTGGGTAAGCGTCAGCTGAGTAGAGTCGTTTCCTTTACTGTAGGGAAGCACACAGTGTAACAAGGTGGAGTGTGTAAATTACATGGTGCTAAACCTTGACACTGGGCAAATGCTACCTCTGCCACGTGATCAGTGACATCAGAAACGATGCCTTGTTAACTGTCTGTATGTTTGATGTGGTATGATATGATGAAAATGATGTTTTGCTTTAGTTTTTTAACCTTCTCCCCATTCCACAACCCCAGTCTAATCATGAGGTAAACATCAGCAGATTCCCACAGAGGGACATGACAGAATACCTGACCAGTATCTCAAGGATTGTCAAGGTCATCAAAACCAAAAAAACAGAATTCAGAACCCAGAAGCCTAAGACGACATGGCAAATAATAAGTATAAAATGGTATGGTGGAAGCCCGTAGGGCAAGCAAAAGAAGTTAATATATGAAAATGTGAATAAAGCATGAATTTTAGTTAATAACATCAATATTAGTTCATAAATTACAACATATATACCATACCAATATAGAGTATTAATAATAGGGGTAACTGGCCATATAATGTATATTATTGTATATTAGTGATTATATAATCAAAAATTATATATCAGAAATGTCATATATTTTCTATACATCTAAAATTTTACCAAATGTCAGAAAGCTAAAACTACAAAAAACTTTATAAAGTACTTGTATTTACTATGGAAAAGCTTTTTCAAAGAGTATGACACTGTAAGTCAAAATCATAATAGAAATTATTTTATTTTGAATTTATTAATTGGTAGACATTTTTGGAAGGTTTAAAATATATAGAGAAAAATGAATGAAAGTATAAAAATTCCCATATATTTTCGGTCTTCAGTTTTCTTATCATCAACACCTTGTATTTGTTACAGCTCCTCGGGTAATACTGAATTGGTAGATATTTAGTTAATAAAATCCAAAGTTTACTTAGTGATCACTTCTTGTGTTATTCATTCTATGGATTTTGATAAATGTGTAATGACATTAGCATATTATTTATCATTACAGTATCAAACCAAATACTAGTTTCACTGCCCTAAGAGATTCCCAGTGCTCTGTTTATATATCCTCCCTTCCCTTGATCCCTCTGGATGTCTGATCTTCACTGATTTTACTGTGTATAGGTCTTCATTTTCCAAATCATCATATAGTTGGAATCACATAATAAACAGCTTTTTCAGACAGTCTTCTATGACTTTGCATTTAAAATTCCTTCATGTTTCTGTGCTCAATAAAAAACTTATTTTTATTGAATTTTGTGGCAGAACCACAGTTTATTCATTCACCTATTAAAAGACTCATTGTTCTCACCCAAATTTTAACTGTTATGAATATGACTACTATAGTCATCTCGGTCCAGGTTTTTGTGTAGCTTCTTGACTAATACCAAAGAATGTCAATCTTGGACACTTTGTAAGAGTGATCTAGAGGGCAATAATAATAGTGTTGAAGACTAAGTACTGGAGGAGTCATTTATAGGCTTAAGTTAACTATCTCTACTGTAACAACCACTTAGGGAAAATTAACCTAAAAAGAAGTTCATTTAGGGCTTACAGTTTTGGAGTGTCCAGTCCCTGACCATGTGACACCGCTGCTCTGGGCTGGTGCGGCAAGTGATGCCACGACACGCAGCAGAAAGGGCCCTTAAGCCTTATGCCTGAATGTGAACCGAGGAAGAGAGCTGGATCCCACAGTTCCCTTTGAAGGCATGCATCAGTGACCTAACTTCTTGCTAGATTCTGTCTCAAGGTTCTACCACCTCCTAGTGGCTCCATGAGCCAAACCTTTATTTAGCACATGAGTCTTTGGGAGAAATTTCAGGTCAAAGCTGTAAGTTATGTTTTAATTGTATTTAAGATTTCAAACTATTCTGTGAAATATTTACTAACACACGAATTTATAATTAATACTAGATCCTAAATTTGCACTAAAATCATTAAATTATTAAGAAATAGCTTAATAATCAAGAAAGTTTTAATAAAACAGCATAATAAATTCTAGGGAAAAGGATAATGTAGATTAAAGTTTACAAAGACCATGAAAAGCTTTTATTCTAAATCATTGAATGGCATTCTAGTTCATGAAGAATTCCTTAGCTAGCTAATTTCTAATGTGGAAAAGTATGGTGAGCCTGCCATCTTGTGTTCAAATTTTAAAAATACTTTAAAAACCTCCAGTATGCACAGAGTAGCAAGGTGGTTTTCATTTGCTGATTACTGAAGAAACTTCAACTACCTTATTTTACTAATTGCTGGATTCCTTACAATAAATGATGTTCATTATAATAAGGACAAGTACTGGCCAAGCACATGTCTCTTATTCTATCACCTAGCACAGTAGCATGTGCGAAGCAAGTTATCAGCTAACGCCTGTCTGGGAAATGTAATTTAACCATCAATCCATTACTGGGAAATTGCAACACAGAGAAAGGAGAATGTGATGGAGAGCTTTGTGTGAGTGGGTGGAAGAACAGAAAGAACAGGAAAGGGTGAGAGGCCACAAATGGGGAACCTGTTACTGGTGTGAGGCTTTGAGCTTTTGCAAAATATTTTTCATCATCATGATTGAAGAAAGTATTTTGCATTATGTATGAAGCCACTGGCACTTAGGTTGCTTTGTAAGTGTTTTGGGGTTTTAATGCTTTCATAGCATTGTCTTGCCCAGTACTTAGTTTTGAGTACCAAGAGAAGGAGCCTATTGCTCAGCAGTAACAAAAACCTGCTCTTACACCGTCTCACTAGCCGTGGCCCTCCACCTTTGAACAAACTTAATGTGACTTGACTCTTTTTTAAGAATGTGCTTTCCTGGAAGAGTTGCATGGGAACACTCTTGGTGGTTCCTAGACATGCCCAGGTGTGGAGCACTTTCAGGGAAGACATTGTTAAGGCACAGGGGACGGTCTACTATACTGTGCCTTAGAGAAGTTATTGCTAAGTGTTGGGATTCATTTCACGTAAAAGGTGAATTAAAATACTTACTGTATGTGTTGGCTAGTTTTCTGCTCACTTGACAAAAGCTAGAATCATCAGAGAAGAGGGAGCTTGCTGAGAGGTGGTGGTGCATGCTTTTAATCCCAGCACTTGGGAGGCAGAGTCAGGTAGATTTCTGAGTGTGGAGTCATCCTGGTCTACAGAGCAAGTTCCAGGACTTCAGGGCTACACAGAGAAACCCTGTCTCAGAGAGAGAGAGAGAGAGAGAGAGAGAGACAGACAGACAGACAGACAGACAGACAGACAGAGACAGAGAGAAAGGGGTGGGGAAAGGAGAGAGAAGAGTACAGACAATCTCGTTTGAGAAAATGCTTCTACAAGATCAGGCTATAGGCAAGCCTGTAGGACATTTTCTCAATTAGTGATTTATGGGGGAGACCCTGTGGATAGAGGCGCCCATGGGTGGTCCTGGGTTCTATAAGAAAGCAGGCTGAGGCTGAGAAAGTCATGGGGAGCAACCAGTAAGTAGCACTCCTCCATGGCCTCTGCATCAGCTCCTGCCTCCAGGTTTCATCACAGGAATAATGAATGGCCTTAAGACACCATATATTGTAACGTACCTTGAGATGTCTGCTTGCTTTATTAAGATCACATAATTTTCAGTTAAATATTATTTTATTTCAATTCTTTCAATCAAGATTCCAAGATGATTTTCAAATAAATGTATCTTTTATGTTTTAGAATGTGCTACTCTTCATACTATGATAAAAGGGCTACAGCAGACTATTCAGTATCAACACAATTTGAAAGGTAAGTTGGAGAAATTGTTCTTAAAATCATGGTTTGGGGGAGGATAGTTCATTCAATAAATTGCTTACATGAGTACAATCCATAGGAAGTGTATTTAAAAGAAGGAAGAGGAAAGGGAGGGAGAGAGGGAAAGAAGGAGGGAAGGAGGAGTGAGCAAAAGAAAGTCAGGTATGGTGGTATCTGCGTATAAACACAACATGGTAAAGGCAGAGACAGGTGAAGCCCTATGGCTCATTCAGGGGCCACCTAGACTGACCTACTTGGCAAACTCCAAACCACTGAGAGACTCTGTCTCAAAACACAAGGTGTGTTGGTATTGTTGGTAGAATGTAATGTAGCCATTATCACAGACTAGTGATTACTCAGAAAAATGAAACCTAGAATTACCATTTGATTCAGAAATTTCACTCTGAGGTATTTACAAAAAAAATAAAAATCAGATACATAAAATTTTGTATGCTAGTATTCATAGCAACTTTAATCACAAAGGCCAAAAGGTGGAAACAGCCTCCTGTAGATTGGATATAAAATGTGCCCCCAAAGGTCTTTGTGCTGCCACAGGCTCAAATCAGTGGGTACAGTCATGAACAGAAACTCACAGAACTGTAAGCAAAATAACCCTTTTCCTCTTTGTAAATGTCCATCAAAATAACAGAGCTGAGTAATGCCAGTGTTCATCTACAGATGGGTACAGAGAGGTATATGCATAGGGCGAAATGGTAGACATCCTTAAGATGGAGTGAAATTTGGATACATGCTGCAACATAAACTTGAAAACATTGTGCTAAGTGAAATATGCCAGACAAGTACAGAGACTCAGAGACTATCTGGTTTCACTTATGACCGGTACCTAGAGTAGTAAAATTCATAGAGATGGAAATAACAAGTTACCAAGGGCTGGAGGACAGAATAGGAGAAATTAGTGTTTGACAGACACAACATATACACTATGGGAAGATACTAAGTTCCAGAGATGGAAGTCAAGATGGTTACTCACGTTATACTTAGTGCCTCTGAACTGTGTGCCTAGAATAGCTGAGGCAGTAAGTGTTGTTGAATATATTTCATCACGACAAAATGGTGCCTAGGCTTTTAAAGCATAGGAAACTCAATCATAAAGAAAGCCCATTTAAAACAAGAAAAAGAAGACCCATTTACATTAAAGAGATTGAAGTCCTCTGAAATATTGCTTTTTAACTTCAAGGATACAGTCTATTAATAATATGTATTTCAACTTGGAAACTTACTTTGTCCCCATAACTTTAAAATCCCATACAATAGAGGGAAAACAAAAGTTTTTCTATAGTCTTCCCTTTGCTAAAGGAAATATTGTTTTGTTTGGGTTGAAAATACTTTCCTATTTTTGGTATGTTTTTCATCTGAGAGAAAACAGTGTGTGTGTGTGTGTGTGTGTGCGCGTGTGTGTGTGTGTGTGTGTGTGTGTGTGCGTGTATGTACGTGCGCATACATGCATATATGTTGTGTTGGTTTTGTTTTGGTGACTCAGTGAGTTAGAGTAAGGTTACTTACAAGAGCATGGATAAGAAGTTATCTGTAGGAACACAGGCACTTTACCAGTGACTGCACCACTAAAGAAAATGTCTCCCCCTCCATAGCAACTATTAATTGCCTATAGATGTTCAAAGGGTTGGGGCCTCTTGAGCCCACTTCCACTCCTGGACAGGATTACAATGGGCCCAACCTTGTGCAGGTAATCTCAGCTGCTGTGACTTCAAGAGTGAACAGCCATGCTATCTCAGCATGCATCTCCAGTAATTTCCCTTCTCCGCTGTTCAGTATTCATCCATGAGTCTCTACTATATTCAAAATTCCAAGTCATCCTTACAGATTATGTCATCCTGGATAGTGTAGTTTGAATTTGTATAGCTCCTCTTTCTCACTCTATACTTCCCCAGGTTTCCTATTCCGGAATTGGAGCTTTTGCTCTGTTTAATTATTGGTGTGGGAGGGGATGCACATGTGGAATGGTTCTTATGTGAAAGGAAGAGGACAGCCTGCAGAAGTCAGTCTGTCAGTCACCCTCTAAGTCCCAAGACTGAACTCAAGTCATTAGCCTTGGAGATAGGAACGTTTACCCAGTGGAATATCCTGCCAGCCCATACTTTTATTAATTTATTTTACCTGGGTTTCTTGACACGTCTCATTTTGTACCCTAAAAAAATCTGGAGATTATAATTTAGCCCTGACTGGTCCAGAATTTGCAGTAATCCTTCTAGCTTAGTCTCCCAAGAGCTAGAATTACAATGGCAAGCCATCACACTGGCTTCTGAAATTGTTTCCCTCCTCTGCTACACACTTCTCTGTGTCTGGAATACAGTTCTCAAAGGCAGAACAAGCCTTACCTCTTAAATCTCAGCTCAGGTGACTGCTTCTTCCTCAGACCCTTACTCAATACCAGGATGACCCGGTCTGCCCCACTACATGTTCTCACAGAATTTCAAGCACAGTGCCACTATAGAAGGTTTATCTAATATAGCTATTGCCTCTGCCACACAACTAGACTATAAGTTCAGTGGAAAGCAAAAAAATTTCTTAATGTTCCTGTATTCCCAGTTTCTAGCATACTTCCAGAGCACATGCATGATCAGAAATGTAAATGTTACAGATAATCCCACATTAATTTTAAGTCTATTTAGTAATATATGTTCCTTGATTATTTGTATACAGATGAAAATGATCAACTAAAAAGAAATGTTGATTTTATGAAAGAGAAGTTAAAATCTCATGAGCAGGTGAGTTTATAGTCTATTGTATTCAGTTAGACCCTTGAAAAGCATTTGTTCATTCAAAGAAGAAGCAAGTTGACTTTTTAAATATTTTTTATTGTTTTTATTGAGCTATATATATTTCTCTACTCCCCTCCCTTTCTCTCCCTTCCCATTCAAACTCTTCCATGGTTCCCATGTTTCCAATTTACTCAAGAGATTTTATCCTTTTCTACTTCCCATGTAGATTAGATCCATGTATATTTCTCTTAGGGTCCTTTTTTTTTTTCTAAGTTCTCTGGGATTGTGAATTGTAGGGTGGTTTTCTTTGCTTTATGTCTAAAAGCCACTTATGAATGAGTGTTATATTTATCTTTCTAGGTCTGGGTTACCTCACTCAATATGATGTTTTCTAGATTCATCCATTTGCCTGCAAATTTCATGATGTCATTATTTTTTTCTGCTATGTAGTACTCCATTGTATAAATGTATCACATTTTCCTTATCCGTTCTTCGGTCGAGGGGCATTTAGGTTGTTTCCAGGTTCTGACTATGACAAACAATGCTGCTATGAACATAGTTGAGCACATGTCCTTGTGGTACAATTGAGCATCCTTTGGATATATATCCAAAAGTGGTATTGCTGGGTCTTGAGGTAGGTTGTTTCCTAATGTTCTAAGAAATCACCACACTGGCATCCGAAGGGGCTGCACCAGTTTGCACTCCCACCAGCAATGCAGAAGTGTTCTTTTTACCCCACAATCTCTCCAGCATAATTTGTCATCAGTGTTTTTGATCTTGGTCATTCTTACAGGTATAAGATGGAATCTCAGAGTTATTTTGATTTGCATTTCTCTGATGGCTAAGGATGTTGAACATTCCCTTAAGTGTCTTTAAGCCACTGTTGAGAATTCTCTGTTTAGGTCTGTACTCCTTTTTTTATTGAATTATTTGTTCTTTTGATGATCAATTTCTTGAGTTCTATGAATGTTTTGGAGATCTGCCCTCTGTACAATGTGGAGTTGGTGAAGATCTTTTCCCATTCTGCCATTTTGTCTTGTTGACTGTGTCCTTTGCTTTACAGAAGCTTTTCAGTTTAGAAGGTCCCATTTATTAATTATTTTTCTCATTGTCTTTGCTACTGGAGTTATATTTGGGAAGTGGTCTCCTGTGCCAATGCTTTCTAGCGTACTTCCCACTTTCTCCTCTATGAGGTTCAGTGTGGTTGCCTTTATGTTGAACTTTATGTTATGGCTTTGATCAATTTGGACTTGAGTTTTGTGCATGGTGATAGATATAAATCTATTTTCATTCTTCTTCATGTTGATATCCAGTTATGCCAGCACTATTTGCTGAATATGCTTCCTTTTTCCATTTTGTATTTTTTTGTTTCTTTGTCAAAAATCAGGTGTTCATAAGTGTTTGGATTGATATTTGGGTCTTCAATTCGGTTCCATTGGTCCTCCTGTCTGTTTTTATGCCAATACCAGACTGTTTTCAGTACTGTAATTCTGTAGTAGAGTTTGAAGTCAAGGATTGTGATGTCTCCAGAAGTTGTTTTATTGTACAGGATCGTTTTGGCTATCCTGGGGTTTTTGCTTTTCCATATGAAGTCGAGTATTGTTCTTTTGAGGTCTGTGAAGAATTTTTCTGGGATTTTGTTGGGCATTGCATTGAATCTATAGATTGCTTTTGGTAAGATTGTCATTTTTACTATGTTAATTCTACCTACCCGAGTGTATGGGAGATCTTTCCATTTTCTGGTGTCTTCTTCAATTTCTTTCTTTAAAAATTTAAAGTTCTTGTCATACCAGTCTTTTAGTTGTTTGGTTACAGTTACTCTGAGATAATTTATGTTATTTGTGGTTATTGTGATGGGTAATGTTTCTCTGATTTCTTTCTGAGCCCATTTATCATCTGTGTACAGGAGGGCTACTAATTTTTTTGAGTTAATCTTGTATCCTGCTACATTACTGAACGTGTTTATGAGTTGTAGAAGAAGTTCCTTGGTAGAAATTTTGGGGTCCTTTATGTAAAGTATCATATCATCAGCAAATAGTGAGAGTTTGACTTCTTTTGTGATTTGTTTCCCCTTGATCTCCTTTTGTTGTCTTATGGCTCTAGCTAGAACCTCAAGAACTATATTAAAATAGATATGGAGAAAGCGGACAACCCTTTCTGGTTTCAGTGGGATCACTTTGAGTTTCTCTCCATTTAGTGTGATGTTGACTGTTGGTTCACTGTATATTGCCTTTATTATGTTTAGGTATGTTCCTGAAGCAAGTTGTTTTAATTAACAAACACACCAAAAATTATGTAAGTGTAATATATATATATATATATTATAATTATGTAAGTGTAATATATATGTTATATATGTAAAAATCTTTAATAAATGAATGTTAACTTTTGTAACTTGTAGACTTTTTTACAAAACATAATGCACTAATACCACTTACACACTTACTTACTTACACTGTTTCTTTTTACCAGGAAGAAATGTAATTATTTTGTTACATGGTTTTCAATTGTGCTAATAGACTAACTTTAGAGTATATTCTGTTAGTTAATAGAATATTTTAATTCTTTTACTATAAAAGAATGAGTCTATATTCATTGTCATTTGGGTGATCATCACAGCGTCCAAATAATGGGGGGACTTCATGTAGAGCACACATTAGTTCTTTCCAGTGATCATTATACTCTGCTACATTGACTTCCATCCTTCAAAAACAGTGTAGTGATATGAACTGCAGAACATGTAGCACAGTGTCTCAAAAATGCAAAAGGCAAAAAAAATGCTAATTCCCAGCCACCTATCCATTGAGGTGGTTTGTTGGATAACCTTTTTCTCATTTCCAAGAACCAACATATCAAACTCAAAGACCTCCAAAATTCATGTTGAGTCTGTACAGGCTTAGCTTGAAGTATCTTCTTATAACTTGATGAGTTCCTGTGTGCCAGGCTCTTAAGGAAAACACTGCTTGTCTTAGCACCCAACCTGGGACTTCTGTCTGAGTCATGCCCACCAGTAAGAAAAAGCATCCGCATGTGCTCTTGGAGGACTTAGACTTCCAGTTAAGTATCTCTGTGATACTTTTCTCTGTTCTTCTTTCCTCTCCTTCCTTAATTCTTCCCTGCTCCTTTCCAAATCTTAACTGCCGAGCTCCACGATAGATGATGAGTCAGTTTGCAGTCCAGGTAGAGAAACATAAAATGTTACCCTTTTCCCTTCTAAAACTTCAGGACTGACCATGCTCCTTCAACATATATATAACTCAGTGGGATGAAAAGTATAAAGCACCACAATCCATTTTTAATTTTTTAAACAACTTGCCCAAAGTATACTTCTTATATGGCCTCAATACAATGATAATTTACTAATATAGACCCTCATGCTAAAACCAAAACTCATGGAGAACCACTTCTTAGGAACAAACATGGAAGATGCTTAATAGAAATACTTGCTAGGTGATTCTGTACATTACACATAGAAAATTCGTAAGTTTCATGAGACAAGAACACAGCCAGAGCTATTCATTATAATTTAAAGTTCCCAGAAACTAAATAAAAAAGCAGCCAACTACCATTTCCTAGGGATTGGCATTATTAAGGAAAAGAAGGTATTATTCCTTTGGACTTACACAGGCTAAAATAATAAGAAAGATCTCTCCCAGTCCCCTCCGATTTAGCTCCTACCTCAGCCCACATGTATGATAGCCCTTATGTCAAGAAGCTGGAGTAAAATTATGGATTTTACCAGATTAATGCATGCCTTCCACTTAGTAGTGGCATCTGCAGGTGGAAAGGTACATAGAATTTTCTCATGCTTCTTAGAGCAACAGTGACCTACTCACCTCATGTATTTATAGGGAACATTCTCTTGGCTCTTCTAGTTGCCCATCTAGAAACCTGGATACACACAAATGGGTAAAATGGCGGCTTTGAGGTTCTCCCTGCATTGACTCTGCCCAGCTTTAATCACATCTAAAAGTCTTAAAGGTTTGGTCAATCCTGCAACTTCTGTAACAGGATAAATAGCACAAATGACAGTCTAGATCATGCGCCTTAAAACTGGTTGTCCTGGCTGTTTTTATGTTGCTGCGGCAAAAGACACTAACAAAAGGACTTAATGATGAAAGGATTTATGCTGACTCACAGATCAAAAATCCACTATACCTTCATGGTTGAAAAGGCAGGAGCTAGAAGCAACTGGTCTTATCACTTACAGCCAGGAGACGGAGAGGGGTAAAAAAGCATTTGTTTGGTTTCAACACTTGTTATAGACCAGAACACACATGCACACATGCACACACACACACAATTAAAATGAGTCCTCCCATATCAATTAACATAGTCAATATACTCCCTAATAGACATACCCTGGCCTATCTTCCAGGTAATTATAGGTTCTGTCAAGTCGACAACACTGTCATTCATCTCACTGAGTAATTGTATTTAATTATAGACACACCAGCCAGTACATCTAGATTTTTCTGAAGTCTTTGTTTAGTTTTACCTTCTCAATATCACTGAATATTAGGAATAACTATAAACCGTTTGTCAAAAAAAATGCTCACAAATATATGCACACATGATTTTGCACAAAATATCAGCTGTAATTTCAAGTTATACTGCAAAGCCTTAGTAATAAAAAATAGCATGGTACTAGCACAAAAACAAACATGTGGCTCAACGGACTAGAATAAAGAATCCAAATATAGACCCAGATACACAACCACACAACTTTAGGCAACAGATTATTTACAAAGATGTCAAAAGTAGATACTAGAGAAACGACAACTTCTTCAACAAGTGGGACCTAGAAAATTGGATGTCCAGGAACAGAAGAATGAAACTAACTAACTTTCCCAACCTCCACAAGAATCACCTCCAAATGGACTGAAGGGTTAGTGTGAAACATGAAATCCTAAAACTGTTAGAGGAAAACTTGGGGAAATAATTCAAGATAGAGCAAAGTTAAGAACTTATGCAGTGCCTCCAGAAAACAATGTCAAAAGCAGATAAATGGGACCTCATGGGGTTAAAAGTCTTATTACAGCAAAGAAAACTGTTGAGTAATGAAATAACCTACAAAATGGAAGAAAACCTTTGCTACCTGCTCATCAGACAGGATTAATACCTAGACTACACAAAGAGCTCAAAAATCTGTACAAAGGCCCTCTCTCTCTCTCTCTCTCTCTCTCTCTCTCTCTCTCTCCTTTTGAATAAAAATATGCTTTCAGCTACTTCTCCAGGACTCTGCCTGCCTCCTTCCATCTCCCTGCCATGATGATCATGGACTCTTAAACTGTAAGCAAGCCCCATAAACTCTTCTATCAGTTGCCTTGGTTGTGGTGTTTCTTCACAGCAATAGAAAAAGTAACTAAGAACGTGAACAAGAAGAAACCCCTATGTATTGCTAGCGGAAATATAAACTAGTCCAGGCACCATGGAAGTCAGTATGCAGGTTTCCCAAGAAACTAAAACTACATTTACAATATGACCCTGCTATACCATTCCTGGCTATTTACCAAAGAGGTTCTAGATCATCATATCACAGAATTATTTGTACATCAGTATTTATTATAGCACTGTTCATAATAGCTAAGTTATAGAGCCAACCTAAATATCCAACAGTAAAGTAATGGATTTAAAAATATATATCATTAATCAATGAGACCTCATGAAACTGAAAAGCTTCTGTAAGGAAAAGGACATCATCAAAAGGGCACCATGGCAGCCTACAAAATGGGGAAAGCTCTTCACAGCCTCACATCTGACAGAGGGCTGATTTCCAAAATATATAAAGGACTCAAGAAACTAGACATCAGCAAACCAAATAATCATATTAAAAAATGAGGCACAGGAGGGGACTCCAGCAACAGCTCCAGCCCATGCCAGGAAGATGGGTACTATTATGGTGAGCAGATATATGGTGTGGTCTGGAAGAGAGAGCGAGAAAGACTGTGTTCATATTCTATGGACAAAGGTATATCTGAAGAAGTGAAAGAGCTGAGTGGGCTGAAATGGGGGCCATGACGATGTCTGGGCCTGGGCTGCTCCTGGGACCCATGTCTGAGTTCATAGCTCTGATGCATCTCTTTTGATGTTCATGACCCCTGATACCACCAAAGCCAAGAGGACAGGACTGTACAGCATTGGCCCCACCCCCTGACTAGCTGCAACACTACGGAGAACTGGTCCTGCCCTTCACTGGCTGAAACACTCAGGAGAGAGAATCCTATATGTCACCTGGGCATCACTATAGAAAAAAAAGTCAATGAAATGATTCCTAGTGATTGATATTCTGCTATACTCATAGATGGTGCCTAGCCCAATTGTCATCAGAAAGGCTTCACCCAGCAAATGATGGAAACAGATGAAGAGACCACAGCCAAACATTAGGCAGAGCTCGAGGAGTCCTGTGGAAGAAGGGGAGGAAGGGTTATGGGAGCCAGAGAGGCCAAGGACACTACGAGAGAGAAAACACAGAGTCGACTAGAAATGGGCTCCGGGGGACTCACAGAGACTGAACCATCAACCAGAGAACGTGCATAGGACTGACCTGGGTCCTCTGCACATGTGTTCCAGTTGTGTGACTTCATCTTCTTGTGGGACTCCTGGCAGCAGGAGCAGAAGTTGTCTCTGCCTCAGTTGCCTGCTCTTAGGACCCTTTCCTCCTTCTGGGTTGCTCTGTTCACCATTAATCTCACTGCTACTTGATAAACTGTGGCTGGTTGATATACATGGAAGACCTGCACTTTTCTGAAGGGATGGGGAGAGGGAGAGACGTTACAGGGAGGGAATGGGAGAAGAGGAGGAAGGGAGGGGAAACTGTGATCAAGCTGGGGGAAATTAATTAATAAGAAAGAGAGAAACAAACAAAAATGCATCTATATACAGTGATATTTTTTCAGCTATAAAGAAAAATAAAATTAGGTTGTTTGTAGGGAAATGGATACAACTGGAGATAACCATATTAAACAAATTAAACCAATCTTCTAAAGACAATATCATTATATTTTCTTTCATTTGTGCTTCCTAGATTTTATATAAATACATAAAATCATGCACATATATTTGACATGAAGGTGGAAACAAAATATCTTGAACAAAGACTTGAGTAAGATGGCTAGGAATGGGAATATATACACAGTCTGAGTGTGTGTGAGAGAGAATGTGGTGTGTGTTGTAGAAGAGTGTTTGTGTGAGAGTGTATGTGACTGAGTGTGTATGAGAGAGAGAGAGAGAGAGAGAGAGAGAGAGAGAGAGAGACGAACAAAGTAGAAGGGGTACAATACAATGTGGAGGAAAAAGGAGTCTCAAGGAAGTGGGGAGGAGGAACAGGAAAGGTAATGACAGCACATCAGTACTTTTGCTGCCACACCTAAGTACCTGACAAGAAATGGTTTAAAGAAGAAAAGTTTTCTTTAGGCACACAGTTTGGAGGGACACATGTGGTCACAGCAGAGAAACAACAAGGAACTGAGGCCACCGGTCACATCGCAGCCCCTGTCAGGAAGCAGATTTTGAGCAGAAAGTAGAGACAGGCTGCGAATCTCAAGATTTACCCCCAGCGATAAGCCTTTACACATTGTGTAAGTGCCTCCTAACAATTCCAAGATCTCTGAAAACAGGATTCCTGACTGGTGGTCAGGCATCTGAACACATGAGCATGTGGGGTTAGTCTACATTCACACCACAACAGGGAGGAAGTCAAACAAAATACGGCAAAATCTCTTACGCAGAATCTCGGTGTGTCTTCAGCAGAAGAGGGGCTGTCTTGAGAGAGGAAAAGAAACAACTGAGGGAGGGGACAGGAAATGGGTGCACATGTGAGCAGGATATCTATATACCTGTGATCTATATTTGTGAATAATAAAACTTGTTATTTTGTGTATAATTAAAAAGCACTGGATATGGTTGTATGCCAAAATTAATGTTAGCTGGGAATTTAACCTTTTTAATTATCAAAAATTATAACTATTACATTGAAAATGAATATATTTTAATGTCTAGGAATATAAGAACAGTATTTCAAAACTCATAAGTGAAATGAAAATCAAAGAGGAGGGACATAAAATTGAAATGAGCAAACTTTATCAGGATATGCTGAAAAAAGGTAACTTTACATTTTTAGTTTATTGAATTCTGACATATTGTGCAGCAATTTAAAGGTGCATATTATTTTTTCCAATAATAGTATTCTTGAATGAACACACCTTGATACATTTTAATTTAAGTTTTGTATATTTATGCAACATAAATATAATAGTTCTAAGTCTCATTCATATTTGCGATTAATTCTGCCTAATGTGAACCAATAGCTCCATTCCCTGTAACTAAGCGTTCGAATACATGAACCTATAGGGCCATTCTTATCCAAACCACACACCTCAAATGAATGTGCTCTGCACAGTCTAGGGTACCACATGCATGCAGATAATATGCTGTGAAGCCAGGTTTCCCATTCAAACCACACTTTAAAGTGATCTTGGGTAATGAGTCCATCTTGTACCTCTTGTTTCTTTCTCCTAAGATGGAGTCAGCACGTCTCTCAACAGTTCTCATTTGTTTTAACATCTGTACCTAGAAATGGCTATTTATGTGATGTTCTGCTTAGAGATAGCATCCTAAGAAAGGCCCCTCCATCTTAGGCTCATTCCCCCAAATTTGGTTAACAATTCTCTCACCTTTTGGATATAAAATGTTCCCCACTGGCTGTTTTCACAGTTGGTCCCCCATTGGTGCTGTTTGGGGAGATTGTGGAACCTTTAAGAGGTAGAGCCTACCTAGAAGAAGTGTGTCATGGGCAGGAAACCTTATGTTTACAGTCCAACCTGACTTTATATTATCTGTCTGCTTCCTGGTCCACTGAGACCAAGCAGCCACTGCAGGCTGCCAGGACCACAGACCTACTTGTGACATGTCTTTTCCACATGGTGGCTTGAATCTACTGATACTGTGAGCCAAAGCAAACCTTTCTTCCCCTAAGTTGCTTCTTGTCGGGTATTTTGTTACAGTGATGGGAAAAGCAATAGTTTCCCCCTAAGTTGCCAACACTTTGCATGTTCATCCTGCACCATCCCAATCACAGCTATAACTAATGGCTGCCTCCTAGCCCAAAGCAGAAATTCTGTGAAAACAGAGGACACACGTATTCTGTATGGATGTTTAGGATAATGCCTGGTACACATATAATCAATAAACATGCTGAATAAACAAATGAAAAGATTAATAAATGTAAGCACATAACTTTGAAATGTTAAATAAATAAATTTATTTTTGTTTTACTTAGTTGAATTAAATGAAGAAAAGCACAAAGAACTAATGATAAAGAAGGAGATGGAGATATCAGAGTTAAATGAAAAGTTAAGAATTCAAGAGAAGGAAAAGCAAAATGAAATACTCAAACTACATCTAGAAGTAAGTGCTTGCAAGTCTGCTAAACAGAAGTGTGTTCCTTAGTCTAAACCACGCTTTGTCTCTTATTGCAATGACATCGATTTCAGGACCAGATAGAACCTTCTAAGAACACTCCACACATTCTCATACTCTAGCAAGAGCAACGCTCAGTTAGCAGGCTATCAGTCATATGATTGATCAAAAGAAGGTCCTAACTTCCAGGAAGGACATTGCTTCCTCAGGAGTTAGCTGTTTTACAATCTACTCCACACAGGAGGCGCACAGCCACCATGGCGGCATGGAAAGAGTACAACAAATTCTTGGCATTTCTCTCTCCCCAGAAGAAATCATGGAACCCTTTTGTTTTATATGGGATCAAAGCAGACAAATTTCCCTAATATATTTCTAGGAAAACATACATTCTAGAGACAAACCAAATTTCTTTGAAACATTTGTAAATGTACTTTAAATAAGTGTGTCATAAGTTTTGTAGCTTCTTTCTTTTCAATGAACTATTCCACTACATGTCAGAATCTCACAGATACTGATGTGTTAACAAAGTATTTGTCTTTTGCATTCTTTTCTAAATTCTACCAACCTCTTCTTCCAGTATTATGCCATGACTTCCACCCATCTCTACTTTGACATTACATTATGCAAAAATTCACAGATCTTAATTAAAATAATTTACTATTTATTTCCCAGGAACTTTGCTATGCCTAGGGTGCTTGATGGGTATCTATAGGTAACATCTTGGGGCAGAAAGGGTTACACTGCTTCAGAGGGATTTTGCTATTGCTGTTGCTGCCACTGTGCTGTTATACAGCTGCTGACGGGGTCACCTCTGCCTCCTAGCCTAGTGTGTCCACAGAGAGGGCTGGATTGCCAACTGAAATACAGCGGGTCTTATTTCAAGATGTACTCCCAACTTACCATCTCTCAGTTAGGAATTTTCATTTTATTTGCTATCTGGGATGTGCCAATGGACTAGTCTGATTATACTATTTGACTAGTACTCGGATGTCTTTGTGTATCGCCATTATAACTTCAGTTCTCTCCTAAGACCAGAGCACAATCTCATGGAAAGCTTATCTAGTTTTCTGAGAGGCCACTACGGTTCATCTAAAAGGAAGAGCTATAGTGGAACATTGTGCTTTAAAAATGGCTTATAAGAATAGGCTATACAAATCTATTAATTTGACTCAATTTAATCCAAAAAAAAAAAAAAAACAACTGAATTGACTAACTCACATCCAATTTCTAACATTTTACTTCAAAGTTTGAAAGACCTGTGAGCTTTTCTCCTGAGACTGTGGATTACAGGATTTTCCTGACAAAAGCACAGCAGTGGTGATGGGAAACATTTTCTACTCGGAGATCAGGAGTATGCCTCACATGGAATGGGGGAGAGCAATGATGTTTAGAGGAAAAGTACCGTGATGCCTCTAGAGGTAGTGCCCAGGCTTTTGACCCTCTTATACAGCCCCCAAGCAATTTTAACCCACCATCTAGGTGAATCTTGTTTGGATGGTCTTTGTTCTTTTTTCAAATTGTTTCATAAAGACTTTTCTATCTGCTATATAGAGTGTGTTCAGTTACAAAATATATAGCAAAGGATGTTGCTGGTATACTTTTTCTGTAGAAACATTGTTTCTGAGTATTGAACTACAACAGCCTTAATAACTTTCTCTTTTTGAATTTGGTTCAGTTTGACACAAAACTAGCAAGAGTTCAAACTAAATCAAAGTCGTATCCGGATGCTACTATTTTGCCACAGAGTATCTACAGAAGGGTATGTGCATTTTGTCCCATGACTCTGTCGTCAATAAATTAATTGCATCAATGTGTTCCTATGAACATTTATTTCCTAATGTTTATTTTAAATATAGTAAATTAGTTTTGTATCCTTATACCATTTTTCCCTTTCAATCACACAAAAGTGAAGCTACAGGCTTTCAAAGTAAGATAGTCTTAAAAATACAAGCCTCAAGTGTGTTTTGACTGATGTTTTGTCTTTCTTTATACTTAATCTTACTTCTAAATTGCAATGACAGTCTTTCTTCTGCTTCATTTAGAAGCTTCAACATCTTCAAGAGGAAAAGAGCAAAGAGATTGCAAGTCTCCAGAACACTATTCGAGACCTGGAGCGGCGTCTCGCGGCTGCCAAAAACTCCCACCTCACTCGGGGACGGTTTTGAGCAGAGCACCTTATGGATTGGCTACAACTTAGTTTCTTTAAAGGCATTAAAATTCACTTTTATTTTCAATGTGAGCATGCTAAATAATAAAGACACACACTTTTAAGCTTTTTAAAATTGCATTTATTTAGATAAATCCGTACTGTGCCCAATTCTGTACTGCATTCTTGCTTATTGGTATTAGCCATAAAAGAGTTCAGGTTCATAGGGCTGAGTTTCTCTATTGAACCATCATTGATTATGGGAATACTGTCTTAAGCAGTATGCAGATTACCAACATACTTTTCTTTCGTTATGTCTTTCAAGACAGTCACTCACAGTTCAGAAGAACAATACAACACAGGATGAAGAAAACAGGATACACAAATGTATGTAGTGAAAGTCAAGCTAGTATAAAAAGATAAGAAGATATTCAAAATGCAGTCTGTTAAAGACTTAATTGGTTAAAATGGAAGTTTAAAAAGATAAAGGTTCCTATTGTTTTGAGAGTTTAAGTAAAGGAAAAAACTGGAAAATGTGTCTTTGTTGTTCTTCCTCCATTCTAAATTACGAGCTATCCAACAGAAACCCCTAGGTCATAGTTTATGTTTCTGTTCTCATCAATGTAATTAGAACACGGGAAAAAGAAAAAGAAAGACATATTAACCAAAAGCTGCAATCACTTTTTAGTTACCCCATAATACAAATCTGATTTAGGTCAAAATTTCCATGGCATCAAATTTTAAATTTAGTAGCAAATATGATAAATTTCTTCATGTTTGCACAAATCCAATTCCTACTTTTAGTTCACTGATTAAAAAAAATGGGTTGCAAAATTTCTAGAAATGAAATTGTCTCTTTAGATTGACTTAGGGAGCATACAATTTATTTTAAATATTTAGTTTGAACGTCATTTTCACTTTTTGGCCTTATTATTTCAGCTTCAGGTGGTGCCAATTTCTGTGGGGTTTAGTGGCTGACTCTGTCAGGCAGCAGGAGGTGATCGACATTGACAAGACTCAATGACTTTCTCCTCCGCAAAAAGCCCCTGTCAGCTACATAAAGATGGGAGGTTTTCGGCGCACTGTCAAGTGATTGCAGACCCTGACTTCTCAAATATGAGATGGCGGCAGTGGCAGCAGCAGCTATTGGTGGTTGTCCCTGACTCCTTAGACAACGTACATAGGAGCTGGTTTACACACCCCTTCCGACAAAGCTTCCTTTGAGCAAGTGAAAGCTGTACACCTTCACTTGCCTGCATGTCTCAGCTCTCCAAGTGACCCTGCCTGTGCTGGCCCCTGTGCTTATGGCGATGGTGTAGGCCTGAAGGAGGCAAAGGTGACTCCATGTCTAGTGCTCCTGGTTGCTGGTTCTCTGACAGCTCGCTGCTCACGAGATGCTCGTGCCCATGCTTATGATGGTGTTTGTGGTGGTGATGTGTTTTGGTGGGCTCCGCTGATCCACCCACAGCAGCTAAGGACACGTTTTTACAGAAGTCTTCATCTTCGAGACTCTGGAACAAATTTACAGATCACTTATTAACAAGCTCATAGATTTACCTTGAGTGCATAAAAAAGTTAGGTGTAGAGGCATTATTTATGTTATTCCAGCAAGTTAATTAGGACACAGTTAACAGTATATTGATGAAATACAGTATATTACTATAATACAGTATATTAATATGTGTGTATATAATATATATACAGTATATGTGATATGTGCATATAATATATAAATATTAATTAATTTTATATATTGGTGCTTATGTGCATAATAGTTGTGTTTATATTATATGCATATATCACATATACTGTATATATTATATATGCATATTAATATATAGTTATTGTATTATATTAATATACTATATCTATATAGTATATAAAATATAATACAGTATATTAATAAAAAAGAGCCTGCCCTTGGTCTCAATGTCTACATTTTTTATTAAAGGTTTAAAGAAGCCAAACTACTGTATTTCTCTCCGTAAAATCAAAACTAAACTGACTGAAAAACTTACGTTGTAGTGAAGTCAGCCAAACATGGAATCCTGACGTCAGTAACTTTTCATGCCTGTCATCAAATCTAGTCTTTTTTCTAAGCAAACTGGCTTCTTTGTAACCACTCAAAAATGCCAGTTAAAAACTGGCAGCTTTTCATTCTGCAATATGTGTGAGAAAATGTTTTTAATTTCACCAAAGCTTTGGTAATCTTTACACAGTTCTGTCGGGTAAAAATAGCATCATGGCCTACTTTAATTGACAGCGTATCTGCACTGGTACCCTCAGAGGCCAGGAGAGGGCACCGCGTCCCCTGGAACTGGCCTGGGGGGAGGGGAGCTCTGAGCTGCCAGGTCGGTGCTGGGGACTGAACAAAGGTTCTCTGCAAAAGCAGCCAGTGTTCTTAACCACTGAGCCATCTCTCCAGCCGTGATTTGTTTGCTTGTTTGTCTCTAAAGCCTTTCAAGATGAAGGAGCAATATATGTCTTGCAAATATGTTTTAAAGAGTGTTACATGACAGAAAATGTGTGTTTAAGATTTTCTTACATAATTGATGATAGATCACTTATTTAGGTAGATTTTTAAAGTTTTCTCCTTATCCCCCAGTAAAAACAACTGAGAAAAATACCTACCGTGAGAGAGCAGTTTCCACACTTATTCTCACAGTAAGCGATCTTAATGGCTTCTTCAACATATGGGAACGTGAGGAAGGAATAGGGCAAGCCAAGGTGATACACAAGACGGCCACATCTAAAAGGCAAATAGCGATGTTAACTACTTTACTCTCTGTGGTGTGACCCTACTCAGACTAGACTGTATTAGGTATTACATGCTAAGCCCCTTCCATGCCTTTAATAAATTTCCTTGATTGGAATATATAATTGAGTTCCCAGGCAATATACCAGGTAAGGTTATGGCAGGATTAATGATCCTAATTTTATTATTTTGAAATGCTATAAATGTCATTAAAATAATTTTTAGAAAGTGTGTAATGACTATGACTTAGTCAAATACCTTTTAATTAGCATATATTCTGCCAAAGACTAACTACGGGAGCTTTTCATAACTGCTCAGGCAAGACAGATTCCACAAAAACAGAAATCATTGCATAACAAAGACACTGTGGAAGTTTTGGGCAGTGTCTTCTTTATTAATTTGTAGGGTGGGAAACAAACCCGAGCCTTACATATCCTATTATGTGCTCTGCCAGGGATCTATATCACCAGCCCTTAAGTTGAGAGAGATTCTCATAGTGAACTCATGGTGAAGTCTAAGCTAGCCTGAAACGCATGTCTATTGAATGTCACACATGCTGGCATTGCAGGTATATAGCACATGCGTGCACTATGCTCAGTAGCTCATTTATCCCAAGGAACATAGCTGAGATAAGAACATTTTCAGTCCAATAAAATAACTAGAATTACAATTCGACATTCTCCAAAATGAAAAGGTTGAAATGTCTACTTTTACTGACATATCATCCAAAATATCATCTTTTTAGTTGTACTTTACAACTGACTAGAAGTTTAGGGGGCAAAAGGAGTGAAGTAAAGCTGAAAAGATATTTAATATGAGACAAAGTAAGGACTCAGCTCAGGCAGAACCAGAAGGAAGCAAGCATCAACTAAGAATGCTTTCCAGAAGACAACATTTGTATTGAAAGTCTCTCGAAATATCAATGTTTTATTTGATCATAGATTACAAAATAAATTCATAGAGATCATGTTAAAAGCAATTTCCATGCTCAGCTAAGAAATACAAGCATACGACCATAAATTGTAAATTAATCTAGACAGAAACAGGTATGGACTACAAAGTATGATTATTAATCTGCACAATATTTAAAATTATATCTGTTATGCAAATGAATTCCTGCATTTGTTTAAGACAGGGAAATGTACAGTCAGTTTCCTGTAACTACCTATTGGAATGGTGGACTCATTTTTAACTCAAAATATATAAAATATAAAAACCAAACCTTCAATAATTTGAAACTGAATACTTGATATAAAACAAAGACAAATGCTTAATTTTAAATACTTTATTACTAAATACAAATCAGAAAATAAACACATGAGAAAGAACGTTTTTGCAAAAATTTAGAGGAAAAGTGACAAGAAAGTCACTTGAGAGACTGATTATGAAGGCACGGTAGATAAATGCAAGACTTAGAGTTTGGTGAATGACAAGAAGTTCCAAACTGCCTGTTAGACTTTTCTGAAGGGTATATGACAGCAATGCCATCACACATGATCATGTGTGTGATGTTCTGCAACACTACATAGATAAAGGGTAAGGGCTGGAGGCAGAATGTAGTAGTATTGGATTGTGTCCTCTGGTGCCGGCCTCTCTCCCTCCAAGAAAACTCACAGAAAGGTCAAAGCTTAAGGAATAGGTTTTAAAAGAATGTAATTGACTCCTATTTGAGTCATGGAAGTTAAGATGCTTATGGCGATAACTGTGGGAGAGATATCTGGGTTTGTACTTACTTCAGTTCACTAGGATATATGTGGTATGGTCAGAGAATAGATGAGGTCAGTTTACAGACTGTCTAGTGGGGAGAGAAGGAAAACTAAACCACTCTGAATAACACGGGCATGTTAATAGGAAGGACGAAGGAAGAAGAATGAGGAGGGGGTGGGGATGGGAGAGAAGAAGAAAGCTGTGGAGAAAAACACGGCAGAACAATGTCAGAAGGATCAAAACCGAAAGTGTTCCCAACAGCAAGGAATCACATGAGACGAAAACTGAACTGTGGCGCAGGGCAGTGAAGAACGCCACTGTGAATTTTTAAAGGAAATAATAGCTCGTAAGAGTCTGGGAGGGTGCTCACCTGTCGTATATGAGGAAGTCATCTTTGTTTCCATTTAGGAGAGTCCAGACATCTGTTTGATGTTCTTCCTGTCGGTAAACAGCAATCTGGGCTGACACCTGCTTTTTCAGGTGGATGTGTTTGAGTTGAGAAGGGGACCCTTGGTGGTTAACAACAATGTAGGAAATGTTAGAATATCCCTGCTGTTCTAGCTTCAGTCGCAGGTCTTCCAGTCTAGGGGAAAACACACAAAACGAACAATGACATTTAGTTTGTTTGTTTGTTTGTTCTGCCTTCCACATTCATTTTATTTTCTGTGAAGCTCTTATTATTTTTAAGTGATTGTAATTTTTCTATGTGTTGTAAAACTGAACCTTTCACCTTTATTTAAAACTTGAAGCTTTTTTTTTATGTTTTTCTGTGTAGCCCTAACTGTCCTGGAACTCATTCTGCAAACCAGGCTGGCCTCGACCTCAGAGATCCGCCTGCCTCTGCCTCCCGAGTGCTGAGATTAAAGATGTGCGCCATGACCACCCGGCTAAAACTTGAAGCTTTATACTAAATGCTTTCATGAACATGAGTCCCGAATTAGTAAATATTTAAATTTGCCTTGCAGATATATAGAACATTGTGCAATTAATATTTGATGGGTGACTCAACCTGTATTTTTGACTTATGATTGTTAAGTGAAGCAAAACCTTCTATTACAATCCTAGTGTTTGGTGTCTGTGCTGGCAGCCTTCCTCTGCCTCTTATATTGAACTTTTGCTCTAATAGGAGTGAATTTTACATGGGTAAACCATACTGAGAAGTTACAAAATGTAGGAACACAAAAAGGGAAATGTATTCAAAGCCCAGGAATACTACAGTAAATATTTTGGTAGTATTGTATATATCCATGTGGGGTGTGTGTGTGTGTGTGTGTCTGTCTGTCTGTCTGTCTGTCTGTCTGTCTTCCTGGTCTTTTCATCAAATTTGTGTTGTATAAACATACACATCTACAAAAGCATTATTTAATAATTACATTATTTCTATTTTTATTACATTTTACATACATTTGTTTGTATTTAATAGCCTTTCCCTAAAGATATTCCAAACCTTTGAAGACTGCTTACCTGGATGCCTGCAAAAGGCACAGGTATCAGCTGGCTTGCAGAAGAGCAACCACGGTCACTGTGCCCTCAGAGTTTAGCATTGGATTTTCATCTCCTATCTTCCAGGCTGGAGGTTGCTTACAAACAGGGCTTTGGCCTTGGCTCTCTGCCCCTCCATAGGGGAGGAGACAGAGAGCCAGGGCTAGCCCTAGGCTTCTCCACATTGTGGCGTTGTCCTATAAAACAGAGAATGAACTTCATCAATAACTTCATAGTCATTGCTATGCATTTCTCTAAACACAGTAGGTACGATCCTACTAACTAAAACCCAGCCTATGGGTTCTGTCTTCATCTTGTTGCGCTCAGTATTCCGTTGCCGTGAACCTCCTTCCACTAAACTTTCCTGGGAAGAGGAAAGTGCCAGCAAAAAGGCCGAGGAGTGGCCAAACAAATCAGCTAGCTCTCTGTAGCACGACACTGCAATTAGCACGCTTATGGAAATGTGCCTGATGGACAGCCGGGCACTTCTCTAGGAGAAGACACCTATTTAATGCAGTCATATCCACTCTGCAAACACATTCTGACTTTTCATTTGAGATGCACTAAATTCTGATTGCTTTGTTCTGTCCTCTGTCAATCTAGCAAATGTTAGAAGGGAATTCTACACAAGGCTAAAAAGAGCCAGCACAGAAAGAGATGTGAAAAAGAAAGGGTATGGTGGTGGAGTCAGGGCACAGTGTGAGTGTGGCTCATAATGGCCCTTGATCTTCTTGCATGAAATTTTCCTGGAAAGTCCCAGGCAAAAGGCAAAGAGCAAATTATGACATCAAGTTCAAGCCTTCCACATTTATAAACACCTTGGGTACATTCAATATTTTTGCCTTGTTAGTTCTCCATGTCTAGTTACATGATAATATAGGATTTGAATCTCTTCAAATATAAAGACTATCTGCTTTGATATTACCACCATATATAATTTAAATACACCAAGAAAGGAAAATCTTGGCCAAGGAGAAACACTACAAGTCATTGTCCTTGCCCCATCTTAGACTCGTTTCTGTTTCTAATGCCTGCCTTCATGAAGCTCCGACAACTAGATAGAACATTTGCAGATGGAAAGATGCCCCCTTACCCAGGAATTTTAAAATATTAGTTAAAATATTATAAAAATATTAAGTACCTGAACAGAAATAGCCCCCAAACTAGGGGCCACTTCTCTCAGATATTTTTTGGCTTTTTGAGAAAGGGTTTTTCTGTAGTTTTGAAGCCTGTCCTAGAACTTACTCTGTAGACCAAACTGGCCTCAAACTCACAGAGATCTGTCTGCCTCTGCCTCCCAAGTGCTGGTATTAAAGGCATGTGCCACCACCGCCCGACTCTCTCAGAACTTTTTATGGTAAATTTAGAGACATGATGAAAATGTGCAAAAATAATTTTAAAAAAAGATCCACACAGCAGAGTCATGTTGATAAAAGAACAAAAGAAGTCAGGTGTGGGGGTCCATGCCTGTAAAGGTAACACCGAAAACACTGAGGCGGAAGAATGCCTCTGAATTCAAGAATAGTCTGACTTCAGGGTAAATTCCAGGCCTGTCTGGAGAAAATATGCCTCAAGGTATTCAGTTCTTCTGAATACATACGTAGCTAGCTTCAGCAGCACAACTACAGTTCCAGCATTTGGGAAACTGAGGCAGAAGAATTTCAAATTAGAAGCCAGACTCAGGCATGTAGTGAGACTGCCCTCTCCAAGAAAAATCTGGCCTAAGAGGCTCACTAAAGAAGGGGGGGGGGCAGGTGTAAAGTGGCACACACCTTTAATCCCAGCTTTCAAGAGACAGAAGCAGGCAGATCTCTGAGTTTGAGACTGACCTGTTCTATATAGTGAGTGCCAGGACTGTCAGAACTACATGTGAGGCCCTGTCTTGAAAAAACAAACAAAAAAGAAAGAATGAAAGAAAGGAAGGAGAGCTGGGTCTGGTGTGCTCATCTTTAATCTCAGCTCTCGGGAAGTAGAGGCAAGTGGATCTCTGTGTGTTCGAGGCCAACTAGGTCTACACACAACAAGTTCCAGGCCAGCCAGGGTCACAGGGTAAGGCCCTGTCAGAGAGAGAGAGAGAGAGAGAGAGAGAGAGAGAGAGAGAGAGAGAGGAGGGAGAACACTTTTAACTCCGTCTTGGCTATTTGTACTAACACATTTTTAATTCTGACAATTAATTAGGGAAATTCCTATAGGTTGGTATTTTCAATAATAATGGGTTTATTCTTATATTGGTCAGTTACTCAGTTTTTCTAGAACTATAAAGCCAAAACAGTGCTAAGCACGCTTACATACGCCAGTTGCGCCTGGGAAGATTATACCCTTCCTGCAGCTGTGGCAACTATGGCTCAGAGAGACTGCAGGTGCCTTGTCTACGACCACACAGATAACAGTCCACAAAAGCAGGTTCATATTGATTCTGCCCAGTCCAAAGTAGGGTCTCTCCGCCACTGGAGTACATTGATATTTTTTAAATGTTTCACCTTGCAATAACTAGAGCAGCCAGTTTTCTATGTGCTCTGGGACAGTAAAGTGAGCATCAAAACAAGTCGTTCAGCTTCTTAATAGGAAATCTAGCTTGTCCATATTTCTTAAACGAAGAAATATGCAAGCCTCTGGGTCCAATCTCTAGCACACACACCTCTCAAAAAAGTAAATTAAATTCAGTCGTTACAGAATCGCCAGCATGAAGATGGCCCTTGATAGTCTACCATGAAATAGACCGCTCAATGGCAGACATGAGTGAGGAAATGATTTCCCTCACCTATATTTCTAATGAAAAGAATTATCTGAGTAAATTGGGAGCATGGGGACCTTGGGGGAGGGTTGAAGGGGAGAGGAGAGGCAGGGAGGGGAGCAGAGAAAAATGTAGAGCTCAATAAATCAATAAAATATAAAAAAAAGAATTATTTAGTGTGAAAGGAGAAACTAAAGAGGCTGGATTTCCATTGGCAGATTTCCCTGTTATAATCAATAGGCTGCTCAACATTGCTTAAAGTTGTTTTTGTAGAATAAACTTTGCACTTTAACTGTCAAGGAGCTATGTAAAAGAATGGGGGTAAATAAAGTTAGATACAGTGACAACGGGGTAGTAGTTACAATCTTCAGTGCCTTTCACTCTTAGTCTGTACACTAAAAGGGAAATACGCACACTCCTTGCCCCACAGCCTCTCTCTCTGAACTTCCGACCAAAAGCACTTCAAAGCCCCTCGCCCACCTAAGGGCTCCCATTCCCGACTTAAACTCAAAAGCTACCCACGGACCACCTGTGGCACAGCCGGACCTTCTCTAAAGCTGACCACTTCTGTGCTGTGGGTGGAGCCTGCTCCCTCCCTACTCTTTTTCTGAAACTGCTCGCGATTTCCCCGGACCCCTCTAAAGTACCGAGGGCTGGGCGTCTTTCCGTCTCTGTTTTTGAAATCCATTAGCTTTTCCTCGTTTGCCCTCGCTCTACCCTTCAGTGGAAAAACTGAGATTGAATCAAATAATATTGCCCACACAACACCACACTCCTGCAGAGAGAAAAGACCGCCACTCCTTTCTCCAGCTCCCCCTGGGCACAGCACCTTAAAAGACAGAAATCAACAAAAAGCGCTAACTGTGCTCCCCAGACACTTTACCTACCACACCCAAATTCTTGTTCATTTTTTAAAAAATCTTTTTAAATGTCTTTTTCCAATCTTTTTACAAAGCCTATTGTGAAGGGGAGGAAAGGACTTTATCGGTCTCAGAAAACATTTCCCAAACTAAAAGAATCAAGTCCTACTTACGCAACCCCTTCGGACTAGTTTGCTTCCTCTCGCTCTCTTTGCTCTAGCAGGGCAGCTCCACAAAGCCAGTGCCTGACACTGACATTTATAGCCCTGTTGTTTACTTCACCCTCTGAGGTGCAGTCCAAAGTTCAGCGCTCCCTCTCGCAGCGACCTTGCAAGCGCAGCAAGCCCCTGAACAGATTCTGGTCACCGCCATCGGAAGCTAGCGACACGCGAGGCCATGCATGGAGAGGGACGAGTTGTGACTAGTACTAACTTCATTTCTGCTTTGGATCACCCCATTATCTGAGATTTAATGGTACAGTCCAGGGTGGGAGGAAGGGCTAGGGGGAGAGAGGTCCTCCAACTGCTGCTCCCTTCCAAGCTGCAACAGAGAAAAACATTTTGCTTAGCCAGCAAGTTCCGCAGCTGTTTTAGAAGAAGGAAAAAACATTTCTGTTCTTCCTTTTCCTTTGGGTTGAGGAAGTTCTAGCTTAAACCCACACCGTAAGCTTCTTTAGAGAGGTCACCTGCTGTTCACATTGTTTGGGTCTCCTGCCTCTGCAGACCTAGGTCCACTTTTGGGCCGTGTTCAACTGATTTTAAATTGGTGTACAATCTCATGGGGTCTCTGCTCTTTTGTTTTTCCATAAAATAATGAAATAAGAAAGTAGTCTCTAATCTGAAAGAAATCAATCCTCATTTTTAAAAAAAAAATGTAATTTTTCTCTTTCTGTCTCTCTGTCTCTCTGTGTGTGTGTCTCTCTCTCTTTACACACACACACACACACACACACCACCCACCCACACACACAGTGGGGGAGGAGGCAGACAGTCCATACTTGCCACAGTGCTAATGTGGAGGTCAGAAGACAATTCTGTGGCATTGGTTCCCTCCTTCCACTTTTGGTGTCTTCCCCTTTAAATGAGTTCCCCCTTGTGTGAGTTCCAGGAATCAAGTTCTAGCCAGTCTTGCTTGGCTACAGTGCTTACCCTCTGAGCCACTTGCACTGCCTGAAACCACATTTCCTAGTAGCAATAGTCGGACTCAAAGAAAGACCAATAAACCTCAACGACAGAATGTTTTTAACCTGTTGCTTTAGGGTTATATGTTTTCTATTTTTTATTAATCTTAAATAACTTCATGTATGCATACAGTGTATTCTGATCAAGTCTACCCCTCCTGGTCCCTACAATTCTTCCCAGACCCCTCCCCAACACATCTTCCTCCCAATTTCATGTGGTGTTGTAGTTGGTTAGTTGGTTTTGTTTTGCTTTCAACCTACTGAGTCCAGTTAATGCTGTTGATATCTGTATAGGCGTGGGGCCAAACCCTGGAGAATTAGCAACCTACCAAAAGCCACACCCTTGCAGAAAAATGACTCTCTCCTGGTTGCCACCAGCTGCCTGTAGTTCCTCAACCAGGAGTGGGAGCCTCCTGAGCCCTCTCCCATGCACATGGAAATCTTAACTGCCTTGATTGTGTGCAGGCAACAGCAGCTGCTGGGAGCTCCCTAGAGCAATGGCCCTGTGGTACCCAAAAGACTCTACTTCACAGAAGTCCTCTCCAGACTCTGGCTATTACAAACTCCCACACCTTTGGTGGTGCTCCCTGAATCTTGAGGAAGTTGATGGAGATGTTTAGGGCTGAGCACTCCGCGGTCGCTGATTCTCTGCACTTGAGGAACCATGAGTCGCTCTACAACTGCAGAAAGAAACTTGTCTGATGGGGGCTGTGAGCTACTCTCATCTTCCCCGAGAAGTCTTAAAGATCCTAATGTAAAATCTTTACAAAGATAAGTATCGTACAAATAAATTCCTAGTTGGATTTTGGGAAGGTAAGGAAACTTCAAAGTAAAAGAAGATTCCTACGATGTCGGGAAGAGAAGAGTTCTTTCTAGAAACTGTGTAATATGGCATACTTAAGTGAGGTAAGGGACAGTGACTGTGTAGGGTTCCCCACCCCTGCCCACTCTCTATGTCCTGAGTGAAATTCCTAGAATGCCTTGATCACTTTGGATCCCCAGCCAGTTGCTATATTTTCTTCAGCAAGTTTGAGCCCAAGTCTCCAGGGTCTTGGAGATTCCAAAGCATAAATAAAGGTTGTTAAACAAAACACTTTAAAGAAACAAATCTCTAGCCTTGAGCTAAATCTCTTCAAACCCTCCTATAGAAACAATATTCAATATTCAAACCCCCACACTGAGGGAACCTCTCTTCTCTCTCCATCGTCTGCTCAAGGACGCACTGCATCATGGAACAGTACATTTCGGGTGACACCCTACTCCTTACTGTTTCTCAAGATCTTGTCTCAGCTTTCTATATGCCTTCAGCTGTGAGGCCAGCAGGACAGAACACAGTGATGAATGATGTCACCCTTGGTAGCGCCATTTGCAAGGAAACCTTCTTTGCATAGTCAATGTGCTTTGTACAAACAAACCCCTATTGATTGCCATGTGCTAAATACTGTCGTACGTGGTATCGAAAACACGAGTCTCAGCTGGTACTCTTCCCATAGAGAAACTTCATCTGAAATTAGAAGGCATTTGAGGACTCAATTCTAATTTCTTGTACCAAGTAGCCAGCCTACCAGAGTCTCAGATCCCTATAAGAATCTAAGTAAAATAATTCCTCCAAAAAAAGTGCACATATGCCTATTCTCTTTTTAAAAGAGTCTAATAAAAAACATTTGTCTGAAGCAGCTAAGTTTCTTGCCCTTTGTTGTCTTGTCTGACTCACACAGTCAGGTGATCTGTGTGTATCAGAAAAGCGAGTCATTTTCACCTTCTCTTCTTTCCTTTGCATGTGGCTAAGCAGGTACCTGTATACCCCAACAAGAGTCCTCTCAAGTGTTCAGCTGGCTCCAAGGGAAAACACCCAGCAATGTGTGTGCCAAGGCAAGTGCAAACAAAAGGAGACATAGGAAGCCTAGGCATGAGAGGAGGTGCCAGGCAACATAGGATCATTGAGCACTATCAAGAAAGCAGAATTCGTGCCGGGCCGTGGTGGTACACGCCTTTAATCTTAACACTCAGGAAGCAGAGGCAGGTGGGTCTCTGTAAATTGAGGCCAGCCTGGTCTACAGAGATAGTTCCAAGACAGGCTAGGTTACACGGAGAAATAGTGTCTCAAAGGGGGGGGGAAGCAGAATTTTTAGGCAAAAATGGATTAGGTGCTAAATCAAATTACATTAAATCTAATGAATGCTCCCAGGAAGGAATCTTGGAAGAAAAAAAAAGTCTGCTAGACAGACACTTTTAATCCCAGCACTAGGGAGGCAGAGGCAGGTGGATCTCTATGAGTTCAAGGCCAGCCTGGTCTACACAGCAAGTTCCAAGAGAGTCACAGCCACATAGTGAGACCCTGCCTCAAAATTAAATCAATAATAAGTAAATAAAGGAGCCCTGAACCCAGACGGAGAATGATATGGGCGTGGTGAGGCAGCACACACCCAAGCAGGTTCAGCAGACATCTTATCTCTGCTTTGATCATCCACCCGCAGAGTGCCCAGCAAACCTGAACTCAGCACAGTGCTATCTAGGCTGTGCTTGATGACCTCAGTATTTTTGAACAATTCTAATCGTCTGGCAGGTTTCTCTGACAACCCGAACACACTCAGTATTAACATCACTGAGAGTAACTAAATGACTATCGAGTTTAGCTTTATCCTAGTGATCTCATCAACTGCCAACCCGGAGTCAGGACCTAGTGCCTTCCCAGAGCATCAGTCCATACCCAGGCATTTAGACAAATGTGTAGCCTGTGTTTTCGATAAGCATTCTTGCCTCTGTAAGATATGGGTAATTTCTCTGGAGCATGTGAGTCCATGATAAAAGAGCTGTATAGACCATGAACTGTGATTTTATAGCCAGTTATTAGCTAAGGCAGCTGATAACATGGCATCGGTTCACCAATTAACAATCGTGAAATACTGAGATCTAAATAGTAGAAAGTGAAGAAATGCTATTCATATATAAAACACCTCCACAAATTATTAACCTCTGTAGTTTAAGCTATGTTTTAGATGTAAAGAGAAACAAAACGTCCACAGCCATATTGGGAATGGTGCCTATTGACCCAAGATATTCCTCCCTGGACCAAGCAAGCACAAAGTCATCCTAAATGTTATCAGATGAATGGGTCCAAATATAGCAGCATTAAGACATCAATATTGAAGGATTAATGGAAAGGATGTTTGGGGGAAAACCAACTGTTTTTAAGTAAGCACAATTTCTGGGCCAGCGGAAGGTTTGGGAACAGCGGTGCCGATTAGATAAGGCCTAACTGGCCCTTTGAAAACTGCTTTGAAAGATTTCCGTCAAGCTCACAAGTGTACAGACCTAAAACCTGTTTGATGACTCAAACATAAATAAAGTCGGGAGTTGCTGCCTACAGAGCCAAGTTTCGTGTGGGGCTGAGTACTGCCAGAGAATAACAGATATCAAAAGAATGTTCTCCCACCCCCCAAGAAACGTTTTAATTGAAAAACATTTTGCCCAAATTAAAGCTATAGTGTCTCTCAGCTCTTCAAGTATCAATTTCAATTACCATGTTAGAAATGAGGGTAGGGAATCAAGTAGCCACTGAAATAGGGTTGATCTCTTAATAGAGCCCACATAGGATTAAGTCAGACAACTGAGATCAGAAAAGTAAGTGGAACACGTCTGTCCAGACACCTGCATGGGCATTGATTGTCAACGGTAGTTGGCGCTTAGACATTCATTCAGCAGGGCAGGGTGAGCAGGGCCAGATGCAGGCTCCCCTGGATAGGAACTAGCAGCCTGGTACAGGAGTTCTCAAGGCCACAAGTGGCCTAGCTCACAACAGTGAAGATCGTTGAGCACTTTGACGCACATTTTTAAGATTGGCTGATAGAATGGAGAAATGAATAGTGAGTTTCTCCAGGAGGCTTAAGAATATATATGTGTGTTCTATTGAAGCATCTTCTGGGATTTGTGCCAACAATTTCTCAAAATTTGAGTGTTTTGATAGAATCTTAAAACAAATCTTTAAAGCTTCCTGGAAGAATAACCAATCAGACATACTAGATGATTTGCGACAGATACAGTTCATCACCATGAAGAAGTCATGGCAGCAAGAAAGATGTGACTAGCCATGCTGTGTCCATAGTTGGGAAGCAGAGATGACTGTTGCGACTTGGCTACCCAACCAATGAAATAGTGCCACCCACTACGAGTGTAGATCCTCCTTCCTCAATATACATAACCTAGAAAATCCCTCACAGACATGCCTAGGGGTTGATTATAAATGCCATCAAGTTGACCAGTAAAATCAATCATGGTAGGGTCTTTACATCATGTTCATTACTTTCCAAAAAAGAAAATAAGATCTTATTTTATATCTTAAACAAGCCAAAAGGATACAGCAGCTATAAATAAATCAATGCAGTCACTCTGTCTTACCAACTCACTGCTACTTTTACTCCCCGTGTGTAGGTGTGTGCATGTGTGGATATGTATGACCTGTCTGTGCAAGTATAGACATATGGGTGCATGTGCCTATGTATATGCATGTGGAGGTCAGAAGTTGACATTAGGTGTCTTCTTAGATCACTGCCCATCTAATTTTTTTGAGACAGGGTTCCTCACTGAACCTGGAGCTCACCAATTGGCCAAACTGGCAGGCCAATTAGGCCCCAGGGTTTTCCTTTCCATTTCTCGGTGCTAGGGTTATAAGCATTGTGATGGCCACATGGTTATATGGGCTTTAAAGGGACACAAAATTAAATTGTCACGCTTGTGCAGCAAACACTGTCCCCACCAAGATGTCTCCCCAGCCTGTCCACCACTACTCTCAGACTAACACTACATCAGAGACTTCTTCCAAGCCACAGGCCACTTCCTTTTAACATGGTTAATTATCTCATTCTTTTTCTTTAAGGGCCCACTTTCTCCATCCTATTAATTGTTCCCACTTTGTTACCCTTTTGAATGGACAAACTGGTTGTTTTTCACTGATAAATGTTAAGGTATTACACATATAAATCCTGCCTGGGGTAGAATTGTTTGGTCGAAGGGAATGTAAATATCAATTTGTTTTGAGACAGGGTCTCACTGTATAGCTCTAGCTAGCCTGGAACTCACTATGTAGACCAGGCTGGCTTCACACTCACAGAGCTCTACCTTCCTCTGCTCCCCTGACACTTTGATTAGGTGTCAACTAATAAATAAAATAAAAACACTTTGGTATTGCCAACTGCTCTTCTAAGTACATACTAAGTAATAGTCTTACCCACAAGTATATGACACAAATGTGTGATATTATCTGCTCAAATTACTGTTTAATTTGTATGTATTTTAGTATTTACATTTTTGAGTCATTTAGTTTGCTAATAACATGCCACAGAGTTGATATTTTGAACAATAGAATTTTATTTTCTCACAATTGTGTAGACCAGGAGTGTTGGATTCGAGTGTTGGTGGGTGTGGTTTCATCTGAGCCGGCCTTCTTGACTGACAGCTGTCTTACTTTGTCCTTCCTCCATGGTTGTATGTCCTAAGCACTTTTCCTGGAAGAGTATACTGGATTAAACTCACCCTAATCACTTCATCTTGCATAATTGCTTCTTCAAAAGCCCAATCTTTAAACACAGTGACTTTCTGAATGATAAAGGGTTGGGCTATCAACATACACACTGGGGGAGACCTTTCTGCCTTTATTACTTCCTTTCTGAGATGCCAGTTCTGTGCCTTGGCCATTTTTCTATTAATCAATCAACTTTTTCTTATTATTACATGAATTGTTAATATACTAATGAAATGCTTTCTCCATACATTTTTCTTTGTTTGATATACTGATGTACAAAGATTGCATACCTCACATTTTGACTGATTATCAATATGATTGAGTACAGGAAGAATTTTACTGTTTATACTATTAAGATGTCAGATAGAAGCGTGATCCTTCCTATTTTTCTTGAAGTTTTCAGATGACTCCCTGCTACAACTTAATATTAATACAGTGCTGATAGCATGAAACATCCTGTTAGCAGAAATGCAAATTGGGGCAGGAATGTAACTCAGTGGTAAAGTGCTTGCCCAGCATGCACACAGAGGCTCCAGGTTTGATCCTCAGTACACAGAAATACAACAAAGAAGGAAGGAACATATGAAGGAACATATGAAGGAAGGGAAGGAGGAAGGAAGGGAGAGAGGGAGGGAGGGAAGGAAGAAGAAGGGGAAAGGGAAAGGATATAGGGATCAATTAGCAGAACGCTTCCTTAGCATGAAGCTCTGGGTTCAAATCCGGGCACTGCATACATGAGGCCTAGTGATGTAAGCCTGAGATGCCAGCACTTGGAAGGCAGAGGCAAGAAGTGCTGCAGAAATTCAAGGTCATCCTCACCTACATAGCAAGTCTGAGGTCAGCCTGGGATACATGAGATGTTGTCTCAGACGAACGGAAAACCTACACTCAAATGTAATTTTGTACATTACTCTCTCACTGGCCCTCTCCCAGTACTGTTACATATTTAAAGTGGCCGCTCCAAAAAAGGAAGAAGGCAGAGCTATTGTTTGTGAACCCAGCGGTCTTTCAGGCACGCAAAGGAGAATCTACAGTGATTCTGTTTGAGAGCCACAAAAGGTAACTCCATCGGCACTGTAGGACCCATTAAAATTTTGTTTTCTTTTCTCCAAGAAGTCCTGGGATTAAATAAAAGTTTGTCCGTAGAGAGATGCCGTTGGCATCATGAGAAATGTCTTCTCCCACAGATCTGATGTCTCACAGAAGCAAGCGCCACTCTCAAGGGTGGCACCAAAGGATCTAAAATTCATATGGCACCCACTTTACACAGCTCTCTTTTTAGTCATTCTTCCTGTTTGTGATCTCACAGTTACTATCATAAGACATCACCAAGTTAAAGTTAATATTTGAAAGTAATAAGCTCCAGTGGAAAAGGCATCTCTATATTTCTTTAGTCTCTGATAGTTTAGGGTTATCATGACCTCTTAATGTGCCACAATAAAATATCAAAGGCACCAAATGATGTGGATACTATCGTTAACCCAACAAGGCCTTAAATCAAGTAGTCTCAGCATTTGGGATGTGGAGTAGGGCTGCAGGAGGACAGTGAGGTCAGGACCAGCCTGGGATGCACACCAAGACAGATCAAAAAGATGAAGGTCTAAGGATGTGTCTCAATGGCAGAATGCTGGTCTACTTTATTCAAGGTTTTAGATTTGAGGCCAACCACCATGGAGGGGAAAAAAAGCCGATAAAATCATCAGTGAATATTACTGCAGTTTCTCAGTTGTCTAAACCTAAACTATCCAGCCTGGCCTCCTTCTCATCTGTCCTCAAGGCTACTGGATACATTTGACTTCCAGAACATCGTGTTCTTGGCTGACACTTCTGAGGATGTCCCAGCTCCAACTTTGGATTTGCCCCATGCGCTGGGGTCTGGCTGTGCTCATATTCAGCGTTTCCCGTCATACCGACCCTGTGCACATTCCTTAGCCCGATCTTTGCCTCCTAGGCAAGGTCGCCCTTCTTGCAAAAGTTCCTTGCCTATCTGTCTTTTCAATCACAGGTCTGACAAGGCTTAATTATGGTAGTGCAGGAACACAAACCCTTTCCTGCCCTAACTGGTGCTGCTTCTCCCTGCTCAGGAAAGTTCTTTCCAGCCCTGGTCCTCACTTGCACGTAACTGCTCCTTGGTGAGTAACCCCTTCCCTCCTCTATCCAGCTCAAATTCTACACACAGATGTTCAGGCTTTGAAAATCACATTGTCTAGTGTTGTATCCAAGTTTTTTTTTTTATTTATTAACCATGTGACTTTGAACAAACTACTTAGCCCACAATGTCCAGGGTTCCTCATGCATAAAATGAGAACAATGGTACTGTGTGGTAGGATGGCTAACTACCTAATATCGGCCTCTGAATGCTGTCTCCAATCCTGTCCAGGGAGGTTGGGATGACTTGGTAAATTGCAGCAGACGAAACTGACATGGTTTGCAATCAGCTTCTCTAGCAAACTTGAATCTTTGGAAGACGCATGGTGGCCATTTTGAATTCACTCAGAGACAATTGTTTAGCCTGGTACTGACACCCCGGGGGAACCTGGATTCATATGAGACATTAAGATGAGTTGCTTAGTAGCAAAGCTGATTGTGTTCCTCCTTCTGGTGTGTGTGTGTGTGTGTGTGTGTGTGTGTGTGTGTGTGTGTGTTTGTGTGTGTGTGTGTGTGTGTGCGTGTGTATATGTGTTTTAATGTGTTTATAAGTAAGTGAACATTTATTAAGCCGTCACTCTGTTCCAGGTACTGGTGACTGAAGTCATGCTCTCTGAGATTTAGGTCCCCAAGGCTGGGAACCACACACCTGACCCTAGTCCCAGCTATCAGGTGACACTTGACTTGGACCAAGTTCTCAGCACTGTGAAGAAGCAGATCTGAACCTTACTTTACAGGCGTAGAAACCTCAGGGCAAACCAGACACGTGGTACACACTGGGAATCCCAGCCCTTGGGAGGATAAGGCAGGAAGATTCTGTGCTCCAGGCCACACAGAGAGACTCAGTTTCAATAAAATAGAAAAAAAAGGGAAAACCCTACATACAGAATTTAGAACATCAGCAGAGACTTCAACCCTACTATCATTTTTATTGCAACTTTTAAATAGGAAACTTAAAGACAGAGTTGTAGCTCCAGAAACTGTGCAATGAGATGTGTGATGCTTTAGGCTTTAAGTGGCAAAGTTCTGGGGCCATATGTTAGGCAGCCGTATAAGAAACAAAGGCAAGAGTGCCATTACTTGTCTTATTTATTTATCCATAGAATTAATTATCTCTTAGGCATTACTAAAATAAAACCAACCCAAGATAAGAAGTTTCCCGTGTTCTAGGAATTCCATGGAAAAGTTTGCAAATGTCTAGAAAAGGGAGAAGAGAAAAATTCTTTTTCCTAGAATGTAAAAGAACTTGGTTTCCATCACCAACAATGCAAAATTAATAAGAATAATAATCTCTTATTAATCAAAAAAATTATTGGACATAAATCTAGAATATATGCATAATCAAAACAAAGACAGTATAAATGACCCATTATCCTTCACCAACCATTGTTTATTAACCAAAGTTCACCTCTGTAGGTAGATACAATGAGTCAAAGTAGTCTATGACTATGGGATTCTCTAATGTATCATCGGTATGACTGGTCAAACTGACTAAACTTGACCTCAGTTTTGTCAGTTGCAAACTGAGCATATTAAGGACTCTCTACCATGAATTAGGTTCAGTGCTTTATTATTTTTTTAAGTGTATGAAGTTGGGAGGGGTGTGGAGGAGGACTCTTAAAGGAGTTAGCAGAGGGCAAAAGAGTATGACCAGAATACATTGCATACACACATGAAATCTTCCAATAATAAACTAAAAATATATTTTGTTTAGGGTTTTCTCCTTCTTTTAATTACTCTTCCACACACACTAAGTCCATTGAGTACTGTCCATATGTGCATAGGTGAGGGCAGTAGCTGGAGCAAGAATAGCAAACCAGTGGTCAAATCAAAACCTTAAAGAAGACTGATTCTCCTTCCCCCAACAACCAGCGACTATCAATAGCTCCTTAGTTACAGGTCAAGCCTGTGGTGGTCTGAATGAGAATGGCCCCCAAAGGCTCAGATATTTCACTACTTGGTCCCAAGTTAGTGAAACTGTTTGGGAAGGATTAGAAGGTGTGGCCTTGTTGGAGGAGGTGTGTCACTAAAGGCAGGCTTTGAGGTTCCTAAATCCTACACCAATGCCAGTTCTCTCTCTCTCTTTCTCTCTCTCTCTCTCTCTCTCTCTCTCTCTCTCTCTCTCTGTCAGGTGGTTTTGTCTCAAGATGTTGTTACTGTTCTAGCAACATGCCTGTCCAATTTGTCTGCTGCCATGCTTCCCGCCACCACGAAGTTCATGGACTCTAAGCCTCTGAAATTGTAAGCTCCAAATAAACTCTTTCTTATATAAATTGCCTTGGTTATTTCTTATTTTAGCAAAAGCAAAGTAAATAAGATAAGACCACATAAGTAACCTCCTAAGCATGCTGAAATTTTTGTTGGCTTGATCTTGTGCAGGCTTTACTCGGGCAACCACAGCTGCCATGGTCACAAGTGCATTAACCATGTCCAGATGAGACCATTTTACAGCACTCCTCCCATCCATCCTCCAGCTGTGACATTCTTATGGCTTCTTCCAAGATGTTCCCTGAGCCTTGTTGTGGTAGGGATGTTTGACGAAGACGTCTTGTTTAACCAGGTATGGTAGTGCACGCCTTTGATCCCAGTACTCATAAGGCAGAAGCAGGCAGAACTCTGTTAGTTCAAGGATATACTGGTCTACATTTCAAGTCCTAGGTCAGCCAGGTCTACACAGTGAAATCCTGTCTCAAAAATAAACAACAAAAACATCCTATTTAGGGTTGAGCATTTGTAGTCATTTATTCCTATATTATTTAAACATTTGATTTTTGATAACTTCATATGTGAAATTTATATCATTTCCATCCTTCCTATTTCCTCTCCACTTCCTCCCATTCCCAACTCCCTTTCAAATTCATGACCTCTTTTTCTATAATAACTATTATGTGTATATTTGTGCATACACACATGTACATCCTACTGAATCCATTTAGTGCTGCTCATATGTACACGTGTTTAAGAACTTCCTTTACTCTTTGACTAGCTATGAGTCTCTACACCGACTGCCATCCACTCACCAAGACTGAGAACAGCCCAGCACTTAGGGATAAATATAAATATTTAGAAGACAATTTGACAGCGTGACCATGTTTTTAAAAAGAAAGAAATCATGGTCCAGTTTTCCTGACAAAAGCAGATACAAAAATTACTTTTTCGCCTTTTCTTTTTAGCCTGTCTTCATTATACAGTGTGGTGGGTTTCCTTATGACATTTTCTTGTATAAATTTGCTCAATTCCCTTCCCGTGACCCTTTCTTATTCCTCTTATCCTTCTATCTGGTCTGCCCACCTCCACCTAAATTATGCCCGTCTACTTCACTTTCTTAAGCACATACATTTCAAATGTAGCTTCTAGATAATAGAGGAGCCATGTGATATTTGCCTTTATGACTCTGTCTATTGTGCTTAGCACATAATGATCTACACTTCCATCCTTTTTGCTGGTTTATTTTTTTAATTAGCACACCGAACCAAAGGCTTCATTGTAGAACTGCGATAATTTTGTTGTTGATTCTCTTCCAACTAACCCCCAATATGTATGTGCGTCACATTATCTTGATCCGTTGATTTACTGATGGGCATGTAGCTTGATTATATAACTTGCTTTCGTGATTGGTACCATAGCGAATGTGGATATGAAGGGGGCAAGTAAAAAGTACCTCTCTGGATTTTTCTCAGTTATACATATAAAACAACACTCAGCAAAACATCTGATCTTGGCAAGCCCATGTATATTTATGCATCCTGTATTTTACCACAATGAGGTCATTCTGCATATTACTTTCACAGAATGTTTGGCATGGTTTTGCTGTTAGTTATCTATTAAATTTGCTTTCTAAAATTAAAAGTAACCTACACGTAAGAATGTCTTCGGATCTCATGGTGTTTAATTTAAACAATCTTTTTTTTTCTTTAGCTTCTTGGTGTATAATTTTATGCAACTTTAGGGTTCTTATGTTTGGGAACACTTCCAAAGGCAGAGTCAGGCCTGAGAACTCTTGTTCAAACTTAACACGAAGCCAGGCCATGAAGTGAAAACAGGGCCTCTCTTGCTGACTCTGCAACACAGCTGCCAGATGCACTGGTTGACATGTGAGAAGGAAAACATGAAATTATGAAATGAAGTGCTTTGGAGACCAGAGTAATGGTGTCAGAGTTGAGGTTTTCTCCTCTGGAATGCTTATGCCTAAAGACAATCTATCTATAGCTCAAGTCTAAACATCTCTGGCCCAGAAAGGCTAATCACATGGGACAAACTGACAGGAGATTTCAGTAATGTACCAAGGTGACCAGGAAGTCTGGAAATCTTCTGAGCCATCACTACTATCAAAAAGAAACTTCAGTGTTCTGATGTTTTGCTCACTGAACTTTTCTAAAATGCAGAAACTCATCAGAGGATTTAAGTCTGGAGTTCTTAGGGTGAAAGTGTTTCTGTCCTTTCCCAAAGCAAGTTTTAATGCGCGGGAGGGGGGGGGGAGCTTGAGTCAGAACCTAATACATGGGGGAGGGGCAAAGAAAATAAATGGGATGCTGAAGGATGAAGCCTTAAAATCGCACAATTGCATCCCACTTCCCTCCAAGTGTGCAAAGGCAATGGAAGCTGTGCAACCGTAGGACTGGGGTTGCTGATGGCTATTACAAGCCCTAAAGTCATCATGAGAAAAATCTGCATTCTGGCAGGGCATCAGGATACCTCCCAGACTTGTGCAGGATAAAGTTTCCTCCACTGGAAAAACAGCTGTTAGGATCTAAAGGTACTTGATGACGTAGCTTGGGTTGCAGAGAAAGACACATGGTAGAGGGGTGAGGGTCTCTCCCCTGTTGAGCTCTTTCGTCTAGTGGTTCTATCATCAGGTCAGGTCAACTTACATCATCACCAGGCGTCCACTAAGCGCCGAGCACGGCAGTAAAATAGATCTGACAGACAGATTCTGCAGGAGGCTTGGAGCGCTTGTGCAGCTGTTGTCTGAGATCTTATCACTGCAGATTGTGAAGAAGCCTAAGATAGGGAGACATGTAGTGAACACCCTCACCTCATCCCCAAAAGGTCACTGGGCTGGGAAATTGGTAAAAGAAAAGCACATATAACACTGCAAGCTGGCTCATTACAACCATTACAATTTTCCTACAAAAAAAAAAAAAAGGTTTTGGGGGTTGTTTGTTTATTTGTTTGTTTGTTTAGCAAAGCCTTTCTGATCAGGGCTCATTTGAGTGTGGACTGTTGAAAAACACCAAGAAACAGATGTGAAGATGTGACTGTTTATTTCACAATACACAATGCATTCATAAGTTCAGAAAAGTGGGTTAATGGCAAAATATTGCGCAGTTGGTTGTATACGTTTCAGGAATTTGTGAATTTGACTCTAACAAGGACCCTAAAATGACATTCTTCCAAGAACATTGCTTACAAACTCAAGTAAACAAACCAATTATTTGTTTCAGTATGCAAACATTAAATGCATGAAAAAAATGAAAAAATATGAAATGTGCAGTGTACTAGGTGAATTCCTCCCAAACCTACAGACTCCTCCTACAGGAAGTTGCCGGCTCAAGCTCTTTAGAAGAAAATAAATTAGGACCATTGGTCACCACCCTGCACAAAAGAATCACCTCAGAACTTTAAAACAAAGGCCCTATACTAAGTCTAAAAATCTACTTATTCTTAATTGGGATCTAATTTTTTGTAGGCATTATGGAATATTCTGCTTTGCAGTCCAAATTGAGAACCATTGCTATAGACCATCCATAAGCTGGGAAGAACATAAATTATGACTCTCTCTCCATCCCTCATAAACAATTAAATGGATTCATTTGTTACAGTGGTATGTGTCAAGATGCTCAAGACCGACCGTATATGCAGAGACTTTCTAGGATGCTTGGGACTCAGCACACAGTTGGGCTCATGGCTAAGAGCTTCTACAGTGATGTAATGACAAAGGCACACAGTCAGATCCTAGGCAGAATCTAGATAAATCCACGCACAAGAGTCTACGTCCTCTCCCTTTGTGAGGAGATACTCAAGTGTGTTGCTTTCTCTAGCAATACAAAAATGCACTAACGTGAGTGATGTCTCCCAATGGAGGCCGTCAGCATTTTTGTTTGAGGCTGGCCACAAATTAGTGTGTGTCTGATTAGTATGTGCCAAACTTCCAGATTCCTTGAAATAAAATGTTTTACATATAAACCATATTACTTGCATAAGCAGTGTGGACCTAGAGAAGCACCGTTCTCAGTCCTGGGTGTAGTACAAACACCAAACAGAAGCCCAGGACCATCTCTGTAGTCTGGAGCTCGCACAGCATTGACAACAGCCTGAGGCAGACAATACAAGGAGAGAAGATGGTCATTGGATAAACAGTAACTTCCCAGGAACCTGGATTGAGGAAGATGAAGATGGCTGATCTTGAAAAGAGTTAGGAGACACAGAGGGAAGGAGCCATTGAGAACACAATTGAGTCCTGTCTGTGGCTGTGCTCTACCAAACAATGAGTCCACCAGGATGGTTTGGTTCTGAAGCTCTATTCCACATCTTTCTCTGAAATCGATCACCCTAGCTCTTCTTAGTTTTCCAAAAGGTTCCTCTAAATATCACCTTTATCTTTTCGATGCTTCAGTCAACCGAGGGACCCCGCTGAGTGGTAGAATTCCTTCTTAGGATGCACAAGATTCTGGGTTCATACTCCAGTCTGAGGGAGAGAGAGGGAGAGAGAGAGAGAGAGAGAGAGAGAGAGAGAGAGAGAGAGAGAGAATTGAATGCAAGGAGGGGGGGAGAATCACCAGTCAGCCACAATGAATAATGAACTCTTCATGCCTTTTAAATAAACAAATTAGCAAGCCTACACATCACATAATTCTGATCCAGGAAGAAAGAGCAAGCCACTATCAGCTGAAAGAAAGGAAACTTTAGAATGTGAGCCAATCACGCAGACGAGGTGTCATGAAGCCGCAACCACACTCTTAGAACATATTGCCTTCTATCTCCATGGATTTCAGCTGCGCTTTGCCACATCTCTTCAGAAAGTTATTGAAAACTGGATCAACTGAACCATTTGTCCCTCAACCAAAATTTTCCACTAATCTTTCAGTCCAAGAATTTGTCCTGGCCCTGTGGATCAAATTCCCTGAGGGGGGAAGAAAACATACTTTTGTTCTGACCGATACTATCTGTACATGGCTGCAGCAGTTGGCTAGGTGGTAACTATGACTGGTTGCTCTGCTTAAGCCTTGGTGCAGATTCTTCAGGAGACAGCTCCACCCAGATCTACCATGCATTTCAGTTTGTGGGTTTTATACATTAGACTCAGACTCTTCCAGCATATTCAGATTAGCCATAATGATCCCAATTTCTGCTTCGTATCACCTATTGGGGTACATATGCAGAACACTGAGTTTCACTGAAACAAACACAAAACAAAGCCCAGGAGAGGAATTTGTTGTGGCACACCAGGCCCATATATGGCGCAAATTCATTTAAACATAATGTTTCTAGTCTGTCTTATTGCATGCATCAGATAAATTTTATTTTTACTAATATGATATCTTGATTCGGAGACTTAGTATATTTTCCTTGTGTATATCAGCGTTATCTCTGTATTTGTGCCTGTGCACTGATCACAGAGGCCAAAAGAAGGAATCGGATCCTCTGGGACCGCAGTTACAGATGCTTGTGAATCAGATGGGTGCTAGGAACAAACCCCGGTCCTCTTCAGGAGCAGAAAGTGCCCTTTACCCCTGAGCCAGCTCCTCAGCCCCAGAGATTAGCATGTTTTAAAATAAGCATCAAAGGGAAAATTCTTCCATCAGCTATATCTAAGAAACAAATTATTCAAATTATTTGAATTTTTTATTTTGGACATCAAGGAGATTTTGGTGTCATGGCCTCAAATTCAAAGCAAACAACTGAGAGTTGTGTAAGTGCCCCTAGTTCTACGCAACTTTATATGTTGGTCTTGCCTAATGTTTAGATGAACATATCTCAGGACTTCAAAATCTCTTTCAATAATTCACATAAATATTCAGTTCAGATCTATAAGAATCAAATATTCAGATTAAAGATTAAGCCCTCTTTCTGTCAAAAGGCCATGCCTTTATTCTTTTTCATTCTATAGCCCACGCTTCTACTGCTGACATGAACCACCACCAATACACATTCCTCCGATCAGAGGAGTTGCTGATTCAATAAACAAAGACCTTAACATAGGAAAAGATGTTAATCATCAGAAATTCAGGCCTCTCTTTTGAGGAACTGGAGGCCCTGCAAGGGGTTAGATTACCCATACCCTGCCAGATGTTAGAAGCAGAATTAAAGTCAGCCCTGTCATTCCCGAACTAAGTTATTACCAACATAAGCTCTTTTCCTAGTCCTTTCTGTTGCAAAAAGCTGGGCTTCTGCACTGTGGATCACGGTGGACTCTTTCTAGCTGTTATCTTTTCCAAAGTCTGCTGTCATTCCCAGAAAATATCAACATCCACTAGGCTATGGGTTTGTGGTTGCGCAATAAATAAATACTAGTGCATTCTCAGATTTGCTCATGTTTGCAGACTACCGTCACATGCCTCTGAAAAACAGGAAGTTATGCTCAAATTCTGCACTTTGGAATCTCTAGGACAAGTCGGTAAAATATGCTGTTTGCTAGTTCCTTAAAAAATAATCTTCACGTACTCATTTTTAAAGCTGAGTCTCATAATAGCATTTAACTTAAGGGAAAAAATATTATCTGTGTAACTTCTCATGCAAAAGCTAAGGATCAGTCATCTAACAGCAATCAGTGGAGAGCTAGGTTAGCTCTATGGTTAGCAATGCAACCCTGTCCCAGGGCTGAGTGTGCTGGAGGCAAAGTAATGCAAACCAAGATGACTTGAAGTGCAGAAAATGAATCTCATAAATGTCTTAGTAATATGGAGGAAAGCATTTAAACACTAGGCACTGTATCTCACGGTAACTCAAAATGTCATAAGAACAGAAGGATGCCAGCATAGTACACATAAGGCTGGTCCAGGGTTTACTGACCAGGAGTTTAGGTTTGGAAAGAGTCTTCAAGCCATCTTTGACCCTGAGGTTTATTAGAAAAGCAGTCCACCTTTTTTCATTTTCTAATTCTTCCCCTGATACCATCAATATCTACGAAGCACATCCTATAATATTCATCTTGATTAAAGTCATCAATAACTACCAGGAGTGAGATTTTGACTATAACGTCACACCGACAGCTGAGCTTGCGGAAGACGGTAGAAAGTTGACTGGAGACCAAGTGTGAGACACACATTTGGAAATCCAGCACTTGGGCAGTGGAGGCAGGAGGGTCGGGAGTTCAAAGTCCTCTTTAGCTGTATCGTGAGTTCAGTACCAGTCTGGGCTACATGAGACCCTGTCTTTAAAAAGATAAGAAAAGGTGATTTAATGATTTGACTACGAACTTGCAGACTGTGGCAGAATACTTTGAAAAGATTAGTTTGGCCGAGAGAAGAAAAGAGGAGTTTGAGAGAGAGACCTCAAGAGAGAGACCTCAAGAGAGAGACATATATTTTTATCTTGAACAAAAAGAAAACTGAATATTTTTATCGCCTGAGAGTTGGACTCCAGAAGAAGTAAAGAAACTGAAAATGCTAAAGAAAGGGGGATTTTGCAAATGACAGGGGAAATGGACACGGAACAGCAGCGTGGGGTTTACGTTAAGCAGATATTGTAGGGATTTTAATCATTTTAATTTATAAAGTACTGACTATACCAAGTGTCAGCCCAGGTTTATGTCTTTCTCCCCGCCCTATCCCCACACTCTGTTCCTCCTTTATGCCCCCACTTCCTTTCTATTTGCTCTTTGTGTTGTTCACGTCCTGCATCTCGGTTCCACTCATTTCCCCGTCTCTTTGTCTCTACCCTCTATCCCTGCAACACCCCTCAATAAAATAAAATTTAAGAAAAAAAAAGAAAAATCTCATCACGGAAACTGGAGTGTGACATGGTGTGTCACACAGCAAACCTTTTGTCCTATATCTTTACTTGCAAGTGTTCATTGCAGAGAGTCATTGGCCTGGTTCAAGGTCTCTGGTTTCTGTTAGGCTATCAATGCTGGGCCTCACTGGAACTCTTCTTGGATATCCTGTTGTTGCCCTGGGTCATGGAGGTCCTGCAGTTTTGGGTCTGCAGGTTCAGCCCCTTCACATGCTCCCGCAGATCACAGATGAAATGGATGGTGGGCCAACTCAAAACCCTGGTTCTGGGCCTGGGTAGTTGCAGGGTTGGACAGGTAGACGGCTCTCCCCTGTCTTCACCACTAAGGTGAGTTCTCCAGCCTTGCCCTGGCTAATTATCCCCTTGAAGCAATGAGCAAGGAATGAAGGAACAGGGTCAGTTCTCTTGCTTTTGTGTCCTCAGGTTAGGCTCTCCCACACGTGGACCATCAGGGCCAACTCCACAGCCTTGCCCAGGCAAGGTAAATGGGCCGCTCATCTAAGTACTGCAACTGGTGAGGGGCAGAGACAGCTCTCCCGCTCTTATGACTCCAGGGTCAGCTCTCCCCACCCCACCCCGCCACAGGCAGTGAGAAGTGGGGTGAAGCATCTCTCCCCCACCCACACAACCACAAGGCGGATTTGGGGCAGGGCCAGATCTCCAACACTCAGGGGTTCACCCACACCCTTGTCAACAGGGTCGGCTCTGCTGTGCTGCCCAGGCGAGGTGCAGGGCATGTGATTGAGTGAGTGTATAAGTGAGCACGCATGCACGCACACAGAGACATACACACACATGTGCCCATACACACACATGTACACAGCGATATGCACACACACAGACATATACACACACAAAGTAACATATACATACACACACGTGCACACACATGTACATAGCGACATGCACACACACAGCACAAACCATTCACTTGCATGTAAATAAGTAAATAAATGTAGCAAATTTATTCTCTCTTTTAAAAGTAAAGATATTTGACTCAGAATGACTTTTAATGTAAGGTTAACTGTTATAGAAACAAAATTACAGTCTCTGACTCTAACAGGAGAAAGACAAGGAATACTGGAATTCATTAAAAGAGATTGACAATTTTTTCTGTAAAAGGTAAATAGCAAAAATTTCTGTCTTTATTGACTACATGTTCTCTGTTACAATTATACACTCTATCATGATATGATATGATGAACGCCGCTATACAATAAGTGAGCTCTACTTGTGTTTCAACAAGACTTTATTTATATGTAAGCTTATTGAGAAAAAGACATATGAAATATGTAAGATAGAAATGCAATAAAATGGTAGGCAATCTGAACATTAAACTTCTCAGGTAAACACAAAGAAATTTGAAAATCGGATAAAGCAAGCAAAAATGTGACTGTGTGTTGATCATGAGATAATAAATCATCATTATGTTGGAAAGTTTTTAAGGAAATAATGACAAAGGCTTAACCAGGAAAACACTAACAAAAACCACAAGTGAATAAACTATATTAGAAGACAAAATGGGCACTAAGGCAAATGTGTGATTTGAAATAAAAGACAGTCTACTCTTTAAATGATGTGCACTTACCAACACAGCCTCAGAATACAGAAACCAAAATTGACAAGCTGAAAAATAAACAATGATAAGTCTAAAACCATACATCTCTTTCATGAATTTATCAAAAAGGCAAAACCCTAATAATCAGAAATTTTCAACCACAGAGTTAACAAACTTGATCTAAGTGACATATGTATCAATCCACACTCAGCAATGAGGGAACACTCCTTTTCAAATACAAAATGTTTTGTAAACACAAATCAAATGTTAAAAACACAAAGCCAGTCTCAATAACAAAAACTAACAAAAGTTAGACCATGTTTTTCAACTGTGCAATAAAGTTCCTGATAATTTATTCCCAAATTATTTGAATCAGAGTCAGTTATGAGATAGGGACTTGATGGTTTATTTAGCAAAGGATTCTGGGAAACAGAGCAAAGAGACTTAAGACAGGCAAGGAAGAAGACTTAAGAGGGGAGGAGGCAGGCAGGAAGAAAGGAACGAATGGACAAAGGCAAATGCGAGATACGTGAATCAATCGGTCATTTCTTTGAGCAGCTGGGCTACTATCTTGTTTGGGAAAACACAGTGCATTTCCGAATGCATTACAATGCTTAGTTTACCATGAGAATATCAAGAACCTGAAAATGTTATCCTTTGCCCCTACTTCCCATTAGATATTGCCTTATTTGAGATAAAGGCATATTACTCTTTACACTACATGCGTTTGCCTTGGTCTTACATTATTGCATGTGTTTACTTTGGTATTGTTCCTCCACACTTAGGGTCCATGATTACACGGTCAAGGAAACTCCAGAGCTTCACAGAAAACATAGTCACCGAGAAGGGTAGAGAAGTTCACTAAAAACTGCCTAAGGGGACTTAGCAGTGTACACACACACACACACACACACACACACACCCTAGAAAATCATGGTTTTGAGGAAAGAACAGGCATGGGTGTAACTTTAACTGTGGCTATAACAAATTTCTACAAAGAAAAAAAACTTTTAAAATGGCAAAATGTTAATATTTGCTAGCTAATAGTTGTATGTCTAGTTATTATTCTCTATATTATAAAGATATCTTAGAATTAACTCTTTGAACAAAGGATGTGTTAAGATGCTTTCAACTGGAAGGTGCACACGCTGTAGTTACTCAGCCTTTAGTAAACAAAGAAGCCAAACTGATAAAGACGGCTTTGCCTTGGGAGGATACCTCCTTCCGGAATTGGAAGTAGATTTAATGTTGTTTTCTGTTTCTGTAAATGTGTCCCAGAGGCTTCTGAACTTTGAGCTCATGAGTCGAGCTCACAGCAGCCATTTTCAATTGCCGTGGCCTAGTCAGTGGCTATCACTTAGTGTCTCCTCAGAGAGCGGTGTTTAAACAGTCGCTCAAAGTCCTTACCAAGTCCTTGCTGTTTCGTATTTATCATTGTCGTGACTACATTAGGAAAGTTTCATAAACTGATATCCAGTGTGCCCACATGATCGCAGCCTTGTTCTGCAGCTATCAGAATGGTGATTGAGCCAACCCTGTCTGGTGATATGTGTTTCTCTGATTCACTGTGCTTATACTAAGAGTCCTTATGCCTAATCCCTTCATTTACACAAACTATGGCCCAGGAAAATCCTTCACTTAAAGTTCATGCACAACGAATCCGGAATCCTAATTGGGGGCCTATCCTTATTATCAGTCTGCATTCCTGAGATGCCACAGAATAACATGTGCTGCCTGTGAAAATCCTGTATCAAATGTTGAGACACCATGATTTATTCCGTGTGGACTAACATACGTATAATGCATCTGGCACTAGAGATTGTGTCTCTGTGTGATACTGTGAGCAGGCTTGTATCTGTCAGTGCAGCCATGTTCCTGGAAGAGTAATCTAAGAGATAAGCCCATTTTTATGACTTCATATTGTAAATAGTTTGAAGTGGACCTTGTCTGTGGACATCAGCCTTAACTGCCCAAGCAACCGTCATAACATTGCTGACGTGGTTAGGCACAGCCCATAGGAATTATCGGAATTGCCCGGGTCAGCTGCAATTGAGTTAAAAAAAAAAAATACTAGAGAGGACTTCGAGGAGACACAAGAGGATGCTTGAATCTAATACATTGTTTCTTACACTTCCGTGTGTATATGATTCATTCGGAGATCTTCTTAAAATGCAGGTTCTTTTCAAGAAAGTTTAATGTGTGGTCAGAAATCCTTCATTGCTAACTATGCCTGGGTTAACCATCAAGTATCAAAGCCTTTTCCTTGCACTTCAGAATCCTATGAGCTATAACAAAGTAATGATCCTTGTTCCAAGGCAGGATTTAGGTGGCCCAAGGGGGTTAGAAACATGTTATTTGTGTAAGATGCACACACAATTCTAGAAATAAGCTGTCCAAAATAAGCTCTGCCCAAATGAGGACTATCTATGGAGAGGGCACGCTACCACCACATGGCAAGGTGAGAACAAGGATCATGTGGTAGTGTAGTGCGCTAGAGAAACTTCTAGAGACCCAGAGCAAGTGGGCAAGCAGCTAACACCTCCCTCTACTGTTCCGTGAGCTATCTGCCTAAAGAAGCAGATTGAAGCAGGGGGTGGGAATGAAACTCAGAATGAAAGGATCAGGTCTAGGATCAAACACCAGATCTTCCAGTTACCTGTGTGACCTTGACAAAGTTGTTTAAAGCATTAAGATTCCGTTTCCACAATTCTGAAGGGGAACTAGTACTAACACTATTACTTTTGATGTGGAAAGTCGCCGTGTGTTGACGGCTTGGCTTATAGCGAGATTCAGACAAGGATTTAGGAGAAGAAAGTGGACAAATGAGAGTGCTGAGCATAGCAACTGATGCATCCACTGAGGGACTCATTATTTGACGCATTATTTGGAGTAACATATATTTGGAAGTAGGACCAAACTGAAGAGAGTAGATCCTTGCAGGTGTGCCCTAGTAAACTACACTCTCTTCCCTCCCTGCCCCCACCCTCTTCTCATCAAATGGGGTGAGGAGCATTCCTCCTCCACTTCTATCTTCCACCTTGTTACAGACCCAGGAGCAAAGGAGCCAGCTAGCTGCAGACAGAAACTTCCGAAACCACGAGCCCAAATAAGTCCTTTCTCCTTTAAGTAGTTCAAGTCAGGTGTTCAGTCACAGTGGTGGGAAGGTGACAATCACAACTTAGTCACAAAGGATTTTTTGCACTCAAGAAGGTAATTGCTTGAAAAGTACTTTTGTAAACTCAGGATTCTGCCTCTAGCCCTTTTGTTTAGAAGATACATGCTTATAAGGGCAGCAACAGATGGACAGTAATGATATCTTCATTGAGTTGAGAGAGCTCCAACGACTATGCTTTAACTATTTATCCCCGGTGAGCCTGATGTTAGAAGGAGGCCAGCTTGCTTCTCGGGAGCTCATCTGAAGTGGACCACAGCCAATCTTCTAACAGTGTTCTTGTCAGTCCCTGTACGGTACTTGGAAGAACAGCCCTATTCTGTTCAGCACAGTGTGACACACCACGAAATAACAGAGGTCCCCAAAATAGTCTTTTATTTTTCCTCACCTTTATCCTGTGGTCTCTCGGCTCTCATTTAATCTCATCATACCATAAAAACAAACAGGGCTCAGTTGCAGATCTTATGTAATACTCAACTTAAAAATCTTTTTTTTTTTTTCTGGGGAAGGCTGAGCAGTTAAGAGCACTAGCTGCTGTTCCAAAAATTCTAAGTTCAACTCCCAGCAACCCTGTGGAAGCTCACAGCTGTCTATACCTGCAGTCCCACGGGACCTGATGCTCTTTCCTCGTGTGAAGACGAGCAGACAAAAACACCCACATACATCAGATACATAAGAAACAAACAAATCGTTTCTTCGAATTCTTTTTGAGACAGGGTCGTACTGTGTACCCCTGATGTAGAACTCACTATGAAGCCCAGGCTGGCCTTGAATTCATAGGGAGCACCTGTCTCTGAGGATCAGGTGCGAGGGCAAAAGTTATGCACCACCACTCTCCGCTGCTCTTCAAAATCCTGCGGCATGGTGATACATGCTCGCAACACAACCACTTGGGAAGCAGAGAAAAGAGGGTGGTAGGGTTCAAGGCCAGCCTTGGCCACATAGTAAGACCTCGTATAAGCAAATAAGTGAGTAAATGGAAGTAGGATAAATGAAATAGAAATCAATGATTGTAATAATAATATGCACAATAGTGTGTTCTGTGTCACACGTTGCTGGGTTTTAAGTTTGCATTGTGTTATTGCACATGTATGTACCTAACTGAATTCTGCTAGCTGTCTATAGTCTATTTATCCTAGTGCCTAAGGATCATATCATATCCAAACTACATTTCTAAATTATTTGTTTGTGCATCCCCTCACTACAAAATACTATAAATGAAGATTACAGTGGACAGTTAAAATTATTGTCTCTCTTTTTCTTGTATTTCTCTATTTTATTAGGTATTCCCACCTCCTCATGGAGCCAACTAAGGATAGCTGCTCTTTACCCAAGAGCTATTTTGTCCCCATGCCAGGGGCATCCTGAAATATCAACTATCTTAATTGGGATAGAGGTGGTTCTAGCAACCTCTGAGTAGGGAACAAGGATGATGCTAAATACTATACAATGATCAGAAAACCCAATACATCAAAAAAAATATCTAACCCTCAACGTTACTACTGCAGCGGTTGAGAAGCTGACTTGGAGAGAAGCTAATTCCACCTCTATCTAAAGCTCCCCTGAAAACTCACAAAGTGAACTCCTTGCAAAAAGTAACAGATTAATGGTGAACATGTGACCACTAGGATCCATGAAGTCGAACAAGAGATGAACTGAGGATTCTGGGAGAGAGAGTCTCTTGTCAACTTTTGAGAGGTTTTGTAACTAGCTCCTCATGGCTGTTTCTACCTAACATAGACTATCAGGGAAGAGTTCTACTCTCTGTTGGAGAAAAAAAAATTAAAATACAAAAAAAAAAAAGCACCGAAAGCAACGGAAATGCCAGGTATGAGGATGTGTAGAGTTGTGAGCCCTGAATGGGGGCAGGGTGGAGGAGTGAAGGGAAATCAGAGTCAATAAGTTTCCAAGAAGTCCAGTCAGTCTAATAACATGAATTATGGAATTAGCTGAGAGAGGATCAGAAAACTAGCTGAGGAAATGGTGGCTAAGATTTTCTACATTTGTGAAACTGTAGACATAAAATACAGTAATTTCAATAAACATATGGGGGCAGAAAAACTATCATTTATATAGAAAGACTATATAAAAGTAATTGAAGTCAGTAGTAGAAATCTGTGAAGAATTTCTCCTTAAAACAGGCAGCACTGGGCTGAGCTCCCAAAGTCCAGTCAAAGAGTGGGAGGAGTGAGAATATGAGCAAAGAGGTCAAGACCATGAAGGGTTCATCCACTGAAACAGTCTACCTGTGCTAATGGGAGCTCACCAACTCCAGCTGGACAGGGAAGGATGCTGCATAGGACCAAACTAGTCCCTCTGAATGTGGCTGACAGTTGCATGGCTGGGGCAGACTGAGGGGCCACTGGAATTGGCACCAGGATTTATCCCAACTGCTTGTATTGGTTTTTTGGGAACCCATTCTTTTTGGATGGATACCTTACTCAGCCTAGATATAGTAGGGAGGGTCTTGGACCTTCCCCAAAGCAATGTGCCTTACCCTCTCTGAGGAGTGGATGGGGGTGAAGTGGGAGTGAAGGTAGAGAAAATTGGAGGAGGGGAGGGAATGGGAACTGGGATTGGTGTGTAAAATGGAAAAAAAAAAGATAGCTTGTTTTCTTTTTAAAAAAATTTTAAAAAAAAAAAAACCTCTCTGCCCTCAGGCTTTGCAAACACTGATTTAAAAGAGTTGTCTTTCTCCTCAGGGTCAGCACTGCTGTGAGAAGAGTCCCAGTTCGCTTGTAGGGAACTCTGGGTTAGCTTGGATTAGTGAATAGATCTCATTGTCCAGCTAATGCATTATGCATCGCCATCACAGGGCCAGCCAGACCAAGTTGGAAATGCAGCCAAACTTTTGACCCTGATTTAATTAACTCTTCTGCTGCAGCTGCAAAGCCTATGTTGCCCTACTGTGTGGTGACTTGATCCCGTCCCTTGAAGACACTCAAAACCACGATTATTCTTAGGAGAAGCATGGTGCCATCTTCCTTTTTATTAAATTGTTCTCATGGTCAGATGCCCATCATGTCCAGAGTCTCCTCTCGGGCACTGGTTCCTCTACCTCATAAGATGCAACTCTTCGTGATCCAAGAACACGGATGCTTATGAGAATCAAGTGTAGAGAATTAGAAATTTTCACTGGTCCACTGAGCACCATGGCCACCCCAAGCCTTCCTACCTCTGAGGACACTCTCAGCCAGTCCCCTACCCTAGATTGTACTCAAAGGCTTCAGTTCTTCCATTTCAACTGCTCAGCATCTGTTGCCCAGCCATGCTTCATACAAGGATTTGAACTCCAGCAAACTAAATGTGCCATGTGCCGTCTCAAGAGGGTCTCGCCTTGAATAAATACCACCCTGAAATTTGCGCTCATCCCAAATCCTTAGTTGCCTGTGTGGAGCCTAGGACCCACTGTCTTCCTGGTGTGGTCTCTTTGAAGACCATGCTGTCCTTTTCCGTCAACAGACTTCACTTCAGCCTGACTATGGTTCTCAACCTTCCTAACGCTGTGACCCTTTAATGAAGTTTTTCATGCTGTGGTGACCCCCAACTATAAAATTGTTTCATTGGTATTTCAAAACTGTAATGTTGCAACTGTTATGAATTGTAATGTATATCTGACATGCACAATATTTAATATGCAACCCACAAAGAGGTTGCAACCCCCAGGTTGAGAACCGCTGGAACAGGTTTCCCAAGTTACCGCCCAAGGAACAGATATAGAGAAATCCCTTTCTTTTCTTATTAGAAAGGCCCAGCTTTCATTGGGCAATTGTTCTCTCTTTCTCCATAACTCTGCACAACAAGGAAGAGGTCCTCTTCATGAAAAACAAGCCAGCTCTCCTAATCTGGAGCCACTAGAGTAATCTCACTTGCTAAGGATGAATTTCTAATCAGGCAGGCTTGTGCATGCCTGCAGCCTCACCAGAAGGACTGCAAGTCTGACACCACTCAGGCTGAATAATAAGACCTCGGCGCAAACAAAAGCAAGGAGCCAGCAGGACCAGAGTTTACTTCCTAGCAGCTACATGGGGCAGTTCACAGCCACCTGTAAATTCAGGACATCAGAGGGCCTCTCTGGCCCCTTCTGACATTTCACTCTAGAGCACAAGCCCACACAGATGACACAGATTCGCATACTTCAGACAACAACAAAAGAACACCCTTTCCAAAGAAAATGAAGATAATTTTCTCTTTCTAAAGATATGTATATAAACACACTAACACAATGTGTTTTGGGTTTAGTTTGAGAGACTTTTGTAGGTAATTTATGGCTGGTTTGTTTGTTGGTTGGATGGATGGATGGATAGATGGATGGCAGAGACAGGATCTTGATATGCAGCCCAGTCTGGTCTCAAATTTATGATCCTCCTGCCTCAGTACTGGGATTGCAGGTATGTGCCACCAGCTGTGGCCATAACACACATCTTTCAATTTTATTTCAGAACTAGAAGTTCACTGTCACACCCATCAAAAATGTATAAGAAATGTGGTTGTTCCCTTTCTCCTAACTTCCAAGGAGACCAGACAACAACTTGGTTTCAGTTTAGTAACAGAGATGCCAGTGTAACTGTTTTGAGATTTAATCTGAGCTGTTGGGTACTAGTGCAGGGGCTTAATCACAAAGCCCTTCCATGGTTTTCAACAATCTGTTCTGTGTAAACAGTGTATTTTCAAAGTCCAGGGGTGTCCAGATAAAAGTGGCTTAGAGTTTTAGTAAACATTTGCTTTGACGGCAGAAAGAATGACAGTTCTCAGCATGACCTCTGCCCTTAACCCTTTCTGTCTCAGGATTCTCCCATAAAGCCCCAGTTCTCTTTCTGGGCGCCCTGTGCTAATCACGTTAAACTGGGAGAAGCAAAGTTCTTCCCACAACTTCAGGTGAAGCTAAATTGAGCTTTCTCCAAAAAGCCAAGACGCCTGTGGACATTCCCTCAGCCTACTCCTTTTCGTTGTACACCTTTCTTCTCTAGGCCTGGATAATTGCTTTTATTTTATTTATTTATTTGTTTATCTCTCAGGGCCAATCAACACAAAATTGAAAGCTGCATCTGTAAGAAGCCCTAGAGGCAAGGGTTCAGAAAGTATGGAGCGAATGCTTGACACGATGTGGGGAAGAAGGGAATGTATGTGAGCTACTGAATGCAGAGGGTGAACAAGGGCAGCATGACCGGTGGGAGGAAAGAACGCGTAAGCAGAACGAAAGCGTTCGTAAGACTGAGCCTAAAAAACTCTTAATGCATCTTAGGCCTTTGGATTCAGTAGTTCTAATTGTTCAGATGCCTGCAGTCAAGGAAGTGAGAAATGCTCGTATTTCTAGGTAGGAGTTAAAACATCCACAGTCCTGCCACATAATAGCCTCCCTGCTCCAGTTTGAAAAGCTCTTCAGCGATGCTTACATTGTGTTTTTCCTTTTAGCGTGGCCCTCAATAGACCTACAAGCTAAGCACCACTGCCTTTACATGAAGTAAGTCTTCCTGTGCATGTGATTCTCCTTTTTATTACATTTTATGTATTTATTTTGTGTATATGCACGTGTATATGTGTACATATGTGTAGCTCACCTGCCATGGTTTGAGTGTGGAGGTCAGAAGACAATTTACAGGAGTTGGTTCTCTCCTTCCACGGCATGGACCCTGGAGCTCAAACTCAGGCAATCATGTTTGGAGGTAAGAATCCTGCAGCTTGAGCCGCCATGGAAGGCCAAGGTGCTTTTCCTTTGTTTTCTCATTTATCTAGAAGACCATGGTTTTCTAGGGGATTCTGTATGAGCTCAGGCTCTAACCTCCCTCCCAGTCACCACATGACCCCACGAGAGCACACAGCGTACATGTTAATACTATTGCCTCTTTTTACTCATCCATCACTATTACTATTACTATTACTACTACTATTATATTACTATTACTATTACTCATCTATCACTTCTTATTCACAGGGCCTCAGTCAGCAAATCGAAGAACAGAACAAGGAAAACTTAAAGTTCAGTAGTTGATTGAGTAGGAAACCAAGGGCAACAGCCAATAGAGGTGTGTGCACCAACTACAGAGAGGAAATAAATAGGAATTGCATGGCATGGAGGTTCTTGTGCTCACAGATACTTAGGGGAACGTGGAACATGATCATTATTTTTCAAGGGAAGGAACGCTACACCTATTATCCATCCAGAAGGGTAGGAGCAGCTGGACGTGCATTCTAGCCTGGCTAGGAACAGATGGACGGGCATTGTGACCTTTGTGCTATCTGTGTGACCAGAGCCCACACCGGACCCTCCCGCAGACCGTTGCTTTTCTCAGTCAGTCAATCTTTATAGAAAGTGTCACGCATACTTAAAAAGATTTCAATGTAATCACGCCCAATCTTTATTGTTCCTCAAAGAGATTTCTGTAAGCTTTATTGTGCACATAAGATTGAGTTAATTATTCACCAGAATAAGTTTTCACCAAATTGTGCTATACTTAAATACACCTAAAATAAACTATTTGGGACCAGGTTTAAACCAACATGGCTACTTAGTCATGTTGAACCGAACTGCTTCCTTGCTTCCCGTAGACCACTGATATGCTGGCCATGGAGGTCGAAGAGACCCCTGAAGCCAGGAAGGAAATTGGCTCACTGGTTTAAGGATGGAGGGTCCCTCCCTGCAAAGGCACAGAGAACAGGGAGACCTGGAGCCTTGCCCTCCTCCTGCTAGGCCTGTCTCCTCCTGCTTTCTTCCCACCTATCTGTGCCCACGGCATTGGCTCCCTGCCTTCTTCCCTCTCCAGCAGGCCCAGCCAAGTCTCTTCTGGCTCTTTTTCAACTTTCAGTAGCTAAATGAGTTAATTCATAAGAGAGCCAAAAGGAAGCTGTGTTTTAGCATTTAATCCAAAACGCTTTCTCCCATTCCATGTTTCCATTAATAAGACTTATACTTTAAACCACCAATAAATAATTATATTTTTAAGGACACACAGTTTGTTGGACAGGGAAGGGAGGGTGGACATGGGAGAAGTTGGGGGAGGCCTGAATATGATCAAAAAGTATCAATGAGAGGGTCTCAAAGAACTAGTAAAAATGAAGAGGAAAAATAGAACAAAACAAACGCAATTTAATTTTTTTTAAAAAAACATCTCAAGCATAAAAAGAAAATCACAATTTTTTAAAGTATCATTTCCACAATCTGGAGGAATAGTCTTCCAGGCTTAAGGCATCAGCCTGCTGACTCCAGTTACCGGCGAAGAAGTCCGGGAAGGGAAGCTGCAGCTGTGGTTTTGAAATAGTTCCGAGTACAGAGTGATCTCTTTCTAGTCAGGCCCCTGATTGTGGAGAAGAAGATCATCTCCCTTTAGTACTCCAACAAAAGCTAGGCGTTAATTCACTGACCCTTGACCTCTGGGCAGTCACTGTGTGTCCTCGGGTCCTTAGAGACCAGCTGCGTGCACGTATTAAACAATAAGTGATACATCAGCAGCGACTGAGGTATTGTTTGTGAGCCCTCCCTGCTGGGGCACTGTTTACAACACACACTTAAAAGGCACCCTTTTCAAACAGCAACACTGAAGCTTCTGGAAACAAAGGCGAACGGGAACAGCCTGTTCAGTGCACAGCTTCCTGATCCATTTAACACTTTTTTTTTTTAAAAAGACAGACTGACCTTGAATTCATTATCCTCCTACCTCCTTACAGGTGTGCACCACCACACCCTACAGATCCCTTCCCTCTTGCTTGTGTTTTAGAGGAACTTAGAAACTCCACCTCTGGCAGGTTTCCCCCTGCAGAGGAATCCAACATCCTGCGAAACCTCCTGCATTCCCAGGATAGGCTCTTAGTGAAGCATACACGGCCCCTCATTCAGACAATACACTGCCCCTTTACTTTGAAGAACCTGATTCCTTTGAGAAAGTCAGTTAACTTTTCTTTCTTGGTGGATTGATCTTTTTTTTTCTAATTTTGAGAAAATTCAAGTCAGAACCTTGAACTCTCATAGTTTTTTGTTTGTTTGTTTGTTTGGTTGGTTGGTTGGTTGGTTGGTTGATTTGGGTTCAGGTTCTTTCCCTCCATGCTGGAACCCAGCCCAGGGCCTCACAAATGCTATACTCCACCATTAAGCTATGTGTTTGGCAGTTAAGTATCAGGAGTTCTCTTTGGTTATTTTTGAATGTTAAAAAATTAAAACAAAAAAAACAAACACAAATCAAACCATTCTTTTCACGCTTTCTTTCCTTCAGCTAGGAATTTACGTCAATTCTTCACTCCCACACGGAGTTTCAAGTTGAGATTGAGCCACAAAATTGAAGAGGAAATTTCTTGTCTGCCCTCAAAGACCAAGACTTGGGCTCCAAGAGTGGTCTGCCTGCCGGGAACAGGGTTTTCTGGTACCAAGGCGGTCTCAGGACCAAGATGACAAGAGCCCGGCAACCCCATCGCAAACTCAAATCATAGCAATGACTTGCTGAGATGAGGAGTGGATCAGATCTGTGAGTGGGTGCGCCCCACCTTCCGTCCTTATTCAACTTGGTTTTCAGTGGCTTTGGTTATGCTTTTTGGCAGCCCTGGGTATTAAAGCCAGGTCCTCATACACGCTAGGCAAGGGCTCTTTCACGGATCTCTATAACCCCAACCTGTTTTTAACCTTTAAAAGTGTACATATATACACGACGCATGTGATGTTTACACAGTTGCTAAACACACTAAGTCTGCAACTTAGGTTTCACCATTTCACTAGCAGGTGCTCTGTGCTACCAAGGTTTACGGTTTATCCCTTTTTATTGCCAGTTGTTTGGTAGCATTTGAGATGACAGGACTCTATGCATCAAGTGGCACACAAGGCAGGGAGGAGTGGGGGGATTCCCCCTTCATTGCCACTATATACAATGGGGTCTCTTTATTGCTGGTGATAATTTATACCACAAGGCTATTGTGTTACTGAATAACGTTAGGGTCAGGATCTGCATTTCCCTGCCTGAACCTTATCACAGAAAGAAACAACAATGATATCACAAATCCTTAGGTTTGGGGTCCCTAGCCTCCTAGTACATAAAAGCCGTCCATGTAAGGATTTCATTTCAAGGCTGTTTCTGAACTGCCATTTGGTCTTCACCACTAAAGTGTTGTCTGATTAGAAAGAAGCCAAGTTCTAACCCTCGCACTATCCTACTTACTGAGTTTACAGTTTTGTTAAGGGAGGACTAGTTCATTTCCAATCAGTCAGCACCCTGCAGGGTGCCCCATCTCCATGTACCCCTCCAGGCCTCTTCCCCATCCTTTCTACCCTTCCCCGTGCCTGTATCCCAAGAGCTTTCTTTACTTTGCACTCCTCATTAGCTCCACCCATGCAAGAGGTCGAAAGAGAAGAGTGGGAGAAAGCAGGTCCCGTGCTGCCTGGCTTGAAGGTGTGCCCAGGACTGGCCACATGCCTTTGCTGAAGGCCACCAAGACCATCAAGAACTGCTCCTTTGGGTGCAGCTCGCCCTCCCCCTCTGACTGGAGATGGTGCCCTTCCCTCTCCCTTCAGGCCAGCACTAAAGCCCTTCTCCTCTGTAGCCTCTTCCGTGTGCCTCGTCATCCTCTGTCATTTTTTGCCTATTTACATCGTGCCCTTCTTCTTAATTATTCTCCAGTAAACCCTGTTCTTTCTCCCTTGTGACAAATTCCTCCATGTGTTTTTGGGAAGGACCCTAAGCAGTGAGAAGACACATTACCATTTACGCAAACATATAGAATTTTCTTCAACCTGATATATAACCCAGGAACTGCCCCATTGATAACTCAGAGATGAGAATGATCCTAAAGTCTTTCCCAAAGTGCGACACTTCAAAAGTGGACTTCAATTTGGGTTCCCGCTCTACAGTCTTCTAAGTTACTGGGGGCTTAAGTGAGAAGTTCGCTACAAATCACTTGCCTCAGGATGCTGACTGTTGTCTAAGCAAACAACACTGGAAACACACACTGTTCAAGACCTCACTCGAGACTGGAAGACTCCACGGCTACACCCGAATTCTGTCGCCTCTAGTTCTTTACACATTCTCACACTTTCAGACATATATATTTATAACACAGGTAAATGCACATATATGTATACATCTATCTGTACACTCACGTGCATGTAAGTGTTTCCAAGCAGGTACACCAATACATATCCATTCACAAAACACGTATACAGTCATCTTGTAGTATTTAAGGGTGATCGGTTCCCCAATCTTCCACAGACATCATAATTCATAGATACTCAATGCCCTTCTGTAAAATACCACTGAATTTGTTTGCAGATGACCCATGCATATCCTACCAGGCATTTAAAATCATGTCTAGGTCATTTATAAGACCCACGGTGATGTAAATCGCTGTTACACTGTATTGTTTAAGGGATGATGGTAAGAAAAAAAATCTGAATATTCACAGAACGTTTGCAGTTTCTAATATTTTTCATCTGTGGTTAGCTGAATGCAGAGATGGGAACCTATGGAGTCGCGGATAGGAATACAGAGGGCCAGCTACGTATCACACTCTTGTGAACACACACACACACACACACATTCACACTTCTCTCCTAAGACAACTCAGAAAAATGAAATGAAGAAGCTTTCCAACTTGTGCTGAACTCTTATGTGTTCATAAGAAACTCTTATGAAAGCCACACTATTCCTGTGGACGGTCTCCCCCTAACCACAGCGCTGACAAAGCACAGTCGTGCAAAGCACCAACATATTTTCGCTGCAATGTAAACAACGTTCCAAACAAAACCCCCACTTAGCCGCAGTTTCATTAGAATCATTTTAAAATAATTTATGAAAAACAAAATTGTCGTGTTTTATGTACTTCTGCCTTGTCCCGGAACTAAAATGTGACTATCGGCATGCATTTCGAGTACTCAAGGGGATTAAAAACAAAAAGAAACGATGTTTTCTAAATCTTTACATTTTATCTGTTGTGCAAACTTGAATGAATCTTAATCTGTCTCTTGAAAACACGAGTAAAGAATTACAGTATCCATGTTACACACTGAGACGAGGCCAGCCCAGAGAGAACGGTGTCAGTACCTCTGCTCACCAAGTCACCTGGGCTTCAGCGAAAAGTAAAAGGCGGAGTCAGAGCCCAAGGACACTGTTCCCGATTCTGTGTCTCCCGGGGTCAGTTGTAAGAAAGAATGTTCATGACATTCGTAACATGCCCTTTGGGCTAATCCTCTGGTTTTTTTGTCTTGTTTTGTTTTCATTATCCTTATGTTTCTTTACTCTATTTATGAATTATATGGAACAAATGATAAGACAGATGTGTTTGGCTGTGTCCTGTACAAGCCCGTTCTGAGATAGGGATTCCTGTGTAGGGAGTTGTCAAGGGAATGTCCGCAGAGGAGACTTGTATGGAGAAGGCCAATAGGAGAGGCAGGGAGGGCAGCCAATCAGCCACTAGAGTCCAGCCAAAGCCTTGCCTCAGACCGATTCCAAGGACAGTCTGGGACGTTCCTCCTGGAGTCAAGGAAAGAAGGGACCCCGTACTGCCTTTGTACGAGGTGGGCCTCGCAAGCCGGGGACAAAGTTCCAGAACAGTGGTTTCTCAACATGTGGGTCATGACCTCTTCAACAAACCTCTATCTCCGAAAATATTTGCCTTGCAATTCTTAACAGTAGCAAAATTACAGTCATGACGTAGCAATGAAATAACTTTACGGTTGGAGGTCGTCACAACATGAGGAGCTGGATTAAAGGGGCGCAACTTCAGGAAGGTTGGGGCCGGCTAGATGCAGGGCCCCTGTTAGTTCGGGTCCAGCACTCACCACAGCTGCCCCTGCTGGTAATGACCGCCTGAGCAGCGCCTTTAGCAGCGAGCACAGAGAGGACTTGCAGACTTGGGAATCACTCAGGCCCTCAGCTTATGTCCCTCACAGGTGTAAAGCTAGTTCTTGTGGCAAGCTTCAAGCAGGTCTTCCGAAGTCCACCGGGGCTTGGCTGGGATAAGCAAGCAGAACTTTAGCCCCTGTTCGCATCCCTCTTTGTTTATTTTCCCTATTGGATTTCCAGGGAAGGTTATCACTGAGAAAACACACGCTGTGGTGTAAGAGCCTGACAGCAGCGTCCTTGCCTGTCTTGCCCACCGAGAAGCCCCATGATCTACAACACAGGGGGCAAAGAGCAGACTCTCCATCACCACTGAAAAACATGACTGAGAGTATGTGTAACGGAGACCAAACAGTTGTTCTCTCTTGCTCTTGCGTGGGAAGAAACTTAGTATCAGAGACTTGGCCAGGCTCCTGCAGGCTGCCTGTACTGACCTGAGTTGTTTGTCTGGACTGCCTTGAAATTAAACATGTCTTGGCTTATGTTCACAACTTTCCCCCCCTCCTATAGCAAAATAAATATGCAAGTGTCAGAAATGACGTAGAGAAGTAGAATCATTCATTCATTAGACAATCAACCCACCTGGAGTTTGTAACTTTGTACAAAATTAAAAGAGAAACCTCTTTTAATCTAAGGGTACTCTGACAGGCCAGTGTGCTGGGACAGGCCACTTCTGCACACCTTCGCTGGGTCTGGCCCGCAGGCTCTTTAACCCTGACTACCAAAAGACAACCTGGCCCCGGATTTTGCCTACCATTACTCTCCTCCCCCAGGTTCCCAAGTATTTAAGATCCAAAACCTTATACTCAAAATGCCACCCCATATCCAATGAGACAGGATGAACCAACATCTAAGTTTGGCGTAAGTTTCTGCTTCCTCTTGGGAGTCACCCTTCCTCTTCCTCCGACTTCAGAGGAGGAAGCACCACCCTAAGATCATACTCTGACCCTGTGATGAAAACAGGAAATGGATAAACATGGATCTCAATCTCCCAAGGGTGCATAAACCAGGAAAAGTAGCTTCGGTGAACAGGCTAATCTAGACTAATAACTAGTTCAGTAAAGTAACTAACAAGCCGTTACTTTTCAATAACATTTAAAAACTAAGAGACCTGAGCTACTGGCCTTGTGTACAATGTAAAAAATAACTGAGAGGGGAAGAAAACCTGAAACCTTACCCATTAGATGCTTCTTTAGAGCTAATTACACCCAACAAGAAACCTATTGTTAAAGGGCGAGACAGTTAACAGGCAGCTACGAGGTATTGCATAGAGACTATGAAAACAAGAGAATCTTTTGAGTCTCTGTGGTTGACAGACTGGGACTTTGGTACTCTCCTAACAGGAAAAGGGAGATTGAGAGAGGAAGGTTGAATCCAGCAGGCCTGTGTGATGAATGTTCTGTCTCAGAAGGAAAGAAAGAGAAGGAAAAAAGAAGTGCCACTTTTTGGTTTTGTTTTTGGTTTTTGTTGTTGTTTGTTTTGGTGTTTTGGTTTTTCGAGGCAGGGTTTCTCTGTATAGCCCCGGCTGCCCTGGAACTTGCTTTGTAAACCAGGCTGTCCTCAGACTCACAGAGATCCACCCTCCTCTGCCTGCTAAGTGCTGGGATTAAAGACCTGCACCACCACCACTCCGCGAGAGTGTCGCATGTTCAGAGGCTAAAATTCTATATGCAAACAGTGGAAGAGAAAACAGGAAAATCTGAAGCCTATCCCTACTGGCACCACAGACGAAAGGAAATACAACACACAAGCCAGGCTGGTAGAGGGAAAAGTCCGAATGCTGTGGCTTAATTTATCACATTGTTCCCTCCCAAAATCAGGAGAGACCCACCAAGCAAAGGCACAGGCCAGATGGAGAAAGAGCCCATCTAGAATTAGGAGTTCATAAACACATCTTCCAGGTCATTTAGACCAACTATTCTGTTAGCAAACCCACACAGTTAATCTGATGGAAGCATGCGTTTTAATTCCTAGCTAATAAAACATGGTTCCAGTAAACAGCTTGGAGATGGCAATCAGGGAAACTGAGGGACAACTCTGAATTTGCCTTTTACCAGATGAATAACTTTGGGCAACTGACCTAAATTCTCTGAGCAACAGTTTTCTTGGTAGCAAATTGATTGGCAATAGCCTACTAAAGAGTAGATTAAACTAGACAGCCCACTCAAGACTATTACTTAAATGCCTAAACTGGAGAGATGGCTCCGTGGTTACAAGGACTTATCTCTCATCTGCATAGGCAGAACCCTGCTTAGCCTCCAAGGATGCTGGGAAGTCTGATCATTCTTTCTTCAATGAATTAGTCTTCCCTTGGGTCAGGAGTTGAAGGGCCCAATCCTGCCCTGTGTCCTTCATTTAGAATCAGGACATACCAAAGACTTGGCCCTGATTTTACCTGGTAGGGCAGATACTGAGCCTCCAAAAGACTCACAGACTTGCCCTGCACATACCTAAGTGATGATACGGCCTGCAGTTGAACCCAATGTTTCATTCTTCTTCAATATGCTGCATGCGGAGACTTGTCCTGAAATTTCTGGAGGAAGGTGACCAGTCTTGCAATGTCCTGTAGTGTGCAAATTTTTTAAACTGGAGTGCAAAAAGCCTGAACTCAAGATCCGAGCTCTGATACAGGGCAGTCTTGGTCTAGTGGCCGAGCATCACAGACCTCCAACTGTGCCACCCAGAAACTGAGATCCTACCGCGTAGGCTTTCCTGAACGTGAAGTGAGCTAGCATGTACTATCGTGTGCACTGCCAGCTCTGCTGGTACTTGGTACTGGTTCCTAGTGTCATTGATTAAGCTGTGATCAGCCACGGAATTTCAGATCACTGAAGAGAGCTGAAAGATGTCAGGAGCCTTGAGAAAGCACACGTTTTTCTCAAGCTTAGCTTCGTACCCTAGATAATTCTAAGATAAGCTAAACTCAAGATCATATGGGGTTATCAGAAGTCAGAGGAAAGCAGTAAGACTCCTCCTGGCTGTGTTATTGAATTCCATTCCAAGCCTTTGACCTGCTACCCACAGGGGACTCAGGGCCACAAGAAAGAGCACAGAAACTGATAAGCACCAAGCAGAAAAGCTTTGTCCTTGGGATGAAAACAGGATCCGCGTGACAATGGTGAGCTCACAGGACAACATACTGACTCCAGACATTTACAAGGAAAGCAAGCAAAGAAAGATAACCCTAAAAAGTCAACAGCGAATTTCAGCAAACGCCCGTTTTTCCACAGTCCGCAGTTATCAGGCTGAACAAAAGCTATGAGCAGTCTCTGCTAGAATGACAGACTTTTTCTGGAATTCCAGTTCAGACTTTGTTGGCCAACATGCATAGCCATGCATGTTTTACATCATTGTAACCCTAAAGTTAACTATCCAAAACACAAAAATAAAATCCTCTCAAGCTGTAGTTAGCACATGCCTTTAATCCCAGCACTCAGGAGACAGAGGCAGGTGGATCTGTGTGTTCAAGGCCAGCCTGGTCTACAAGGCTATTATACAGAAAAACCCTGTCTAGAAATAAATACATACATACATACATACATACAGCTTCTCACTTGAATATTTCTCAGAGGGAAGCAAGGAAATGAGCGAACGTCCTTTTTTTAAGGACTACAGGCAACTGTTTGAAAGTTGAGGTGCCGATACTAGCACAAGATTAACATGTAGCTCTTTCAATGAAAATGAAGAGAAGATGAGGAAAGAGAATATGTTGTCTGAAATTTAATTCTTTTTTATGATAATCCACACGTGAAAATATTAGATTTCAGAAAACAGGAAGCCATTTGTAGGCACATGCTTCGTGCCCTTGTTCTTGGGGCAAGTATCCAGCTCTTAAGAAGGAAACAAGCTGAAAGGAGCACTCAGAGAGGCACTATTTCTCCAGTTCCCTTCTCTGGAGACGCATGCGCGTGCCACATAGGCAGGGCTGCCAGAGATGCTAGTGTGGACTGTTTCCACTGTGTTTCTGAAAGTTCATGTATTGGAGCAACATGGTCCCCAACTTCATACAGTGGTAATATTTGGCACTAGGACTTCTTGGGAGGTAATGAGGCTTAGAAGTCATGAAGGTAGCGTTGCATGGCATGGTCCCGGTAACTGTAAGATAAAGTTGGGAACGCTGAGCTCACAGATTTCTGCTTTTTCTAACACAGGCTTTCTGAAACTTCTACCCGCTTCTAAATTTTCCACTGCTTTGCCTTACATTCTTGAGAACCTGTATCCAGTTCCCAGATAATCAATCAATCAATAACCCAATGTTATTTATTTTGTTACAAAGAAAGACGGTAGACTAAAACTCACTGAGATCTTCAGAACTTGAAGAATCCTGGAATGCTGGAAAAGGCTAAGATGTTTCTGTGAACAAGTGTTACATGGTTTCTTCTCTGAACTAGTGTTACCTAGTTTCTAAGGGATACTTAAACAGTAGTGTTTTGTTAGCATCTGTTACGTAGCTCTCTGAGCCTGTTCAATAAATGAAGAAAAACATGGCTATGACGTTATCCCAAAGTACAGCGAGGCAGAGGATGTACACAGTGCCACAGGTCTGCACACGCTAGCCCAGAATTCTTACTCTTCGCTGAGTCTTCACAGTTTAATTCACTAGGATGATCACCAAACAATCCTTAAAAACATGGTGGCATGTTTTCTATTCCCTTGGAATCAGACCCTATGATACATGATTGCTTTAAGCAGTTTATGAAGTATCACTAGGGCCATGGATAACTCACTGGGTGAGGCTGCTTGCTAATACCACCAAGCCTAAAAATACAGTCCTGGCGGTCCTCGTGGTAGGAGAAAACAGTTTTGTTCTAGTTGTTGGGGTTTTGTTTGTTTGTTTGCTTGTTTTTCTGTTCCTAACTCCGTCATGAATTTTTATATGAGATGGTAGGTAAGAACATAAAAAATACATACATATAGAAAAGAAAGTAAGCTCCAATGTGCTGCTTCACCGCTTCAGAATGGCTTTTCTAATTGTATAAAAGTTCACGGAGATGTGAACCAGATGTGAGCCAGACTTTTGATCTGGTTAATTTCTGTGTGCAATTTTTTATCCACAAGTTTTTCATAATAAAATTTATGAAAATTAAATTAAATGTCCTCTGACCTCCACGTTTATCCATATCACTCATACACACACACTAAGTAAATAAATCATAATATTAATATTTTTATTATTTTTATTTTTGATGCAGGTGTAAAAAGGGGGATAATAATAGTGGGTAATAGAGTGAATAGTTGTAAGCTATTATTTATGGGTAATTAACATTGGTATAGTTTTTGTATATTGATACAAGTTCAAATTATATTTGTTATTTTTGTTTACATTATTTGTACACCTATGTAAAGTTATTCTGTCAGATTGTATATATGCATGTTTCTATCTCTGTTTAGGACATTTTTGACATTGATACAACTTTTAGAATATATTTTCATATTGCATTATGTATTACTCCTACCTCTGATCAAGATACTTATACATTGTTTACATTTTGAGGTCATTGTCCTCATTTGTTGCACATTTGTTTACAGATTATTTAATATTCTGGCATGATGTTATAGTCTTTAAGTTATACAGGTATTAAATATTATAAGTCAATAGTTGTTCATGTTTGTTGTACTTACAGTCAGATAAATTAGGTTCTTTAGATACATAGAGATGGTATTCTGTTTAGATAGGTAATCTTGAAGGATCTATAGAATATGACATTTAAATAACTTAGGGTTCTGTTGACATAGACATGTTTTCTCCTGACAGCGCCAATCTATTCCCGAGATAATGTTGAGCACCGAAGACATTCCACTCGGAGTTTGTTTTCTTCTTGGCATAATCAGTCCTTGGGCAAGGAACTGCCCATACCTCAACCACTGACAAAGTACATGGTATTTGGAAATGGATAAGCAGGACACAAGGAAAAAGATTGTCAAATATTGCCAAGACAGGGTAAGACTGTTCTGAAATTTTTTCCTGCCTCTAAAAATGGTCTGTCAGTTACACTAGGCTTTAGCCAAAGTTGGTGGCTTCAACATTGCAAATGAAACTTTAGGTGATTGCTCAGGTAGCTAATTGTCTCCATCATATATTGCTCACTTTGGAAGCTGCTTGATTGTACTTCCTGCCTGCTCAAGTAATATTATCTCCCTTCTCAGGCTTTTGATGGGGTTGAAGATTAGGTAGTCATAGTTACTGTACTCTTATGATGCAGCCAAGCCATTTCCTATACAAGACCTAAACTCCTTAGGATAACATATTTAATAAAACACTTAGCATGCATTCCTTGCTTCATATTGTTTAAACTGGTTGCAATTCTAATTATACTTGATATCTGTTCCTAGTGTATATAGTTTTGTATTGAGTTTGGAACTCTCTTATTTAAACAAAAGGGGGAGGTGCTATGGAAGCACATTCCACATTTACAAAAATTAAATTCAATGTCCTCCAACCTCCACATGTTCATTCATATAACTCTCTCTCACACACACACACACTAAATAAATAAATCATAATATTAATATTTTTATCATTTTTATTTTTTGATGTAGGTGTGTTGCCTGCATATACATCTGGGAATGTCGGGTTTCCTCAGAGACCAGAGAGGGCATCAGATCCCCTGGGAATGAAAGTGGAGGGTCTTTAACTACTGGGGACATGTGCAGAAGGAACAGAAGGGATACTTGTGGGACCTAGAGCTCTAGGAAGAATTATTTGTTATAAGAGTGAGCCCAAGTCCTGAACCAAGTTTAACTTCCCATTTTATGATGCCATTTCTCTTCCTCTCACATACATTCCCATTGTGGTGTCAACTATCACATGATGATACACACAGCCAAGGGGTCCTTCACAACAAGTGGCCCTTTGTTAATTGGTCGTGGAGCCTCCTAAACTGTAAACTGACCGCAGCTCTATCTTTTGTACGAGCTCTATTCTCCTTTTTGCTAGGGTTATGAACAATGAACTTTATTAAAGTACTAGGGAGAACATACATAGATTACATGCAAAGGCTACCTCATTTTAATAAAGAACTTTGAACATCTGCAGATTTTCTTAATTTTTCATAATATTTATTTATTTATTTATGTGTGGGGGCATTTTGTCTGCATGTATGGCTGTACACCAGGTACATGTCTAGTACCTGCAGAGACCAGAAGTGTGTATCGGCGAATCAATCCCACACCAGTTATGTTTTAAGGGGTTATTTATTTTGGGGGGTAAAACTTACATACACCATAAACCGTCAGGAAGGGAGCCTAGTCGCTGGAGCAGGAGCCGGGAGCAGAAGCCGGGACCAAGCGCCGGAACCAAGAGAGCCTGATCCGGGAGCTGTGTCTCTTTTTAAAAGAGAAATATACCACGCCCCAGTGGGCTGGTATTTCAGCGGCTATTGGCTGACAGAGCGGAAGTCGCTCCCCGCTGCACTGTGGGCTCGTGCTTCAGCGACTATTGGCTGAGGCAGCGGAAGATACTCCCACAACAGGTGTGGGTACACTCATCTATGCTTGTGTATAGAAGCAGAGGTTAACTTCTAGTATCTTTCTCTATCACGTTTCACTGAACTTAGAACTCCCCATCTTGTCTAGACTGGCCAGCCAACAAGCCCTGGAGATTATTCTCTCTCCACCCCTCCCAGCTCTAGGGTCACAGGCCAATGCCTCCACACCCAGCTTTTATTTATGGGTGCTGGAATCTAAACTCAGGTCCTCATACCTACTTGGTGAGTACTTCACTCACTGAGCCCTTATTTAAACAAGGTATAAACTACTTAATTGCCTGACTGTAAAGAAAGGGTGCTTGCGGTAAGCAGCTTTCCTGCACAGTCTCTTCCCACATGCTTCAGCATGACCAAGGAAAGAAGGCAGAAGTAACACTATTCCAGCCACAGTATAGAACGAGCATAGGTCCCCATCAGTAGATGAATGGATAAAGAAATGTGGTGTGTATATACTGGATGGGGTGTCATTTGATCATAAAGAAGCACAAAATCACATTGGTTACAGAAAAAAAATGAATGGAACCGGCGGTTACTCTGCTCAGTGAAATAAACAAGACACCAAAAGACAAATACCACATTGCCTGCCTTATGCACGATTTAGGTTTTTTAAAGAATCCATGAAAGTAGAAGGGGACTAGTTAGAGGAGAAACAAGAATGTACATGTATGAAAATGTCATAACGAAGCCCATTCTTTCACATAATTAGTAAATATTAGGTTTATAAAAGAATACCTCAACCTTGGTTTTAAAAAAAAGCATTTTTTTCCAGTATGCAGTGGTTAATGAAGAGACTCGTAACTGATCTGCATACTGAGAGCAAGTTCCCGTGAGTACTTACGCTTGGACGGGACATCATCACACCAGCTGACCACAATCTCGTGTCAAGCCCTGGACCAGAATGTCCAACCAAACCCTGAGATTCCTCACATGGAAACATTCACTGTATGATACATATTTTTGTTGATGTAGGCTGCTGATTTGGGAGGGTAACTTTCTACACAATAATAAATAACCAATAGAGTGCCCATATGAAGTAGTTAATTTGTTAATAAGATACCAGATTTTCAAGCTACGTGTGGTGACACGTGCCTCTAATCCTAGAACTCAAGAGGCTGAAGCAGGAAGATTTTAGGTTCCAGGCCAACCCAGGCAAGTCGAGTTGTAGATTAGCCTGGGTTAACATAGATCCAGCAAGCGGAGATCAAAGACTACTTGAGGACATGGAAAAGTGGTGAGTATAAAATAGTGAGGAAAATATCAAGAATTGAAACTATGGGGTATTGCATATTTGCTGTTTCCTTCAGATCAGCAAACATCTTTCCTTCCCCTCTCTCGTCTGCTAATTGAACTTCCTCTTCTGGTAGGAAAACTCTGAGGGCACATCTTCACTGCCAACCCACCTGGACTTAGAGTCACCTAGAACACCCATCTCAGAGTATGCCCGTGAGGGTGTTTTCGGAGCACTTGTTGAGCGAAGGAGGGAAGACCCATCCTGAACGTGGGCTGAGGTCCTAGACTGAATAAAGATGAACAACGAATAGAAGGATATTGGATGCAGGTGGTCATCACTCTCTTCTCCGTCTGCAGATGCAGTGTGTCAGCCCCCTCACCATCCCTTTCCTGCCAAGAAGAATGACATCCGATGGATCTTGAGTCACGAGAAGCCCTTCTTTTCTTTTCTTAAGTTGCTTTGTATCAATACGTTGCACAACACTGAGAGAAATCATGCAGAAACTTCCTTACGTGTTTCAAGTTGTGCCACTTCCAACCCATGTAAATCAAGCAGGGGAATCAGATTAGATGGAGGCACAGCAGGAAAGGCAGGCTGAGAGCAGTGCTGAGAAGGGAGGTAATAGCCTAAGTGGTCAAAGAGAATTAAAGGTGGTGAAGGGATCAGACACCCAGATGGAGTAGTTATTAGAGTCGCGGCCAGCTCACATTAGTCAGCATTGGGGTCCTTCCATTGCACATGATACACAGTGCAATATGTGATAGTATCGCAATTTGACAGCAGAGTAAATAAACATAAATATTTTAGAGAAAACGGTTGAGTCTATGAAATGGTAATAGTGATGCCACCTAGACATTTCATTTCAAATTAGTAAACTTGCTGTATCAGAATTTTTTAATTCATTAAATTTGGTCTTCAACTATTTAATACACGTATAATATGCATTCTAATGACTCCCTGTTGAGAGAGGCTGCTCGTTTGCTTCCTGGCTGCTCAGACTTGAAATAATCACTCAGAAACTATATTATTTGCAATACTTTTAGGCCAAGAGTTTAAGCATAGTTCTGGATAACCCTTATATCTTAAATTAACCCATTTCTATTAATCTGTGTATCGCCACGTGGCTGTGGCTTACCAGCAAGGGTCTATCCGGCGTCTCTCTCTGGTTGGGTTGCATGGCTTCTCTCTGATTCTGCCTACTCTTTCCTGCTCTGTCTGCTTGGAACTCCCACCTTACCCTATTCTGCCAAGACACTGGCCCAAGCAGCTTTATTCATTAACCAATAAAAGTAACACATACACAGAAGGACCTCCCACACCAACTCTCCCTTGCCCGACACCTCTCTTTGTCTCTCTCCCGCCCCTACCATTTCCCCACTTCCTACACATTCTTTTCCCACACTCCTGTCTGTTGTGTTTTGTTTTGTTTTGTTTTGTGACCCACTGTGTTTAATCAGGGCCATTTCTGAGATCGAGGATTTGGAACTCTCTTTTGGAGCCTGGCAGACCCATCAATATGTATACAACTGATACAGATATTCTCTCAGACTATATCAGGAGCCAATAGCTCAGTAGAGATGGGCCCCTTTCCTGTCTCTGACTGACAGTTGACAGTCTTGTGCAGACCCCATGCAGGTAAATAGCCACAGCTGTTTTTAGTGTGTCCTTGCAATGGCTGTGTCATGCCCAGAAGATGGTATTTTGCAGGAATTTTTAAAATACAGGTTCTCAGTTCTCAGAATTGGAAGCTTTGAAAGCTGGAGATATGGCTTAGTGGCTAAGAGCATTTGGTGTTCTTGCAGAAGACCTGGGTTTGGTTCCCAGTATCGACATGCTGACTCACTCCAGTTTCAGGGGATCTGATGCCTTCTACTAACCTCTAAAGCACCAGGCATGCATGTAATGCATGTGAATGCATGCAGGCAAAACACTTATACACATAAAATAAAATAAAATCTAAAAAAGCAAAAAATTGGAAACTTTGACCCATTACTTGTGCTTTGCAGACTAGATTTTTTATTACATTCCTGGCAACTTGTAATAATAATGATAATAATAATAATAATAATATACACATTTCTCTGTGTATATATATATATATATATATATACACACGCACAGATGTTTATAAAGGCGTTAACATGGGGGGAGATGTGTGTTTACGTGTGTGCATGTATGTGAAGATGCCAAAGAGCAAGAGGTGACGTTTCTTGCTCTTCAATTTATTATTTTAGACAAGGTCTCTCACTGAACCTGGAGCTCTCCAGTTCTAGACTGACCGACCAGAGAGCTTCAAGGAACCACCAGACTCCACTTCCGCAGTGTGGGGCTCACAGACATGCACTGTTGCAGCCAGCTGTCTTTTACCTTATTCAGTGGGGTTGGAGTGGAACATGAGACCTCATGCATGCTCAGCTAGCACCCTTCCACTGTGCCGCACACCACAGCCTCACCGGCAGTTTCCAATGTGTGTTCTAGGGATTTGAACTCAGGTCTTCATGCTGCCTCTCTCCAGCTGCGTTATTATTTCAGCTACCAGAATCCCCACACAAAAGACTGGAGTCAGAGAACTGATCACCTTTCCTTGCAAGCTTCCCTTCTCTTTCTTGGTCCATGGTGGTTTTCGGTTCGCACTCTCCAGTTCACACTCTCAGGTTCACACTATCACATTAAGATTCACAAGCTTAAAGTGCAAGCTTTGATCTGAGATTTTGATTAAGAGGAACTGAATACCCTGTTGGTTTAGTAGATTAGCGATAGTAAAATGTAGATGTGTATTCACGATAATAGGGAGCATTATTTTCATCTTTGATAAAGAATATAGTTCAGCAATTAATGCAAATTACAGAGCAAAAAGTAGAGAATGCAGCTCTCGTGACTTGAGTCTCCAGAAAGTGGGAGTCATTGTGGGTCAGAAGAGGAGACTTGAACCCTCATATTCACACCCTTATAACCAGCTATAAATCCCTAATAAAAATTTTAAAGAAAGAAAAGTATTTGATTTGGTTACATCTGGATAAAACAAAAGCCCTGTTGATTCTATTTTTTAAAACAAAACAATCCCATCAGCTGCTTTGGAGACAATTTTGGAGCTCTAAAGTAATAAGTAATGAGTAATATATAACAAACCTCTGAGCTGCATCTGCTTCTTTCGATGTATAATTTTAGCCTTGGCAACAATATTGAGTGACGAGAGTTAGAGAATATTTAATTCATTCAGTATATTTAAACCACACACGCCTGATGTCAACCTCTGATTTTATACATCTTTATTCTCTACTCACAATTAAGAGCTATTCCACGGCTGTACTGTCGGGCAACTGAGTGCCATGCATGTACTTTGAAAGGTCTCTACAAAAAAGTTGCACCTTACAGTGAGCATCTACAAAGGCTGATTGACAGCTTAAGAAAGGGTGAAACACTGCAGATCCTGAGTCTACATACTGTTTACTTTAGGCTACCTTTGAACCCCTTAACAGCCATTCCTTGCCCACCTTGGTTTCTGACCTAACATCCTTGTGGCAAATCATGTGAGACCTTTTGGGTTGTATTAATTTAATAGACCACTGGCCTCTAGCTTTCACCAATCCAAAGTCTAAGAATGTCATCAGATAGCATCTGGACTTTATAGCAGGGCTCCCCAAGCCCCCAGCGCCACACTTCTGTAGCCCATCTATCTGACGGCTCCAATTTGAAAAGTGTTCACTTCATTGACTTTCTTCAATCTGGTGTGTGTGTGTGTGTGTGTGTGTGTGTGCGCGCGCGCGTGCAAGCGCGTGCGCGTGTATGTGTGTGTTTAAAAATGCATATAAACTTGGTGAAATTGGGAATTTGGGGTAGCCTGAATCTGTTTCCAGGTCATGGTCACTCATATTTGGCACCAGAATAAACTACCTTTTATGCCCTTTGATGTAAAAAGTGTTTTTATGTCAAGAAACAATAGAAGAATTATTTCCTTTTTCTACAGTTTTCTTCAGCTATATTTTAATTTGAAAATAAAAAATTTAAGCACTAGAGATTGAAGCAGGAGGATCTCAAATACCAGGCCAGCCTGGGCTACATAGTGAGATCTTATCTCAAGAGAGAGAAGGCAGATGGGGGAACTTAAAATCATATGTGGAAAATAAACTACAATACAGAAATTATAACATGTGGTATCTAAACTACCAATGGCTGCTACATATAGTAGAGGAAATATGGATTATAACACTGGATTATGCATTTTGGGATTGTTGTGTTAAAAATATTGGTTAAAATAATGACAGGCAAGGACATGCTTCATTAAGGGTGACATGTGATAGATGCAGGATGTGACTGCTGTCATCCATGGGGGCTGGTGTTCTGAGCTTGTCTGAGCTCAGATGGAGACAAGAGAGCTGGCAATGAACTGAGCATTGACCATAAGCCCCAGTTCTGGAAGTGAAGCCCACATTCACCTCCTCTCCTCTGATCTGTTTTATCTCTGCAAAGAAAACCTATCAAAGTTAATAGACGCCAAAGAGAGGAAAGGAGATGCCAGTTAAGTTGCAGAAGGGCTTCCAATCATTTAGTCAGTTTGGGAGTTGTTAAGGCCACTAACATTGAAATGACAAATTTGAATTTAAGAGGTCTAAGTTCTCAGCGTTGCTGTGAAGGAAGAGTCGCCCACCACCTTCCTTTTCCCAGAGCACTGACTAGACCGTGTTACCTTGGCATTCTTTCTGTGGCTTTGAAATGTATGTGCACTTATTTGGTACTTTCTTGTATTGATTTGGAAATCAGAGGACGACCTGCAAGAGTTGGTTTTCACTTATACCATGTGTGTCCCAGGATCAAACTCAGACTTCATAGCAAGCACCTTACCCATTGGGCCATCTCACTGGTCGTGTTTAAACAGCTGTATAAGCTTGGCAACTTTAAGACACAGGAATATCCTTTTCCAGACCCCCACAGCCCTCTCTAAATATTAACCATCAAGGGAGGCAGTGCCATTCTGTTTCCCTGAGACTGTGGAAGACTGACTTTGGCGGATACCTCCATTCCAAAGTGCAAACCCCCATCTGTCATACAGATAGGAGATGTTTGTTTTTCCGTTGGATGAGCTGAACTAACTAACACAGATAGCAAACCCATTACCTGCGGGATCTAGGACGAGATTTTTTTTTTTTTAAGCAAATGCTACTGTAAAATCTTCTCACGGGAGAACTGTCTAGTTACTGTTTACACACACACACACACACACACACACACACACACACATGCATAGAATGATTACAGGTTATATACCTGCTTAACTACTTTGAAAGATGAGACTGTGGTCTCTTAAGAGATTGCCTGGCAAATGGGCATTGCCTTCTGGTTTAATGCTCATCAACAGCGAGACTGTTTTCTTTCTCGCTGCTTTTGTGGAAAAGTAGCATGATGGGTGGGTGGGGGGTGTATGCCTCAGAGCTCATGGGGACATCGGAGGACATCAGTAGCTGGTTATCTTCTTCCACCTTTCTTCAGGTTCCAGGGATCAAGCTCACGTCATCAGACTTGCTGAGGCAAGCTCTTTTATCGGCTGAGGCAAGCTCTTTTATCTGCTGAGCCATCTCATCGGCCCAAGAGATAATTTTTTATTATTATATTTTCCCAGGCTCAATTATGTCTCTACCCATGAAAAGAAATTACTGACCCTGCCATGGAACTAACCATACAGCACAAGTTGCCCATTTATAAACCCCTCAGAATAGAATTCGAAGATAATATAAGCATCCATACAAATCTTACCGGACCACACACAGCTGTCAACCTTATCACACAGTGTGAGCGCGCTGCTTCTGCCCAGGTTTCTAAAGTGGGAAGACAGCAACAGAAGTTGGAAATGGGTCAAGGTGTATTGTGGGCAGCTCAAGAAGAACAGCAAAATAAGATTTTGGGATTTTTGGTTTTAGTGGGAATTGTGGGTTGTTTAGGGGGGTTATCAAAGAATCGTTTACCAAAGAAAATAACATTCACAATCTATAGACTCCATTACCAGCATTCAAGCCATAGACATTTATTTTTATTTTTATTGCATAATTTTGAGTTAGTTTTTGTTTGTCCTACAGTTATCAAATTGTATATGTTGATTCTTTTTTTTTTTTTTAGCTAAATGTTCGTATCGGTCTTTTTCAGACCTCCCTGTACCTTCATGAAAAGCAATTGAGTGAATATGGTATAACCATTTCTCTTTTAGGCAGCACTTGAACTACGTCTAATTCTGATGATTTCAATACCGAGTTCCACAGGCAAGGAAGTATACGGAAAGTTAAATCCAAGGATATAGTTGCAGAAACCAAATGCTTTCACTAGAAACTTTCATTGTTTTCTAGGAAGGAGTAAATTAAGCACATTCTCTTGGGTCTGCAATTTGGTCTCATTAAAAGTCCTGTGCTCAATTGTTCCCTCGGGCGTTGTTCGAAGACCTACAAAGTTTCTTTACAGCGGTCATCTTTTTCTACAGCGACACCTAGTGTTACAACTTGGTTATACCACTTCAGAAAATTCGCCGGTTCCAATTGCCAGCCATCTCACAGGCATGCAAAAGAGCTGGAATACTGTTAAAATCTGAATTCTGATTTACAACTTCCTAGCAGGCTTCTCAGGCTTCGCTGACTCCAGCACCACCCGGATGCCTGGTGATCAATGGCTGCGATAAAGCACCCCTGGGTCATTCTAAGGTGCAGCCAAGGTTGAGAGACACAGCTCCATTTACACCACATCATAATAAGACCTAGAACCTGTTAAACAAAGGGGGCTTGGGATGTTTTTTCCTCCCCCATAACTTACTTTGTAGATACAATCTTAATTGCCAACTTGATTACACTGTTGCTGTTAAGGAACAAGCACTTGTCAGTGAAGACATTCCCAAAGGAGATTGAGGGAGCAGATCTTCCCCACAAGTGGGATGTGACAGCCTCATCTGACTCTAGTAAGAACCGACTTCAGACATTCCCTTGTCATCCAACTCCTGAAAGGTATCTGAGAAACCAGGGCTCTGTGCTCACTTTAGCTACTTCCTCACCTCCCTCTGTGGTTTGCACCCACACTGGCTGAGTCTTCATGACTTTGTTCAGGTACAGAGAACTCTTCTAATTGACCTATACACATCGCTGAGTTAGTTTATCTTCCCTGCGGCTGTGACTGAAAAATCCCTCAGATCTCACTGTATATTTTCTTTTGAGATCTCTCTGTTGATCTTCCTTCCCACATCTCAAAACTTGGGTTTTAAATGCTTTGTTTATCTAGGCTCCTCCTGGTCATTTGATCCATGGCTTTAAAAAGAAGAATATGAAACCTATTTCTCTATGCTGGATCATATCTCCAGCTGCCTACCTAACATTTATGCTTCTGGAACTCATGCTCCCATCTCTAGCTGCCTTTATACCACCTATCCTTGAAGAACACATATCCGTAGTGAGCCCTCTGTCTGATCTTTCCTGTTTCAAACAATGGTCCCAATAGTCATGCAATTGTTAAGACTCAAAACACAGGGAACATTTTTTAATATGTCTTTATCCCTGACAAGAAAGTCCAACTTTTCTTCAGAAAATCCAACTCACTCTGAACAAAAATAGACAGGAAAAACTGTGGGGAAGTGGGGAGGAAAAGGAGCCCCCACTCAGAGACCGGGTGAAACCTCTTGCCATCTGAGGAGCAAGAAGCCCAGCAGGGGGGCTGGAGAAATGGCTCAGCGGTTAAGAGCACTGACTGCTCTTCCAGAGGACCCTGGTTCAATTCCCAGCACCCATATGGCAGCTCACAACTGTCTGAAAATCCAGTTCCAGGGGATCTGACACCTTCACACCAATGCACATAAAATAAAAGATAAATAAATCATAAATATTTAAAAAAAAAGAAGCCCAACAGGATTAACATTTCCTGTGAATGGTCTGAGTTGCTGTGTTGGTTTGAGTAAGAACGGACTCATGGGTATATAGATTTGAATGCTTGGTCACCAGGGAGTGGCACTCTTAGGAGGTATGACCTTGTTGGAGTGTGTATGGCTAGTTAGAGGAAATGTATCACTGGGAATGGGCTTTGGGGTCTCAAAGGCTCAAGCCAGACTCAGTCTCTCTCTTCCTGCTGCCTGGTGATCAAGACATAGAACTCTCAGCACTCTCAGCATCAAGTCTTCCTGTGTGCTGCCATGCGTCCCACCATGGCAATAATGAACTAAACCTCTGTCTTAATTAGGGTTTCTATTGCTGCGATGAAACACTATGATCAAAAAAACAAGTTGGGGAGGAAAGGATTTATTCGGTTTACACTTCCAGACCATAGTCCATCACTGGAGGAAGTCAGGACAGAAACTCAAACAGGGCAGGAACCTAAAGGCAAGAGCTGATGCAAAAGCCATGGAGGTGTGCGCTAACTGACTTTGCCCTACATGGCTGGCTCAGGCTGTTTTCTTACAGAACCCAGGACCTCTACCCCTGGCGTGGCACCATGCACAATGAGCTGGACCCTCCCCCATTAATCACTAATTGAGAATAAGCCTTACAGCTGGGTCTCAAGAAGGCATCTCCTCAACTGAGGCCCCTTCCTCTCTGATGACTCCAGCTTGTGTCAAGTTGACACACAAAACCAACCAGTACCTCTGAATAGACAAGCCAGCCTCAATTAAATGTTTTCCTTTATAAATATTGCTGTGATCATGGTGTCTCTTCACAGCAATAGGACCCTGACGAAGACAATTGCCAATACCAAAATGATACTTTTTATATAGAAATATATAAATGGGAAAATTAAAAGAGCAATAAGACAGGTGTAAGACCAGGGTGTGTCCGACCTCCCGAGTGGCCTCACTCCTGTCTAGGATATTTTCTGGGGATCTCACAAACAACACAATTGGCTTTTGTTTACAGTGAAGAGATCCTCGCTTCCTGTATTCACATTTACCATCACGTTTGTAACCATGTCAAGATCCCTGTCAGGACCAACACTGTGACAGCATTTACATGTCTTAGAAATCCTTCAAAGATAATCATTTCAAAACCAAGTGTCTTAGTCACTTTTCTGCTGCTGTGAGAGCATTCCACGACCAGGACAATTTACAGTAGGAAGCATTCATTTGGGCTTGTGTTTCCAGAGGGATAAGAATCTGTCCTGGCAGCAGGCATGGCAGCAGTGACAGGAAGTTGCCAGGTCCCGTTCTCAACAACAAGTACAAAGCACAGAAGGTGACCTGGAAGCTGTAGGTGGCCTTTCATCTCAAAGCCCCACCCCATTCAGTGACAAACTTCCTTCACTGAGGCCACACCTCCTAAACCACCCCAAACTGCACCACCAACTGGAGACCAAGTATTTAAATACCTGAGCCTCTGGGGATGCTCTCCTTCAAACAACCACATCAATCAAAACTCCCTATATGGTTATTAGAAAGTCAGTGAAATGTGAAGCCTCCTTTGAGAGGCTCACATCTGTGTTCCCAGGGTTCATATGCTCTCTCTGGGTGCCTTTCTTACTTAAAATCAAAAAAAAAAAAAAAAAAAAAAAAAACCTCCACTTCAAACTGTCCTATCTTGAAATCTTTTCTGCAGTGAAGTCAAAAATGTGGGTTTACCCTACCTGGGTTCACCTGGTTGATAGGCCCTAAAGAACAGGAAAATCCCACAGGCTGAGTGGCAGCATAAGACACTGCCTTTGCCATCACCGCCATTGACAAATCCACCTACAAAGTTTATCTGAGAGCCTAGAGTGAAGGCTCAGCAGTTAAGAGCACTTGCTGCTCTATCAGAGGATTGGGGTTCAAATCCTAGCACCCACATTAGTCTGCCCCTAGTGACACACTTCCTCCAGCCAGGCTCCACCTCCCAAAGTCCTGGGAGCTCCCCAAACAGCATGACCAATTCTGGACTAAGTGTACAAATATCTGAGTCTACAGGGGACATTCCTCATTCAACCACCACACTGCGTTTCCTCCTTTACTTCTCAGTGCTCCGGTCTCTGCATAGAAACCAGAAAGCATTCCCCAAAATATCATTCGGCCATGCCTCACCCCTGCCTCAGTGGCCTCTCATAATACTTAGAATAAAATCCAAACCCCTACTAGTGCTACATAAGGTTAAAAATCTCTGACCTCGGGGCTGGAGAGATGGCTCAGAGGTTAAGAGCACTGACTGCTCTTCCAGAGGTCCTGGGTTCAATTCCCAGCAACCACATGGTGGCTCACAACCATCTGTAATGAGATCTGGCGCCCTCTTCTGGCAGGCAGACATGGAAGAAATGTTGTATACATAATAAATAAATCTTAAAAAAAAAATAAAAATCTCTGACCTCTGCCTGCTTCCCCAGCCTCATTTCTTGCCCTCCATCTCAGTCCCTTCAGCCTGCCGGCACAGACCTGCTTGCTTTTCCTGGACCAGGCCAAGCTCACTTGTGAGATAGATTGCCATTCTCTCTGGAACTTCCCTCTGCCTAGATGTCCACATATTCCACACTCCTCTATCCTTTTAAGATGTGCTCAACTTCTCCTCCCCAGAGAGGTCACCCCTGAATTCCTCTCACATCACCATCCTCTCCTGTTTATCCTATAACGCATGGTTGCAGCCCTTCATTCTTTACCAACATTATCTTATGTATCTACTTGTCATTGTTCCCCCGCCACGCTAGATTACACCCTCTGTTATGTTCGAAAAGATTGATATTGTTAAATTCTACACACGCGTCACCTAAAACTCAGCTTGGCATTTAATATGAGTTGAATAAATATTTGGCAGGTGAATTGATATCACATAAGTTACTGACAGACTACCTGCTGGTGAAGGTAGGGGCATCAAAGGTGAGTTCCAGAGAGAAATGAAGCCCCAGATAAGTCTTAAAGGAGATATCTTTTCTCTGATTTTCAAACAAAATTGAGCAGCATCCTGAGAAAATCACTCTGGAGAGTCCCTGGTGAATAAATAATTTTCACAAGAAGGTTCTAGAAAAGATTACCAGTGTATGTAAAGGCATACAAAGCAATAATAACTTTATTAATAAAAGTATATTTTATTATTGGAATCTGTCTCAATAACCCTTTTTTTCTCTTTTTTTTTTTTTCTTTTTGAGACAGGCTTTCTATGTATTGCCCTGGCTGTCTTGGAATTCATGCTGTAGACCATGCTGGCCTCAAACTCAGAGATTTGCTTGTCTCTGTCTCCCAAGTGCATGTGCCACCACCACCCGGCCCCTTTTTCTTTTTTCTTTTTTTCTTTTCTTTTCTTTTTTTTTTTTTTTTTTTTTTTGACTAGTGCAATGATTTTTAACACTCTTTTCAGAGCCTAGTGGGAAGAAGAAGCAGTGGGAGGACCAGGACTGAATCAGCTCAGCAGCCAAGGGGCGAGTGGGAAAGGGCATTGCCTGGCAGTGTCCGCACAGCAGGAGCCTTGCTCGCTGAAGAGATAGCTAACACAGTTCCGCCTGGGTCAGGCATCTCAGTCAGCCTAGCAACCTCTCCTCCTCTTTGCGCCCGTGCCTCTATCTACAGAAGCTTCTGTGCCCTGTGCAGCATCCACTTCGTGTCTTCCCTACAGGGGTCATTACTTTAGAACTGTGTTTCTGGAAAAAAAAAAAAAAAAAAAGACAAAAATGTCTTTTCTCTGATTTTTCTAATCTCCTATTTCTTCCATGAGGCAATGAATCTAGATCTAGATCTAGGTGGCCTCACAGCACACCCACTTGCCAGGTGTGGCGATTTTTGTTCAAATCACTGTTTTGTTTTGTTTTTCAAATCACTGGAGTTTTAAGTTTCTCTGTCACGTATGCTCAGACAGTGGCAAGCAGCTGCTGTAGCTCAGCACAAGTAGAGAACATTTCTTTTACCTCAGAGAGTTATAACTGTTCTAGATTAAATTGCAAAAAAAATTCTGGGACGAAAAAAATGGGGGGGGGGACAAAAAATATAACTGTCTTAGTTAGGGTTTCTATTGTTGCACGGAAACACCATGGCCAGAAATCAGGCTAGGGAGGAAATGGCTTATTTGGCTTCCATTTCAGCATTGCTGTTCATCACTAAAGAAAGTCAGGACAGGAGCTCAAACAGGGCAGGATCCTGGAGGCAGGAGCTGATGTAGAGGCCGTGGAGGAGCGCTGCTTTTTGGCTTCTTCGCACTCGGTGCTTTGATGCAGCTCTCCTTCCCTGCTGCCTAGGAATGGCTTGATATACGACTTGTCTTTGTTTCTCCCATACTTAGTGCACGAAATGACACACAATAATCCTTCAAAAAGTGCAGCCAATAAGACAGCTCAGCAGGTAGAGGGGCTTGTCACCCAACAGTAAGCCTGATGATCTGAGTTCAGTCTCCAGAACTCAGAACCTGAAGGTGGCAGGGGAGAACCAGCTCCGCAGGGGTGTCATCTGACTTCCACTTGTGCCATGGAATGATTTATATTCAATAAAACATACTGCTGTGGCTGTCCTCTCACCCCAAAATCTAAAGATCCAATAAAATAATCCAATAATAAAATATACTTTTATTAATAAAGTTATTATTGCTTTGTATGCCTTCACCTACACTGGTAATCTTTTCTAGAACCTTCTTGTGAAAATTACATTATAATTCACACATAGTTTCCTGTTGCATACTTAGCCCGTCTTTCTTAGACGTTAAAACGCAGATCTGGGCCGATGGCACCACCAGGTGGCAGCACTGGGGAATTGTTCAAAGGCCTTGAGAGCAACAACGCCTGCAATAAACAGTGTTTCTCTTACTTGCCTTGGTATCCAGGTCCTGATTAGGAAACTTGAGAATAGATGAGCATCTCCATGAAGGCGGCGGATAAGGGAAATCTTGTTCCCAAGTAAGAGAGGGGACGGGCTTATCCTATGACTTGGAATCTGTGTGTCTTAGTAATGTACAGTGGTAGCTTGCTGATGCAAAACACAGCGCTTCAAAGGGAACAAGAGTTCGTTAATTATGAAGCCAAATATGAGTGTTCTTGGCCCAGGAACACAGATTCAGGTTACCCTAAATTATACGATCCAACATGGGAATGTTCTCATAAATGTTTTTACAGTGAAAGAACAAAAGGAAGTCATGGCATTCTGACAACAGAATGGTGGAAACACTAGCTAGGCAGGTTACACAGCAGGGTGAGGAAATCCCCACTGTGGCCTCAGATGCTGCCTGTGGTCACTCTTAGCTTTGGGATTCACGGATGCTAGAGGTCTCCATAGTGGTTTGAATGAGAATGGCCCCATTGGTCATTGATGCTCAGCCATGAGGGAGGAGAACTGTTTGAGAAAGATTAGGAGGGTTAGGAGGAGTGACCTTGTTGGAGGAGGTGTGCCCCTGGGGGTGGGCTTTGAGGTTTCAAAAGCCCACAGAGGCTCAGTCTCTCTCTCTCTCTCTCTCTCTCTCTCTCTCTCTCTCTGGAATTTATAGATGAAATGTGTGTGAGAGAGAAATAGATAGTAGGTAGATAAATAGATATGAACATATATATATATATATATATATATCTTAAAGAAAGAAAAATAAAGAAATAATTCCAGAGGTAAATGTAAATTTGTCATTTCTGTGCTGTTGAAATGAAGGATTTAGCATGTGCAGAGCCCTGAGTTCAATCTCCAATACTGCAAACAACAAAAAACAAGAATAAAAGGGAATGACAGCAATATAGAAGAAGTGCAGCATGTTGTAACCACTGTGTTTCTTTTGTTGTAGGAACAGAAATACTTTAATCACAAAGGGATTTATGGAATGCTACAAAAAGTTTGATCAAAAGACGAAGATTTGTGACTGCTCATCAGAGAATGACTACCCTAGCAAGGCTGCAATCTGGCTCAAGGAAAAAGAAATTGGAAGACACTCTAGTAGGCAAGTACCCCCACGACTGGCCCCTGAGACTCTCAGAGCTTCATGTAAATGTTTGAATTGTGGATCATTCCAAGCCTTTGTTAGGGTATATTCATAGAGTAGTTTACATCCACTATCCTTGGGAAGTAAGTTCTGTATTCACCCTCAAGAAAGATCCAGCAGTGTCCGTGATAACCAAGATAATAAATGTTCAATGTGTCTGTTACTTGTGTTGCTTTGCTCATATCTGACAGGAAAAATCTATGGGAAGAAGGCTCATTTGGAGTCACAGTTTCTAAAGGTCCAATCCATTGTGTTGGAGAAAGCATGATAGAATGGGAGCTCACATCAGAGTGGACCAGAAAGGGGATGGGGGAGTACAGGAAGAGGCCATGGCAAGATACTGTCCCCCAACACCTCCAGACATTAACCTACCTCTTCAAAGGAGGCCTCACCTCCTACCTGCCACCACTTTCTAATAATGAGGACCTCTTCTGAATTCATCCCTTATTATCTAGTTGTCTCTGGAAACAGTATAACTGACCCTTGTAGAGATGTGCTAAGTAATAACCTACGAGTTTCTTAATCCTGTCATCTTAACATTGAAATAGCCTTTTAATTGACACAGTTTTGTTCATCGGTACATATCCTAGTAAAAGTGTCCCACAAGTCTTTAATAGTAACACAAGTGTCGCTTATCTTAAAGGATTACTGGTGAACTAAGTATCCCCTGCAGGACAGCGGAACTGTGAACTGTAGTGGATGTTCATTGGGGCAAATATGCAGAGTTGGAAGCAGCAAATGAAACGTTCATGTGCATTTGAATTTGCAAATGAGTCGACAATGCTTAATAAACAGGACAAATAAACTGGGGCTGGAGAGACGACACAGCAGTTAAGAGCTTGCTCTTCCAAAGGGACCTAACTTCAGTTCCCAGAATGTGTGTCAGGGGGTTCAGAGCTCTTTCTAACTTGAGCTCCAAAGGATCTGACATTCTCCTCTGGCCCCCATGAATACCAAAATCCATGAGGCATAAATTCACATAGATGTATACACATGCACTTAAGTAAAAATAATGCTTTTATTTAAAAAGGAAACACAAACTGGTGCCTTATATAGAAATTGAAAATATTTGCACAGGCACACAATAAATATATCATATAAGCCTAACTGATATAAAAATACACATTTAAAATAAAGTATCAGGACAGAGATACAGTTCAGTTTGGTAGAGTGTTTGCATGTGCAAAACTCTAGGTTCAATCCCCAGCACTGTGTAGTGGCACACACCTGTAAACCCAGTCCTTGGAGATAGAGACAAGATCAGAAGTTCAAGGTCACTCTCAGCTACATAGTAAGTTAGGGACTAGCCTGGAATACTTGAGACTGTGTCTCTAAAAAAAAAAAAAAGAGAGAGAGAGAGAGAAGCAAAATACATGAATTAATGGGGCTGTGGATATAAGGAGAATCCTATCTAGTATTTGAGAAGTCTTGAGTTTCATCCTAACACAGAATTAACAGGATATGTTAGTTGTACTGGCTGGTTTTGTGTGTCAACTTGACACAAATAGTGTTGTCAGAGAGAAGGAAGCCTCAGACGGATCCAACTGTAAATCATTTTCTTAATTAGTGATCAATGGGGGAGGGTCCTGTCCATGGTGAGTGGTATCATTCCTAGGCTAGTGGTCCTGGGTTCTATAAGAAAACAAGCTAAGCCATCCATGGGGAGCAAGCCAATAAGCAGCACTCCTTCATGGCCTCTACATCAGCTTCTGCCTCCAGAATCCTGCCCTGTTTGAGTTCCTGTTCTGGCTTCCTTCGTTGAGGAAAATCAATGTGAAAGTGTAAGCCAAATAAAGCCTTTCCTCCCCAAATTGGTTTTTTGGTCATGCTATCTTGTTGCAGCAATACAAACCCTAACTAAGACAGTAATGAATGCTTGTAATTACAGTCTTTGAGAGGAGGATGCAGGAAGATCAGAAGTTCAAGGCCATTGCCATCTGCTTGAATTTCTTATATCTCAATACATACATACACACATGCATACATACATACATACATACATACACACACGTAATAACATGGTCCGAGAATGGAGCTGTGTGAGGAGATTTCTGAGTGCTTGTGAGAAAACTCCAAGAAACCAAAACAAGAGTCTTGTGACCTCAGTTTCTTCAAAAACATGAAATTGTTCTTGGACTGTGTTTCCATGCGCATCCTAGGTGTAGCAGATGGGAGTGAGTTTACTTCTGATTATCCATTACAACTGGCTATTGTCATTTGTTTATATACCTCTATGGAAAAACATGCTTTTGCCACATGCAGCTTGTCTGCCATGTGCAGCTTGTCCTTGTGATGGTACACTTTTCTCATGTGACTCCTCTTAACCCTCAGAGTACAGCTGTCTGATGCTCTCAATAAAGTTGGCTATTGCATGAGACTTTAGTCTGCCTCATATATTGACTCCATTTTCCCAGGTCCCACGTTAATTAATTAATTAACTAATTAACTTTTCAATGCTAATGGAAGAACTTCAAGAGAATAGGAAGAACAGACAAAAGTTGCAATGACTAACAATTTATATAATTACATTCAAATGAATCAAAATGCTACAAAAACACTATAAAAAGTGTGGCATTAACTCACCCAATTTGCTCTTTAAATATGAAAATTTTACTCAACTTAAATGTCTCCTTGGTGTAGTTAGTCCAGACATAGATTAGAAAAGTCCGGTTCCAGGGCCAGAGATATGGCTCAGTAGGTAAAGGAGCTGGCTGCCAAGCCTGATGACCTATAAACTCAGAGAAGAGAGGCTGAGGTAGGAGGAAGGCAAGTCAAAGAGCAGCCTGTGTTAAACCAGAAGGTCCTGTCGCCAAAAGACAACAGGAAGAAAGTGGTGATGTGAAACTAGGTTCTCAGTTCAGCGCTAGCCTGCATAACTTGCTGTCTCAGACTGTGCTGCGCCCTCGCAGAGGCCTCCAAAGCCAGGCAATGCAAAAAGAACCACGACACCCTGGATTCCCTGACCTGTGCAGTAGAGTAAAGCCTTTGACCTCACTCTCACACCTGTGAGAATGGCATCACAGCAAGCAATGGGACAGATGGTCTGGGAGGACACAGTGTTCCTGCAGTTCAAATGTGCAGGGGAAGTAACACGTGATCGTTGCAAGTCTCACAATGTGTCTCTCGATCTCCCCTCTTCCTGTAGGTCATTTTTTTTCTACCTTAAGAACAACCAGAGAGCTGGCTTTCACAATTATGAAAGAGGAAACGATACCAAAAGGTCAGAGAATGCACTGAGAAGGATTTAGGGGAGAAGAGAGAGAGAGAGAGAGAGAGAGAGAGAGAGAGAGAGAGAGAATTTAACTGTTGTATCCCTACCAGACACAGGAGAATGCCGCTCAGTAATGTTCACATTGAGTCTTATTTGCCAGTGATTGAGAGCTTACTCACAGTAAAAGACTCTTGACCCCAGAGAGAGGCAGGTCAGGGTTCAGAAAGCCCAAAACCACAGTTACCTGATGCAGAGGCAAGCCAGGGAGCAGAAGTTTCTGTTAACAAAGGTTTCAAAGCTTTAATTGATTAAAACTTTTTCACATGTTACAAAGCAATGGGCCTCCAGAAACTGCAGTCGCAACTGTGTAGAATGTTCTGTTCAGCAGGGATGTGGCTACGGGGGTCCAGGAGCAGTGAGTGAAGCACTAGACGGAGATAGCTAACATTAGAACAAAACAGAGTCACTCGCAGGTCAATGTACCATATGAGAATTTTATAAAAGTGGCTAACTTGTCCCGAGAATTGTCTTTGTATCTTGCAGGAGAATTTTGATGATTTGCTGTCCTCCTTGAGACGGTCCATCGTGACAATCAACTCCACGCGAGTGGACATAAGCTTGGCCAAAGGACCTCATTTAATCTTTTAGGGAATTTGGGCGCCGTTAGTCTCTCTGGCTGCTTCCTGCTGAATTGGGCCGTTGCATTTTAGGGGTATACACTACAACATTTCAGGAGGTCTCGGTGATTCAAACCACATAAATCCCAAGTACACCCTTAGGCTCTCCTTTTCTGTGGAGACGAAAACAGAACCTCTTTTCCAAAACATCATATCCTTAGCAGTTTCTAAATTTAAATATCTTTCTCCTATCCAGTACACAAAAGACAACACACATAACATAACATAAAGCTTTTGACCTTGTAAATCAGCCTTCTCCCCCATTTTTACTTTCTTAGAATCACTGGGGGGTCCTTTTTAATTTATCTGGGTGCGTGCGCACAACCTCCCACTGTTGCTCAGTTTCTGATATGTTCTCTGGACTTTAGAGCGTACCTCTCTAAGCATGCATGCCTGCAGTTCTGAAATCCTCCTGGTCTCCGGCGGTGCAAAGTTTTTCTTCTTCCCGGGTTTCGGCACCAGATGTCCCGTGCTACCGTCTCGCCTGCAAGAACCACGCGGGACACATAGGATCCTTCTGCAGAAATAGCTTTAATCCTCTTGGGAGCTAGAGCATAAGCCACATGGCGGAGACCCAGAAATGAAGGAAGCCATCCCTTATATATGAAACAGACCCTGCTTCGGGACGTGTCACTCTTGGATTGGTCAATTGTCCATAATCCCAGGTGAATGCCTCGGGAGTAGGCGGGGACAGTAGTGGAAAAATACCAACACGTGTGCATTCACCTGGCGGTGAAGCCGGATGTCAGCGCCATCTTGTGATGGAGAATGTGGCTGTGGCCTTCTACATCATAGCAGAAAGCTTTCAAAGGAAGATAGTAGTCTTCTTCTTTCCCACCCAGGCACACAAGGTCACTTAGCTCGAACCAGCCAGCCACCTGGTACAAGCTGATAAAGATAGCCTAGCTCAAGGGCAATAGCCTCTCTAAAGGCAAGAAAAAGAGTCAAAATATGAGAGAGCAGAAGTCCTTGTACCCATGCCAAAGCATCTTCAAAGATTCTTTATGTAAACTGTTTTATGCTGTTCTATGATTTGATGATGTATGCCTTTGCCAAGTTCTTTGATTGTAAAAAAATATATAATCCTGCGCTGAAAAAAGTAAAATCGCAGCAGCATTCCTCAATCACATTGAGAGTGACTGTCTGTCAATTTCCTCCGCCATATCCTGAAATCTCCTGTCCTTCGTCCTGTTCCCCCACGGTCTGAGTGGCTCCCCTGAGCCAGTCCGTGGCAATTCTCAAAGACTGAAATCCCCGAAGACTCAAATCTCTAAAATTTTGAAAATAGAGGGATTTGGTTGGGAGAGATGAAAATGGAGGAAAACCTACTAGTGTAGTCTTTGTTTGAAAATGCCTATAATGAGGCAGGACTGTGGTGGCACACACCTTTAATCTCAGCTTTTGGGAGGCAGAGAAAGATGATCTCTGAGTTCCAATCTAGCCTGGTCTACAGGAGTTCCAAGACAACCAGGGCTACACATTTTTTAAAATCTGGCTCAGATTTAAAAAATAAATTATAAACCTGGAAATGTCCTGGAAATTTTATTTCAAAAGATTTGTTTATACTAGTATATCAATAAACAGAGAGTTATCTGCCTTTTAATAGAAGCTAATCTAGATACAACGAGAAGCCAGGTGTGGTGGAACACATCTTTAATCCCAGGACTCAGGAGATCATAAGTTTAAAACCAGACTGAACCACATTGTAAAACACTATCTCAAAAGAAGCAAACACAAAATAGAAAATAACAGAAAAAGAAACAGAATGTTATAAGCCCCTTTACACAATAAAATAGACAATAATAACATACATATATTTGCAAGTACAAGCATGAAGGGAAATGATTTGCTTTTAGGATTTTCTAAAATTTTAGACAACTTAATGCCTTCAGTATGGAAAAATGAGAAGACAGAATGTTCAACACGGTGTAGGACAAAATCAACAATGGCAAATTAAAATTTTAAAAAAGCATTTTAAAAAAGGAAATCTAGCATTTGAAAGACAAGGAGAGTTTATATGTAACTGCGTAGAAATGTCCCATAACCATCAGGAGACTTCCACAAAAGGTGAGTTAATTTTCCAAGTTTTGCATTGGAATGACTAGCTGTTTTTCCTCTCTTGTTTTTGTTTGTTTGTTTGTTTGTTTGTTTGTTTTGCTTGTGTTGAAGGTGGTGGTGGTGGTTTGTTTGTTTGCTTTCTTTGGAGAATACGGTCACAATTGTTTTCTGTGTGGGATGATTGCCCTAAAATTCCTCCAGGATGAGTTATAGCACAACCTGAGCACTTGTTTACCTTCTCCTCGTCTGTGTTACTTGGGGTACTGGAAATTCCCTCCACACTCACACACAAAGCACAGCTCTAGCAGCCCACCATACCAGTGCTCAGTCAACAAAACCGCGTCTTACCAAGCTTCTTATGCGGGAGCACGATGACACTGCGGCCATCCATTACTATTGCCGGTTTGATGAAAAGCATGGCTTCAGTTAAGACAACAACAACAAGTTAAAACCTTGAATTTTCATCACCTAGAAAAAAATGCCAAAGCAAGCAAGTAATGTTTCAAACTGTTTATCTTTTCATTCTCATATCAAGTAGCTTATCTGAATTTTCCACATAGAATGCATTAGGCTGGATGGGAAGACAAAAAATCTTTCCTTGATGTCTTTGTTTGTTTGTTTGTTTTGTTTTTTCAAAACAGGGTTTCTCAGTTTAACCTTGTCTGTCCTGGGACTTGCTCTGTAGACCAGGCTGGCCTCAAACTCACAGAGATCCACTTGCCTTTGCCTCTGCCTCCCAAGTACTGGGATCAAAGGCATGCACTACCATGCCCAATTTTCATAATGTCTTAAGACTCAAGTTTAGAAGCCTTGATTTTAGGCTGAGTAACTGGCTCAGTGAATGGATAATGCCAGAGATCTGTGTTTGTATCCTTAGAACCCAAATAATGGGGCGGGCTCATTATAACTGCAATCCTCTGGAGGAGAGTTGGGGAGAGGTGGATTCTAAGAGTTCACAAGCCACCTTAGCCAAAAAGATAAGTTCCAGGTTCAGCTAAAGACCTTATCTCAAAAAAAATTAAAGGCAGTCAGATAGCAATAAAAGAAAATTCCAGATATCAACATCTGGCCTTCATATAGGCATGCACAGGTGCATGTATATACACACACACTTTCATTGACCTAATTTCAAATCTGTTTTAAGGCTTGGGAATTCAGATAAAAATTCATTCTATTGGGGATTTGTTTTTCTTTTGGTTTGTTTGAGGCATGGTCTTTCTATGAAGCCCTAGTTGGCCTGGAACTCCCCACGAAGACTAGGCTACCACTGAACTCGACAGAGATCCACTGACCTCTACCCCCTGAGTGCAAGGAGCAAGTCATCCATCACCACACCCAGCTTAAATCCATTTTCTCCTGTACAGTCCCCCTACTTTTAAACAAGCATCTATGAAGTCAGACTGTGGGAGCCAGACATGGCACTTTGGAGGCAAAGTCAGATCTACATAGCGAATTCCAAGACAGCTAGGGCTGCACAGTGAGATGCAGTATCAAAAAGAGTTAGAATGTGGGAAGGTAACTCAGAAGTGAAGCTGGAACTTAGTGTGCATAAGCCCTGAGATCCAACCCCAGCCACACACACAGGGCAGACGTACCCCAGAAGAGCTTTCCTCCCTCTGGTCTAACAGGATGTCAGATTCTCCACCACAACTCCAGACTATCTCAGAAGGCACTGAATTCCTTTACTTTCCTCCACATTGGAGCAAAGTTTAGATTGACTTCATTGAGGAATTCTTCTCTTGAGGCAATCAACGACTAGGTCTCCAGCATTACTCAGCCTGCTCCTATAAGCCTAGGACGCTCCAATTCCCTAGACCCCAAAAGCAGTCCAAATACCCAGAAATGAGATCATCATGGACTCGAGGAGGGTTTCTGGTGATTAGATAAAAGCCAGCATTCCTCAGGAACGTGTGAAGCCAGTTGCCCTCTGCTAAAAGGAGCCATTTATTTCCCTTACTTCCTGCAAAAGGGACACATGGCTCTCCGTTAGCATAAACATGTGGAACCTATGGGCATAGCAAGGTCCACGCTCATGATCAGCCCCCCTCCAGTCCCTACTCACAGATACCTGTTATACATTGTAAAGTCCCACACACCAGTCTCCCGGCACCTCCCTCCCCTTAGCTACTCACCCTTCTCATAATCTGGCTAGTCTCGCTATTCTAGGTTCCTGTTCCACCTTCCGCTATTCTCAGGATACTCTCTGTATTCTCTGTCTCTGACTATTCTCCTTTCTCTTGTAGATAGCTCTGACCATGTCCAGTCTGTCGGCCATGTTCAGTCTAGTTCTTTCTCTCTCTGCTCTGTGCCCCTCCACATGCCTCTGGCTGTTTTCGTCCTTTCAATAAAGCCTTAACCATACCATAACAGTCATGGTTTCACTTTAAACAGGACAACTAATTAACCAGAAGAGGGTTAGAACCTAGGGGCTGAGGTTTCGGCATCCCAGTGGTTAGATGGCACTTAGAGAAGCCTAGGTGTGTGCCCTTTCATGGCTTGGGGCTTGGGGGAAAACAGTATCAGAAAGTCCAGAGAATAGGTATCATTCTCAAGATATCACCACCCTGAATAGAGAATATTGGACATTCAAACCTTCCCTTTCTACTCAGTGATGACCCATTTCTTTTGCCATGGCAGAAGCCCCTGGGAAACTGTTTAGTGGCTCCAGCAAGACACAAAGATGAGTTGATAAGAAGAGGCAAAACACAGAGCATCCTGTGATAGGTCAAAGATTTATCTGCGTGGGGACACAATGCTGATTCGGTGACCCCCAAGTCTCCCACAGGCTGAGCACCTACCTCTTCAGGAGCCTTCAGCTCACTATTCACTGGCTTCGGACACTTCCATCTCCCTCGGCTTCCAACCACCCGTGGCATTCTCTCTTAAACCATTTAGTCTCCAGTTCAGCTGTGACGATTCCGTTTGGTTGAGACAGTAACCTCAAGTAACCGTGTGTGTTGTTCGACAACACGACTCTATCCTGGGAATTATTTTATTAGATGGTTTTGTTCTTGCAGGAAATTACTCCACTTCACCTCCTTTTTTATTTTATCTCTTTTCTTTCTTTCTTTTTTTGTTTTTTAAAGACAGGATTTCTCAGTATAACAGACCTAGCTGTCCTGGAACTCGTTCTGTAGACCAGATGGGCCTTGAACTCACAGAGATCCGCCTGCCTCTGCCTCCTGAGTGCTGGGATTAAAGGTGTGTGGCACCACTGCCGGGCTCCACTTCACCTCTTAATGCAATGAGAAGATGAGGTAAACAGTGGCTGTTCCAGGCATATTTCAGCTTTCTGTTTACAGAAAATATTTCTTATTTTATCAGTATATAGTAAATATACATTTTCCTTAAAAGATAATTACATCAATTCCACCCTCCTTTTTCCTCCCTCCTACCACTTCCACACACCCATTTATTTCAAATTGTGGACTCTGTTTTTTTCTTTTAAAATCCATTATTTCACATTGTTGGGGGTTTTTTGTTTTGTGGGGGAGGGGTGAGGTTTTTTTGGTTTTATTTTGTGTTATTTTTTGTTTGTTGTTTTGGTTTTTGTTTTTTCGAGACAGGGTTTCTCTGTGGCTTTGGGACCTGTTCTGAAACTCACTCTGTAGACCAGGCTGATTAAAGGCACGTGCCACCACTGCCCGGTTCCATTGTTTTACATTGTTATCACCATCAAGTCCTATACACTCTATATAACGTACCGTAAATTACGTAAAGTGCTGTAAATCTCTACACGGCAGCCCCACAAGCACATGCGTGGTCTACTGTGCTGCAGCTTTACAATGTTGTTGGATGGTGACATTTCAGCTCTGGGCTAAGCATGTGGAGCCAGCATCACGCTTGCAGTCTCTTATCAGCTTGCAAATGCTGATGTGGTGCAGGAAACTAATTAAAACCCCTACATTTTCCTCTTCCCTTGTTCTGAAATCATTTCTAGGAAATTGCTTCTCATTATTTTTCTACTGTTACATGAGTTTTTGTCCATTCAAGAGAAAAAGAAAACTGAGAGAAGAAATTTGTGTTTAAGTAAAAAGAGACAAGGACTCTGCAGACGTCGTTAACGAGATGACATTGTGGACCAGCCAGTGATCTTTGTATGACTAAGATCTGGGGACTGTTCATTCCTCATCTTTCTATGTGAAACTGACCACAGCCCCTGGCACTGGAAGAGATATCACCTTGTGTTTCTGAAATTCTGAAATTAACCTGACTATGCTAAACTTAGACTTCAGATCCAGAAAATTTCTATTTGTATCAGTTAATGTTTTTGTCCATGGACTATTTCATATAGATGGCTATGTTGTTACATTTACTCCACAGTTATGAAAAGAACACTGATTCAGTTAGAGAAAGAACCTGAAACCTTCTGTGTTAGTTAGGGTGCTCTAGGCAAATAGAGCTGATAGAATGGACATGCATGTGAATATCTGTGTGTGTGTGTGTGTGTGTGTGTGTGTGTGTGTGTGTGTGTGTGTGTATACACATGTACACATACTCACAAGATTTATTAGACTGGCTATTTCCCGACTACTTCCACAATGGAAAACCCAGGAATCCAGTAGTTGTTCACCCCACAAGGTTCTAAAGCGACTGAGGAATGAATTTGCCCGTGAGAGTGCACGCGAGGAGGCAAAGAAAGCGAGCATTTCTCTCTTCTGCCTCCTTCAGAGTCTCATTGGGAGGGGTGGCCCAGATTAAAGGTGTATTGTACCACCTCAAAACATCTGGATTTAGAGTCAACCTTCCCATTTCAAAAGATTCAGTCAACTTGGGTTTTAGTTAATTCCAGATGAATTGTCATTGTCTCCCTTCCTATCTTTCATTGTTTTCATTCAGATTTGGTCTAATGGACGGAAATACGATGCCAGCAATAAGAAAGCAAGTTGTATTCTGACAGAATGCTCTAAGTGTTCATTTCTACTGTGGAATGCAGTCCTGTAACATTTTTAGAATTATTTTATGTGTGTGGATGTTTTTGCCTGCCTGTTACATGTGTAGATGTGACTGGTGCCAGACGAAGCTAAATGAGGGTGTTGAATCCCCTGGAAGTGGAGTTACAGATGGTTATCAGCCACTGTGTGGAGGCTGAGAACTGAACGCAGGCCCTTGGGAAGAGAAACAAGTGATTTAAACTACTAAGCCATCTACCTAGGCCCCTGCTTTCCAGTTTAAAAAAAAAAGCGTAATCTTTACTTCCATTATAAACATAGTTAAATCAAAAGCCATTAGATATAATTAGATGATGTTGTGGGAATCACTCCTCTAGAAAAGCAAACAAGGCACCTTTAACTCTAACAACTCTGAACTTATCACTCTGGCTTTAGTTACTTATTGAGACAGCTCATCTCAAATTTCCAGCTACCGAGGATGACTTTGAACTTCTGATCCTCCTGTCTCTACCTCCAAGAAGCAGGCGGTACTAAGATGAACCTACTGGATTCCCCTCTAAACAATCTAAGCAATCCCTAGTTCCCTTGAGCTTTGGATAATCTATTACGAAGATAGATCAAATTTGAGACTGATGACGTCGGGCCTTCTGATGCGATTATCTCCTCCCAGCTTTCCCTTCCCCGCCCAGTGTGCCTCCCTCAGTGGGTCTAAGACCGCCCGCGCAGGAAGAGTATAAAAATGGTAGCCCAGGAGTCTTCTGACCACATTCCCTCCCGCCGTCACCTGCTGTGAGAGAGACACCATGGAACAGAACTGCCAGTTCTGTGTGAAGCAGGCCTGGGACTCCGCAGACCAAGCACCAGAACCCAAAATCCTAAGGGACCTGAATTCGAGACTTTATGGGGCCGGGCCACTCCCTTTGTTTCCAAAGTTGGGACACCCCCATGAAGATCGCTGGAACTTGACCAAACCGCCTGCTTAACCCTGTGGTCTTCTGAGTTGGGCCTGTCCGAGACACAGATGCAGAGAGCTGAACATCCTGAAGGCAACAGGAGAGCAGCTTGACTGGGTTCCCACACCTGAGAATCACAAGAAGCCTCAGGCATCTCCAGGAGAGAGGAACTCGGCCCCTCAACCTGCTATAGACCGTTTTGCTGCTAGGTTGCTGCCCTCCAGGAAGAAAGGAAACACCAGAAATCCATACCGGACTTTCCAAGTGATGCCCACCTCCTGTTTCAGAACAGCCCATCCTGAGAGTCCCAAGTCTCATGGGCCACCCAAACACCCACCCCAGTGGCAGTGGGTTCCACCTCTCTGTGCCTTTCTTTGGTACCAAAATACAGGAACTTTCTTCAACAGAGATCTCTTCGATGTAGAAACCTCATGGGATGCCCCTCTTGAACATCGATGTTCTTGCGTAAGCACTCTGCTTGTTCATAGGCCCTGTTGGGGCTTTGTTATTGCATCACCTTGTTCATCAATATTTCAATAAAATATCCTCAAATCTGACACTTCTACTGTGAGTTTTTCTCTGAGTTCTGAGTTAAGATTGACTCAAGGGTTCAGGGACAACCCACTTATAAACTGAAAAACAAATTCTTAAAAAAAAATCACACTTGACAATATGTGAAATAATTAATTTAAAGCTTTTATAATAAATTGAAATATCAAGACTGACAAATTATTTTTTTAGTTTTTTTGAGACAGGGTTTCTCTGTAGCTTTGGAGCCTGTCCTGGAACTAGCTCTTGTAGATAAGACTGGCCTGGAACTCACAGAGATCCGCCTGACTCTGCCTCCCTCGTGCTGGGATTAAAGGCGTGTGCCACCATCATCCAGCTAAGATTGACAAATTCTTATCTGGTAGATCAGTTGCTTCTGTCTTTTTGCCATCTTTCGGTTAGAGCCCACAGAGCATGTCTGTAAGCAGGTAAGGATGTGGTGACTATGTTAACTGTTCACCTGGAATTTCCTTGATTTTTCATAGCCCCTTTGTCATTGTTGAGTTTTGGTTTTGTTGTTATCGATGTTTTGATTTGATTTGTTTTCCAAACTTGATATGCTAGAATTATTCAGGAAGAGGAAACTTGATTGAGAAAAATATCTCTGTCCAGAGAGATTTTGTTGATTAATGGTTAATGTGGGTGAGCCTAGCCCATGATGGGCAAATGCCATCCCTGAGAAGTTGGTTTTGAAATGTATAGGAAAAGAGGTGAAGCAAACTATAGGGAGCAAGTCAGTAAGCAGCACTCCTCCATGGTCCCTGCTTCAATTTCTGCCTCCAGGGTTCTACCCTGACTTTTCTTCATGGTGGACTACACTGTAAAACTTTTTAAAAACAAAAACAAAAAAAACGAAAACCCATTCACCCAAAAGTTGCTTTTGGTCATGGTGTTTCTTAGGGAATACTGCTGAAGAGGGAAAGGAAGGATTGGAGGACCCAGTGGTGTCAAGGGCACCGCAAGAAAACCCAGAGAAACAACTAACTTGGGCTCATAGGGCTCACAGAGACTGAACCAACAAGGGAACCTGCATGGGACTGACCTAAGCCTTCTGGCGTGCCTTGGTCTTCATACGATACTCCCAGCAGTGAGAGAGGGGGATATCTCTGACTGTATTGCCTGCTTTTGGGGTCCATTACTCCTGCCATATTGTCACTTCCAACCTTGGTGGAGGAGGCAGTGCCTGGTCTCACAGCAGCCTGATATACCACGGCTTGTTGATATCCATGGAATGCCTGCCTGCCTATATCTGAAGAGAAACAGTGGAAGAGGAGTGGATAGGATTGGGGAGAGGGGCAAAGTAGACAAGGCACCAGGAACGGGGAGGGAAGAGAACCTTTGGGTAGATATAAAATCAAGAAAAGAAAAAAAGTAAAATTTAGCTGGGCGGTGGTGGCACATGCCTTTAATCCCAGCACTTGGGAGGTAGAGATAGGCGTATCTCTGTGAGTTTGAGGCCAGCCTAGTCTACAAGAGCTAGTTCCAGGACAGCCAGGGCTATTACACAGAGAAACACTGTCTCAAAACAACAACAAAAAGCAAAAATTTAAAAAAAATACCTTTTAATGCCTCAAACTCAGAGATCCACCTGCCTCTGCCTCCAAGTTCTGGGATTAAAGGTGTGTGCCACTACCACTGAGCCCAAGTACATATTTTGCATATGCATATATGATCACATCATGTCTATAATCAAGAAACAGAGAGATAGGAATAATGGTGTTCAGCTCACTCTCTCCTTTTGATTCAGTCAGGGACCCAAGTCAATGAAATGTTGCCACCCATACTTAGAATGGATTTGATTTTCCCACCTCAACTCCACTGATGAACTCACTTCACAAGCACGTCTAAAGAACTGTCTTTTAGGAGATTAATGACCTATGAAGGTGACAGTCACCGTTTTATAACTTATTTATTTATTTACATGTGTAAGTGTATGAATATTGTGTGCATGCCTGGTTCCCAAGGAAGTCAAAAGAAGATGCTAGATCTCCTGGCACTGGAGAAAAGGACAGTTTTAAATGGCCATGTGAGTTCTGAAAACAAAACCTGGGTCCTCTGCAAAAGCAGCCAGTGCTCTTAAGTACTGAACCATCTCATCAGACCCTCAGTCTTCCTTTTTTCTTTTTTTCCCTTAGGTCAGAAAATTTTTTTCAAACATCTAGATGTTGCTTAAGTATCCCAGAAAGGATTAACAAAACTAAATGTTTCTAAATTACCAATTTAGCTCTAGTAAGAGTTTCAAAAAAGAGGAAAACAATCACCTCCCAAAAGAAGCATGGATTCCTCTGCAGTCCTGACGAGCCACAGAAGAAGCAGGATGTAACTGCCTCACTGAAAAAGAGGACTGAGACATGTGGCTAACATATACAAGAATAATGGGTTAATATAAGTTATAAGAGTTAATAAGAAGCCTAAGATAGTGGGTCAATCAGTTTATAACTAATGTAGACCTCTGTGTGATTTCTTTGAGACTTAACGACTGCGGGGACCAGGCAAGACAGAAACTTCAGACAACAAATGATGCCCATCATGTGGACAACTGTATCCACATAAAGCCTGACAGAGCTTGGGAAGTAATTATAGCCAAAAAAGAATAGAGTTAAGCACAGCTTATTGATAGCAGCATTTTCTCGGGTAGGCTCTATTTGCTAGAGGCAAACGTGTCTCATTTAAGAGAGTCTTCCTGACTCAGCTTTAGCTGTAAAACCTTGCAGCTCTTTTAAGAGGCCCTGCCATGAAACACTTAAATGGTGTTGATAAAAAGCTGACTGCATGCTTTTTTCAGCCATAGCAGGAAAAAAGTCACACCATTTTAAAATGCTGGCTTTCTGGGTCATCCTGCCAGGTCAAACTCCGACTCTTTCAGGCAGGAGGTCTAACTACAGAGCATTTGAGTGTGGTTTGTGAGCACACTGCTGCAGCTGGTTTGCTGGCAGGGACCTTAAAACGCCATAGAGTTGTGGCAATAAACATGGTTCTGGCATGAGCCTAGAATCTCAGAAAGCTAAGAAATGGGCCGGCCGTCAAAGCCACAGCTTTAATCCTACCCATATTGCTTAGCAAATTAAAGACTCATGTGGTCAGAAAAAGAGAGCGAGAGAGAGATACAGTAAAGAGAGATTCAAAGATGAAGAAAACCTCTAGATGGTTTACTGTGTGTTTAAAAATATATGTAGGCTTGAGAGAAAAAAATAGAGAGTAGTTGCCTCCAACACTTGGGAGGCAGAGGCAGACAGATCTCTGTGAATTCAAGGTATGGTGGCACATACCTTTAATCCCAGAGCTTGGGAGGCAGAGACAGAAAGAACTCTGTGAATTCAAGGTGTGGTGGCACACACCTTTAATCCCAGCACTTGGGAGGCAGAGACAGGCAGATTTCTGTGAGTTCAAGGACAGCCTGGTCTACAGAATGAGTTCCAGGACAACCAAAGATACACAGAGAATTTGTCTCAAAAAACCAAAAGTTGAAAGTAAAAATAAAAGAAATAAAGGTTAAAATAAAGTCACATAAAGTTGAAAAATACACAGAGAGTCTGGATACTGTATGTTATTATGTTCTCTTTGGATTGTTCAAATGCTGAGGAAAGAGAAACAGCTGCTAAAATATATCTATTTATAAACGCTGCTAAATTAATCCAATATAGGTATTTTGAAAATACCTTGACTTTAAAATTTAAGTCAAAAGGTATGTTACTTTGGAGAAGAGGATTTGCTTTTGTCTCCACAATAAATGAGAGGCTGTGGATTCATTCTGAGTTAAGAAAAATCAGGTTTGATCAAGGAAGACCACCTGAGAAATCTCCGGTAGGAACAGATGGCCTAGATGTTAGAATTCTACATCCAGAACAGATTTGAGATGCTGCCTGAGATGATCAAGTCTTACAAGATACTCCTGTCAGGACTTGATCATAATTCTAAATTTTCTTTAGGTCCCTGTAAGATTATCAGTGCCCCCAACCAGCAGGAAGCAGCCTGGAAAACTACTCCCACATTCCCCAAAAAATAGATTATAGATATTTTCCTTTGTTTAAAAAAAAAAAGAGGGGGGAGGTAGTGTGGGAGAATGGTCTGTATTCTATCAATTATATTTTAAATAAACACTGATTGACCAGTAGCCAGGAAGGAAGTATAGGTGGGATAACTAGATGGAAAATAGAGGCAGGTCAAGGAGAACAGGAGAATTCTGGGAAGGAGGAAACCCATTCCTCTGCAGTCCTGACCAGCTAGAGAAGAAGCAAGTTGTGACTGCCTCACTGAAAAAAGGTACTGAGTCAAGTACTGAACATAGACAAGAATAATGTGTTAATATAAGTTATAAGAGTTAATAAGAAGCCTGAGCTAGTGGGCCAACCAGTGTATAACTAAAAAAAAAAAAAGTATGAGACACTGATTTTGAAGAATACACACACATACACCACAACACTCATGGAGGTAAAGGCAGGCAGATTTCTATGAGTTCAAGGCCAACCTGGTCTACAGAGTGAGTTCCAGGAGAGTCAGAGGTACATAGAGAAATCCTGTCTCAAAAGGAAAAGAAAAAAAAGAAAAGAAAAGAAAAAGTATATATAATATTACAGGCAAAAGGCAAAACAAAGAACAGTACAGTCAGCTAACCACCTCCCTGCACTGTTCCTGGGAGGAAGGAAGAACAAGCAGGTACATAATCTCTCACAAAAATTCAACTGGCAGCAATCAGCTTCATTCTCTAACGGGGTGCCTCTGGCTGACACACACCAACCCGAATCCTAATAGAATAATGTGCTCTTTCATCTGGACAAAAATGCTCTTTCTTATGGGTTAGCACAGAAGTTTCTCAAAGCCCTTAAAGTTACAGACAGAGCAGGCAAACTTGAACTCAGACGACTTAAAAGTCAGAATTGGAAACTGAGTCACAAGTGGGCTATCACAAAACACTTTTACACTGTGCTTTCTAACTGCACAGTTCTTTCGATGGAGTTAAGATATAATTAATTCCATCTTAATTATTTTAATTTTAATATAAATAAATGGAGCTGATCAGATAAGACTAAGATGACAGCAGATATATTTTACTAAGAATTTAATCATTTTTAGTTCTGTTTGTTTTTACAAAACAATGAAATTAACAAGGCATTGTTGTTACACACCTTTAATCCCAACCCTTGGGAGATATAGACAAGTGAATTCCAGAACAGCCAAGGCTACAAAGAGAGATTTTGTCTCAAAAGAGAAAAAGATAATATGATGTAGTTAAATGGGGAATGACAAAAAGAAGAAGAAGAAGAAAGAAAACAAGTCAAAAAGAATCCGGGTTTGATATATTAAAATGTCTCATAAGTAGATCAACAATAACAGTAAAAACAAGAAAAAAAATAATCTGTAATCTTCCTGTGTTTTTCAACAGCACAGAAACACTTCATGCTAAAAAGATTTCTATTCATGGAATTTTAGCATCCCTCTTTCCCATAAATTTTATTTTCTTAGAGCAAATGTTTTAAATAAGCTACTTTTCCTCTTTACTGAAGCGAGCTGATCTTTTTCACCTTTAATGAGTTAATTTGGGGACGATTAGCCATGTACTGTAGTAACACTTGCAGTATAAAATCCAAGCATTTGCTGTGAACAGCTGGAGAAAGCAGTCAGCAAGAAATCAGGGTTACTTCAACCCTCTGTGAAAGAGCCCCAGAAAGTACTCTGTGCTGAGTCCAAGTCTCTTCCTGTGGTCATTTTTCTTTTCTGTGCAAGTTCTGCCTTCATGAAAGAACCTGATCCGAGGTTCCAGGTTGTCTAGTGTCCCTCGTCAATTCTCATGTTAGTATAGCTTTTTCTGACAAAAGAAAGTGTTCCCATATGACCAATTACTCCACACATTATCCTCCAGACTATTCTAAATGAATTCTAAATTCATATTCATAGTAAAATAACGTTTAAAATGAGTAAAAATCTTTGTTTTGAAAAAAATAATAGTTCGAGGAATATGTGTAAACATAGACTTCAGTAGATGCAGCAGAAAGAAAACTTGCCCATTGCCACCTAGAATCCTCTGCTTTAGCAGGAAGAATGTGCACCTGGGGGTCACACAGACGGTCGCAATGCACAGGACAACCAATACCAGCATCACAAAGCCATAGACATAGCAGATCTTATACTCAGAAAGATGTGAAGATGAAATACATTTTAATAAAGATTGAACCAAAAAGTAAAAATTTCTCCCAGGCAAACACTAGCTACAGGTTCCATAATCCATTTTTTGTCCAGGAAAGAAGGAGGCAAATGTATTAACACAGGGACGAGGAAAGCTGGGAGGACCTGACAGATTTCACCCACATACTTAGAGGAAGAATAACAAAAAAACAAATGTCACAAACAACCATGATTGTTCCAAAAGGAATAGCCATCGAGACATGATAATAAATGACTATAAACTTATGAAGAAGGCAGTGTCACACACTGTAGCTGGGATAAGGACCCCCCAGTAAACATCTCTGTTATCTATCTCCCTCCTCCTTGTCTAGCGTACCGACTGCCTCAAAATACTCATTCATGGGAGATGTAGCAGCATAGACAAATATGACTGAACTGAGAATCAGTCTCCTCTACATAAATTATCACAGCCACAAGGAAAAACACAACAAATATCTGACATCCAGAACTAATGAGAAAAGACAATATTAGAGGGTGACTTGAAGTCTAAGTACATTTCCACGTTCCTGTTTCCATCCACACCCATCTCCTAGGTCTCGATCTATGTCGTCCATTTTTCCTTCTTTACTATATCCAGGGTATCTTTTTTAAAAGTTCTCGTTAAGAGTATTAAAATTGCCAGACGTTGGTAGTGCACTCCTTTAATCCCAGCACTCGGGGGGCAGAGAAAAGAAAATTTTTGTGAGTTCGAGGCCACCCTGATCTACAGATAGAGTTCCTGGACAGTCAGGGCTACACAAGAAACCCTATCTCAAAAAATCAAAAGCAAAAAAAAAATTATTAAAATTAACCCATTAAGAAGATCACCTGCACGAAGGAATTGAAAATAGAGAACTAATAAATCCTGTTTTGAAAAAAGGATGGATCAATCAAGATACCTGTCAAATCGGTTGTCGAATTTTACATCTTTTTTCCCATTTTGCTGAATATGGCAGCTGTATATTAGCACTCAGTTTCCCCTTGCCTTCACTAGATAGTTTAACATCAACAATTCAATCTCCATTAAAAAACTATTTTTAAGTTTTTTATAGGTCCAAAGATAGCAACTGTCACCATTTTCATCTGCTTCACCAACAATAGCCCATGTTGGTAATTGATGTATGTACAACCACAACTGCTATTGTTGTCATTTGATTTATTGAGACAGGGTTTCTCTGTGTTGCCTTGACTGTCCTGAAACTCACTCTGTAGACCACGCTGGCATTGAACATCTGTCTGCCTCTGCTGGGATTAAGGCATACACCACCACACCTAGCTCACCAGTACTATTTTTGATAAAATGTACAAACCTAAATCAGCTCCACAGTATTACATCTCACCATCATCTTTAAATTTAATATCCAGGCCACTGAATTCCAATTCAACTCCTTGAACTACTCCCGGTGTCTTGGTAATGACTGATCTTATTTTTTGACTCCACACAAAATGGAAGTGAAAGGGGTTCTTGGTGATTGTGGTAGGGTCCAGCAGTATTCGGCCATAAATTACCACACCACAGGACCTCCATTCTTCTCTGTGGGTGAAAGTAGTTCCACTGGGCTTATAAAACATTCCTTCTTTGTCCATTCCTCCATTTATGTGATAGCCAGGTTGGCTCCATCACTCAGCTGTTGTGAACAGGGCTGAAAAAAAAAATAGATGTGCAAGTTTCTCTAGGATATGCTGACTCAGAGTTTAGAGGTAAACACAAATAAGTGATAAGGTAGGGACCGATGAAGCTCTCTTTAGTTTTTGTGAAGCTCCTTCCCTTCAACCCATACTTTGGCCAGAGTAGCTTACATCCTCACCAACAATCTACAAGGGTCCTGGTTCTCCACAGCCCCTTCTCTAAACCTCACCATTGTTTGTTCTCCTTTGTTTTCTTGATGACCTCCACTGCCATTCTGACTGGGATATGATGGAATCTGAGTGTCAGTGCCTGCTCAGATGACTAGCGAGAATGAACACTTCCCCCATGCCCAACGGCATTTGCCCTTCAGACTCAGAGAACTGACTGTTCGCTTTGTCAGGCCTTTGTTGGTTTGGAGATTTGGTGTTTTCTTCTTTAAAATTCTGGGTTCTTAGTATCTTCTAGACAGGAATCCTCTGCCAGACGAAGGGCTAGCAAAAAATATTCTCTTCAGTTCTGTGGGTACTTGACAAACATATCTCTCCCTTTGCTGGGCCTAGGATTTTCGTTTTAATGACATACATTTGCCAGACGGTGGCACCATTTCCTCAGTCCTATTCAGAAAGAGCTTGCCCATGAGGAAGGATATCGTGTCCTGTTTGGGCTACTTCTTCTTCAAGCTCTAGCGCTTTGGGTAGAATAGAATGGTCTTGGAACCATTTGAACTGGTATTTCTACAGGGTGAGAGAGAGAGAGCATTATTTAATTGCATTCTACCTATGGCCATCAAATGTTCCAAGGAACGTTTGTTGAAGGGATTGTCTGTCTTTTCTCAGAAGCATATTTTCATCTGCATCTTGGTGAAAACTTCGGTGTCTCTGAATGCACGCCGTTACAATGTCATCCATCGACCCACGTACCTGGACATCAGCAAACTGAATGCTGTTTCTGTTACTGAATATCACTGATAGTATCGAAAGTCTGGTGTTGGTGACACAGCCTTCATCGCGTTTACAAGAAAGGCGCTGGCTATCAAGACTTTTTTGAGGTTCCCCGTGAATTGAGATTTTTTAATAAAATTTCCAGAGAGTTGGCTGGGTAGTTGTGTCTGGCCTGATAGTCACTGCTCTGAACTGATGGATTGGCCTGGAATTTGCAGGCCCCACCCCCTATCCATGCAGGTAGGGTGCTAGGATTGCAGGTCTACAACATCACACACAAGAACACTATGGACCTAACATTCTTAAGCATACGATTGAACAAACGTTGGCCAAAGACACAAGAGGCACTTGCTGATGTCTGGGCGCTTCAAAGAGCCAATGGAGCTGATTTCTCTCTGCAATGACCTCCCGTGGCTCTTGGGCTGTGACTGTGAATTTCCCGAGTTTTCTAAGCCTAGGCAGTGCACTTCCCCTTGAAGGCAAGCGCTTTTTTGGGGGGGTGGGGGCATCTGGGCCCCAGCACAGCTTGGAGTTGGAGGTCAACAACTCGGCTGCTTCTGGATTTTGCTGTGCGTTTTCAGCAGGGCCAACACAAGGAATCCAAGTCTGTAAGAGGATGCTTCTGCCGGGGGCCCCCTCTCCCACCGGATCCTCTGGTTTCTGTCTTCCCGCACGGAAAGCAGACTGGGACCTGCTGAACTTGCCCTGCTCTCCGAGAGAATCCTTTACCCTCCACAGCCTTCCAAGCTCACCACCAGCCTGGGAAGCTGCTCTAAGCCTGTGAATGCTGTCCTCACCCAGTACGAGTTCTCCTGACACGGGGAGCAAGGCAGAGGCCAAGGATGCAGGTCTACCGGGGTCAGGACAAAACAAGGCTGGGGCTCTGAAGCTGTTCCTCCGGTGGTGTCCCTGGTGTCTTTCACCCGCTCAGACCAGACATTTGGCTCTATGGCACAAGTATCACGTCCAGGAGGAGACCTTATGTATTAATTCAGCGGTTTATAGCAACATCTCACCCAGTTTCTCCGTGACAGTTTTCCAGTCTTAGAAACTTTGGAAAAACAGGACTGACTTAGCAGCTGGGTATAATGAGGCAGAGCCAGCCGCAGTCAGCCTGCTGTGAAGTCTTATACCGTTTTGGTTAATCTCTGCTGCAAAATCCTGCTCCGATTTGGTTTTTCAGAGACAGTTTTCCAGTCTTACACAGTTTAAAACAGCAGCATTTGCTTAATAACTTGGGTACAAGGAGCAGAGCCCGCCTCAGCCTGGGAGCTCTTTTTTTACAGTCCCAGCTGGGGGCGGAGCTGCCACTGGCACAGCCCAAAGGGGCGGGTGTGACGCAAATAGCAACCAAGAGAAGAAAACGATTAAAATTAAATCGTTTTTAAAGGCCGAAAGCAAACGCTGCTGTAGATAAGAAAAGGGTGAACACGTTCGCCAAGAAATGAATCGAAGGCCTACCATGCACCGAGGACCCCAAAGCGACCGGAAGGGCCTGAGCTCTGGTGGACTGGTGGAGAAAACACTGCTGAGCAAACCGGGTGTCTCCCCACGAAGCCAGCCTCGTTCCCGCCAGTGTGGGACCTGGAGCTGACCACCAACCACTACCTGGGCCCTGCTAAAACGTGCTGGCGGTCTCCTAGAGGAGCCGGGGCCCCAAAGGGCTCCTGGCACCCTACGAACAAACAAATAAACACTTGCCTTCAGCAACCGGGAAGTTCACCTGCTAGGTTTCAGAAACTTGCAGTCACAGCCCAAGAGCCGCGGATCGGGTGGCCATTTGCAATTAGAAAGCCGCTCCCCTGGACTCTAATGAAGCTTCCAGAAATCAGTCCGTGTGACCCATCCTGCATTGTGTTTGAAAAATAGGAACCTTTAGGCCATACTGGGAATTTTGGAGGTGGACTCCACATGAATTACAACTTTTAAGAAAATTTCCAGTCTTGCTCCGTGGCCAAGACTGGTCTGGCTGCGCTGAAGTGACCTGTATAGATTTTACAAGTGGAGTGCTTGGATTACAGGTCGGTGTGCAAACCCAGAACCCAGACAAACCTCTAACTAAGGTGTTCAGTAACATATCAAAGCGGATGCTGACTGCCCCTCACAGGCAGGAACCCTGAGTACCTGGCACACCCCGCTCCTTATCCTGAACTTTCCAGCCCAGAAACTGGGATGGGCGATGGGCGCAACCCCCCCCCCCCCGCCCCAAGTCCTCTGTCCTCTGATCGCTATAAAAATACTTAGTCAGTTTGGCTACACCAATCTCTTGGCCAGCCTCTTGGTCCAAGCCGCCCCTTGTAGTAAGAGACTCCTCTCTTGCTCTAGGTCCCCCATGTCTCCTACCCTCCCAGCTAGGTATGGCTATGTGCTCTCTTGACTTTCCCGATGTTTCTCTATCTATCTATCTTGAGTCCGCCACTGCTTCTGCCTCTTCCTCTGTCTGTATTTTCCCTCATATCTATAATAAAAACAGCAACCCCTTAGGAACACTCAGATCTTCCATTTTATTTTATTTTTTTATCTTATTTTTTTTTCATTCAGTCTGCTCCATCACACACAGCTCCGCCCTGCATATAACGTTCTTTAGCATAAAATAAATAAAAATTGGCCAGGAACGTTAGGCAGTCATCAGTGAGTTTTTATTTTGAAAATGGAGGCATTTGGAAAGGCGTATGCTTGCAGGGAGCAATGGCCCCAAAGAGCCTGCTAAGGTTCCCTGGTGCCAAAGACTGAAGGGCAGCTATAGGAATTCCACATGTGTGACCCCAATAAGACTTTTTACTTGGAATCCGGGGATGCAAAAGGTGTCCTTGGGTTTAGGCAACCATCCTGTTTATGTCCTTGCTCTCTTTTTAGCCGTGGATTTTTTAAAATAAAGTATTATAGTTTAGGTTCTTTTTTTAAACCAATTTAAAAAGAAATGGGCTTCATTAAGGTTGTGTCTGTGTGTGCATATTGCAGTTCCTATTTCTATCCCCTTCTGCCTGTTCTGTTTACTGTCCCTAGCCCCTTTTTTGGGGTTTCCATCCATCCCCAAGTATTTCCTCACTCTGATCTGTTATATGTATTACATACTGTGCCTCCTGCTTCTTGTCCAGAACATCTTCTCTTCCCTTCTCACGCTGGTCCATTCTTTTTTATTATTATGTATACAATATTCTGTCTGTGTGTATGCCTGGTGGCCAGAAGAGGGCACCAGACTCCATTACAGATGGTTGTGAGCCACCATGTGGTTGCTGGGAATTGAACTCAGGACCTTTGGAAGAACAGGCAATGCTCTTAACCTCTGAGCCATCTCTCCAGCCCCGTGCTGGTCCATTCTTGTCTTCATGTCCTAAGCATAGACACACAAAGGCACACACACAGACACACACACAGTCACACACACACTCACACGGAGAAACATACAGAATGCAGAAACATCTAGCTTCTGCTTATTACAGAAACCCTGACATTTGTCTCTCTGAGTCTGGCTTATTTATTTCACTCACATAATGATCCCAGGTCTACCCATTCCTGCTCATCCCATTCTCTACAACTGCTGATGGCATTAATGCTCCTGATTTCTTGTACCCATTCATGTGTTGGTGGACCTCCTGGCTGGTTCCCTTTCTGGGCTGTTGTGAACAGTTCAACAATGAACTTAGATGTGTAAGCATCCCTGCCATACACTGATGGGTGAGACAGCAGTCCTATTGCATTTGTTCTGAGGAGCTTCCTGCTGGCAGGTAGGGAGGCTACTCCAGTTTCAGTTCCTGCTAGTACTGTGTCAGCATTCGTGTTTCTCCACACCTTGTCCAGCACTGTTGGCCTTGGTTTCCTAGATACTAGCCATTGTGACTGGGGTGAGAGGTCACTTCCAAACACTCTTTATTCCATTTCCCTGGTGATGAGTATGGTGAACACTTGCTCAAGTGTGTGCTTCTTCTTTTGAGGACCATCTCTTCCGTTCACTGTCCCATTTATGGATCAGATGAAGTGGTTTTTCTTGTGTCATTGTACAGCTTTCCGTGTGTTTGAAGAATCAATCAGATCTAGAAGTGATAACTCTTGTTTTTCACCTGTTCTGCGGGTGTCCCTTTACTTTGGTCATGTTTCCTTTGTTGTACAGAAGCTTTTCAACTTCACATAAGCCCGCTTGTCAATTCCTGTGGTTATTTCCCACCCTGCCCATATCTTTGTCAAAGTCCTAGGCTTACTTGACAGTGTGGTTAAGTGTGCTCTGGTTTCCTGTAGCACTTCAGATCTTATTTGTGGCTTTGATCATTTGGAATGATTCTGATGTGGGTTCTGATGGATTTCAGTCTTCCACATGTTGATATTGGGTTTTCCCAGCACCATTTGTTGACAAAGCCGTTCCTTTTCCTACAAATTTCCACCACCAACTTTATGTAGATTTAGGTGACTCTTGCTACATGGGTTTGTTTTTAGTCCTCCATTCTATTCCAATGATCTGTATGTCTGTTCCTGTGCCACTACTACACTGTTCTTGATTCTAGGGATGTGTAGTATTGGGATCCTGCCATCACCGTGTTTTCTCCTCTTCCTCTTCCTCATCATTCTCTTCTTTTCTTTCTCTTCCTCCTTTCTCTTCCTTTTTCTTTCTTCTTCCTTATTTTCTTCATTCTCCACCTCCTCCTCTTCTCCTCTTCATCTATTTCTCTCTTTTGAGGCCAGGTCTCACCATGTATCCCTGTCTTTCATGAAACTCACTATGCAGACCACGTTACCTTCAAACTCAAGGACCTGCCACATCCTCTGCTTCCACATCCAAGGGCTGGGATCAATGGCATATGCCAACACTCTTGGAAGGACTGTTTTCTGCTTTCAGACTGCTCTGGTTCTTTGAAGACTTTTATGCTTCCAAATTGGAAAAGAATAATCTTTCTTAGTTTGTGAAGAATGCAACTGGAATCTCAGTGCAGATTGAGTTTTATCAGCAGATTATTTTCAGCAATAGAGTCATTTTGACAGATTTCACTAACAAACAAGCTTAAGAGGTCATTCCATCTTCCAGAATCTTTTTCGGTTTCTTCAGCATTAGAGCATTTTCTTTATGTGCGTTCTTTTCATCTCCTTGGTTAGGCATATTTGTAATTTCTCCTCTAAAAGACTGTGAATAGGATTGTATTTTCTGGTTTCTTTCTCCACAAATCTGTGATGGGTTTGTAGAAACCAAAGAATATCAGGATTAGACATCTAAGTTCTATAAATATAAAAATGTAAACATTGTATTATGCCAGAAATTGAATAATAGCTTCAGCAGCTTTGGCCTGAGGATGTCTCTTGGGACTATTGGCAATGGATGCTCTGACCATTCAGAGCTACTAGTACACTGTTCAGGACATGGCATTTGGCCAGGTTGGCTTGGAGACATTTTTTCTATCTAGCGACCTTGAAACAGCAAGAGGGACCCAGAAGCTGGGTTATGTGATTGATGAGGGAAAGTGATGTAAAAGGTAACTCTCTTCTATAACAGTTTATTGATGACCTCAGACATGCAAAATGAAGTTAAACATGTGTCCACGGTCAGAAATAATATGATCTATGTTTAGAACTGCTGAGTTCTATATAAATAAAGACGCACCCTGACTGCCAGATCTGATTCAGTTCTCAGCTCGCCTACTCCTTGCCTCTTCTCTGGAACCTGCCAAGTGCTTGGGCTGTTCCCGCAACAGTTGTCTTTATTGCAGGAAACCAGAAGGCTCTAGGATGCTCTCAGCCTTTTGTGCATCTCCTATGTTCATGGATGCCTGGATGTCCTCACTGGGTGGACACACACACAAATACACATGCACATACATCCATACATAGGCGCACACATATCCAAATCCTTGACTTTGTTCTCCAGTATCTTGTCAGTCTTTGTTTAGCAGTCCTCTTCCTAATGCTTCCCAGGACACGCACAGGGACCACTGCCGTTTCCCTCACTGACTCCTCTGAAGCTCCAGCTCCTTCTTCCACCTCTGCTGAGTTTTGCATTCCCTCTGAGAGGGTGCAGGTGGGACTAATGGGCTTTTCTGGACTTCTGTGATGACAGAAGGGCTCATTAATTCTCAGCACTGCACCCACAGCTGGAAGTAAACAGCCCATTGAATAGGGTTTCCTTGCTTTTGAGTCCTGCTGCCTCTGAAGTGATTGTGTTCCACGCTTAATATCTGAATATTAGACCTTTGAGGAAAGCACTAACCAGCTGTGTTCAAACCCGTTCTCTAACGGGCCAGCTGCCTCCCTGTCTAGGGCTTTAGTGCCTGTGAGACCCTCAAGCACATGTACAAACCACCACACATGGTTAGGCACAGGAGCCCGGGGGTATGCATCCCCAGATGTGAGCACCTTCCTTTCCCTTCCTCAAATGTGGAACTAAGTCAGGGTTGTCGGAAAGACGTGCCCCAGGGTCAGTACAAGGAGAGGGAGGGAGGGGAAATCAGTGGGCAAGTATGTGGTCTCTAAGGGTTGGGTTCTTCACATGGTTGGGGAGGCTTTGGCCATCCCTCTGTGACATGGGACAGGGAAAGGAAGTAGGGCGTGAGGAATGACTCCAGCTTAGATGGGGACTTCCGGAACTCACTTCTCTTCTTGCTGTGAGAAGACACCTAAGAAAAGCGACCTAAGCAGGAGGGTGTGTTCTGGCTCGGACTTTGATGCCCCAGTACAGCATGGTGGGGAGAAGCAGGGCAAAGGAGTGAGAGCAACTGGTGGCGTTGTGTTCACAGTCAGGAGCCCAGACAGCTGAATGCTGAGGCTCCAGTCGTTTTCTCTGTTTTTTACAGCTGGCAATAAATCCTGGGGAGTCATCCCACACATAACCTTCAGGATGGGTCTTACTACCTCAGACACCTCTCTCTAGAAACACCCTTAGGTATGTGCCTAGGTTATCTGTCTGCTAAGCAAACCTAGAGCCTGCCCCATGGTACCCAGAGCAGGTTCAGGTCTGGGAAGCTGAGGTCCACTTAAAGAGAAGAAATCGAAGTTCAGAAAGACCTCTTCATGTCAAGACAAATGCTGGCTTAAAGAGGGGAGGGGAGGGCACAGAATGTAGATCTGGGAAAACTGCAGAGGAGCTGAGTCAGCTCTTATCAGGGGAAGATGTTGCTGAGAGACACAGCATGGATAACCAAAACATCTTGACCCTGGAGGCCACCAGCTTCTTAGGGTCGCTGCCACTCCTCAGTCTGCAGAATAGGAAGGAAATAGACTCTAAGAGAAGGCAAGTGTAATGGTTGGTTTCTGTCAACTTAACACAAACAAAAGTCACAAGGGGAGGGGAACTCAACTGAGAAATTGCCTCCGTCATTTTGTCCTCTGGGCATGTCTGTGAACCACTTTCTTGAATTTTCTTTTGGGGCTAAACAGCTGTGGAAACCGGGCAGGACAGAAAACCCCAACAAACAGGTCTCAATCATGTTACAACTGATGAGGCCCTTCCAGCCCAGTGTGGAAGATGATAGCTCTGGACAGTGGTCCTGAGTCATATGAGCAAGCAAGCTGAGCAAGCCAGGGAGAACAAGTCAGTAACTCTCCCTCAGGGTTCTTGCCTCTGCGCCTGCTGGAGTTCTTACCCTGACATTCCTCAGTGATGGACTTTGGCTGGGATACACAAGCTAAATAAACCCCTTCCTCCCTAAGATGCTTTTGGTCCTGGTGTGGGAGAGCAAGCAGCAGAACGATGGTCCCACTGCCCATGAAGAAACCATGAAGTGCCCTAGTCCATTGCTTCAGGTGGAGGAGGTGCGGTCTGTGATAGGGAATATGAGCAGGATCAGGACAATGGGTCGGGACAGAGTGGACGTTTTGCTTCAGTCTCTCGGTTCCCACCAGTCCGCATGAGCTAGGTTATGTTTGTCTCAAAGACAACATGAGCTTGACCTCTGGTTCAGAGACGAGATCCTGTCCCCGAACTGGAGCGAATCTCAAGAATTCTGAGCTAGGGATGACTAGAGATAGCTCAAGAAGCAGACGAGAGGCTGCAACCATGGTCTAGCAGCTGTCCTGATAGTCCCTGGTCACTGGTCATAAGGTCAATCAGCACCCGGCATCACAAGGGAGAAATTCAGATCTCCTTTCTATAAGGAGTCAAGTTGACACAGTGGTTTCCCAGGACTCCTTGAGGTGACATACTCCTTGAGCATGACAGGAGCCTAAAGCACCGCCCGCCAACCATCACTGCCTCCTCACAGGAGAAGAATAACTCCACGCCCAAGAGATCCCAGGGGGCCTCCTCCTACTTCCTGGGCATTCACACTTAAAATGGCCTTTAATCTACACTGGAAGCAAGTCCCTGGACCAGGACTAGGACTAACAGATTCAGGCTAGAGAGTGACCAAAATCTCCCGATGCCATGTATCTTTCTGCCTTTACTCCCCCGGTCCCAAGAATAGAAAGCTGTAAACATGACTTTGACAAAATTCCCTAATGACTTTGCCTCTCTGCAGGATACCTGTTAAAAAAAAAAAAAACCATACCTCATCCTTAAACGGCCAGAAAATGGATTGAGGTACTCAGGATCCAGCTACAAAGACCACTGATACTATGCTGTTTGTAATGTCTAAACGAGTGAATATCTGACTGCCTCTTTGATCCCTCAAAGCAGAAGTTGATGGCCTCTAGTCTTATCTTCATAAGAAGAGGAAAGGAGCCTGTGGCCCAGTGAGGAGTCCGGAGACTGCCACTGTAGGCTACAGCCTGCTGTGATTGGTCCACTTCTAGCTCTGACCTCACAAAGAGCCACTGTGAGGGGAGAATGAGTGTCCTGTTTAAGGCTATGGGCTGGGATGTAATTATGTTCCCGGAGACCAGGGAGTTGATTTCAGTGACCTGTGGGGACTCCTTCTAATTTGTTAGCTTTTGGGTTGAGGTTTTGCCATGACCTGTCTACACGGGAGCACGGTGACCACCCAGCCTCATGTCCTATCTCTCCCAAAAGAGGAGTCTGAAAACTCAATACAAGGTCATATGTACCATTGATCAAGGTGCATTTGGCTCTGTGAAACTGGCCTATCACCACCACACAGGCACCTGGGAGGACATAAAAGCTGTAGACAACATCAAGAAGCAGCGTTGGTTCATCATGCCAGAGATGGTGACACCCGAAATCCTACCCCATCCTAACATCATCACTGTAACATGAGGGCCAGCTTGTTGGGGTATCTGTTCTTCCCGGCACCCCACAGCCAGCAATTCCCAAGGAAAAATCACACACAGGACTCCATAAGATTATAAACTGATTGGCCCATTAGGTCAGGCTACTTATTAGCTCTTATAACTTATGTTACCCCATTATCCTTATCTACGTTAGCACATGGCTCAGTACCTTTTCCAGCGGGGCAGCTTACATCTTTCCTCTCTGGTGGTCTGCGCAGGAGTGTGGAGGGAGCTTCCTGCATCCCAGAATACTCCCAGTCTCTTTGCTCCACCTCTACTTCCTGTCTGGCTTTCCCGCCTATACTGCCTGCCTGGCCAATCAGCATTTATTTAAATATGATTGACAAAATACAAACAGTTCTCCCACACCACATCACCTCTTCCAGGTTGTAGTAACATTAAAATATTCTTATTGTATTACAGAATATGGCCTGGGAGGAAGCTTGTACCAACTGATAATGGAGAAACGGCAGGCTGCAGGAGGAAGAGACACAGAAAATATTCAGGCAGATCGTGTCAGCTACCAAGTACTGCCATGACCTTGACATTGTCCATCAAGACCTGAAGCCCCAAACATCCTGCTAGATGCAGAGGACAACGTGAAGCTGCTATACTTTGGTCTTGCCACCAGGTGTAAAGCTGGCACTGTGCTGCAAGGGCATTGTGGTACCAAGACCTTCACTGCTCCAGAACTGGTACTGAGAGAAGGCTAAGATGAGAAGAAGGCAGATGTGTGGAATCTGGGCATGCTGCTCCATTTTATCACCACTGCACACCACTCCTTCAGATGAAGTACCCCAAAAGAGACTGAGGGGAATATCATCAAAGGGATCTATGACATTCCAGCTCACCCTTCTGGGCAACTTGAAAACCTAATTGACCAAATGCTCACAGTTGTCCCAGAGAGGAGACCCTCCATTGAAGACCTTCAGCAACATCCATAGGTCATGAAATGTGAAGAAAACATCCCAAGTGACACCTATCCATACCCCAACATCCTAGACATACTCTCTGACCTTGGGTTTGATGCCAATGCTATCTTGGAATCTCTGCAAAAGAGAAAATGCAATGAAGTGGTGAGGGCATACCTTATCAAAGAGCAGGTACACAGGGGGCTTGAGCGTGGCTGTACCACCGCAGTCAAGCCTGCCGTATCTGGCCCTACACCTCCCCCATCTCCAGCACATCCCTCTGTCTCTGGTCTTCACCTAAAACAAAGAGCCTGTGAGCCCATCTTTGGCCTCTTCCATACCCAGCCTTCACAACCGCACCTGCCTGATGTCCTGAGACCATCAGGGCAGAAGGCGACCACAAGTGCCTCCATACCTCTATATTGTCCCCAGAGAAAAGCCCCACTTGTAGCTATGCCACCCCCATACAGAGCTGCAGCTGCCTCCTGTGCCTGTAGCAGCAATATTGGAAGAGGAAACGCCCCTGCCACCTGGGCCAGACTCTGACATGGAAACAGCATCTCCTCCTCAAAACATCGGGTGCTTCAAGAAGCTGTGCAAGAGAATCAGGGCTTACCTGTCAAGATTGTGTTGCTTCCTGTGGGCTCCAAAGACACAAACCCAGCCTATGTTTACCAACAAAGTGGTTCTGTTGAAAGAGGCAGGAGGCAGAGGAATCGGACAAGCAGGGATGAAAGGGTGCATACGTACTTTGAGTTTTTATTTTCTCTATGCCTTTATGTCTTTTCATTGGAAAAATTGGAAAAATCAGAAATGTGTATGCTTGTGGGATCCAATGGGATACTCAAATGCATTTCTATGTCAGCTGGATTGAACCCTGCTACTTAGCATATCCTGCGGGAACATACCTAGATGGTATCTGATGCAACTCAACTAGCAATAGACAGCAAAAGACTGTGATCAGAGTGGGAGGGGTGGGGAATGTGGAGCCGTTATCCACAGGGAACATATACCCAGATAGGAAGACTCTGCTTGAGGATCTAGTGCCTGGCAGAGCAATGGTCAAAGCACAGGGGACACGTCAATATCTCCCTACAGTTCAACTGGACAGGCAAAGAAAGCCGAGCCCTGCAAAGCCTGACATCATGGTGTGGAGGACAACATGGGGAGGCCAAGATGGATACCCATTTTTGTGTACCCTGCTTGCACAGTCTATGGGAGATATTTGCAGTTCCACCGGCCTCTCCACAGAGAGAAGTGCATTCTAGGTGCAAGCCCTCAAATGGCAGTGGTTGCTTGCTAAACATTCATCAGCTTTACAACCCTCAGTCTTCCACATTTGAGAAGCCTGGAGGAGGGGCTCTCCTGATTTGTCAGAGGGTAGCCATGTGACCTATGTTCCCACATTTCCTTGGCATTGTGGTTCATGCCTGACTATAACAAGACTCGACTGGAAGCATCTGAAGTAAAATTCTCTTACCTGAGCAAGGGATGGAGAAGGGATGTGAGGCCATTGTGCCTAGGGAGCAAATGTCCAGATAGACTCTAATGAGATGATCTGGTGCCTGGCAGAGGGACTATGGTCAAGGCTCTAAGGGCCACCTCGAGGTCTCCCTGCAGTTCAGATGGACAGACAGAAGTGCTGACATGTTTCCTGCTTGCATAGTGTGGGGTATCGGTCAGGTCTGGACTTCAGCATCTGCAGATGAGAGTCTGGGTGCTCAGTCTCTCATGTTGTATGCCCAGTCTATGGACACCAGCCCACCCAAGAAGGCAGTGTGACTGCAGAGCCACAGGATTCTCCACAGGGAACGAACTCCATTCTCAAGAACAGAGGCTACTGCAACAGCCATCAAAGCATCTGATTAACAGGCCAGAAGGACTGAAAGGAGCTCTTCAAGCCCTAATCCCAAGACTCAAATAATACTCATTCTCATGGGACACTAACTCTGGCCCTCTTTTCTCTCCCTTCCTCCATGCATTCTCCCTCCAGTCATCCTGAAGGCAATTCCTTCCCATGGTCACAGTAGAACCCTGTTCCAGATCATGGGAAAGCCAGTTGCAAAAGGGGATTGGGGCATCTCTGTCTTCACATTCAGCATATGGGCAATCCCTGGAAAGTCCTGTGGCAGCTGTAGGATGGACTGAGCTGGGGTGTTGTCACTATCTAATGCAAAAGCCCTTGTGCCAATACATGATACTGTTAACAAAGCTACTCTGTCCTTCGAGCTGATCCGCTCATTCTCCTGTCTTCATATAAACACACCCCAGGAAACCCTTACTGGGTGCTACTGTTACTATGGTGACACTAAGACAAGAAGGACTATGACAGTGGGAGTTTGGATGCAAAGATGCTGCAAGGCCCAGCTACACCTGGGAACTAGATAGTGAAACCGCTGATCCTTGATGATAGTGAGAACCATCAGACATCTGTCACCTGCTGTCCCTGGGTTGTCAGTGTGATTATCTGGAACAATGCTGTTCTAGGTTCATTTCTATTGTGGTAATTTTGACTTATATATCCAGGGTATAGTCCATTACCACAATGAAGTCGAGGCACAAATGCAAAGCAACTAGTCATACTATATCCACAGTCAAGAGCAGAGAGAAATCAATGCATGCAATTACCCTTGCTTGGGCTCCACTAGAGCTCCCCCTCCTATGAAGTCTAGGACACAAGCCTAGGGAATAGCACTGCCCTAAAGAGTTGGTGTAGTGAAGGGAGCGGCAGGCCGCTTCCCACCATCTGGCTCCAGGCCGCCTGGCTAATCCCTGAAATAATTACACAGAAACTGTATTCATTTAAACACTGCCTGGCCCATTAGTTCTAGCCCCTTCTTGGCTAATTCTCACATCTTGCTTTAACCCATATCTAGTAATCTGTGTTGATATCACCACAGGGTCGTGGTTTACCAGGAAGATTCTAACCTACGTCCATCTCAGGCTGGAGAATCATGGCGTCTGCATGACTCTGCTTTTTTTTCTCCCAGCATTCTGTTCCGTCTACTCTGCCTATCTATGTTCTGATCTATCAGGCCAAGCAGTTTCTTCATTAATTAACCAATGAAAGCAATACATAGAAAGAAGACCTTCCTACATCAAGTTGGGTCTCCCCATATCAATTAAGATAATCAAACTGCTCCTCTGCAGACATGCTCACAGGTGAACCTCTTCTAGACAATTCCTCAGTGAAGACTTGAGTCCAGGTCACTCTCAGCTGCACAAGTTGACAGTTCATTTGCTAAGCAGCACAGTTGCTCCCAGTGGACACCACAACTCCCAACATTGAAAACTGTCAGTTCCATGACCGGAGGCTTTAGTCTCTTTGCTTCGCCTGGCTTAGAGCAGACACCCAGCAGCATGTCCTTCCTTGCCCTCTCAACTTCTCCCCCAGAATAATTGACTTTGCCTGTACTCAGCAGACATCACTGGGATATTGCCACTGTGTCCCAGCCTGATGCTTCCTAGACAAAGATTATTTCCTAGCAGACTGTGCTGCCTTCTTCTCTTTCCAGCTCTGCCAGGCTCATCGCAAATTGTGATGCCCTTGCTTCCTTGAATGGTTAGCCTGGGCTTAACAGAATCAATTTCAGCTCCATCCTGGTATGCATGTTGCCTATAAATCTTAGCTTATTTTAGACAGATGGTCTAACTCTAAGAGCCTAGGGCACTTTTTCAAGCATTTCATATTATTTACACTTGTCTCTCTTATTTACCTATTTCTCTCTCCTCTCCTCCTCTTTCCTGTGTGTGTGTGTGTGTGTGTGTGTGTGTGTGTGTAAAACACCTATGTGCTATACGTAGCATGTAGAGGTTGCAGGATAACCCGATGGAGTTTTCTCTCCAGCCACCTTGAAGGACACAGGGATTGAACTCTGTTGCTTTACTCCTCCAATGTTTCTACAGGTGGAGACCCTGATGGACGCGAAGCAGCGCCAGCACTTGCTGGAGAAGTCAGTGACTGCTCCGGGGAGTAGGAGGCTTAGCCTTGGCCTACACATGTGCTGTTCTTCCTTGGATGCCAGTCAGGACCATGAGACCATCTCTGCCCCTCTGTCCCTTGTTGACTTGGGAAATCCTCAACCTCTCAGCTTAGTTCTCTGACTTTAGATCTTATTGGATCTTGGTGTGCTAGTTCATTTACCCCTGTTGTTTATGCTAGTTTATTTTACCAGAACTTTCTGTGGCTGTAACAGTAAGTATGTAACACTTTAGGACATGGCTACCCACAGTGTGGGAAAGTGTCTATAATCTGTGAAAGACAAGTGTCCTAAGCAGTCTCAGATCTCAGGATCCCTAGCAGAGGTTTTGGTTGCAACAAAATCCTGCCCTTTCCTGAATAGAAAGAAGGAGAGGTAAATTGGGGGCGGGGACAAATGAGGTGAGGGGGAGGGACTGGGAGGAGAGGACAGAGGGGAAACCGTGGCTGGGATGTAAAATAAGTATTTTAAATGCACATTTAAAAAATTCTAAAGCTAGTGACCAGCAGGAGCCTTCCCTCTAGAGCCAGTGTCATGGGGCTTGTGAGAAAGGCTTGCTTTGCTTACCTAAGCATAAGAGGAGATCCCACTTCCACATCAGACCTTCCAGCTTTCCTTCCACCAGCCTTTCTAAGGACCTGCTGTGGGAATGTGATCTAAGGTCCGTGGGTTAGGGCTAGGAGAGGGGAAACATGGCTGCATATGCCCAACCCTAGCCCTCTTGCTGGAGCTGCTGTGTGAGATGGTCGCTTTAGTGCCTTCCAGATGTTGCTAGAATCACAACCCAGTGTTACTAAACTGTCAGTATTGGAAGGACAGGACTCATAGTGTGTTCTGGGCTGCCAGGAAAGAGCTGTCCGTGCAAGGAAGAAATCTGACCACCAGGTGGCCCCAAATAGCCTGGGCATCTTTATTTATACTTGGTTAAAATGGTTTTTCTACCAGGCTTACATGAACAGTTTTATTATTGGCTCCTATTTTTGAGTTTTAAGAAATACATCAAAGTCATTATAAAAGCCCTCATTGTTTCCCTTTATGTTTCTCCAAATACTTTCCCAGCCCCTACACAATTTCATTCTAGGCATAGAGTTCAGCATTTTTGCAGGCTTAACTACACATCAAGCCAGACACACCCCGCTTTTGCCCACTCGGGGCAGCTGGCAGCTACTTGCATTTGCCAAGTTAAAAGGTAATAGGTGTGGCACAGTGCTTTAAGGACAGCAATATCCAAGCCGAGACAATCCTTCCACGTCTGTAGATACGCTTTTAAACAGCTGCCTTGGGTAGACCGTCCCACCCGTCCTGTCTGATGGGCAATTCATTTTTGGAAACGGTTGCAAGAAGAGTCCTTGTCCATTTGCAAAGTGGTCTTTATGGATTGACTCTTAAGGGAAACTTCTAGACTTGGGACTGAGGGGCACAGGAGAAACACAGTAAGTCGTTACATGCTATGGAATTCCTGTCTTGCTGTATGCCGCAATAGTGTATTCAAATGTTTGAGAAGCCTGGATACTCTTTTTAAGAAGGCTGGGCTCAGGCCTGGCTGTGAAGTTGTGAAAGAATTCCGCTTTCAGGTTTCATACATAGCCAGGACTGAAAGACAAATCTTCTAAAATCGCTGACATTCCCACAAACTTTTAACACAAGCTGCCACCACAAAAATCTCACAAATGATAGTTTTCTTGTAGCAAACTTTTCATCAACCTTTCCTTTTTGCTTCCTTTTCTGTCACATGGACTTGCTGCCTCTCGGCCTATGTCGTGTTTCCCTCTGCAGAAACACTCTTCCCCACCAGGCGCTGGGACTTTACAAAGTCTAGATGGTGTTGCCACAAGAGATCTGCTGGCATGTGCCCTGGATAGAAACCGAGTGGATTGTGGGGTCTTCCTGAGGTCAAGGTCCCTAGGGTGAGACAGGACAAGTACCCACAGTCTGGAGTAGGTGGTCATGCCCTAACCATACTCTTGTCTACTGTGGAGGACAGCACAGGATAGGAAACTGATTCTTAGTTGGCATGCTCCTCACTACACTCTCACAGCTTCTCAACTCTACCACATTGGTTGTGGGCAAAGCTGCAGTACAGGTTCAGTGTGTCCTGAGTTCCTATTCCTGGGCTGGTTGATGAGTTGGGATGGTCCTCGATGGATGGTGTGTGTAGATCATTCTGTGCCTCTATTTTCAGCCCTGCCTTTGGTCTCACCAAGTCGTATGATTCCCTCCAGAGAATTCCATCTTTTATCATCTTCAATAAGCCCATCAACCAGACACTGGAATTCAGAGAACTCCCCTAGATAGACAAGCCATCTCTGAGCCTTCGTGACCCAATCCTGGTCCAGGGTGGAGCTCCGTCAGTCACTGGAGGAAAGGATGTAGGCTGGTAAAGATGAACAGCATCCACACAACTTTTATCAAGATGATCTCAGCACTTTGACTGCTAAGTGTACAAAGGGGTTCCTGGCTACCCAACTGACAAAGTAGGGGAGAAGTCTTCTGAAGTCCTTTCAGATTCTTGGCCCCTGCCTGTGCACTTGGCAGGGTGTATGCCTCAGAGGGCATCTCCAGACAGTGGCGTGTTTGCAGGATCTCATTGTTTCTTCACGATGTTCATGATACTGGCACCTGGAGAGGACATAGTGCCATAACAGAGTACTCTCCGGTGTGTGAATTAGGGGATGTACACAGTAGAGCAGGCACTCTTGAGAAGTGGTATTTGGACATGTTTTTCACTGTGGTGGAAGAATCATTTGGCCATCATCCTCATCCCTGGATGAGTTTACATATGGGTCTCTGCCCTTGTGGTTTTCTCTGCCCTGTGGTCTTGGACCCCAAGGAGGGCAACTTTTGGTGTGGATCGCTGCAGGATCCACCCCTAAGTGCTCCTTGCCTGCCTTCTGTAGGTGGAGAAGACAGCTGATGCTCTCTGGAACTACACATATGATCCCTGCAGGGGGAGAGTGTCTCTCCTTGTCCTGGGAGTACCTAAGTTCCTGATATACTCTGTGCTCATGTACCCCACACCTGCTTCCCTGCCGCAGGTTCACGTACCCCACACCTGCTTCCCTGCCACGGGTTCACGTACCCCACACCTGTTCCCCTGCCACGGGTTGACCACTTCGACTTTCGATGCGTCCATGGGAACAGCCCCAGCTAGGTGTTTCAGTACTTAGCCTTATTGTATAAGAAGGACAGGAAGAGACGGCATTCAACACCAGAAACCCTGAGTGCCGGGACCCTATGTCTTTACATACAGATCGTCTGTCAGAGGAGTCAGTGCTGGGAATGCCACACCACACCTGAGGTTTCTGTGGTGACGGGACGTGAACAAGATGGCACACCAACATCAGGAACTTGCACAGGCCTGCACAGAGGGTTTCTCTGGAAGGTACGGAAGTGGTTGGGTGTGCTAGAGGGCTAAGAGCCCAGTGGAAGGATAGGCCACACGCTGAGGCCATGGAGCAGGCAGCATGACCTGTGTGGCCACGCACAGCTGGATGGAAGGGGCGTGGTTGTTCCTCACTGAAGCAGAACCATGCCAGGGTCTGCCTGAGTCCTCCATCTGCGGCTCCAGCTGCTCCTCTGTCTTGCAAAAAAAGTTGCAGGAAGCACTACGCTTCTCCAGTCAGCGTCGTGTGGGTTTTTGTTATGGATCCAGCCAGGGGATACAAGAACCCATACTCCTCCTATCTATGGGCTGAATTAGGGACAGGAGACCATCACCTCTCTAGGCCTGGTCTGCTGACCCAGGGAATCACGGGAAGCATTTATATCCTATGGTGTCACGCTCTTAGAGAAGTCAAATCAAGCCTTCCAGGTTATAGCTCCTCTCTGAGGGAATTCAGGATAGCAACTCCAGATAAAACCTGAAGTAGGAATCACAAACGCTGCTTACTGTCTTGCTCACTGCCTGCTTTCTTACACAACCCAGTCAAGCTGCCCAACATGAGGCCACTGGTCATCTGGCTCAGTATCGTCATCCATCATCAGTCAAGACAATCACAGATGTGGCCCTAGGCCAACGTGATGGAGGCAGTCCTTCAGCGGAGGTTCCATGTCACCAGGTGACTGTGATTATTTCACTACGCTGTGTCAAAGTGACAATGACAACCTAGGGGACAAACCCCAAGAGGCAGAGCACAAAGTCAACATGCAACATTCAGTAACCCTTCTACTAACCCATCACAGATTTGTGGAGTAAGAAACCAGGAAATCCAATCCTACTCACAATCTTTTCAGGAGAAAAACTACCAACAAACCTAACCAAGAAGATGAAAAGAATGTACATAAAGAAACTGTTCAGATGCTGTAGAAACTGAAGAAAGTTCTGGAAGATGGAAAGATCTCTGGAGCTTTAGGCTGTATTGCTGGAAATGATCTGATAAAACTCGAGCTACACGGAGACTCCAGTCACATTCTTCACAGACTGAGAAGAAAAACAGGTTTTTTTTCACATGGAAGCACAAAAATCCCTAAAGAACCAGAGCAGTCCTGCAGCAGAAAGCAGTCCTGCCAGACTCTCCACTTGAAAAGAAGGAGGAGGATCCTTGAGTTTGAGGACAGCCTGGTCTACAGAGTTGAGTTTCATTGACAGCCAGAGCTACAGAGTAAGACCATGCCTCAAAAAAAGAAAAGAAAAAGATGAAGAGAAGGCGGTGGAGTATTAAGAAAAGATGAAGTAAAAAGGAAAAAGGGGGAAATAGAAAAGAAGGCAGAAGAAAAAGAGGAGGAGGAAGAAGAAAAAAGAATGGGGAGAAGAGGGGGCTGGAGAGATGGCTCAATGGTTAAGAGCATTGCCTGGTCTTCCAAAGGTTTTGAGTTCAATTCCCAGCAACCACATGGTGGCTCACAACCATCTGTAATGAGGTCTGGTGCCCTCTTCTGGCCTGCAGACATACACACAGACAGAATATTGTATACATAATAAATAAATAAATTTTTAAAAAAACTTTAAAAAAAATGAAGAGGAGAACAAGGAGAAGAAGGAAGAGGAAAGAATGGAAGAAAACACAATACTGGAGGTATTCCAATACTACAGAGCCATCCAGTTGAAAGCAGTGTAGTAGTGGCACAGGAACAGACATACAGGTCATTGGGATAGAATGGAGGACTAAAAATAAACCCATGTAGCAAGAGTCACCTAAATCTTTATAAAGTTGGTGATAAAAATTTGTAGGAAAAGGAACGGCTTTGTCAACAAATGGTGCTAGGAAAACCCAATATCAACATGTGGAAGACTGAAATCCATCCGAACCCACATCAGAATCATTCCAAATGATCAAAGCCACAAATAAGACCTGAAGTGCTACAGGAAACCAGAGCACACTTAACCACACAGTCAAGTAAGCCTAGGACTTTGACAAAGATATGGGCAGGGTGGGAAATAACCACAGGAACTAACAAGCGGGCTTATGTGAAGTTGAAACGCTTCTGTACAACAAAGGAAACATGACCAAAGTAAAGGGACACCTGCAGAACAGGTGAAAAACAAGAGTTATCACCTCTAGATCTGATTGATTCTTCAAACACACGGAAAGCTGTACAATGACACAAGAAAAACCACTTCATCTGATCCATAAATGGGACAGTGAACGGAAGAGATGGTCCTCAAAAGAAGAAGCACACACTTGAGCAAGTGTTCACCATACTCATCACCCAGGAAGTGGAATAAAGAGTGTTTAGAAGCGACCTCAGAACAACTGCTGACCAATACATGTGTGCCCGTGCCTGGTCTGTGAGTGCCCAGCACAAAAGGGACAAGGGAACTTGTGTTAGTGTTTCTTCAGGCACACTTAAAGGTTTTGTCAATTATTCTGAAATAATTCCAATAGATGAACTAATGGTCCTAATGAATGTTTGACTCCAGGCACAGACTTAAATAGTCCCCAAACCGTACTCTACAAACTCATGAGTTGTATGTGATGAAAAGCTTCATAAATCTGTAAATTAATTCCCAAAATAACAAAGCAGAGTATTTAATTAAACAGGAAAAAACAACAACAAACCAAAAACAAAGATCTAGGCCTGTTGGTACCATTGAGTGCGTCAACTCTGAAGCCTGCTCATGAATTGGATCTGGTCTGCTAAATGTGGTTTGGGGAGCTCTGACTGACAGCAGGGCTGACAGTTCATCTGTTTCTCTTCTCTAAATTCCTGGAAGCCTACACAATTCCTGCAAAGCCCTTAAGAACCAACTGGCCCTTGGCCTGGAGAGATGACTCAGTGGTTAAGAGCACTGGCTGCTCTTCCAGAGACCCTGAGAGTTCCTGAGAGTTCAATTCCTGACTCACAACCATCTATAGTGGGACCTGATGCCCTCCTCTGTCTGATGCCCCCTTCTGGCATAAAACTGTACATGCAACTAGAGCACTCACATAAAATAATCTTTAAAAGAACTAGAATCAAAACCCCATTGAGGGGTTAGGAACAGGGTGTAGTTCACTGCTCTTTTACCTTCCTCCCAGTTAGTAGCGCTAACTAAATCTCACCGTTCTAATAAAACAGAGATTAGAGAGTCATAGGCTAGGTTGGAAACCTGCAAGCTCAGAGAGAATGGCCACTGGCTAACTTTCTCTCTTTGCTGGCTTCAGGGAAGACATCCCCTTCCCCACTACCCCAACAAAAGACAAACAGAAAACCACTATGCTCTTCCCTGCTACTTCCTGTCAACCAGTCGCTAACCCTGCCTCTCTGAGTCCAGCTTAATTTTATTTAACTGATGCAAATGCAAAACATCTTCGCATAGTTAACAAAGGCAGCAGAAACAAACGTAACACACCTTCACTTAATATTCCGCAGCAAAAACGAATGTAATACATTTTGGCTACATTTAAATAATATTCCACAGCAGGTCACTGAGGTTCTGTCCAGAGTGTCATGTCCCTCACAGCTTGGATCCCATGCTGGTGAGGGACTGAGACATGGATGGTGAAACTGGAATCAGCGGGGTTCTCTAATGAGGCCTATAGCTATCAGGACCATCAGCCTGTTCAATGGATACACCACCAGCGAAGACCAGCTAGACTCGGTGGGAGGTCTCTGCTCATGAGCAAACTCAGGCTGTAGATGACATTCCAGAGGAGGAAACTACAATTGCTAGTCTGAACATACTGATCCAACATTCATAAACAATCATGTTTGGCTCCTAATGAAAGCTTGGCCATTCCTCTTGGCTCATATGGGTAATGGCTCTTCCTATTTATAGTGGGACAGTTGGTCTCTGAGTCCTTGATGGCCCTGACCATGTCAAAATACACATATCCTCCGGACTTCACTCATCCAAGGCTTCCTTGCTCCTTAAGCAAAAGCAGGATGGAAACCACCTCCCTGACAGGAGGACCAGTCAGGGGGGTCTCTGTGCCTCCAACCTTCTCTGGCAAGCAGGTCAGAGCCATGAGTTTCTCTTAGACCTGTGCCAAACAGGGCACAGTCTCCACATGCTCCACTGTTGAACTCTTTTAGACAATCCTCCAGGTCCTCAGTTCTGCTCCAAATGGGTCCTGGCCAGCTATGCAGCAAGCGCCAGCTGCTTCCTGACACTTGGGCATCCCTCCTGAGCATCCTGCCTCTGGTGTCATATCACCTAGATCTAACATTGGTCATCCTATCTGTGTGGTGCCCATGGGTGACAGTCAGTTTGCCAACTTTACACAGCAAGAGGCATCTGAAAAGAGAGGGCCTCAATTGAAAGGATGCCTCCATCAGATTGCCTGTAGGGAGGTGGGGGGTGGGTATTTTCTTGACTAACGGATGGTATAGGAGGTAGTGTAATGTAAAAGGGCCAAGGAAAGACCCTGACCTTGACTTGACCCCCAGACCAAGGCCACAGGAAAGAACGGCCTGGAACTGACTTGACCCCCCAAGCCCAGACCTGGAGCAAGAATAAAACAAAACAAAAA